>NC_092804.1:79936420-81136420 GCF_040954645.1 Diabrotica undecimpunctata | reverse complement strand
TCACACATAAGATATAAATCCAATAAGCCAATTGAACTAATATAAACACTAAGCCAATTGGATGCCAGTACCAACGGTGTAGAATTTATAGTTTCCAAGGAAAAAAAAGAAAATAATCTGGAAAGGTAAATATTTTTAACTCTATCATTATGCACGTTTCAGATCAGTCCATTTGAAGATAATTACAGTACTATCCTAATGCTAAATAAACCCTAAATATACGGTTATGACTTTCACAACTACACGTTTGTTAGATTGTGCTACGAGCACCCCTTTCGCAAAGTTAATATACCCTCATGGTGTGGTAGATGACACTGCCCTCTGAGTTTTCTGTTGGTGATAAAAAGGAGGCAAATATCAATTGCACCGGCAGAAAATTTTTAGATAGAAATTAGATATTCTAAGCTCATATAAAATAGACAAACACAACGAATATTGAAAAATAATAATGTGGCGTATAAGGTCTTGTTGTCAGCTATTTCATAAACCGGAGATGTATAAAATAAGATATAATTAGAAATAATTATAATAAAGAGTAAGAAAATAATACACAACACATTCCAAATCTAAGATATCCAAAACAACTACCTATACCAAAACTCTACAGCATCATGCTACAGTTTTTATGACAGAAGATTATAACGATCTGTATACAGGACTTCTCAAAACATAAAAATTGTAAATATCGATATCTTCTTGTCCCAATTTTGCCAAAGAATTTATAAAAATAATGTGACTATCCTCAAAAACTTCGAATATGATAAAATATAAAATAAAAATGAGCTGTGTCATAAAAACTATGCTATGAATAATTTTCAAACGGAGTATAATTGAGTATAGATAATAGTTAGATAATCGGTAAGTCAAATAGTTTAAATGATACTTAGGACAGTACCCTAAGGTAGGATCAGGTACGTATTCTACTAGGCAAGCATGTACTAGGCGAAAGTAATATACCTAACACAGTGAGCGATGAGGTACAATTCTGCATGGACAATCAAATGACCATCATAAACACAGTCTTCAAACATAATCCTTGTCGTCTTTTAAGATGGAAATCACCATCAGGTCTATACATAGACCAGATCGATTATAAGCTAATCAAAATGCGCTGGCAAATATTAGTTACCAATTTTGGTGCTCTACAGGGTGAGATATGCGGTTTCGAGCATAAGTGGCTAAGTCAATCCTTACCACAAATCTAAAGACAGTAAATTTTATTAGACCAAAGCAGAGGCTTTCTACACCTGAGGAGACTATACGTGAATAATTCACCACCAATTGGAATGCGAATTTAAACGGAACTGAGAATGCGATTAAGACATGATTAGAATTTCGTGTAAATGAAACTACAAAATCAATAACAGTCAATCAAAAACACTGGATGATTGAAATCAATAAATGGATGATTAACAGTGCATCCTAGATTAAAATATTGATGTATAGACAAATATAACTAACTAATATTAATTCAAAGTTACGATAAGAATTCAAATATTTCATTTAAAATAAGAAAGCTTACTGCAATTTTCAGTATAACCAAAAGCAGTAATTAATAAAAACAATATTAAATTGAAAGGTGGAGCATCTTTTACCTTCCTCCCTTGCCTAAATTTTTAGAAATCTACTGCAATAAAATTTTAAAAACTTCTAATTAAATTTTTGCATGAATGAAACTGAAGTAATTATTAATTAGATTAGTCTAATAAATAAATTTATATATATATATATATATATATATATATATATATATATATATATATATATATATATATATATATATATATATATATAATAAAATTTATATTTAATTGTTAAGAATATTATTTGTAAAAACAAAATTTGCTCAGAAAAAAATATATATATATTAACAGCGGATTAACGACTGCGAATAAATGTTAGCCTGCTCAGAAGAGTAACTGGTTCAATAAACAATCTGGGCACTAGAGCACGGAATATGATCAAATGCTGAAAAAAAAATGCAAATCATGATCATAGACTGAAATCCGTCAACTATCAGAAAAATTTATTTTCAACACAGTCTGAAGTTATTTATTTATTTTTTTTTTTTTTATTAACATTTAAGATTTTTACAATCTGTTTTGCAGTGAAAACAATAAGTAAAATTTTTTGTCTTTACATGACAGAGAGATGTAAGGTCCAGTGACCAAATCATCACGACACAAATTGGCTTTTTACCGGTAGGATGCGCACATACACTGATACGCGAGCACTAAAAGCGGCACTGATCACAATGGCTGGGTGCTGTTGAAGGCATAACTCCCACTGCTGTAGGCTCTGTCAGGATAGGTGAGGTAGGTCCAAGGGGTCATGTCGCTTCAATCTCTTCGCTTGTTGGTTGTTGAGAAGATTGTGTGCCAGGGTATTAGGATGCACCCGCAACCTGTTTTGATATTGTTCAGAAGTTTTTTTGCACTCTTCAGAGACTGTTAGTACCTGAAGATCTCTATGTATTGCATCATTCTGGATATACCAAGGTGCATTAGCGATTGTTCTCAGAGTTTTGGATTGGAATCTTTGTATTATCATAATATTAGATTTGCTAGCTGAACCCCAGAGCTGTGAGCCATATGTCCAAATGGGTTTTATTATTGTATTGTATATCAGCAGCTTGTTGTCAATCGATAGGTGAGAGTTTTTTCCCAACATCCAGTAAAGTTTTCTGTATAAAATTCCCAATTGAAGCCTTTTCGTCAATATAGGTTTGGTCCAAGTTAGACGTTTGTCAAGGTGAATACCTAAGTATTTTACGTCATGCTTTTGGGGCAAAGGATGTCCATTGAGGTTAACTTGTGGACATGTACCTCTTCTTAGAGTGAATGTAATTTGTGTAGATTTTGAGGGGTTTACTCTAATTCTCCAGAGTTTAAGCCATTCATTTGTTTTGTTCAGATGTAGTTGCAGTCTCTCTGATGCTATTATTGGGTTGCTATGAGAGGCCAAGAAAGCAGTATCATCTGCGAATGTTGCAAGCGTTAGGTTATTGCTTATTGGCAAGTCAGCCGTATATATCAGGTACAGAATCGGTCCGAGCACACTACCCTGAGGTACACCAGATAGGATGGGGTAGAGTTTTGTATAGGCTTCACTATATTTTACCAGATATCTCCTTTCTGTAAGGTATTATTGAAGCAGTTTAAAGTAAGGGTAAGGTAAATTTTTCTTTAATTTGTACAGAAGTCCTGTATGCCACACCTTGTCAAAAGCTTGAGAGGCGTCTAAAAAGGCTGCAGTACAATATTGCTTGTTCTCGAGACTACTTCTTATTGTTGTGTATAGTCTGTGAACTTGTTCTATTGTACCATGTTGGTTACGAAAACCGAATTGATGGTCAGGTATGAGACACTTTTCGTCCAATATTGGTTTGATTTTTCGTAGTAGAAGTTTTTCGAAGACCTTAGAGATGACTGGGAGTAGACTAATCGGTCGGTATGAGTTGACATCTTTTGGATCTTTACCAGGTTTTTGAATGAGTATAATCTGTGCCACTTTCCATTGCAGAGGGAAGTAATGCAGACTAAGCATAGCATTGAAGATCATAGTGATTATTCTGTAACAGTCATTGGTTAGTTCCTGGAGGATCTTACCCGTTATGAGGTCGAATCCCGGAGCCTTATTGGGTTGTATCTCATTCTTTATTATCTGTTTTACTTCTTTAATATTAAACTTGGTGATTGGTAGATCCATTTGATATGGAGCCTCAAGAAAAGAATTAAATGGTTCTTCTTGTTCTAATGGCACTACTCTGTTAAATGGACTAAATACTGTAGAAAGATGTTCAGCGAATGTCTTAGATTTTTCTGTGTCTGTTCTTGCCCATTTACCTTTGACATTTTTTTAGATGAGGTATGGCGTCTTGTGGACCTTTTACCGTTCTCGTCGCCTTCCATAGAGAATAATTGGTGTCTTTGGACGGAGTCAAATTTTCTAAGTAAGTTTGGATCCCCCTGTTTTTCTCTTCTTTTAATAGATTTTTAAGTCTTCTGGTAATTCTGTTTAAATTTTGTTTGTCAATAGGAGCGTGTGTGTTTTGCCACTTTTTCCTAAGTTTTCTTTTCTCATCGATCAGGTTTTTTGCACTTTGCGAACAGTTTATGCTTTCCTTCCATGTTGTTTGTTCAGGAGTAGAAATCCAACCTGCCTTTTGTATGGAGGTAGTAAGTTGTTGTACCGCATTTTCAATTTGTAATTCTGTTTTAAGTGGCAAGTTCGCTGGTATTTGTTCTGCTAGTGCGCTTCGGAATATTTTCCAATTTGTTTGATTAATGGTTAGGACTGGAGGCTTATTTCTGAGTATGATTTTGGAGTCTAGGTCAATTAGAATGGGAAAATGATCTGAAGAGAGGTCCCAGCATGATTCTATTGCTAAATAGTTAAGAGAGATACCTTTAATCACACAGAAGTCTAAGAGATCTGGTGTTTTATTTGGATCTGTAGGCCAATAAGTTGGTTCTCCTGTAGATATGTGTTGTAGGTTGTTTCCTGTTATTGACTTCAGCAGTTGTCTACCCCTTGTTGTAATTACCCTAGAGCCCCAGTGATGATGTTTACAGTTAAAGTCTCCTCCTGCTATGAATTTGTGTCCAAGAGAACTGAAATAGGTGCTAAAGTTGTTTTCGTTGATTGGTTGACCAGGAGGACAGTAGACCGCAGATAAGGTAAGGTTGCCTAGCCAGTCTTCGATGACAACGCTAGTTGATTGCAGGTACTTTTTACTGAGCTTATTTAACTCATGATGTTTTATATTAGATTTGATAATAATAGCTGTGCCACCGTGTGCCTTGTCATTTGGATGTTTTGTGTAGTGGACAATGTATTTTGGAATTTTGATATAGTTTTTGTCTGTTAGATGAGCTTCTGATACAAGCATAACATCAATTTTCTTCTCGTCGAGGAAAATTTTTATTTCTTGGATGTGGTTCGTTAGGCCATTTGAGTTCCAGACGGCTATTTTAAGTCTGTGTTGCATTAGTGCATTTTAGAAATCATAGTCATAAGAAGATTAAGCATAGTGTCCATTCTCTCTACTAGTTTTGTCATCAGGTTTTCAAGGTTGGCAATTTTCGTTGAATGGTTTGAGCCGACACTAGTTTGTTCATTTGTGATTTCATCCGCTTGAGTATTTCCTGAAGTTTTTTGAGCGTAAGAAACACCAGGGGTTACTCTTTGACTATTGATTTCATGGGTGTCTGTTCTGTGGGTTTCTTGATTCTTTCTGAGTTGGGGGAATTTTTCTTTTTGTATTTGTTTGTATACGCTGCAGCCCTTATAGTTGGCCGGATGGTTTCCCATACAAAGTACACATTTTACGTTATTGCTGCGTTCTTTTCGTGGACAGTGTAAAGTAAGATGATTACTTGCACACTTTACGCATCTTGGAGGCATATGGCAGAATTTTTGTGTGTGACCGTGGCGTTGACATTTGGTACATTGGGGAACCTGACGTTTGGGATATGGTGGTTCGAAGGACACAATCATGTTCTGGAGTGCTCTCACATCATATATGTCTTTATTATTTGGCTTAGTTTTTAATTCTATATAAAAGAGCGGAAGCGCTATTTTGGATCCATTCTTATATATATTAGCTAAGTTGGTTACTTCGTGTCCCAATAATCCTAGCTCATGTACTAAAACGTCTTTATCTGCTGTCTGATGCATATTACGAAGCACAACTCGGAATGTTCTTTCTTACTTTGTTTGGTAGGTGTAATAATGTGTATTTTTCTCATTGAGTGCTTTGGTTATGTTTCGGTAATATTCAGAAGTTGAGGGCTGGATCTTTACTTGGTTGTTATAGAGACATTTGATGGAATATCCCAGAGGGGATATTGTTTCTAACAATTGTCGAAGAGGTTGTATATCACCTACATCTGAAACAAATATGGGTGGGGGTTGAATACTTTCTTTAACTGCATCAGTTCTGGTTTGGTTGGTCTCATCAGGTACTTCATCTAAGCTAGCAAATCTATTAGACGTTGGTGTGGGTGCTTTGAGCCAGTAATCGCTCATTATTGTTTGTTTTAGTTGTTTATCACCTCCAGGGCTGTCATTTCTTGCTCGTTTGTGGGCTTGAACAGTTTTCCATTCTTGATCTTGGTTTCTTGGCTATCTTGTGGATTAGCGATGTATATTTGTGACGGTAGATAAGAAGAAGAAGAAGCATGATTAGAAAGAAAAGAGTTACCTGGTTGTTCATGTTGATTCTCAGTTGACTCTGTCTCTTGGAGTACTATATTGGTTGAGCAATTTTCATTTCTTTGTTGTTCGCTAGACAAGGTTCTGTTGCTCGATGGTTGTTGCATGGTAGTTATTTGCAGATTAGCAGTGTGTTTTTCTGAAGTTGAACTTCTCGGCGGAGATCTGCTCACTTTGTTTGAATTTAAGAACGGATTGTCTATGTCCATCCTGTATGACGATTAAATATTTTATACATCACGAACAATTATTTATGATACGCCTATGACTTTTATTTGCCGGTATTTGGCGTTTGGAAATAGCACTTGTTTTATTTTGTTTGCGTTTTTACAACACTGATAATTAATATTAGTAATTAACGATATAGTTTCCAATAAGAACTGGTTACTATAATAATAGATATTTTTGTACTAGAAAAACAAATTTATGAGACCGTCTCCACCAAAGGTTGGAACGAGACTGAAGTTATTTATAGATGTCAGTAATGAGACTAAAACAATTATTTTGTTTTATATAAAACAACTTAAACTGGACGTTTTTAAACAAATACTGACAAAAAGAATTTAGTTTGTAGAAGTTAAGCAGACAATCAAAAAATTTTATTGGATGGAAGTTGCATAGATTACAGATACAGACAGATACATTGTGATTTCGCTGGCTCAACCTGCCAAAAAAAGCAAGTCCAAAACGTAAAAATATATTAAACTGTTCATTGACTTTTACACTGGAACTACAATCAAAATTATGCTTCAACAAGATAAGTAAAGCAGATATTGATGAGTGCATATTGATGTGTTCATATTGATGTTACTTATTACAGGAGATATACTTTGACCTACTTTCCTGTGTCTGATAACGTGAACCCACCTAAAAAATTGGGAATATGTACTGTAAAGACACTCTACAAAAAACCTATTCAGTCCTAACCTTGTAGATATCCTTCATAAATATAGAAAAATGAATATAGCAGCATCTTCCATTGTGTTTGACTGAAAAAACAAAATATGGCATATGTTTCTCGCACGTGTCGAGAATCTAAAAATCGGATCATTATCCTTCATTTTCATTTTCCATCTTCGGTAATAGAATAAAAAGTAGAGACGCATGTGACCTAAATTAGATGACAGATTAAACGGGTACACACATTCATATTCTCCAGACTTAAAACAGCATCTTTTCAAAGTTCAGACATCAAACGTTGGGGCGGGGTAGCTAATATGTTATTTTACTTGTTTAAAGTAGGAATTTATTATATTATACGTAATTCTATACGTGACGGAACAAAGCACAACGGATAAAAATGGAAGAAATTTTCCCGTTTCTTTCTGCTCTCGTTCCAGGGATCAACCGACCTTCTTGGAGCAAGGGCGCGAATCAGTTGTACATATTTCAAGGATTTTAATCCTGAGTACAAAAAAAACAATGTACAAAAATACACACTAAGAGAAATATATAAATCTGATTTTTATGTGAGAATATTAAATTAATACAGAATTTTAAATGACCTGCTTATTTTCTTCTTCTGTTAATATCAATAAAAGATAAAACTACTACCGTTAGTGAGTCAATAACATCATTTATGTTTTAAAGTCAATACATACAAAATTATAATTTTGAAATTAAACTAAATGTAAAACCAAGTACTTACAAGTCAAGAAAGTTTTTTTGAGTTTTTTCTAATGATTTAAAATGGGATTACTTACTAATAAAAGAATTATTAGATAAATTCAAAAAGGTTGGAAATAAATTAAACATTTCAAACAACATTGAGATCTACTTCTCAACCAAACCTCAAAACGAAAAGGAAAGAACAAAAGATCGTATTTATAAAATTCGTTATAATTGTGAAAACTTTTATTTAGGTAAAACTTTAAGACCATTAACTGTTAAAATAAGTGAATAAATATAGTCAAAACTCTATCAAAAGTGGAGAATTTGACATATCTTAGATATGTAAACACGCATTACAAAATAAACATACAGTGCAAGTCAAAAGTCCGTTCCCCCCTCGTATATTTTTAACGGTTATTGTTATAATACTGAAATTTGGAGGGAGGTAATAAACAGACGTAGGCTTCTTAACTAGTCATAACAAGTGACGTAATAGTGACAAATGACGTTACAGCGCCACTGTGACAGATAATTTTAAATCAGACATTATGGCAAGTGGTACCTCGTCTGAAAGTTATTGAAAATACCTATTCAATTATAATAATGTTATTCGAGTTTAAGCCCATTTTGATGAATAAATTAAATAAATACTAAAATTGTAGCTTCTCATTTAATTAATAAATATTTAACAACCAGTTCTTACAGTAAGTGTTCAAAATGTGCTTCATCTACCTCCTGACAGTAATGCATCCTATTTATAAACTCTCGTCGTACTCGTTCAAATGTGTTGGGGGAAATTGCCCTACATTCCTCAACAATTCGTTGCTTCAAAATATCAATATTGTCGGGTGTTGTAGCGTAAACTTTAGATTTCAAGTATCCCCAGAGAAACAAATCTAATGGTGTGAGGTCCGGTGACTGAGCTGGCAATTCTATCATACCTCTTCGTCCAATCCATATACCCCGATATTCCTCATCTAGGTAACGGCTTACTGCACCATAATGGTGTACAGGAGCACCATCTTGTTGAAACGTTATTTCCAAGTTGTCGAATTCATCTGAATTATCCTCCAGAATTTCAAGTATTAACGTTTTATTTGCATTTTGTAACATCTCTAGATACACTTCACCGGTTAAGTTAGTATTGAGAAAAACAGGCCCAACTACGTGGTTGCCCAAAATACCTGCCCAAACATTTATTTTTTTTTGGAAATTGAGTATGTGTTTCACGAAAGACGTAAGGATGTGTGTCACTCCAATACGTCACATCGTGTGTCTTAACATTCCTATTTTATTTGTCAGCACTACCTGTTTGTTTAAACTTTCGAAGAAGCTTTCTTAAATAAGCTCTGGATGTAGGGCGATCGGGGTACCTCTCATTAAAAAGACGTTCCGCTGCATGGAAATTATTTCCACATTTACCAAGTATTAACACAACTGCTACTTTGTCGGCTACAGTACGTACCATTCTGGTACGAGAGACTTATCTAACTAGAAAATTGACAAACGTCAATATTTTTGACAAATAACCAAAGGCAGACGTTAGAATTTTTATTAATTAAATGTCAAACTAGAATTTTAGTACTTATTTAATTTATTCGTTAAAATCATCTTAAATCCAAACAAAATTAGTATGATTGAATGGGTATATTAAGATAATTGTAGTTTCGCATTTAATTAGCAAATATTCTAACGTTCGCCTCTAGTAAATTGTCAAAAAGTTAACGTTGACGTAAAAAAATAGAGAATTGAAACACGTCAACTTTTTGACAAGTAACCAGAGGCAAATGTTTTGATATTCATTAATTAAATGCGAGACTACAATTTTAGTATTTACTTAATTTATTCATCATGATGAGCTTAAACTCAAATCAAATTAGTATTGTTGAATAGGTGTTTTCAATACCTTTCAAATGAGGTATCACTTGCCATAAGGTCCTATTTAAAATTATCTGTTACAGTGGCGCTGTAACGTCATCTGTCACTATTACGTCACTTGTTATGTAAACATACTATAAATAACACTATATTATTTACAAGTACAATTATTATAAGATCATTAAAAATTTACAATAATAATTTTAATTATCTACACTGTATTAAAACCTCCACTATATGTTATAAATACAAAGAATGGTTTGACCATACACTATCAGATATTATTTTTAGTTATTGGGATAACCATGTGCCTTAACAGTAGGTTTTAAATACACACTATGATAGAATAACGTAATTACGTCTTCACACTTTGTGTCTATATCCAAAAGTAGAAAAAACATGAATCTTCAAAAGAACATTTAAACAATTGCTTAGATTTAAAAAGGTTAGAAAAAAATATGCAAACTATTGACAGTGCTTTAACTGGACAGATTACTTTATGCAATTAGATATATAATGAAGAAGTTAGAAAAAATAAAATTTTATTATCATATTTAATTGATGTTTATTAGCAAATTTTTTATCTAAATATTTTAGCAAAACAGGAACTTGCATTTCGCGGTCGGGATGAGAGCCATAATTCTTCAAATATGGGTAATTTTAAAAACGTTTTTAATTTAGCGATTAAACGCGAATATGTCGCGTTAAATATGTTGAAGGATATGGGGAAAATCATGGAATATGAAATCCAAACAGATATACTGGATACATATAGTCAGACCTAAGATTACCTACTTCAACCGTCTCCGTGAATATATACATATATATATATATATATATATATATATATATATATATATATATACTCATACTTGACCACTCTCCATCATATATATATATATATATATATATATATATATATATATATATATATATATATATATATATATATATATATATATATATATATCTAGATGGAGGAGGAGGCGAATGTAGGAGCATATAGAAGGTGGATAAGATGCCACTAAGCAGGAAGAATGGATACCGAGATCAAATCTGAACAGATAATAAAAAACATCCAGAGTTGGAAATGGAACCAGGTGCAATGTAATCTAAATATAATTAAGAAAAGCCGTTTACTGCGTCCTTTACGAAGACACGAAAGGGAGTCAAATAAAACGAATATCAAAATGGCAGATCAGTGCTTCTATAACCGATAAAAAAGTTGGAGCTGGAGTATGTGGGACGAAATCAGGGAAAAGCATTAGTGAAATCTTCCAAGCAGAAAGTTCTGCTATCTACAGGGACAGATCTATAAAAAATATATCGAATAGCCAGGCGGCATTAAAAAAGTTAGTTGGGAACTGTCTTTAAAATATGATTCGGATCGGAAAAAATAATAGAGTAAGTTTACTCTGGGTGCCTGGACATACCGGTATTGAATAAAACGATACAACGGACATACTTGCCAAGGGAGGGGCAAAAAATACTCATAGGCCCAGAACTTTTCGTTGGCATCGCAAGACGCACAGTCAAAGAAGTGATTTTAAATTGGGTGGAACGAATGAAACGTAACCACTGGTATACAAAAACGGGTTTCAAACATTCGATGGTTTCTATACAAGAACCTTCGAAGAAAAGATCCAAAGACCTACCAGATATGAATATAAATGATCTGCAAATTATCGTAGGTCAGGTAACAGAACACTGTCGCCTCAAGGCGGACATGAATAAAATTGAAAAAGCGAGTTGCAAATTCTGTTGCTGAAAATGAGACGGCGGAGTACGTTATGTGTAACTGCTCAGGGTGGGATAGAATCAGGCTCAATATATTTGAGCATTATCAGGTCGGGCCCTACGACTTCGTAGAAGTGTAATTAAAAGTGTAATCGTAGACTTTGTTAAAAAGGCTGGGCCGAAAGGACAACTTTAACCTGGGATCTAGGTTAAAGTTAAGGTCCAATAGACCTCTTAGGTCTCGAGGAAGAGTTGCTAGGCGCCCACTGATATTAAACGTAACATATAAAGTAATTTAACACTGATACGTTTAAAACACTCAATTTATGATTGAGATCAGTTTTATAACAGCCGCAGTGTATATCCCGGTTACAGATAATTGAGAAATTTAAAGAGATAGACCAATTGGTTTAAAAATGGTACCGAACAAAATATATCCATGTGCTTAGATCAAATGACCAAATGATCAAATCTGTTTTAATAGTTCCTCTTTAATATTTTGCCTTGTTACAGGATAGTATTCATAAAAACGCAAAAATAATAATTACTGTAAAATATAATTTTATTAGGTACAATTATAAATATATTATATTTAAATAATTATACCTGTTAGGTCTATTTAATCAAAATAATGTTTTTATCTTTAATCACAATAATGCTTTTATTTAGGCTACTGCTAAAATTTGACGATGTAAGCCCCTTTTTATACCTATCAATAAAGGTTTATGAGTTTATGACTCCTCTTACTCGATTGTCGGGTTCTTGTCACAGCCCTGTTGGGCTGACCAAGGTTTCTAAATTTCCACGAAATTCTGAACGACAGATAACAAGACTGATGTGGCTTTCGGTATTGTTTTATACATATAATTTTTAGTTTAAACTCTGTAAAGAGAGCACACATTTATTAGTGACGATTTCGCTATCAGAAAAATATTAAGTAACTAAATAAAAATGTGGCGTCCATGGGAGAATAGTGCATTAGAAATTGTTGAGAATAATGAAGTAGAAATTGAAGTGAAGTAGAAGTAGAAGAAAATGAGGAAATTCTACCACCAAATAATCCTGGAAATGTTGCTGGACCAAGTAGAGAAAGTATTAAAAAGCCAGAAAAATAAACATTTATCGAAAGACGCTAAAGAAATTGTGCTAAATATGTTTTTGATGGATTATGTGAAGAATTGGAACGGCACGGGAGTGTTTTAAAAACTGCGGCTTTAACAAAAGTTTTATTTACTACTGTATATCGAATTATAAAGGAGGGCATTACAAATAGACAAAAATGGAGCGGCTTTGGACTGCATAGATCTATTGAGCAACATCTTTTAGGTCCCATTTCAGAAACCATTTTTGCAGGTACATAATATTATACCCACACTTAACCAAATTTTGGCTGAATTAAAATCTAAAAATATTATTAATTGCTGTAAATCAACTTTAAGAAAATTGTTACTATCAAATGGTTTTAGATAAAGATAACCGAGTACAGAAATAGCGGAAGAAAAATTTATTACTTAGATGAAACGTGGTTTGACACTAACGAAACAATTGGCAAAGGCTGGAGTAATGACAATGTAAAGTGCAAAATTAATGTACCAGTTTCCAGGGGCAAACGAATATACATTTTACATTGTGGAGGGGAAGACGGTTGGGCAACCGATGGCTTACTATTAAGTGCAAAAGACAATAAAGACAATTGTTTGGATTATCATCAAGATATTACGGGTGAACTTTTCGAATTGTGGTTTAAAAATAACTTATTAGCAAATTTAGCAGACAACAGTGTTATTGTTGTAGATAAATACTCTAGAAACGATGAATTGCAAGATTTTTTATTATCACAAGATTTATATTTTGATGATTGGTACACTAAATACCAATTAGTAGAGGTACTTATTACAAAATTATTTGTAAAGGAATATATTATTGATGATGCAGCAAGTAAAAATGGACATACAACTTTAAGACTACTACCATATTACTGCGTTTTAAATCCAATAGAGTTGTTATGGTCTCAACTGAAATATAATGTGAGACAAAAAAATGTAAGTCCAAAATGTTATAACACTGTCGTGACTCCAATAGATTCTGAATTTAAAAATATATCTGAGGATAACTGGAAGAAAGCAATAGAGCACGTAAAAAATACCGAAAAAGAATATCTTAAAAACAGTCCTGTTCTAAATAAAATTATTATCAATGTGGAGAACAGTGATTCAGAGAAAGAAAGTGACGAAGTGTAATGCCAAGACAACTTTCTCTCAATACTGAGTTTACCCGAAATATTTTATTACATAATCAGGTGTAGGGATTATCGACATATGTTCAACACCAAACTACTGCTTCAATTTTTTAAGAAAAACGTGGACTTACTATTTATAATTATTATGAAAACTTCACTTATTGTTGCAATATCTATATCTTTGAAAATAAGTTCTTAAGAGAAAATAATAATGTAAGTAAGTGTTGACTAGATAAACTTTTAATTTTTACTTCAAGGTTTTATAAATTATTTAAATATATATTTTTTTTTCTTTCACTACCTACCGTTTGCTCAATTATTAATTAGTTTTTGTATACAAACCAATTATTGTTTAAACATTTTATAGAAAATGCATTGCAGAAATATGATCAAAGTAATTTAAACTTACACAAAATCATCAAGACATAAAATTAAGCTTTGTTATAACAATACAAATTTATAGAACCAATTTCTTATAAAATATATCATATTATGTTTCATGTAGGTCGGTACTATCCTGTTCTTCACCAGTCATATAGTGCTGCTTATCGCATTTTTCTCAAATAAATATAACCGACCTATACTTTAGGCCAAAATGTAAAAATAAATTTTATAGTATTTACGGTTAAAGAATGAAGGCTAAAAAAACATTATAGATAGATACATAAAAAATAGTGTAATTGATAACCATTTTCCAGTAGGTTTAGATTTTAGTCAAGCATTTTCAAACCTTCATCCTCGTTTTCATAATAATGTCTGACGATGTTATTTTTAACTAAAACTCACTAAAATATCATGCACGTTAATAAATCTAGCAAGCAGATCCCGAGATACTTCATTACCCACGTTCAAAATGATATTTAATGTTAATATTATTTTTAAACCATGCCGAAACCGAATTTAGTTTTAAAGGCATATGCATATCCGCAGTTTTATTTTATAATTTTAACAACATTTCCCACATAGTTAATCTAACAAATTTAAAATCTCTTGGTTGAAGAATAGTTTTTGTTTTTTATTGTTGTATAGTAGGTATTAGTAGTACGCGAATAATCATAACAGCATAAAATATTTTTAGATAAGAAAAGTATGTAATCAAATTGTAGCGATTCTAGTCAGTTTCACTATTTTTGGCCAATTTGATATTGAAGTAAGATGAAAATTGTCAATCAAATTAAAAATGGCGGAGAGAAATATATTACACGCCAAAAATGCAACACAGAAAAATAATAGACCCGACTGTCTAGTTGACAAAAGCACTAGTAATTTTGGGTCAAAATTGTGGAGAGCCTTTTTAGTAAATACAATGCACTCTTTTTTGTTTGTTTAACTTTAGGAAAATTTATTTCTTTCATCAGAACATCAAAACAAGATTATACTATAACAAACAAGGTATGCTCACTTGCCGTTCTAATTTTAATCGACTTTGCGCATGACGTCATAGCGAGACAAAGCCAGGGGACTTGTGTGTATCTTATTTTAACGATGCATCATATGGCAACTTAAACAATTAACGGTAAGTATACCTCGATGCCATATCTTGCACTAAGAAGTCATAACAAGTTACTTTCTGTGAAAACTTGGTTTGAAAATTAATTAGTAATTTATAAAATTAATTAAAGAAATATATGAATCTTCGATTTGATTGTGTGTATTACAAACAAAATAGATATTGCTACAAAACATAAATTATATATATATAAAAGACCGGTAAAATGTAAATAATTTGAAATATAAGGAAAGCAGGTCATACTTCAGACTTTATGAATATCATTTAGACATTTATTTTACAATCTTCGCGATTTTTCTCTTACGGATATTATAATTATCTTTAATATTTTTATTTAGAATAAGTATTTTAAAATACATTTAACATATAAAAAAAGTAATTTTACATCTTCGCAACAATTACATATTTTGCAGCTCCTATTAGGTTTTTTAAATAATTTTTAGTTATTTTTAATTTGTTGCCATTATAACTACTAAAAATATGTTCCAGTTCACTACATTTAGTTACAAATTCCAGTGTTGGTTTGAGTAAACCAACCTCAGAAACGTGGTTTACCCAAGTAAACGATTTATCGTTAGCGTCCGGAATATATCCCAGTATTTCTTTTTTTTTGTAACTTAAATGCAATGAAACCGGCTAAATTTTCCAATCCATCCCATTTCAGGTCTTTTATATTCGAATTAATAAAATCTTGATGACTGTCAATTAAATCTTCAGGGTTAATTTCTGTATCACCACTAGGAATGTTAAGCGAGGAAAAGATCTCTTCAGTGACAATTTCATAATTAATTATACTATTAGTAGTAATATTCCACTATAGTTTTTTTAAAACAATAGTCAGCTTCTGTAAAATGTTTTGATCATATTCTCGCGATTTCTACATTAAATTTGTCTCGCTGAAAACATTTGAAGATCCATACTTTACGCATTTGTTTGTCTCTAGGAAACACAAAAAAAAAACGACACTTCGAAAAAGATTTACTTTTTTTATTATAATTGTTTAAACAACCCACCACTGCGCAATACATTATGGCAACCAAATAATTAGTCTTCTTTATAAAGTAGCTACAGGTAGTCGAGAGGAAGTTACGTACCATATATAAATTAGGTGATATTAACACAGTGAACTGAATGTTTTCACCACAAAATTTATATAACAATATAATACCAAAGTCTTTACTACATCAATGAATAAATAAAAATCTCATTCACTACGTTTTGAAGCACACAGGATAGCAACAGATAGAGCATTTAACTTGGCATTATTAAAGTTGTCTCGAGTTTACGTCACAGGTGTGCGAGAGAAATGCAAGAACATGCGCGTTGACTTATCTTGTTAGTTATAGTATCATGATTAGAACAGCCATAATTGACATTTGATTAGTTATAACATCAATAATTGAAAATTTGACGTTTCAATTTCCACACCGGAAAACTTTTTAAAAAAAGATTACTTAAGAATTGTGTTAAAAGGGGGGTGAAAAACCAGTTGTTGAAGGAGTTATGTCTTTTGAAAATTGAAACTTGACACACTTGGTCGCGGTATTTTAGGCAACAGCCATGCTTGGCTGAAAAGATGTGAGGATGGATTTTTTGCTCTATGGTGCAATAAATTCTGATTATTCTGTGTGTTTCTGCATTGTTTGTATATGCTTTATTTGTTTGTGAGTTTGGGACTGTTCGAGTATTGTGTTTGCGTATTGTGTGTTGCATAATGTATTTTGTATGATGATAGACGATATGTTTTTATAGACGGTCTTAATCCATCATCGTTGTTATATTCTTATTGTTGGCTTCTTCTTTTGGTATAATCAATCAAAGCCAGCTGCATTCTGCTGATGGGTTTGCTACACCTTTTTCTTCATTAAGTAGGATGAGTACTGCTTCTTTGATTGTGCTCGTTTTCATGTATGTTTCTTTCATGATTATTAATGCATTTGTCCATTCTAATCCTTGTTTATTGTTACAGGGATTTTTGCATATCTGTAATTTATCAAAGTCCCTGTTTTTGATGTATGTTTCATGCTCGTTTATTCTGACAGTGATTTTGCGGTTTTTCACACAGAGAATTCACAGTGTATTTTTGTAGATGCAGTTATTTGATCTCTCATTACTCTTACCGTCGATGGTAACGTGGTTTAGGTGAAGGTTGGCGTGGGGATTAGCGTAGGGACTGGCGCGTGGGTTGGCACGGGAATTGGCGCGGGGGCTGACGCGAACATTTCTGACAGTGGGATTTTAATTCGCGGATTCATGTCGGAGGTAACCGTATGCCGTCATCTGTTTTACTGGGACAATTTGGCCTTTTTTTTATTTCTATGGCTTCTCGGATAATTCCTGGTTTATGGAAGCGGGTGAGGGCTATGCTTCTGGAGTTTTCAAAATCAATTTTGTGACCTACATGAAGATGGTGTTGACCTAGATTTGAAATTTAGTCGAAATTGCGAACAGAAATGGAATGTTCATAAATCCTATTTTTGATTCTACGATTTGTTTGGTCTATATAGGATCGGGGGCAGTCTGCACAAGGAATACTCCGTGTTGTTCATTTGGAATGTTGTCTTTGATTGATCGGACAAGAGATGAAAGTTTTTGTTGGGGTGTAAATATTGTTTTTATTTCTCTTGATTTAAGAATTTTGTCGCTATATATATACATTGTCAACATAGGCTAGTTAGTCAATAAAATACATAAGCTTAACATCACCACCGAGAAAGGGATTTTAAATAGAGTGGTTATTGAATCCTGAAACTCCATAAAAAGGAGATATATTAGGAAGTTGAGGAGTTTTACAACGAAATATGAATAGCGTTAAACGAGACATCTACATAATATGTCATACTATGTGGAGATTTTAATGCTAAAAGTAGCAGCAGAACATGTGTTGAAGAAACATCTATAGGACAATTTGTGTCATACAAACGTAACGGAAGAGCCATGTAGAGTATTTCGTACGAGCCAAGGGGGTGATTGCGTAGGTTCAGGAATAAAAACAACTTCTAAACTATAGGATTGTAGCAGAAGCTGCATCCACGAATAAGTAAGCTGCAGAATTTATTGAGACGGGCGAATACGAACGTAAACAAGTTTTTAAAAGAGTCAAGCCATGTAGCTGGATATGTTATATATCATATTATGAACAATGATGATATTGTTGACTGTGACAAAAATCTTATTAAAATGTGCAATTAAAGTTATCAGAATGATTACGGATTCCATGCAGCAAGTCTTCAGTAAAATGAAAACATAACAACGCCCTATCACGATGTTATTCTCAAGCAAAAATTCACGTGCCATATCAGGGCCATCCGACATTGGCGATCACCACAGTGAAGGCCTCTTGATCTTCTGCCACTTGGGAATAATTATCCTGTATTGAATATGAGTCCATTCACTGCGCATGTACTACAACGATGTAATACACCCTTTTCTTTCGAACATAAAGATCTTTTTTGGCGTCAACATGATCATTCCCATCGACATTATATTATTCTTAGTTTTAACTTTAAACTTTTTAATAAGCGTGTAATTAATAAACAATTTTAGGTGAGTTACTGATCTTGTTTATGTTATTTCACACCAGTCGCCTAGAATAATTCATAATGGTTTTTTTTAATAAGGCCGTATCTTCCAATAAATGCTGAATAGCTTCAATATATTGGCGGTATGTTAAGATTGACTCCAACTTCCAGTTTTTGGCTCGTCTTACTAATATCTGTACATAAATTTTCATTAAAACCATTGGGGGCAAATACTAATGCCAACTGTTTTTACGAAAATCAGATAGTAACTCTGGAATGTAATATAGACAATCGTCTTTTACTTTTACAATTGTAAGAAAGGAACATTCGCTAATAACTTTTCTTTTATTAACATTTTTTTTATAAGAACTAAACGTTAAGTTTAAGTCGAAGGTTAAAATATTCCAAAACTCTGTTTTTATTATTAAAAGGTCGAATCGATGAAAGTAGTTAAAATTTCAAAAATACTACAATTAGGATTTTCTATATTGCTCTATATGTGCATGCATAATTCCCGTTTAAAATTTGATGTCTGTGAAAATTTCAACGAAAATAAAATTAAGAGTAGATATATATTTCTGCAAGAATATACGATCGACGTTTTACTTCCGAAAACCATAAAATATGAATACTTTAATCTTCTCCTGTACGGGGTACATAACGCTACTCCATTACTTTACATTTTGTAGTTTCTACTGGTTGTCAACAAAAGTTAATGTCAAAATATACAAATGTGTTTACACTTTATTAATAAATAAATTGTGGATTCACTTACTGTTACTCACTTACTTGTTAATTAAAGGATGAAATGCTTACCTGAAAAAGAAAAAAGTAGATTAATTATGGGTAAATAAGCCAATTATGGGTACATATGCATGTGTGTATGTGTATTTTGTATTTGTGTGTGTATATATATGTGTGTGTATGTATATTTATATGTATTTAATACAAACAATACATCCGCAGATAATGACATAGCAGCTGGCCCTACATCATGTTTTCTATTGATCTGGTATAACTTCTTTACGAATTTTGAAGTATATATTTTGGTAACTAATTAGTTTTACGTGACCTTACATTGCTTGCTTTCTTTTATCATTTGTAACATTTTCTCTGTTATTTACAAATTTTTAAGCACTATAGTTGCTTTATTTTGTCGAAGGAAGGTGTTGTTGGTTTCTTTATATGAACATATAATGGGACCTATGACTTTTCAATATCATCTTTATTGGCGTCTTAGGATCTGTCACATTTAAAATACTGTATTGCTTAAACAACCAACCTAGGAAACAGGCGAGTCTTAGGAAAAACTTTGCCACAAACGACCAACTCTACGAAATTATCAGCGTAATGAGAGCACTGGAGGAAAGTCGCAGAGATTAAACCATGACCGTATGACTACACAAATATACAAAATGTATAAAAGTTAAAAGAGGAATCAGGCAAGGAGACAAGTTATCTCCCAAACTCTTTACGGTAGTTCTGGAAAATACTTTCGAAAAATTGAAGTGGGAAGCCAAAGGAATCAATGTCGACGACGAAATGCTCTCGCACCTACAATTTGCGGATGATATTGTTCTGATAACAGATAACTTAAAAGAGATTAGAACTATGCTTTTTCTGAGTTAGATGCCGCCTGTAATAAGGTTGGTTTGAACATAAATTTTGGAAAGACACAATCATAAATATAAAAACTTGGGTCATGAAATCCGAATTGCTAAAGACAATCAAACTGCTGAACTGACAAAGAAGAATTACTTTAGTATAGGCCGCATATGGAGTTCTATCAGACATCTTCTAGAGCAACATGCCAAATTATTTGAAAAAGAAGACGTTCGACCAATGTATGCATACTGTCATGACTTACAGCACCAAAACAATTTTCCTAACCCAGGCTACAACAACCAAACTCATGAGTAGCTCAAATTCGGATGTAACGCTCACTACTTGGACTAACTCTCTAACACGTCACAGATGTTATGGAGCGTATAGCATGGCTGAAGTGGAACTGGGCGGCCCATGTGGCCAGATTGAATGACTTGCGGTAGACCCAAAAAATTACAGTGTGGAGACTACGAGCTGATAGTAGAAGCAAAAATAGGCCACCTACACGATGAATAGATGACGTCAAAAGAATCGCTGGGAATTGCCTACAGGAAGCTCAAGACCGACAGAACTGAAAGAAATTAGCGGAGGCATATGTTAAACCTTGGACGCAGACAGATGGATGATAATGATAATTGCCCAAACGGGATAAAATCCAGAGCGTGTATTGTACTTAGGAAAGATCACATCTTACTTTAAGGTACACGGAAGATGTGATTGCAGCTCAAATCACTATAAGGGAGGAAGCGGGCAAATGGGATATAGTCATGCTCTGTACACTACCCAGGTAATAAAGCAGCGACAGATCTCCCTCTATGAGCAAAAGGACCGATGAACGAGGTAACTTTTTAACTATATTCTAGGAGAAGGCCTCAGATTAAATAATAAAGAAAATGAACCTACCTTTATTAACAAAAAAAGTCAAGACGATATTGACATAACTATAAGTACTAAACAAATTAGTTATAATGTGTCGAAAGAGCCCTCCAGCTCGAATTACGGAAATACAATTAGTACTATCAAAATATGTTTAGATATTAAAGAGGCTGATAATCGAATCAGGAAAGCAATTCTCACGTCATACCAGACGAACTACCCAATCAAATCCAAGACAAATAACAGACAAACGCCTTGGTCAAACAGAAAACTGGAAAACTAAGAAAGGAGTGAAGAAGGCTATCTAATAAATTAAATCACTTTTGTAAAAGAATTGGGGAAATTGGAAAAGCGAAAAGAGAATCCTGAAGAAGGTTCTGTCTGAGTATTTCAGATATATCTACCCCCACTAGAATCCAAAAGAATCTTTCCAATAATTTGGTGCAGAGACTAGGCCTACATAAAAGAAATGCCTTTGCAGAATCTAAAAAGAAAACTGTAGTGCTTTTACTACAGAACCACTTCTCAGGATCAACAATTATTAATAAGCATACTCAGGATGGAAACCTAGAACTACTCAAACGTTCTAAGAAAGAAAACTGGGAATTTTCTACAATAAACATTAAACCAGAGTATGTAAGGTGTACCATAAACTACTTTGCTACATTTCCTGCCATACTACAAAAAGGATTGGACATCATATTGCCCATCCTAACAAAGATCTTTATGAGTAGCGTAGCACTAGGTTATATACGAAACAGTTAGAAACTGTAAGGATGGTGTACATACCCAAAATAGGATGACAAGACAAAGTTCTACCTAATCCTACAGGTAGATCAGTCTTACATCATTTCTTTTGAAGGCAACAGAAAAAAGTCTTGATGTATATATTAAGAAGCATACCAGCATACATATCAAGAAGGAAACAACACAGGACAAAGTAGTTTAGAAAATCAGTCATTCCATTAATAATTGAGAGATTGTATTAACCGCCTTTCTAGATATAAAAGACACATTTAATAATGTACTATCAAATTCTTTTTATAATACAACAGCATTAAAGGAATACCATACATTGTATGGCAGTCGGCTGTATTGTCTTTAAAAGAATCGCTTATTACATCCGAATGACTTCAGTACCTCGAGTGACATCCGATCAAACAAAGCAGAGACTTTTTTAATAAAAATTTAAAAATTAATAATAAAAAAAAACACGCACTTAATTTAGTTTTTATAATTTTTTTCAAAAACAAAAATATTTCTTTTTAAATATTAAAAACTCTAACAATATTGACCTTAACTCCCGGTCTATTTCTTTTATGCAAAAGGAAGGTCATCTTGACAGTTTGATCTACTTCAGTTTAGTTTGCTACAATCATTTTATCACATGTAATTTCGTATAAGAGCCAGAAATTGATCATACAAAACATAAATCTTAGCGATAAAAGAGTTTTATTGACTGCATTATGAACGTTTACATCAAAGAACTTGCGGTTGTTTTGAAACTCGGAAAATTGCCGGAAAACATGGAAAAAGAAAGAAAAAGATATAAAAGCCTAATATTTTATGCATTTCCGTCCTTTCTCCTGAAATGTAGTCTCAAAAGACAAATCTAAAGTGGTATTAATGGCCTAAAAAAAATCAGAAGTGGGCCACTGAGAAGTGGGACATTAAGTGAGGATCAGCAATAGGATATTAACAAAAAGGAGACCATAAAAATGGAAGACTGGTAATTTTTGGAATCGATTTTGAAAGGACGTTTTGTATTATGTGTGACATAATAAAACTAAATGAGCAGGTCTATTAGTTCCTTCTTATTTTCGGAAATTGGAGTTACTCGTCTTTACACAATAGCTAAATAATCTGCAGTGGAGTGTTATAAGCTTAAAATTAACTACTATACTAAATTAATTATGTGTTTTATATTCAGTAGTATTTTGAAAAACCTACAGTTTAGCTAGGACGGCATGTATAATTTGGAATCCTAAGCAGGTTTGTCCTGCATTTAGTATGTAAACCATTGTATCTGTTTCTGGACAGAGTCCAGACTATTATTTTGTTATAATTTATATGATGATTATAGAAAAAAAAAACAATAATATTGTTAGAAATATTGAAAATATAATTATTAGCTACAAACATAAGCCTTTAATATTATTGATTTCACAAACTCAAACGTGAAATATAATTCAACAAGATTTCTTGGGTGTAATAAACAATAAAATTATATCGGTATCATATGTAGATACGCCTAGAAAACAGTTATTCATTATTATAGGTATACGTGAGTAGACAGCAATCATAAATAACAAGAAGCAATGGCCAATAAAAGATCGTTTAATGAAAACATAAATTTAAAAAAAAGTAAAAATTAAAAGCTCTCGGTGTACATGAGCAGTATAATTCAAATGAATTGTTTTTAGCGCGGCATCTGACAACTCTTCTGATTGATGGTGCAAAGAAAATTGTAATATTTAATCGAATTTTGTGAAAAATACGAATGTCCAGTGTAGTACGTATTAAAAGGATTTTGCCCTCTCCCATATATTTCGGTCTAAAAGTGTCCACCGAAATACAAAGATGAGAATCTATAAAACTTTAATTCGGCCAATAGCATGTTATGGCAGCGAAGCATGGGTCCTGAAAGAAACATCCAAAAACAAACTCGACACATTCGAAAGAAAAGTACTGAGGAGAATACTAGGACCTGTGAGGGAAAACGGAATCTTCAGAATTCGATATAACAACGAGCTCTATCAACTGTATAAGGAAACACCCCTGTCAGACTTCATTAGAATACAAAGATTGCAATGGGCCGGACATGTGATACGAATGGGAGAGGATAGGCTACCAAAACGAGCACTGAACGCCAGAATGCAGGGAAAGAGACCAGTTGGAAAGCCAAGAAAGCGCTGGGAAGACACAGTAAGCAGCGACGCACAAGCACTTTTAGGAGTCCGTGTATGGAGAAGAGCAGCCACAGACAGACAAGGGTGGAGGCAAAAAATAAAGGAGGCCAAGGCTCATTTTGGGCTGTAGTGCCGTAGAAGATAGAGATAGACGTGAGTAGACAGCAATCATAAATAACAAGAAGCAATGGCCAATAAAAGATCGTTTAATGAAAACATAAATTTAAAAAAAAGTAAAAATTAAAAGCTCTCGGTGTACATGAGCAGTATAATTCAAATGAATTGTTTTTAGCGCGGCATCTGACAACTCTTCTGATTGATGGTGCAAAGAAAATTGTAATATTTAATCGAATTTTGTGAAAAATACGAATGTCCAGTGTAGTACGTATTAAAAGGATTATTTTATTTAACATATATACCTGTATTACATACCTGTTTCAATAATCCAAAATGTAACTAATGTCATGGTTATGATTTTCCAAAAGGATGACGGCAGGGTCTGTTTTATTCCTAAGAGTGGCAAATAATCTCTAGAGGAACCTAAGTCAAATAGATCTATTAACGTAGCATTCTTTCCTTTTAAGGATATGGAAGAAAAATACTAAATACTTACGTAAGAAGTGAATATTTGCCAAGTATACCATCTTCACAAAGAACAATTTGCCTATCAGCTAGACAAAACTATCATATATAACTTGCATTGTCTAGTCAAGTCCTTAAAAAGACAATATCCACAAAATAGTGGCATTATGTACCTTAATAGATACAGAGGGATATTTCATAACACATCGTTCTTGTCTATTAACTTGATAATTATGCAAAAAAGATATTACTGATCGCAGACACGGTGCCTTAAAACTAGTAACCGCCTGATAACCGAATAAAAAGGCTTTCAGTAAATTCTAATGAAACGACACTTGCTTCATTCATATATAGACGAAATTAGAAATTCAACCTCTGACCATGAATGGGACAACACTACCAGTCTAAGAAGAGGTTATGTACCTAGGAGTTATCCAGAGACTTCGGAGAGTTATTGAACGTAACATAGGCTTTGTGTCAAAACATGAGGTCTGAAATCTAAGATGATTTATTAGTCATATATTATATATAACGGTTGTTAAATGCATAGTAACTTACATAATGAAAGGCAATAATAAAGTTACAAAAAGTGCAAAGACTCGTTTGTGTAGAAATCGTGGATGTAATGCGATAGTGACCCACTGCACAAAGTACATACATGTAAAAATGATCGCTCTATAACGTGTTTTTAGGATAACAGGGGTTTAAAAATCTAAAACCGGTGACCTAACAGGACATCTATAGATATTAGGGATTGGAACAACGCGATCCATGATGCCCACACACACTATGCCTGCAAAATAAGATTTCAAACTCAAACTAAATGTTATCAGAAAAGGTCTAATAGAGTTAATACAAAACGAAATCGCACAAATTACGAGAGATGCCCTTGTGTTTTATATGGGGTTTACTGGTCCTAATACCAGACTGTCAATATCACTTAAAAATACTCATCATCAGATTTGTGTGCTCAACAGTGTCTAAAAGACGCCTTAAGTCAGTCAAAATATATATTGTCTTGCTAAAGAAGCAGCAAATACTCCTTTTGATACACTGCAGAGCCATTCTGCCGTGTACCGTGATTTTCGAGTAAAAATGCATTACAATTTACTAAATAAACGAAGTTTGTCTAATGTTATGTTGACGTGAAATTTCACGAGTACTCATGTGGGAATCATCATTAGGAGCAAACAGTACATAATATTCCTTATCTTCATTTATAACTGTTTTGATTCTCTCTTTTTTCATATGCAACTGACCAAATACGAACAAAAAGATTTATTAATTTTTCAACTACTGGTTCTCGCTCTTGATATATAATAATAATCCCAGATCCTAAAACCCAAATCATATCTGTTAATTCTTCTATAAAAATATTCATTTTTAAAATCAAAGACAAACAACACAGTAAGTCCTTAAAAAGACAATATCCTCAAAAAGGTGGCGTTATGTACCTTAATAGATATAAAGGAATATTTCATAACACATCGTTCTGGTTCACATCGATTAAAATGGTAATAACATGACAACTGTCATTTTTTCAAAACCTACTACATCAATCTATCAGTAAAAAAATAATTTATTTCATGTAGAAATCTTATGCAGACATATGAAGGTTCTAAAAGGTATATTAGGGGTAGCTAATGAAAAATCCGTGAAGATGTACAGCTGATTTTGATTTGTTTTTTTAAACACTCTTAAAAAAAGAGAAAAAATAATTTTTTGTCCATAAAACGTTTCTTATACATTCTAGAAAAAACTACTTCAAATAAAAGTTGTAGATCGGAAAAAGTTCTTTAATTATGAGAATTTCCAAATTAAAATATATAAACAATTGACCGAGATAATTGCAAAAAACCCTAATTTTTGCTGTAATTTATAAATGTTATTACAGTCGTTTTGTGCATAAATAGGACATGTAATATAACTACTCAAAATTGTGACATTTAATGGGTTATTAAAGTGTGCTAAATTTTAAACAGTTCTACCAAATATTTTATACGTTATTAAATTGGTTTATCCCGGCGTGCGCTTATTTAAACAGCTGTACTTACCCAAACAGTCATTCTGGAGGTATTCTGCAAATCGCCATCAATTCCTTAAAGCTTCATTTTTAAGGTTTTTTAAGAAAATTTTAACGTTTTATTAAATTTATTTTAAAAAAACAGTTTAAAAAAGGGCTGACTTTTAAGCTTATAAACATTTATAACAACTTTGACATTTTTACGTCACACGCTTGTAAGTAAATTTAATAACAAGCTGGTAAAAAATTAACTTTTCAAAAAAAAAACGAAATATTCTATGACCAATAGGAAAAGAAACATTTTTTTTAGATCATATTTTCATTGTTTATTAACATTGAGAGCTAAACATTGAATTTGAGCCGATTCTAAATAAAGATATAAATTTTCTTATATAATCCAACGTATAGATGTATAGTGAAGGAGTAAAAAGTTAAAGTGACATAAGTGAAGTAAACGCGTTAAAGTGATGGTACTTGTAAAATACCGCCACGGAAAAGTGAAGGGGTCAACTAAAAAAATATTATTTATATATTAGCTACTTCCCTCTCTCTCTCTCTCTCTCGAATGGCGCTACAGCCCAAAACCAGCGTAGGCCTCCTCCAAACTATGCCTCCAACCTTGCCGGTCCTACGCCGACCGTTTCCAGGTTCACATGTTTAGTAAATTTTGCGCGTCCGATGCCACTTCATCCTTTCACCTTTTCTGTGGCCTTCCTTTTGATCCTTTGCATTTACTACTAGGTCTCTGTTTGGCTTCACAAATAATAATAGCTTCATTAAATGCAATTAAAATAAAATGAATTATTTTGTTAAAAAAAACTATAAAAGAATTAAATGTATTGTATTAATTTATAATTACTATTATATATTTATGTAAACATTCGGGTTTTTTTATTCCGGGATTTTCCAAGAGATGAAAAAAGCACAATTCTTATTATTTTGTTAAGCTACCCCAGTTTACCTCATAGAATCCGTAATATTTCAAAATTTCGCCATAGCCCTACAATTTGAAGTTCCATTCTAAAAAAACCGAGCTCGGACATCTCTACCCTCCACTTTTCCGTGGCGGTATTTTACCGGCACTTAAAATGGTTACTCCTTTTTACTCCTTCAGCGTATATACCATTTTTTACGTTATACGGTTGTAAGCAGTATCAATGAAAATCAGATGAAAAAACAAAACCTGTACCTAATAAGAAACAAGATGGCATTTTTTTCTTAAAATCATATTTCCATTGTTTATTAAGACTAAAAGCTGAAAATTCAACATATTGTAAAAAACTTTGACCAAAACCTTACCATCCAACTTATAGGTGGAATACAGATTAAAGAAGTAAAAAATTATAACCCCTGAAAATGATGGTACTCGTAAATTACCTCCACGGAAAAGTGGAGGGAAAAATTGTCCGCTGCAATATCTCGGCTTGCTTCTTGTTATTGATCATAGAATAATTACTATTTAAATGAGAATAAGCCACAATTACAGGTTTAATAAATAAATATATGTAAATAAACCTTTAACTGTGGCTTATTTCCATTTAAATAGTAATTACTTTAACATGCCATAATAAAATAGCTTCAGAACAATATTGATCATAGAAGATCATATGTTTTTTTTTGGAAAGTGTGTTTTTCGCCAGCTTTTTAATTAGGTTTACTTACAAGCGTGTGACATAAAAAATGTCACAGTTATTATAAACGTTTATAAGCTAAAAAGTCAGCCCTTTTTCAAAATGTTTTTTAATAATAAATTTTAAAAGCTTTAAAAAAAGTTTTTTTTGATATAACTTAGAAAATGAAGCCCTAAAGAATCGATTGCGAGTTAAGACTGTTTGGCCGAGTACAGTTGTTAAATAATTGCTCGGATAAACAAATTGAATAATAATAACAATATAATATTTTTATAACTCATTAACTGTCACAATTTTGAATAGTTGTATAACATGTCATTATTCAAAAAACAAAGTTATCAACATTTATAAATTACTGCAAAGATTAATGTTTTTTGTAATTATTTTTGTAATTTTGTATTAGTTATTTATTGAATAAGAATAATTTTGTTCTATTATTACACAAGACGAAGCTATTTCTATTTACAAAAATTGAAAGTATTACCGAAATTTGAAAAAAACTAAAAATATCCCGAAAAGTAATGAGTTTCTGTATAGGAAATGGTTCATATAAATGAAAGAGTATACTAAATGAAATATTTTGAAAATTACGTTTGTACCTTTAAAAAATATGGGAAAATATATTGTTTACCTATTTATTTAAAATAAATATTTGTTTATTTATTCCTTCTTTATATAAAGTGTATTTTTTTCATAACGATTTCGAGACTAGCTTACACTACCTACGTATTTGGTCCGATAAGTACTTAGCCTCACCATCCAATGGTGCCACTATCTCAAGAGAAATCTACTATCGAGTAAAACATTCTCGTAGACGGGTAATGTCAAAATTTCAGCCGAATCGGACTCGTAGTTTTGTTTCGACCGCGTGTGAAAGCGGGCGTGTCCGCGGATTTTAGAAAAATAAAAAAGGAGAAATATCGGTCAGTAATTCGATTTTTAAAATGAAAAAGACAGCAAAGATTTGATTTCACGTTCATACGCGTCTATGTATCTGTTGATACGTATTTCTACTTAATAAGTCTCATCAGAACAGTTATTCATAGCCGTTCTTAACGTGAAAAATAATCTTCTCTGTCTTTTAGAAAGCAACAATAAAATGGCTTCGTTATGGACGCAATAGCGACATCTGATAGAAAAATCGGTAAGATAGTTTCGAAACAAATTCAGATTTCTGCTTTAATCTGAACCTTCTATAAATGCAAGGTATAACAGACGTTGATAAAGATGTTAATAGAGACATGGGGAATCTAAAATTTGCATTCCACGACATGTCTATCAACTAAGCAGAAATCCATAACGAATTTGTTTCTTGTACTCATACAGAGTAGATCTGAATAAAATGAAAAAGACAGCAAAGATTTGATTTCACGTTCAAAGCGTCTATGTATCTGTTGATACGTATTTCGACTTAATAAGTCTCATCAGAACAGTTATTCATAGCCGTTCTTAACGTGAAAAATAATATTTTCTGTCTTTTAGGAAGCAACAATAAAATGGCTTCGTTATGGACGCAATAGCGTGAAACGAGTTTCAGCTGAGACAATAGGTATCTTAAAAGACCGAGTATGTCATATTCTGCGTGAAATTTTGGGCATAAGTAAGCTGTTGGCGCGATGATTGTCACGTTTACTTACTCCGGACAACAAACGTAACCGTAAGACCATTTCAGAGCAGTACTTGACGCTTTTTAGACGTAATCTGAAGGAGTTTCTACATCGTTTCATAACCATTGACAAAACAATTGCAGAAAAACGACCCCATTTAGCGAAGAAAAAGTGCTCTTCCACCATGACAACGGATCGGTTTATTCCTCCGCAGTCGCCATGGCGAAATTGTTCAAATTGGGCTAGGAATTGTTGCCCCACCTACCGTTTTCTCTAGATTTGGCTCCGTTTGACTTCTTCTGTTTTCAAACTTGAAAAAGGCACTCGCCGTTCAGAAATTTAAGTCGAAATAGGATATCAATGCTGCCACGGGAGCCTACTTTGCAAACCTTCACAAAGCGTATTTTTCAGACTGGTTGAAGAAGTTACAGCCTCGCTGGGTTAAGTGTATCGAGCTAAAAGTACATTATCTTGAAAAATAAATCTCCACGTTTCCAAAATTTTCGTTATTCTTTTGTAAGCGAAGTACTTATCGGACCGCCCTAGTATATATCGGAAACTTTATAGATATTTATGAAAATTGGTTGATGGAGGTATCAACTTATGACGAAGATAAAGAAAATATTTTGACAGACATGTCACTTCCGGTTATACCAAAAATTTGTAGCTCTCCACTTTTTTGATGGTAATTTAAACTATTTGTTTTATGTGAAAGACATCTCAATATATTTAAAGTAAATTTACACGGGCCATTTCTATCACTTTGTAACAGGGCCAATAATCACAAATAATGACAATTATGACATATTCATGCACGACCTGCTAAAATAAAATAATAATTTTTAATTAAAAAATCCTTTATAAAGAGGTATATTTATTTAAAAGAACCCTTTCAGGTTACATCACACAACGTTTTCAGAATGCCTATTTCATCATCAGTGCTGCTACTGGGTATACTTTTTTGATTCAAATTATTATGATTTATCGTATACAGCCGATTACAGAAACTTCTTGTGAAACAGATTTTTCTTGTGAAAAACAATAAATATTTTATCTTTAGCATTACACCACAATTATCTCCAAAAGTATTAAGTTAAGTTATAGGACATCCTAATACTATTTGTAAGACAACTGATTTCTTTTTGTATTTGAAATTAGAAAACACAAGGTGTTTTATTTAAAATTATTGACTAACTGTAATTTGAAGTTTAAAGAAATGGCGCATCATTTGTGATTACCCTGTATTTAGAAATTCGATTTAAAAATAAATTCATAAAAGATCCTTCCTACTCTTTGTGTGTAAAGGTATTTGAGATATGATTGTAAATGGATGAGAAATTAACTTTGAAAAGTTTGTGCATATCTGTCAAATTTTTTGAAAAAAGATGAATAACTCAAAAAATTTAAAATGTTAACCCATGATACCTTATTTATCATTATCATTTGACATGACTCAAGTAAAATTAAAAAGCTTCCATTTTGCTTAAGCAAAATAATTTATTCGTTGCGCTACTGACCTGGTGGCATTGTTATTGTCCCTCGTTTTTGACATCGATGATAGCTTTTGTAATTTTCAAATTTTCACGATTTATAGCTTTTTCGTTGGTTGATGAGTATGAATATAAACATTTAAAAAATTCAGTTTTTAATGTGTAATTTTTAGAACAAACATCTTTTGGAAACGAGTGGTATTGACAGGAAATCATTTTTGTTAATTTAGTTAAAAATGTGATTGGTAGCCTGCGGTTAGTTGGGAAGTGTTAATTAAAATGTGCAACCAGGGTTAAAAATTATCCACTCGTTTATTTACAAAAGTTCAGACTGCGGGAAAAAATTACGTTTAATAGAATTCGATTTTTTATCTTATGTCATATGTCAAAACCAGTGGAAGTTTTATACTACAACTCACGGTTGACTAGATACAAATAAACTGACAAGCTATTTGAAATTTGAACGTCACTGCGACAGATGACCTAAAAAAATTTTAATAATCTGTACGAAATATAAAAAAAAAATAAGAAAAAAAGTAACAAAACAGTCACAACTTTAATTTTTAATTATGCGAAACAATCGTCGTCAAGTTCTAAAATGCACGAAAAAAGAGTTGTTTAAAAATTGTATTTTGTATTTTAAGAGATTTTTATCAGGCACTTCGACATAGCGACAAAAATAAAGCTTTTATTTTGCAGTCAATAAATCTATAAATTAATATGACCTATAAAATTTATAAAAGATTAAGTCTTCTAAAACTGAAGTCTCTTTCATGATCAACAAATAGTTTATAAAGAATATAAAATTATATTGGGAAGTTGTAAACGAGAGAATAATAATACTTAAGTAAAATATCTTCGACAATGCATCACAATTATGAGCAAGAATATTAATTCTTATTCTTGAAGTGCCATCTTCGTTCCGAAGGTTGGCGATCATCAGGGCTATACGTATTTTCGAAACTGCTGACCGAAACAATTCGTTGCTGCTACAGCTATACCATTCCCGTAGATTCTTTAGCCAGGAGTTTCGTCTTCTTCCTATGGACCTTTTTCCTGCTATTTTCCCTTGCATAATTATTCGAAGCAGTTCATATCTTTCGCCTCTTGTAATGTGTCCCAAGTATTGCAGTTTTCGTTTTTTGATCGTAAATATGACTTCCTGTTCTTTATTCATTCTTCTCAAGACCTCGACATTTGTGACTCTCTCGGTCCATGATATTCTCAGGATTCTGCGATACATCCACAGTTCAAATGCCTCTAATTTAATAAGAATATTAATATGAATACGAAATAAGAAACGTAATTCAAGTAAAGCACGTGGATTTGTTTAGATCAGATATATAAATGCAAGAACAGCAAATAATCCAATATCATAATTAGATATGGAAAAGACACAATGAATAAATGTTGCTGGAGTACGTCTTCTTATCAGAATATGCGAATAAAATTAACTTCGCATTATAAATGGACACTACCCATACAAGAATATTCACAAATATATCTTTAGACAAAAAACTTGAAATTTCAAACTCATCATTCATTATTAAGTTGACAAAACCACAAACAGATGAAAATTTTATGTGTGTATGAGTACGAGTATAAGCACATAGAGGACCGGAGTCCTCTATGTGCTCTAAAATCAAGACAAAAATGAGATAGTGCAGACACAAAATAATGAAATAGTGAAGAAACTAATATACATTTAATAAAGATCAATAAGCAGAACTACAAATTAATGGACTAAAGTATAAAATTACTATAGAAAAACCTTCTCAGACGAAAACTGGATAAGTAACTAGAAAAAATCTATATAATAATTATATGATCACCTGAAAACATCATTTCATTATTCGGTAAATGCTCTTAACGCAGAGAAATGTATACAAAAGTGTAATGGTTTTTGATGCATGGAGGAACTAGGTTAGGAATATGAAAGATGATAAGCAAAAACTATATTTAAAATCGCTTGCTATAAAAACTTGGAACACTTAGAGAAGCACAGTAGCATAAATCAGATTTAAACAAAATATCACCACAAAAAAATAACAATGGTCGAAATCTACAATCGAAATTTTCTGATTAACGACTAAGGAAATGTGGTCGCTAAAGAAACGCATAAGATATTTGTGGGCCTTACCATTTATACAATAATATATCATCTATACACCATGCTTACCATAATACAGTAGTTAAAGCAATTAAATAAATATATATTGATAGCAATTAAATCAATATATAACTACTTATGTAAACATTTAATTTTTTATCTGATAAATACTGCTATACAAATAACAAAAATTGTTAACGACTTTCACCACTTTTTAATTTTATTTTCCAATTTTCTTTATCACTTCCACCTCTTTGTATAAAAAGCAAAATTATTCACTTAGCTATCCATATTGATCGTTAAATTTCATAGCCGACAAAACTCATCTAATGTCTTGTTCATAATTTATAAGACTCTTGGACTACTTGCTAGCACCACCGAATCATCAACATAAAGCAATGCTCTTATTTAACCATTCAAATCAACTTCCCCTTCTAGAAAAACATGTAGATCATTAAGAAATAACACAAACAACAGAGGACTAAGAAATCAGCCTTGCCTAATCCGCCTCCCACGGTCAACCATCCGCGACGTACATTAAATCTCACTAATCATCCCAAGAGTATCTCACTGACTCACAGTTTAGCAAATACAAGTTTAATCTGATTTTATTGTTCTGTTATTTAATATTTTTCGTCACTACCATCTGTGAATCTCTTGCATCCACCGTTGGACATAGGTCTCTTACATCTAAACGTTAAGGGTAAAATGTAATATGTATATCCCCGATTTATATAAAAGAATGGGAAAATTATAATTAACTAGACGCATAAGTCCACAGCATTGAAAAGAATGAACACATAACGAATGCAACAGCTAATAATAAACTGAAACAGACCAACAAGACCAACAAGACCAAGGAACATAGGACGCTCAAGAGAAACGTGGCAGCAAAATAAAGCCGAGGTTATGAGTGAAAGAGATGTGGAATATTGCGATGAGCAGAAATCGATGTAAACTTGGAACCGAAAGGCGACTACATGCCACATAAATGTCCATCATATTTTATATTTATACATTTTACTTTTTGGCAAACAAAAAGTTTAAAAGCTTTTAAAAGTTTGCAAACTTGTAAAGATAGCGAAATTTTCAATCAAAATATAAGGTTATTTTCTGCTAATTAACAGAATTTTTGTAATAAGAAAAAAGAAAAACTAGAGTTGCCTGATTCTTATTTCTATTTCATAAAATAGCTTATTGCAAGCGGACTAGATTTTATTTAAAGAATATAGTAATATGATTTCGTTTTCACCCTTATTGGTAAGTTTAAGCGATTCATTATATGCTAGAGGTAGTTTTATATGGTCTATCTTGAAGTCTGCGACATATATTTCCTTTTGCATTTTTATATCAATATAATTCAAAATGTACAATTTCTATACTGTTTTTTTAACATGATTCAAACATTTTTTATACCAATTTAACATAAATGTTGAAGTATAAACCTCGAGGCAAATAGTACATGTAAAGCGTTCAATAGTCAATGTTCGTTCATTATTCAATGTTCATTATACATCGTCTACTCTTGTAGAATAAAATGGTGGTCAGATCAAAGAATACATCGAGTTCTGCTAAAAACTGAATTACAGTCAATTGAACTAATATATGTATTATCCGAAACTTTGCCTTAAACAGCTTAGCCCTATAGAATATAATGACATTTTCTTTGAATAATGACATTAAAACCTTTTTTTCAGTCATCACGATAACACTCATATGGAAAATATCTGTTATATCGACTTGAACGACCCACCACGTTCGGGGAATATTAAAATCAAGCTGCCATATAAAAGATGTACTTACGTAAAAAGTAATAATAATTTATATTTTTGTAAACCAAAATTTGAAAGAAATCATTCATTTATTAAATCAATAAGGCAGTAATACAAGTACAGTACAAGCCAGTAATATAGTGAGGGACAAGATCTATGCGAAATTTTAAACACCAACCTGCTGATAATCCGCTATTGATACCTATTGTAACACAGACCCCTAGAGACATTACAGAGTTGTACTGACCTTTATCCAACATTAAAATAAAATTACCGGAGCAGTGTTGAATTTTGAATTATTAGTTTGTTTAAATGGTTTTACAAATTGATTGGAACAATGGTTTTTAGCAGTAAACAATCTCGCAATATACTATTAAAATATACTTGCGTTCATCTTTTTTCTAAACTTAGGACTGACAAAATAAAATATTTTTCAGTTACGAAAATAAGTAGACATTTTGTTTTGTGGGTTTATCAATGAATACTAATTATTGATATACACAAAAAGAAGTAAAACTTATTCCAAATCATCATCATTAAATATTTTTGTGAAATGTTATCAATAATATGATGTCTTTGTTTATAACATTTAAAAATAACTAAGAGAAATTCCTTCGGTTTACCTAAATACAAATTTACAAACAATGTTATATTTCCGGTAATGGCTAAGTACTTAATAAGTACATTTTCGTAGAATAATTAAATGGGGCGGGATCATTGTCACAATATTTAAATAACGGAATTAGTCATTCTGAAGCAGTATATTTTGTGGTTCTTTCAGCTAGAGTTTGTCGAAAAAAAGCGTTGTGATATATTTAGTATATATCAAAGAAAAATATGTGGCGGCCATGGGGAAGTGCTGTGCGTTTACCTGACGAAAATGAACCTACGGATAATTTAGAAGATGAAGATGAAAGTGCGGGGCCAAGGACTCAGCAAAGGAAGAATTTGTGTGTAGTTGAGCAAAATATGGTGTTAGATGTATTTGATGGACATTCTAAAAAAATGGCCAAATATGAAGCTGTTACGCAAACAGCGGTTTTAACAAAAATTTCTTGTGCAACAGTGTACCGTTTAATAAAGACAGGTTCGGAAAGTAGGACAACAAGAAAGGAGGAAGCTCTAAAAAAATTCGACCTCTTTTCACTATTAGTCAGACAATATATAATATGTATGCAGCTAAATTTATGCCTAACTTAAACAATATCATGGCAGAAGTAAAAGAAAAACATATTGTTGATGATTGTTTCACAAAGACTTTGGGAAGATTTATGACCAAAAATGGTTTTAAATATAAAACTGTCAATAAGAGACAAACCGTAATGGAAAGTAGGTGCCTAATAAAATGGAGGAATGAATATATCGAAAAATTCACAATACCGCAGTGAGTGTCGAGAAATTTATTATCTGAACGAGACTTGGTTTGATTCTGTTGGTCCAGGTCTGGACGAGACCTGGACAAACGATACAATAAAATGCCAAATAGAGGTACCCCAATCTAGAGGCAAGCCAATTTGCATATTACATTGCGGAGGACAAAAGCATATTGCATATTACATTGCGTTATTGTTAAGTTCCAAAAGTATTAGACAGTTCTCTAGACTACCACCAAGACATCAAAGGGACGCTTTTTGAATCGTGGTTTGAGAATACATTACTACCAAATTTAAAAGAAAATAGCGTGATTGTTATGGACAATGCATCATATCACTCCAGATGCATTAAAAAATTCTAACCAAACAGAGTAGAAAGCATAAAGTTAAAGAATTTTTAATAGCCGAAGACCTATATTTTGAGGATTATTACACCAAAGATCAACTACTCCAGGTTCTTCATACAAAAGTCGTAACTAAAGAACATATTGTAGATAAATTAGCCACTAACAATGGACATATGGTTTTAAGATTACCTCCATATTACTGTGTGTGGAATCCCATAGAATTGCTATGGGCTAACTGAAAAAATGCAATAGAACATGTAAACAAGATTGAAAAACATTACATGAAAAATGTTCTAGCCTTGAAGAAAATTATTATTAATTTGGCTGAGAGTGATGAAGAAAACGATAATGACGATGAGTTTGGAATAACTGTTAACGCTAACTGGAAGATGAATGAATGTGAATTTCCGAAGTGGCTAGTATACCATTTAATTTATAATAGTAAAAAAACCAATGGGTAACTTTTTGTGGCACTGTATGTGACATGTAAGTAAATAAAAACTATTTTTGAAGTTCTACTTTTTTAGGCGCGATTGGGAAAAATTGATGGGAGTGAATTTTTATAAAATTCACAGTATGAAGTATGCGCATATTCACAGCAGGAAGTTGCTGTGAATATGCGCTAGTAGCCCATATTTATATCACCTTTACGTTTCTTACTTTAATGACACCGTGAGTGTTTTATGACATTACAGAAAAAAATATCTTAATAGGCAGAGAAACGGACTAGCACAAAAGAGCAAAACAATTCTACATTCCAATTATGTAATTTGAACTTTTTCGATCAAAAAATAGTCAAGATATCAGCGATACGTTAGTTGCTACATCTAAATATTTTAAGTTAGGTATTAATGCAAATAAAGTGTGAAAAACAATATATTGGTGTTTTTGTTAATTCGATTATTAGGACGGTGATAGATATTTACTGATGATTTATATATTGTATATGTATATTTTTATGTATAAAAATCGACCTGGTTCAGTAGTTTTCATCTACTTTATAATTACGTAGAAATTACATTTATCCGTTACTTTAGGACCTCACTGTATAATATATTAAGTGTTCATTGACGAACTTAGTAAAAAAGTACGGTTAATAAAAAAACTTGTAAATCAACCAAAAGAAAATTTTTATTTTCGTACGTGAAAAAATGTTTTATTTTGCCAGTCTTAATTTTGAAAAAAGGTGAAGGTAAATTTTTCTAAATACTATATTATGAGGTTTAACTTTAAAAATAAGTATTTCGATCAATTGGTAAAAACGTTTAAGTACACAAATTTATAATTCGAAATTCAACACTTTCTCCGATAATTTTATTTGAATGTTGGATACAGATTAGTACAACTCTGTAAATATCTCTCTGGGTGTCTGTGTTACAATAAGTATCAATATCGGATTACTAGTAGGTCGGTTTTTAAAATTTCACATAGATCTTGTCCCTCACTATACAATGTATAGTAATACAAGAAACTACTAGAAAGCTGGCAAAATTCGACTTTATTATTACAGCTGCGCATATACCTTACTTAATATCTCTTCAAATTAAAACCTAGAACAATGTAAAAAATCATATTAAATTGTACAATGTCGACACTTATTTCATCCACCCTTGAACGTTAGATTTTCACTTTATCATTCTCACTACACTCTACTTTGAGAACAGGGTTTATCATAAGAAAAATATTCGTAGGACACATACAAGTTATCAGAGATACATCAGCCTCTGTAATCTACCCATACTAAAAATAAAGAATATCACCCTAAATAAGATGATTATAATAAGAAATAATTAAACTCAGGGATAGAGAACAAATAACACTTAACTCTAATTTTGGTGATTTTATTGCCAAACTTTGAAACATTTAGGCTGTACTGAATTATATTTAAAACATTGAGTTAAATAAATAGTAGTTTGACTCAAATAATTCAGTATTTTAGTAATATTGTAAAAGTAGTACAATATATACTTTTTTAAATGTCTAGACTACATCCAGGTGATTCTAATCGAACTACAATGATTAATTCAACAGTCGAATAGATTTGATCAAATAACACAACGCTTCCATTACCACCTTTTAAACTATAAATAAATCGAACTTTATACTTCTTTAATGGAATAAATCGGTAACAAGGGCTACAGTCAGTCTCAATGCTAGTTCAGTGATGTCAGTCAACGGTTTGGATTCAATTAGAGAATTTCAATCAGAGATTCCAAATAAAAGTTTAACTGGTGGCTAGTGGTGCATTTAAACCTCAGCTTAAATCGTTTTCGCGTCGAGGACTTTGTGTCACTTGCACAGACCTGGACCATAACCACACGGGAATAAATAATACATTCTAACTTTGCACACAAGTAAACAAAGCTTTTCCAAACCATTATATTACAGAAATAAAACACTTTAAATCATAAGAAATAATTTATTTATAAATTATAACGATCGAACATCAATTTTGAAATTAATTTGTTAGCCAAGCGTGATGTTGGAACTTGATACACTCTTTAATTGAGATGTATTGATAACCCTGGTTAATTAATTAAAATAATAAATAAATAAATAGTATATATATGTAATTGTAAAATTTCGAAAATCACTTGCGTAACTCAGAAATGTTTTGTCTGGCTAATTGGCTCGGCCAAGGCCATCAAACTAAATAAAAAAAATAAAAAACTCAGAAATGTTATCTGTACATACAAACACACTTATTATACCATTTGGCGAAATTTAAACTAATATTGTAGCTAGGGCAGCGATCTGGTTCGAGGTACTTCGAAGAAATTGGCGTGCCATAATAAATCAAAGACTTTGAATTGTGTATGTAGGGAAGAAGGTACAAATATGGTCTATGCTACTCATATGGGCTATCGAAATTAATATGAAATACACACCACCATCTATAAGTCAATCGCTTGACTAGACACTCTTTAGTCTAAAATAATAACTAATAAAGCTTACAGTGACCTAGGTCCACTGACCGCTGAAACAATCACATGTTAGTGTTGACGCTGTTTAAGAAATTTTTCAGGTATGTTTTTATTTCCATTTTTTTTCGGTGAAAACTAAGTATAAATTTAATATTTTATCACACATCGTAAGCGAAATGCTGATATTTTCATAATTTTCTCGACTTTGTCTTTTAATTTGTGTTGCATTTTAGTTATTAATATTTGAATATATGTTTGGTTATGTTGCAATATGGGCTAGGGTGGTGCTACAAATATAAGCTAGCCCATATTCGTATCAGTTTACTTCTACAGGATTTTTTCTTTTCAGAATGCCTAGAAAAAGTATTGAAGTCCAAAACAACGAAAGTCCTGGAATCCAGATAGCATGAAATCTGCTATTCAAGCTGTGAGACATAAAACGATGGGTACATTAAAAGTAGCTAAAACTTATAATGTCCCGAGATCGACAGTACAACGGTTAGCAAAAATGACTGAACTGAGTCCAGATGAAGCAGTACTTAAGAAATTGGGAAGAGGAACTATTCTTTGCCCAGATTTAGAAAAATGTTTGGTGGACTATATCCTTCAAATTGAAGCGAAATTCTATGGTTTAAAGCAGGCTGATATCAGACGAATGGTATTTAATCTGGCTGAATCAAATAGATTAAATCATCCCTTTATGCAGTTAATACAAGCTGGTAGAGGTTGGCTAGATTTGTTCGTGGCGCATCATAATAATACATTGGCCCTAAGGAGACCAACTGGAACCTGTTTTGCACGGGCACCTAGCTTTAACAAAGAGAATGTTCAAATATTTTTTGATCATCTGGAAAAAGCATATAATAAATACAATTTTTCCAGTAATCAGGTTTACAACGTAAATGAAACAGGCCCAACCATTCTACAAAATAAAATTGCAGCAATAGTCTGGCGCAAAGGAAAGAGACAAATGACTTCGGCTGAGAGAGGATCATTGATCACTTTAATTGCATGTATGAGTGCTGGAGGGAATTTTATCCCACCCATGTTAATCTTCCCAAGAAAGAACATGAATGTGCAACTCATGAAAGGTACTCCTCCTGGATCGATATTAGCCGTTCATCCTAGTGGTTGGGTGCAGTCTAATTTATTTACACAGTGGTTTAAACACTTCATAGATACCGTTAAACCCTCTAAAGAGTTTCTACTACTTCTTATATTGGATGGACACTACAGCCATACTCGCAATTTAGATGTGATCAATCTGGCAAGGGAAAAAAACATAGTTATAATTTCATTAACTCCACATTCAACGCCCAAACTACAACCGCTAGACAAAATTTTTATAGGAACGCTCAAGGCATACTATAGCGAAGAAATCAGACAATGGTTATATCATAATAATCGCGCCCTCTCTCAGTACGATATTAAAGAACTTTTTGGCAAAGCATACCTTAAAAGTCAAACTGGAGAAATTGCTGTAAATGGATTCCGCGCCACTGGAATTTATCCATTGAATAAGACTGTGTTCTCAGGTGCAGATTTTATTCAGGCATAAATTAAGAGTAACAACCACAACCATGTAGAACTGCAAGCTATTGAACCTGCTATCCTACCAAAAACACCAGAAGCCAGCAACATTAGTGAAACAGGTCCTTCTGGTTTGCAGAAGTTTGTAAGTCCGCAAGCTACTGAATCTGATATCCTACCAAAAACACCAGAAGCCAGCATCATTAATGAACCAGGTCCTTCTGGTTTGCAGAAGTCCAGAAGGGAGGTGACTAAGAAAAAAATTAAAAACAAGTCAGAGAGGCGGCATAAAAAGGAAATCGAAAGATCTTCTGACAACGATAGTGAGCAGGAATTTCAACCAGCTAATAAAGATATGGATTTGGAAGAGATTCCTAGTGTAACGGATCCGGAAAATACGGATGTAAATTTTATTTTCTGTGACGGAAAATTTTGTGAGGATTATCGAGGTGAAAAATGGATTTAGCGCCTTATGTGCAACTTGTGGGCACATAAAGATTATTCTGGTGCAGAAAGAGACGGATATGTGTGTGAATATTGTACATAAAAAATTATAAAATAAAAGTAAAAATATTTTTACTAGTAGCCCATATTTATATCACCTTTACGTTTCTTACTTTAATGACACCGTGAGTGTTTTATGACATTACAGAAAAAAATATCTTAATAGGCAGAGAAACGGACTAGCACAAAAGAGCAAAACAATTCTACATTCCAATTATGTAATTTGAACTTTTTCGATCAAAAAATAGTCAAGATATCAGCAATAAACAAAATGGTAGCCTATATTTGTACCGTCTCCTCTAATATTCTTTTGAAATGCAATAATTTAGATAAACGGTTAAAGACATTTGACATTTTAATAGTATTTTGGGCTCTGAAGGCAATTACTGATAAGTGTATTTCTTTGAACTCTAAAACATATGACTTTTTTTTAGTCAATTTTACAGACAGGAATTAAAAAATATGAAGCTAAGTTTTAAAAAGTTAAAACATATAATTAAACCAGATCATATTATGTTAAAAATGAATATTAAACATAGAATATTAAATGAAAAATAAGTAAATAAATGCTAAATATTTTTCCAAACATATCCAAAGCTGGAGCCATGGAGGCTGGTATGCCACAGGGATCGGTGTTGTCGCCGTATCTATACACCATATACACAGCACACCCCAAACAAACCCAGATTGTTGCTAAGTCTATAGCGATACAGCGATAGCTGTCAGCAGTACCAACCCAAATCTAGCAAAAAGTGAAAGATAGCAGTCAACCCTGACAAAACACAGAACGTCATGTACCAAAAAAAAAGAGGCGGACACAATGGGCGTTCTATCTATCTATGGGGTAATATGGCAAACTGTATAATTTTACCACTTGCAAATCCAACAAAAACAAAATACAAATAGTCCAGATCAGAGAGGCTCTGAATATACCTAAGTACGTTCCATTATGGTACGTATTTAGGGACTCAGAACAAAAGAGAATCCTGAGAACAATGGACGTAAAAGTACAGGTGATTTTCAACTATTTCAGGAACCATTCTAGTAGACTATTAAGGGAGTTGACAGACTCTGACGAAAACCAAAGGACAGTACATAAGCGGCCCAGACAGCAGCCAGCTAGATATAGAGAAGATCCAAAAGAACAGCAAAAAAATCATAGCCATACAGTAAACGAACGCACGCAGTAACAGAAGACCCAAAAAATATCCTATCCTTATATTTTATTTATTGTATAAGAAAGAAGCAGCACAGGCAGAAAAGCCGTTCAGATAAAATGCCTTTCAGGTAGGTCAAAAGTACTAAGCTCGCGGAACTTAAGCATAGAGGTCACTTACCGACAAACGTGGGGTCGATGGCCAGACCCTTCGGGCACTCAGCCGACGAGGGAAACAAAAACTATTTTGCCAATTCGGCGGCTGAGTGACCTAGCACACACAATCCGGGCGGGAAGTCACCGACTTAGGTCGGTGGGTGACTCGCTGTTCGGAATACACATTTTGGGACAAAAGTCCAAAGTCATGTAAAAATTAACTTCGGTCATTCATAAGGAGAAAAGCTCTTCTAGCTACCCCTAATATCTGGTGGCGTAACCACATAAAATAAAACAGAGGATGTCCCATTACCCAGAGCATCCAAAGTAACTTTCAGTACAAAGCTTCTTTATCTTTTATGTCCTGCGATAGGGAGGAGTGGTTGATTATAGCTTGTTAGTCAGATAGGTACCACTCCATTACGGACTGTGACCGGTTTGATTTTCGGACATGTGGGTCCGCCTGTTCCACTGAAACACATATGTCACTCAGTGTGTGTCCCAAACATACACACATATAACTCTGTCCAAAATATATGGTATAAAAGCAGTAAACTATTTAATAGCAGACTCTAACATATGCAGAACCTACTCCGGTACTACTCCGGTACTCACAAGGTACAATCACGTTGTTTTATTTTTTGATCAGTAAGTTTTAAATGATTGGGTTCTAACAAGTTCTAACAGGAGAATAGACCGGAGTACATCTCACCCTGTGACAATAATAATAGAAGAAGCCGACATCACAGAGGAAGATATAACTAAACCATTTAAGAAAGCCAAAAACAACAAAGCACCAGGACCAGGGAACATAAAAATGGAACTGCTGAAATATGGAGGTGCAAGGATCGTGCTAGGGCCACTAGCTTTGTTGTTTTTGGCTGGGTGTATGGCTTTTTTCACTTCAGCTTTTAAGATTGATAGTCCTGTATTTGCACTTAAGTTAGGTAGTGATCCTCGATCATCCTTAAATAATCCTCCTCTTTCATTGCATGTATCTGCAAATTCCATATTTACAACTATAACAGAAAAATTTAAACATACACTTTTATTAAAAAACAGCTATATTTGTGGCTAATACAGAGATAGTATTCAATCAGAAATAAACCATTTTGTAAAATTTAAAAATACATTTTTTACTTTTCTACTACTATTCTATAAGAATGATAGATAAGCTTGAATTCTAAATCATTAGTAAGTCTTCCATAGTGAATGATGACTATGCAGTTTAAACTTAATCCGTATTTTTGCATGTTCATAAAGTTCCCCGTTTTACAAAACTTCAAGCTTATTCCATATTCTTCGCATACACATTTCTTTTCCGATTTATAGTTACCCATTTCTGATTTTAAATTCTATCGCCTGATTTACGTAGAATTTCCGGGTATCTTTAGCGACCGAACACCAACTGAAGCACCACTCACACTTAATAAACGTCATCGGGATAATTTCTTTAGCAAACAACGAAAATTTCGAGTCTTTACACAAAGCCTCTTTTGTTTTAATTTTTTTCGAGGAGAGTTCCTAGCAAATTGAATCATTAGCGTCCAACAATCAAGTTTACAGATGTTCATAACATAAAATGGACTGTAATAATTATTACAGCGGAACTGCAGTAAGACTAACAGTATAAGGTTATTAGTCGCGTTCTATGAAAAACGAAAATTCGTAATACATAATAGATACGTAATCAAATATATTATATATTATATATATATATATATATATATATATATATATAGCAAAAAAAAACGACCGTTGATTAAATTTAAAATATATTCAATGGTTGAATAGCAGAGGTTTTATCGGTCAATAATTGGCAAATGTAAGTCGTCAATTACTTTATTGATTTATTTAAATATGTCTCGCTTTTATTTTTAAAAGCATCATCAGTTCATTACAAATAAAAAAGATTTTAGAATATAAGTAAACAACCAACAGGGTTCATACTTACAAAAACAATGTGTAGGTTTTTAGGTGTTATGAAAAGTCTATACATTTAGAAAATATTAAAAGGCTATACATTTTGTTCAGTAATTTGTTTTAACGAACTATACAAAATATACCAGGATCCGGATATTATAACATTCATCAAAATAGGACGGCTGCGTTGGATAGGACATGTAGAAAGAATGGAAGAAGGCGAAATACCAAACAAAATATTCAAACAGATGCCAGTAGGAAAAAGAACAAGAGGAAGACCGAAACTGAGATACTTAGAACGAATAGAAAATGATATAACAACCTTAAAAATAAAAAACTGGAGAAAAAAAGCACGAAACAGATCGGAATGGAGAAGAATCCTAGAACAGGCCAAGACCCAAAAAGGGTTGTCGAGCCAGTGATGATGATGATGATGAATTTGTTTTAACATTGTCTTCTTTAATGAAACTGTAATATATTGTGGATAGAATAATATTTAATATACAAGGTGATTCAAACTTTAAAATTTCTTTACTTTTTTTAATGGATCGCGTTATCAGAAAGGGATTAGAAAGAAATTTAATTGTTCTTTTTAAGTTTTAACTACTTTGTATACCTAAATATAATAGTTATTGAGATATTTAGCTTTCAATGTTTGTATATATTATAATTTTGATTAGTATTGTACAACGTGTCATGAAAATTCTAGTTGACAGTTCTAATTCCAGTAAACTATAAACAGTTTTATGAAGTGCTTTGCAACAGCTTTACAGTTTTTTGAAGTGTAGAATAAAATGACAAGATTATTTGTGAATTTTACATCATGTCTTTAAACAAATTATTGTCTCATTTAATATCTCCATATAGAAAATATATACCGTGCGATATAGGTTAGGGATATTTCCAAAATACTGGTAATGGTACTTCATTCTGCCTCAGTTATTTATAACTAATTAATTAAAAAATAATATACCTTTTTTAAAACCATGAAAATTTGAGACCCTATAAACATCAGATAAGATCCAAAAACAAAGTATTGATAAAGCACCTGTACAGCCATTTGAAAATTACCTTTTTTCTCTCAAATTGGATAAACAAATAAAATTATTTAAAAACTACTTGACCGATCGGGACCATCTTTCGCAAATATAGTAAATACATAAAACTCACATCATGCAATATGGTTTAAATGTTTTTATTGTTTATTTCAATAATAAAAACAATTGAAATAAATGCTTACTTTCGGGTTTAATTTGCAATAACTTTTTGTTTATAAACAACTTATAAATTTAATTTAATTTAATTATTAAGTGACTTGTTGACATAATTTGTTGTATAATTGATTATTTAATTTTTAGCTATATCCTTAACTTATGCCTCGCAATTTAGGTTTCAAATTTCTCGTAAAATTCTACAAAATATTTGGACTAAAAGGTATTTTTGAATAATTTGGATATAAAAAAATTTAAAATACGTCACTAACGTAAATTTTCATTTTCATAATATCAGAAAAAAGATATAATGTATTTTTAAATTAAAATTTAAAATATCGATATCAAAGTGTTAAAAAATAAAATTGAATGAAAGAAGTATAATCTTACAGGAAGGCAACAAACTATTATTATAAAAGTCTTTTGTAACGTTGTAGAAACAATAAAAGTAATTTAATTTTTTGCAGTTTAAGGTTAGAAACTATAAGTAGTAAGAAACAATGTTAATTTTTAGAAAAAAGTCACCGAAAACTATATTAAAAATATTAAGTACGCCTGTGCATTGTAAAGTTCGAGCAGCTGCATTTAATTCGATAACCTTATAACGTCTCGAGAAACAACCTCAAGAACTAAAATGAAAACAAAAGAGACTAGCTGTCGACGATTTGCACCAAGCTTCTCATCTCTTTTTAACTTTCCTTCATTGTTCTGCTCTTTGTTGCTTGCGGTATGAAAACTAGTCAAGCGCAATTCGGAAAATACCTACACGGTGAGTGCAAAAATTGAGTTAGGTTTGTCTCAAATATACAAGACGAAAGGAGAAATCAATAAAAACAAAAAAAATATTACGGAAGAAGACATTGGTGGATTTAGTTTCTTTTACGGCTTAAATACTAAATAAATTTTGGCTTTCTCTAACGCAGATTATATAATGTAACAAAAAAATTAGAGCTGGTAAAGAACTGAGCAAAAAAAATTATTTATACGTAAAAATAGTACATGTTTACTTGATAGAGATAACTAAATAGAAATAGTTAATAACTAAAGTCTATCTGCTTGCAACTGGCAGCTCATTACCAATGCAAATCTTCACTAATCAGCAAACAGCAGGTAAAGTGGTTCAAATGTAGTTATAAGTTCGAATTGTTTCTAAATTCCCTTTTCCAATTCTTCTCGATCGACGATGACAAAATAAAATGTTGAAGTAGTGGAGTAAAATATACTTTAATTGACAGCTACTGAATTATTACACTATAGTTGTTGTTAAGGTAAAATTTTTTAATAGACTGCGTCCCAAACTAGTCCCGAAGCTATATAATCCCACTAAAATGCTACGATTTATTAAATAAATATATTGCCCTCTGCATAGAACAAAAACCTTTGACTTTTGAAAGCTGGCAAATATAATTTAAACCCAGGAAATGATTGCAGGCATTTCCTCAATACATATTAGGCAATTTATAGTTTGCATGAAGTTGAACTATCTGTAATTAAGCTACTAATCGATATATTTCACAATTATACACGGTTGAACTATATAAATTCAGAAAACTAAGATTAATATGAGATTACAAATGAATGGACTAATTTGTGATTGAACAAGTGGTTAAACCGAAATCATTCAAAATAATATCCTCTCGTGTTGAAATAGCTGTAGTTGTATATATTATTTTTGAAAGAGTCCACCCTGTTCACATAGAAATAACAATACAAATCCATGGATTATATACCTAACAGGTATGAAAATCATAGGTCAGTGTTGGAGAATCAAAAAGGGACATATTTATATGTTAAATAAAATTAACGTTAAAGGGGATACATCGTATTGATATTTATGCAATGTGCATAAATTAAAAATTTTACTGATTTACTTATAAACTATAGATTTCCATCTCTTTTTCTGCTTCAAATCATAGATAGAATTTCTACAATCTTTCTTTATCTTTTTTACGTGAATAACGTCATTGGTCCAGTTATCTTTCGATACGTTTTTATAAAATTTAATAAAAGTTGTTTGACATCCTTCACTTTAAAAGTTGTATTTTGTCTGGTCTTATAGTATGGTTTATGTTTCCTTGCAATTCGTAATGATTCTGTTTTAACCATAGTCTGATCATACTACATCAACTTTTCCACTAATTTTGAGTCTTAGCTGCCGTTGTCTAATCATCGACAGCATTATTTGTTAGAAAACTTAATACTTGAGAAAAGTAATCCTCAAAAGTATCGGAGTTCATTTCTTCGTGGTAATCTTTAGTTGATTTTGAAACGAACTCAAATAAACCATTCTCAAAAGTTCGCTATTAATGTGAATGATTATTAATCTTCGACCATTTCCTGCGGGAGCATTTAAAACAGTAGAATATCCTTCTAAAAGAGCTTGTCGAGAACTTGTAATTTTTTATATACCCATACTTTGGAACGGTATGATTTTCATTTAGCCTGGTTTCATCTAAATAGAAAATGCATCTTCCTTCTAATCTAAATCTTTTTATCGTTTTCAAAAATTGCCTTTGCCAACAAACATATCGTTCAATATAGGTTTTCTTCTTTGATTTTTACAGCAAAACCGAATTCTTTATGTAATTTCCATAATTTATCTTAACCAAAGTGTGGAAAATTATTATTTCTTATTGGAACGAATAAACTTTTCTCCGAAGGACGTTTCTATGAACGTCATTAATTTCCATTGGTTGTTTTCCTTCATGCAATTTTGGCTTAGTATTGTTTCCTTGTGAACTGGCAATAGGGTACTGACTAATTAAATACTGTATTATTTTTCGTCTATGATAATCACGATTTTTCGTGAATTGCAACGAAAAATAATCATTGGACTAAGTCGATGTGTAAAATTAAAATAATACGATAACGGCAGTGATAAAGATTAGGCGTAAAACAATAAAAACCACTAAGTCACACAAGTGACTTAAAAACAAATGAACAAGGTTAACTTTTAATAATTGAGGTTCTAAATGGTCGAGCGGGTGTAAGAGGTAAACATACCCCAGATGAATTAGGACTATATGGAGAAGAAATAAAAAATGACAATGGAGAACGTATTATTGACCTATGCAGAGAAAATAATTTAATAATAATGACAAGAGAAGTCAAAAGCAGCGGAGAAAGATTTATCCCAGACTACGTACTAGTAGACAGTGATAAAAAGTGACCACTATCTAGATGTAGTTAGGACCAGCTTGGGAGTGAGACGAGAATGAATAAGGAAGACACAAAGGAAAGGCGTAAACCTCATAATACCCGTAGAAGTAATTAAGTCATATAATCCAGCAGACAAAAACATTGCAAAGAAGTTTGAGAATTACGTGGATTACGTAACAGAACACGCTGAACAGGACTGTGACTTTAAGCTTGGCAAGAAGCCCTACTAAACGGTATTAAACAAATATGCACAATAACAAGAAATAACAGAAGTAAGAAGTGTATAAACTGTTGGAACAATTAAATTAAAGCAGAAGTAAAGACCAAGAAGATAGCTTGGAATAATTATCTAAGAAGCGAAACCATAGAAAACTACCAAAAATACTAACAGCAGAGAACCAAAGTAAAAAAAATGGTACTAGCAGCGAAAAGAAGCAGTTGGGAAGACTATGGAAATAAGATGGACAAAGACTATCACACTAACCAAAAGTTATTATACAAAACCCAGAAGAATCTAAGAATCGAAAAGTGCCCATAAACACCAAAGCAGATAAGAGACAACGAAGGACACCTATAGCATGACAATAATCACATCTTACATAGATGGAAACAATATTTCGAGGATCTACTCAACACCCAAAATGATGGAGACAGCAACCAAGAAGAACCAGAAGAGGTAGAGCAAGAAGAGCAAAATCGATGTATATCGAAAAATTATAGCAGAAATATGAGAAATTATACAAAAACTTCAGAAAGGTAAGGCGGATGAATTTGATAAAATCACAGCGAAAACGCTACAAAACATAGGCGACACGGGCATTGAATTGCTAACAAAAGTTTGCAACAAGGTATGGAGTCAGAGTAAAATACCAAAAAATTGGGAAGTGAGTACTTCTACCCATCTTTAAAAAGGGGTAATAGACAGAAATGTAGTAACTACAGAGGTATAACACTACTGAGCATCCCATCCAAAGTGTACAAGAAAATATTAGAGAGAAAATACTTCCTGAACCACAAACCTGGGGATGGGCGCGTGAGTGGTTTTCCATTCCCGTTCACGCCCGCTCACGCTTACCTCATTTCACTCACACCCGTTCATACACGTGAGTTTCTAAATTGAGCCTAAATTGAATCTAAGTTTAATCCAAATTTAGACTAGTTTAATCCAAATAGATGTTTTTTTGAACATAAAAATAGACGTATGTCAAAGCATTTTTCTTTAAAAACAATAAATGATTTTTTTAGCTGTGAAACTGTAGTTATGCATCTAATTTATAAAAAAGTTTTTTTAGTAAAACTATAAACTACAAACCCAAATCATAATAAATGTTAAGAAATAATAATTTGTTCAAATTATCGAAAAATCCGGCTCTTCCACAATCCGGTTCGATTAAGAAAACAGTCTCTCCGAAGTAGCAGAGCGAACAGGTTTAAAATGCGGTAAGCTATGATTGTTAGTAGAAGCAAATTACTGTAATTTTTTCAAAACTCTTAAACATCTATATTTGGTTGAATCTTCCATCGTAAGTATAATTCATATACCATAATAAACATTGTTGAAAATGATGTGGAGAGGCAGACAGAGAGAGATAGATAGAGAGAGAGAAAGAGAGAGAAATTTCATTGCTTTAAATTTGGGTAAAAAGAATAAAGCCACGTAATGTAGGTTGTGTGGTTGAAATAGCGTTATCAATTCATTGTTTGTATTTTTAATTCGTTAGCTAAATTTGAATCTTAGGGTTTCACTTGGCAATGTACAGTAGGAGTAACAATACTGCCCCCTGTGGTACTATCCTCATGTTCGGACAGGACTTGTCCTACTCGATCCCTGAACCTCCGGTTGACAAGCTACGAGGTCACTATTCTTGTCATGGACTCGCTCCATCAATATTCCCATAAAGGCTTTGCGTACATCCAACTAGGCAGCTCCTGTATATTGTTTATCGTTGAATCCACCTACAATGTATTCGGTTAGTTGGAGTACTTAATGTTCGCTGGAGTGCAAAGTGCAAATTTTGCTTCTGGAATTATCCCAAGCTGGCCTGCCTCTGTTTGTAGTCTGGTTTGTATGACTCTTTCTACTATTTTGTTGACTGCTGGCAGTAAGTTAATCGGCCAGTAATTTTGCGGGAATACTGAATTTTGCTTTATACTGTTTTATGTCTAGATGCTTTTGTATTCCAAGACAAAGTTTATGAAGAATCTTTATAAAAATATGAAACAATAGCAATGATACGCAAATAAATGCATTGTCACTTTTCTCATAGGCCAAAAGTTCTATTCTACATGTGTTTTGAATTGTTTATAAAAAGAGGGAATAAATGCCAATATTTCCTAGCCCTACCCATAATTTGTAATTGGTGCGTTGATGAAATAATATTTATTTAGCATCTAAACTTTCCGTTATTTTACCGCTTTATAAATTTTTGACCTAAATACATGTAGAAATTAAACAGAAACAGATGTAAAATATACCTTAAAATTCTTAACTTAAGAGGTATGCAGCAGAGAATTCTCTAGATATTTATGCATCTATATATCTCAAAGGACCATTTCAGCGCTCTCCAGTATTTTCATTGAGCTAACCACGATATAAATGGTTGGAGTTGTATTCACCACTAGAGTTAATAAATTCAATAAATGTATGTTAACGTAAATATGCACATAAAATAATGAATTAAATTAACAATGCGCCTGTGCATGTTTGTTCCTTCCAATTCAATTATTCCAGGTATATTATACAATTGTGAAATTTTGCCTCCAATTTTCACTTAGTAGGGGGGAATAGTATCCAAATTTATAATTTTTTATATTAATGTTAGAAAACATTCCAAAGGTAGAGGCAGCGACATTAAATAAACTAATTTCTGGAATATTCATGCAGGTGCAGTTTTTGACAGCTCTACCAGTTCATTTCAGCCACATTACATAAACTAATTTCTGGAATATTCATGCAGGTGCAGTTTTTGACAGCTCTACCAGTTCATTTCCCCATTTTCATAAAGTTCCGCGATATTGGTTCTTCATAGTTGACGAGTACTATATTCAACCTTTTATCAAAGCTTTTCATCGTTTCTATATTACAGGTCATCCTTAGGCATAGGAAATAATTGCCACACGTTCGATCTAAAGAATTGCACGTGCCAACTTGAATGTCAATTTTTGTATTTACAGAAACCACATCACTATGAAAGGTTATTAGCAGGCGTTGAAAGATTACAATACAATACAAATACAAAGTTCGTGTATAGATAAAGGTGTACAAATTTAGAAACTAAAAAAACAATATTAATTGTATTGGATAAGTTAGAGTTTAAAATATATTTAAGTTGGCTTAATCCTTCTGAAATATTATTGATGCTTAATGTTATTGATAAAGGTTTAATCTCTTTAAGCTATGAGCTATTTGAGTCCCAACAATGCCGTCAAACTTGTGTACAATATTGTTTTATATTCAAATAGACGTCTGTGACTGGTACTCTTTTGATAAAATGTATTAATGCGTTCGGCAGTGTTTGCTTTAACTGCTAAAGCATATACCGGTTCATTAACTGAAATACTTACATGCGATGGTGTCCAAAGAAAGTGAATATTTATATTTTTGTTTTGCTGACAATGTAGCATAAATATTATTTTTTGGAAAATAGTATGAGCTGATGAGTCGTACTGTGTATTAATTAAGAAAAGCAAGATCACAGAGAAGACGGTATTTGCGTGTTAGAAGATTAGAAAAAGATTTGGTAAGAATGAAAAATTCCTCCCCGTAGAGGCGAATAAAATGTTCGGATAAGTTTCCGCGGTCAGATAAATGAAAATTACTGAGTTCTCGGAAGAACCGCGTTGAGAATTTAAAACTCGACGTTTCGGCACCCATTTTGGAGCCATTATCAAGAGGGATACGGTTCGGTTCGAGTTCGGGGTCTCAATCTGCCTACTCCCCTCACTCGAGACGTACCAGTATCGTGTTCTATATTGCAAGAACTGTCTCTCGGCACTGAGGTCTCAATCTGCCTACTCCCCAGTGTCGAGTGACAACCGGTCTTACCCTGTGTGGCTGCTTTTATACTCGCTGTATGCGCGGGAACGGTATGCGCTGACGTGGTCTGAACTGACGTGGCCTGAGCGGTGTGGGCGGGAGGTCGCTGAAGAAGGGGTCGCCATGTTGCCGGCAATCGTTTCGCGTCATCGCGCGTGTTCAAGCTGTGAGGCCGTTTTTCGATTTCGATAGCTTCACGAATGATTCTCGCTTTTAATGAGCGGATGGGAGCGATAGTTTTTGCTTTTTCGAAATCTATTTTGTGGCCTGTCTGAATATGATGTTGGGCTAGGGCTGAAGTGGTATCGGAATGTTTGACTGATAGAGAATGTTCGTAAATACGGTTATGGATTCGTCGGTTTGTCTGTCCTACGTATGTACGTGGGCAACTGGAACAAGGTATCTCGTAGACACCATGGTCTTCATTGGGGATTTGGTCTTTTACGGATCTAACGAGATTGGACAATTTGGAGTGAGTGGTGAAGATGGTTTTGATATTACGAGGGATAAGAGTTCTACTGATCTTGTCAGTGACACCTTTAATAAAAGGTAGAAAGATTTTGGGTTGATCCGGCGGCAAGGTTTCTTTTTTGGATGGAATGGGGTTTAGAAGTTTTTGAATGCTTCTATTGATTTGGGTTTTGTGGTAGCCGTTTTGTAGGAGTGTTTTTCTTATTGAATTGATTTCGGATGACCTGTGATTGTTGTCGCTAAGTCTTATGGAACGGGAAATAAGAGTGTTGATGACTGAATTAAGTTGGGCGGGGTGATGATGTGACTGAGCATTGAGATAGCGGTTTGTATGAGTGGGTTTCCGGTACACAGAATAGGAAAAACTGTGAGGTGGATTTTTCTGAATAAGAACATCAAGGAATGGCAAAGACGCTTCAGACTCAACTTCCATCGTGAATTGAATGCTGGGATGTATTCCATTCAGGTGGGAGAGGAAGAGATCTAATGTGTCTTTACCATGGGGCCAAATGACAAAGGTGTCATCAACGTACCGTAACCAGCAGGTGGGTTTGAGATTTGACGAGGACAAGGCTACTGTTTCGAAATGTTCCATGTATATATCTGCTATTACGGGAGAGAGGGGCGATCTCATTGGGGCACCTTTGATTTGACGATAGAAACGATTTTGGAACGTGAAATATGTATTAGACATGCAGTGTTTTATAAGAGATAATGTGTCTTGGGGAATTTGATGTTTAGAGTCCTAGAGACTTGTTATATTGTTTGTACTAACTGTGTGAGCCTGTAATCTATTCTACTATTAAATAAATATAAGGTTGAATGCTCGAATAAATGAACTTTGATCAGATAAAAGGCATATATCGAGCACAGTTTAATTAAATCTTGCCCAAGTACTTTCGATCCCTAGATCATCTTCAGGGGCATTTCGTCAATTGTGGCCTATCCGGCAAGAACAAGATGTCATAAACATATAATTGTACATTACACTACACTACAAATAGACAAACAAACACTTTAAAATAATATAAGGAAGGCTACATTGCTTGAAGAAGTCGGAGACAGAATGAGTCATTCTGTCTCCGACTTCTTCAAGCAATGTAGCCTTCCTTATATTATTTTAAAGTGTTTGTTTGTCTATTTGTAGTGTAGTGTAATGTACAATTATATGTTTATGACATCTTGTTCTTGCCGGATAGGCCACAATTGACGAAATGCCCCTGAAGATGATCTAGGGATCGAAAGTACTTGGGCAAGATTTAATTAAACTGTGCTCGATATATGCCTTTTATCTGATCAAATATTCTACTATTGTTCAGAGCAGTTATAATGCTGTCTAATTCCACAGTGTCGAAGGCTTTGTGAAAGTCTACGAAGATAAGTACCAGTGGTCTGTTATATTCTAGCGACTTTTCTATTAAGGTTTTTACTGTTTGTAGGTGATGGTTTGTTCCGAAGCCATTTTGAGCGAAAGCCAGCTTGTTCTCGGGGCTGGTAGAAATCTAACTTTTTCTCTAGTCTTGTCGTAATTATTCCGGGTATATAAACATTTTATAGATTGTGGTGCAATAAGCTGATTGGTCTATAGTTTTCTAGGTGCGCCTTGTCTCCTTTCTTGTGTAGTAAAATTGTTACTGCATTGTTCCATGTTTTTGGTATGCAACAATCTGTTAGACAAAGGTTAAACAACATTTTTATTTGGTTGAGAAGGGCACGTCCGCCCATCTTTACAGCTTCTATTACGACTCCATCTTCTCCTGGCGCTTTGTTGTTTCTCATCCTTTTCATTGCGTTCTGGATTTCGCTGAGTGTGATCTCTGGCATGAGCTCTGAAACCTGGTTGATAATTTTGCGTGATGCGGCGGCTTCCAAGTTCTTTTGGTATTCTCTTTGGTTTGTGTATAGTTCTTGATAGAAGTCTTCAACTATGTGCAGTAGTTCTATTTGATGTGGGGACTCCTTCTTTGTTCTTTAGTTTGTGTATTTTGCATTTTCCATTGTTTAGTCGTCTTCTCAGGACTCTTCAGACTTTTATTCTCTTCTATAGTTCGCTGGACTTTTTCATTCTTAAATTTCCTTAAATCTTTCCTTATAGCTTTTGATACTCTTTGTTTATTTTTCGCAGTTCTTCTTCGTTAATGTTTTCTTTGCTTTGTTTTTTGTTCTAGTTGCTTTGTTTCAATAGTTAAGATATTACCTATTTATGTTTGAATAAAAGTGAGTTTTCTCTGATACGGGAATGCTGGAAAAACGTTCTGAAATTTACCTATATACTTATAAGTGTTAACTTATGCTTGTACGTATTTACTTATAAAATTATCTAGAAAGGCTATTTCTATCTGCAAGACAAGTTTTACCAAGTTTGTAAACGTCGTTGATATTCTCGTCGTTGATATAGCGCTACAAGTAATCATGTCGTCGTTGTCAAGGGAGGAATAACTGCCTGTCTAGAGTGGCTGTCAAAGGCTTATATTTGTAAAAATATTGAAAAATTATATGGTTCTACTGAATAGATCAATGGGTCCGGCAATGATTAAAAGTAAAGAAAAGGCATGGAACGAAATAAAAGACCAATTTATTAATGCTTCTGGTGCAAGTATTACTATTGAGAAACTAAAAACATTCTGAATGACATGAAAACAGATATAAAGAAGAAAACGGATAAAAATATGACTGGTAATAAAAAAATTAAATTGCGCGAGTGCCCACAAATGCCCTCATTTATAGGAACGCTGATAAAACGCCCAAAGAAGAAGAAATCAACACAAGAGTTGCAATGACTTATTCTGCTTGAACAATTAAATATTGCCAGACTTCAAGCCCAAAGGGATAAACTTCTGATAGAAAAATTGACAAATGTTGTACCATCTCGAATTCCTGAAGAAAGTTTTGGAGCAGAAGTGGGTAGTAGTCGCATTATATCAGTACTTCGAAAATACATGAACTTGTAATGTATTTGTAATTTCCCAAGATGTATTGCAATTTTTTAATGTATTTGTAATTTCCAAATATGTACTACAATTATTATAATTTCACATTTGTTTTTTTAATTTTGTGTTAAAGGTTTCAGTGTATTAAATAACAAAACAATAAACAAACGTGCTATATATATATATATATATATATATATATATATATATATATATATATATATATATGTATATATATAACTTTTGGCAAAGATACCTATTTAAAATTTTTTTAATTTTGTATTAAATGTTTGAGTGTATTAAATAACAAAACAATAAACAAACGTGCTATATATATATATATATATATATATATATATATATATATATATATAGCATATATATATATATATATATATATATATATATATATATATATATATATATATATATATATATATATATATATATATATATATATATACGAGCAATTCGATTTATAAACCTATTTAAAATTTGATAAATCGAACTTTGTTTCCAAATCCTCGAATCGTCAACACTTCCAGGACACTGAGTGTCAACACTTCATCACTTCATTTGCATCACACGTTACTTTTATGCTAGGAAATCATTTTCTATTAATAAATTAGTCACCAAATTCTAAAGGTTTTTTAATACGAAAGTGGGTACAATCCAGTACACCAATGACTAGGTATTTGGAATCGATTTGCCCATTTTATCCTTGCTTCTTCCATACATTCCATGCCAGACGGAAATTTTATTCACTGATATTTCTCAAAAAATTCTGTCAGCAACATTATCTATGGTTTTACATAACGTCGTATGGTGAAAGCCGAAATCTTCAGCAATACCTGGGTGAAATCCAGTACCACTAACATATCGCAGAAAAATCTCCATCCTTTGTCGAGAGCAAAGTGCACCTCCTGTGATTTCATCTAGCCGTGGCAAAAAAAAATCTGATAGAAAGTCTATACTTTCGCTTTGAAAACGCATTAGAACCTTCGTTTTACTGGGACTTGTGCTTTTCTTTTCTTGTAGTGTCTATTTTTAAGTTAACAATAATTATAACAAACGAAAATTTTTTAGAACCACCACTCTACTAGTGTAAGTATGCACACTTTATTGGCGTAAGTATTTATTTAAGATCCCTTAACAAATATTAAGCTATTACTACTAATTGTAGAATAGTCTTCTTTTTATTCAACTAAAAAGAAGTAAGAACTAAAAAAATTTATATATAACCTTATACTTTCAGTAACTATTTGAAAATAACAGAGATCACTTTTTGCTCCAAGTAAACTCTTTTAGATAAAGTAGTTACTGTTCGCTTATTCAATTTACTATGAAGTAAATATTTAAATACGAGGAAGTAAAAGCAAATACATACTTCTTTTATTCAATAGACCCATTGGATTCTTGGCCTTACACTTGTAATTATCGTTTGACTGTCGTGTATATACTTTCTATGATTTTAATTATTTACATATATATATATATATATATATATATATATATATTTATTCATTAATATCACATCATTAAAAACTATGTTCCATGACGTCGGTGATAATATTCCCCAGTAAGAGGATCCCCTCAGTGTGTAAGTTATCTCCTTCATGTGTTTCAACGGATAGAACTCTGTAACATTTGACTTATCCACTTGCATGATGTTTCATTGGATTTGTTCCTGATCAATCCTCTGTATGTAGATCCGATAGAAGTATCATGAAATGTACCTTTACCTGACTTTCCTACTTCATAGGCCCATTGAAGCATAAGCAAAGGATTTTCTGTAAGATTTTTATTCTTGATATAACTATACAAGATTTTTTTCGTGCTTTTAATATGAATGAGGTTCAACCTTGTTAATGTGCACCGTGATATTGATGGAGTTTAGTCTATTCTATTTTTCCCCTTTATTTAATTGTTTGAGTACTTATTTATATGTTTGTTTCAAATTAATTAAATATCTCATAGTTTACATTTACGGCATTAGTACTACACATTTTTTGTTTTTAAAAGAACATCCATAAACAACAAATCGTATATTTTATATTAAAACATAATTTTAATATACAATAGATTTCAATTTTAATGATGTTGAACAGCACAATGAGTTTTCTCCCTCACTATAGAAATATATAAATTTAAATTCAAAAGTTCGATCCAGCTATCGTCAGTACAATAAAAGGTTATTTATTATTTGTGAAATATTAACAAAATATTCAACTGTACACAATTACCCGAAAATTTGATCACTTTTCAAAACTTGACTAGTTACAAATTTATTGTATTTAGGCTCGCGTTTATATATGTGTCCCTAGGGGTCTGTATAATCCATTTTATTGATTTAGTATCAAGTTTCATTCAAAATTTAAAATTAATTAATAGCCTATAGTCAAAGTTTTCAGAATGCTGAATGTAATACACTATTTTTATTACTATGTAAATTAAATCAGGCAGAATATAAGCTAAATCTCAATAAACTGTTGGTTTTATTACACGTATTGTTACTAAAGGTCACTGTTCAATTTTTGAATTAATATTTACCGTATTATCAATGTAAAAAGACCTTTTAGACAAGCAGCAGAGAATTCTATCAAAAGAAAGGAGAGAAAGCAAAAAGAAAAAGATGATTCGACGAAAGATGCAAAAGGGCCCTAAAAGAAGAAACAAACAGAAGAAGAATGGATTATCTGTCGAACCCATTTGATGAAAAACGTACACAACACATCACAGTTAGAAGAACACTAAGGTAAAAAATAGACAATATCTACAACAAAAAGTGAAAAGGTAGACAAAGACCACAATCAAAGTAAAACATAAAGAAGTAAGACAACATAAAAGAGGCTCTTATATAAACACACCCAATTTCGTAAGAGATGTAAATGGAGAAATGCTCACGACCGAAAATAAAATAATCAAAATATGGGCTGAATATGTCCAGAACATCATCCATGAAAACAATGAACACGATGGAAACAACAGAAAAAATGAATATCAATAATTTCATTAATCAACACTAGGTATAAAATATTGGCTTCGGTATTGCTAAAAAGATTATTACCATACGCCGAAGAAATATTTGGTGACTACCAGTATGGCTTTATGCCTGGAAGATCGACAATTGATCAAATATTTAGTATTAGATAGATGCTTAAAAAGTATTGGGAGTATAATCACGACTTCACCTCTTTATATATTTTAAACAGGCTTATGATACAATTAATCGTCTAGAACTATGGAATGCAATGGTTGAGCTGAGCGTAGCTAAGACACTGGCTGTGGTAACGTAAATGTATGTAATTAGCTTCTTTACACAAGTTAGTGTTGGAGAAAAAACATCAAATGCTTTCTACGTGAATTCTGGACTAAAACAGGGAAATTTGCTGTCCCGATCATTGTTTAACCTTTCATTAGAATATGCCATGCGAAAAATTGATCCAAAAATTAAAACAGCAGGTTTAATAAGGTCAAAACTTCTCTCACGAGGTGCAAAAAGCTAGAAATACAAAACTATAATACAACCAGTAGTCGCGTTAAGAAGCGAAATATGGACGCTAACAAAAAAAGATGTAAATGAATTGCTGGTATGAGAACGTACAGTGGTTCGAGTAATATGTGGACCTTGCTGAGATAGCGTCATAGTCAAATTAAGGCGTAGACACAACAACAAGTTAAAGTTAGACTTTTTGTTCGGAAACAAATATCTAGTAAGATTAATAAAGGCGAATAGACTTAGATGGGCAGGACATATATGTTACGCAGTAATGACAATCGCCTTATAAACAACGTGTTTTGGAAAATACCAGATAGAAGAAGATCTGTAGAACAGCCTAGAAAAAGGTGTTGAAAAGATGCAGAGAGGATCAGCAAGTATGGAAGGCGATAGTAAACGCGGTAAAGACTCACGAAGAGTTGTAACGCCATTGATGATGATGATCTATTTATTACCAACGTATTGTTAATGTTATAGGCCACTAAATGAGCGTGAAATACGGCCATACCCTGTAATTTTCCGTGTCACCATCGAATTGCATGAAAATTTGGGTGTAGATTCTACTTACCCTCCACTTCACCTTTCAACTTGTGCCGTTGGTTGTTTTTTATTTTTTAGGGGTGAAAACTACCCCTATAAAAATTAAATAATTGTAAATTAAAGTGTAATTGATACGGGGTAAACGATAATAAAGGGTAATTGATTCAAATCATCTTTTATTGAAGTGAATGATCAAATAACATTAAACAACATAATTTAAGATTTTATTACAGTTTAACCCGTAAATCTCACCCACAGATTAGTTATAATTAAAACAATGTCATTGAATACCTTGTCTTCACTGATTTGTATGAAAAGTTTATTTAAGGTTAAACTTGCCCTCCACTTCAAAACAGGACTTATGCCGTTGGTTGTTTTTTATTTTTTAAGTGAAAACTTTATGGACTTTACGGTCATTAAATTTTTATGTTTAAGGTATTAGTTATATTGTAACTGGCTGATTGACACCTAGTTTATGCCAATAAAAAACAAGGAGTGAAAACAACCCCTATTAGAAAAAAATCATAATTGTAAATCAAGCAATTTAAAATTAAATAATTATACAGTGACATTAAATGTAGATTCCTTTCTTCTAAATTTTAGATTTAGATCACATAATTAATTTCTATCCTTATAAAAACCACCCCTTGCGAAGAAATTCGAATAGTTGTAGTATTTTATTAAAACTATAAATACAATAATTAGTTTAATCAAAATATGATGAATTTATTTTATTTCAACTTAAAAAACAACCCTTATTAGTTTGTTAGGATGGGTGAAAGTATGTCTGTGCCTTAATAGCACATTATGTGTATCTTACAATGCTCCAGTATACGCGTTCTGATATGTCCTAAAATATGTGATTGGTTTTTTACTCATGACTCGGTAAGATTTTAAGATATCCTTAGCTTAACGGTTAGCTTTTAAATCTTCATGGATTCAAAAAAATGACACCTACAGTCAGAGGTTAAATCTCTGACGACTATTGCAATTTGGAATAATTACTTATGTGAAATATGTTTATTAAAAACTAGACAGTTCTTTTTTTTAGTAATTTCTATTCTAATTACACCAACCTCCCGTGTAGTTTTAGTTACCAAACAACACCACCCATCCTTACTTGGCTTCCATTATTTAATCTCTCACACTCTTCAACGCCGTCTCAGAAATGTCTCAACATCCTTTTTTTTTTTCTTAGAGGAACGCGCATGTTGCACGTCTCATTAAAGTGATAAAAGACGCTTCTTGTAATGTAGCATGTCGTTTCGGAGGTTTCTAGATCCGCCCTCAGACAAGTCTCGAAAACAGTTAAAGCCAAAATTAGACTAGGTGACGCCAACGTTACTTCAAACTTGGCGACCGCATACGACAACCGTAATGACAGGTTTAAAAATAATAGTTGTTAGCTAGGGCGTTATCTGATAGTATTTCATTTGTATGGATGTAGCCGTAAATCATTTGCGGACAGAAAATTACTGATACTACGAGAAAAGAAATTAAAGAAAATACAGTTTTGAAACTGCCTTTGGAAATTTTTAATATTTATTCACAATATCAATTAAAACCTAAATAGAAGACTTAAGTATGAGGGACCAATATTTCCAAAATTTTTGAAAGCAGCTTTAGATGATATATTTAACTTAAACTGGGGAAAAAGACATTTACATTTGTGGACAACGAGTGAATCATTTCACGAATGTCGCCGATATAATATTAACAGCAAACAGTGGAAACGAATTACATGAAATATAATATTTATACCTGAAATTATTCCCAACCTATTGGAAGACGTGTTCAAACTCTTCGATAGTAAATTAGAGCAAAAATAAATATCAACAGATGCTGTATTACAAATCTAAAATTTGAAGAAGTGATATTATTAATTTCAAGCAATATGAACGAACTGGAGGATATGGTTAGTGAATTATCGCAAATCACGGAGAATTGTATTTGTCTCGAAGGCAAATACAAGCAGGGAAAGAAAATATAGAAATAGTCAAAACACAAAAATTTAAGCTACAATCATTAACACTATCAGAAGTATCATTCTTCGTATTATGGAGGAATATAACCAGAAATATGCTGGATTACTTAGGATGCTGAGAAAAGTAAGTTTAAATGTTGTTTTTATTATCAGTCAAAAAAAAACTAAAGTTTTTCAGTTTAAAAGTAATTGTATGTCTTTAACTTCTGCACTATGGAAAATGAATAATGCTATAAATAATATATTTTTGATTTTATTTTATGCATTTTACATACAAGTATCGATACAATTTATAAAAAGTATGTAACATAGCCTTAATATAACCTTAAAGAATAGCCCCTTCAGTTTAGACAAAATATTCCATTCCAATAATAAAAGTTTGATGTTTCGTCGGGTCGATCACATGGAACCCAAGGAACGAATATTTTGGAGAGAGCAGTAGACATAAGCAACATTTGTCCCATAAAAACGCAAACCCATAAAATTTTTGTGTCGCTAACAGAACACTTTTATTGAGATGACATGTTCGCGAAAAATTTCATTAGTCCACAAAGTTCCGTGGCTCTCACTTTTACGGCTTTCCGATAACGGCAAAACCTTTAAAAATATTCCCTGGACGCAAGCGTTCCTCTTGGGAAAACCTGAGGTAATTATTCACTCTTTCCAGAAAAATAAAAAGATAACGCCAATTTCTTCGGATATTTAGAATTACTAAACATGAGATATTATAAACTACAACTATTTATTTAAACTTCCAACTTATTTATGAAACAACGTATTGGGTTCATTTTTCTTCTCACAAATTTTCTTGGTAAATAAATAGTAATTGCCTAGTACAGGCAATATAAATATATATATATATATATATATATATATATATATATATATATATATATATATATATATATATATATATTTATATATATATATATATTATTTCGCAGCCGTCTTATTTGTTTCTTTATTCTGGTGTACAGTTCCATATCTTGGACATATTCATCGTGGGCGCCCTTAACATTTTACCTTTTTTCATTTATGTTAAGCATTATCGTGTTTTCAACTTTCATTTTTTCTCTTACAGCTTCATTGCTCAAAATGGTGGTATAAAATTAATTCAGAGCATCTTCTCCAGTACATTATTTCGATTAGAAGTTTTTGTTAAGCGTACTGCTTTTCCCTTTTCCCTTGTATAATACATTTTCTGTTTAGATCAGTGTTTCCCAAACCTTCTTTCCCGTAAACCAATTACATAGATTCCATAATGTCGATTTTTTCGAAATTTATTCGATGCGCTCACGACTATTAAAAAAGACTAAGCTAACTAATTTGACGTGTTATATTGTTCTGAAGCTATTTTCTTGAGGTATTTTGAAGTAAATACTATTTAAATGGGAACAAACCACAATTAAAGGTTAAAGTATGTTTATTGAGGTTTCAATTTCCAATTCGGAAATCGTTCTCAAAATACAAACATTAGTAAATTAAACAAATTTTTTTTTTGGTATTTGGTGAGAAAAATTCTTCTAATAATTTAATTTTATCTGACTCATTTATATTGACAATTCAGACATACATTATACATTTTAAACTAGACGACTTTAAAATGATATTGGGAATATTGTTGAGTTGCGTTCCTGGGACGACTTTACTTGTAAGATAGTGCATTCGATTACATGAAATCAACATTAACTTGAGAATATCCGTCAGAAAAAAATCATAGCATGTAATTCGTCTTTAAAAAGACAACCACATGCCGTGATGACAGTAAAATTCTCTTGTTAGTGATTCCATAGTAAATCATGAGGAAAAAACCAGGAAAAAACCTCATAATACTATCCCGACATGGTGAGTATCTGGTCTTACATTTAGTTTACTCTCAATAAACACCAAATTCTGATTTTGTATGTTTGTTTTTTAAAAAAACATAAATGATGTGAGCTCGATATGTTACTGACTTGCTAATACTGGTATGTTCCTTTTAATAACTTCCTGTTTTAATTTGGGCAACCAGATCCTACTACATTCTGACGAGGAATTTGCGACACAATTGGTCTCATTTAGCATAATTAGGGCCGCTTCTTTGATTTTTCTCTTTTTACAATCAGTTTCTTTTAGAACTATAACTGAATTATTCCATTGAACCCTATGTTCATTATCCTATGCGTGTTTACATATTTGAGATCTATCAAATTCTCTATTTTTAATATAAAATTTTTGTTGAACAAGATATTGTAAGTATTGAAGATTTGCTTTTCAATGTGATATCAAATTCTGATATTGATCAAATTAGTTTTTGTTTACATAAAATATGTATATGAAAATTCAAATAAGAAACAAAGAGATATACATTTAAATTAATTTAATATTCTTTTAGAACAAAACAGTACTTATACACACTTTAGATAACTTCAATAGAAATAATGACATATTAGCGACAGTTGTCAATATATCAAATAGACATTTAAATGCAACTGAGAGTTTAATACTGTCAAAGGGTCTAAACTTTGCTGTTAATCATCCATCCATGCCAAAATTAGACATAATAAGCTCAGTGGAGAAATTATCTCAATCTTTGCCAACCCACGAAAAGGAAGAATATAGAGTATTATGTAAACTTGAATTGGAAAAGTCTATTAAAATTGAACAGAACATAAGCAAAGAGGAACTAAATTCTATAAGAACTTTACAAAATGACGACTCCATAATCATCCTACCAGCAGACAACGGGAATGCAACTGTGATAATGGACAGAATTCAACATGAAAACAAAATTAAAGATCTAATAATGAACGGACCTTATACAAAATTATTAAAGGAACCAACAAAACCTTTGGAAAACAGAATATATAAAACTTTAATCAAGTTTAAAGTTTTTTTAATAAGTTACAAAGACGATTAATTACACCTCATTACAGTAAGAACCCGTATTTTTATGGAGTACCTACCGAAAGTTTATAAAACGAAAATACCACTTAGACCCATTTGTAGTACCATGAATTCTCCTTGTAGTGAACTATCAAAATTTTTATTATATATTGTACAACCATTTGCAAATAATAAAAATGACACATTTATAAAAAATACACAACATTTTTTAAATAAATTATCAAATATTGAATTTAATTCAAATAATATTTTGGTAAGTTTATTTTGGTATGTGGCATAAATAGTTTATTTACGAATGTGCCATTAGATAAGACTTTAAAATATAGTCAAGACAAAATTAGAAAGTGATGATACATTGGCAACTAGAACAAGACCAAATATATGAGCTATAATTTAGTTATTAACATTATGTACTGATAATACATATTTTTAATTAAATAATGAATTCTATTAACAAGTCTATTTAACTATTTAACATTGGTCTAGCAATGGGCTCTAGTTTATCTCCATTATTAGCGGATATATATATGGAAGATTTTGAAACAAATATTATTTCTAAACAAAATTTAAAACCCACAGTATGGTGGAGATATGTAGATGATGTGTTATCAATATGGCTTCATGGATCAGAGTTGTTGGACACATTTCTGAATGATATAAACGATAAAGAAGAAACAATAACATTTGCCATGGAAAAGGAATATGTTAACACACTATCTTTCTTGGATGTTTTAATCTCTAAGAACGATACTGGACATGGGACTCAGTTGTACAGAAAACCAACACATACCAACAGATATTTAAATTTTAAATCAAATCACAATATTAATATTAAAAAGGGAATCATTAAATCCTCATACGATAGAGCCAAAATTGCTTGTTCTAACGAAAATTCGTTCTTGGAGGAAAAACATTTTGTTAACATCTGTTTTATTAAAAAATGATTATACTTTTCGTTTATAAATAAGGAATTTTCAACAATCCACCGAATAGAACAGAACAACTTAGAACGAGATCGTACTGCATACACAAGGAATAATACGAGGAAAATAACAATACCATACATAAAAGGATTATCAGAAAAACTTAAAAGGATAGGAAATAAATTCAACATTTCAACAACATTCAAAACAACAAACACATTGAGATCTATTTTGTCTAAAACCAAACCTAACAATGAACAAGAAAGGACAAAGAATTGTATTAATAAAATACCGTGTGAATACCATCACTTTTATTTAGGTGAAACATGAAAGCTAATCTTACTCTAACATTAGCTAAAGCTAATGTTAGAGTAAGTGAACATAAATCTTATATTAAAAATAGAGAATTTAATAGATCTCAAATATGTAAACACGCATGGGATAATGAAGATAGGGTTCAAGGGAATAATTCAAGTATAGTCCTAAAAGAAACGGATGATAAAAAGAGAAAAATCAAAGAAGCGGCCCTAATTAAGCTAAATGAGACCAATTGTGTCGCAAATTCCTTGGCAGCATGTAGTAGGATCTGGTTGCCCATATTAAAACAGGAAGTTCTATCTGTCTATCTATACAGCCCTTGCTGTCCACATTTTTGACATACGCCTCATCTTCTTTCTTCCACGTCTCTCTATTGTAGGCAGTTTGTATCCACTTCGGGGCTGCGTGTTTCTTCAAGTCATCTGACCATCTCATTTGTGGCCTTCTTCTTTTTCGTTTGTAACTATATGGTCTCCAGTGTATAATCATCTTATTCCATCTGTCGTCTTTCTGTCTTATGGTATGTCCAGCGAACTTCCATTTAAATTTTACTATCTGCGTTAATACATCGGTCACTTTTGTTTTGTTGGAACAGGAAGTTATTAACAGGAAATTACCAGTATTAGTAAGTCAGTAACATATCGAGGACATATAATTTATGTTTTTTTAAATAACATATAAAATCAGAATTTGGTGTTTACTGAGAGTAAACTAAATGTAATACCAAATACTTACAAGTCGCGATAGTATTATGAGGTTTTTTTCCTGCTTTTTTCCTCATGATTTACTATGGAATCACTAACAAGAGAATTTTACTGTCATCATGGCATGTGGTTGTCTTTTTAAAGACGAATTACATGCTCTGACTTTTTCTGACGGATATTCTCAAGTTGATTTCATGTAATCGAATGAACTATCTTACAAGTAAAGTCGTCCCAGGTACGAAACTCAACAATATTGGCAATATCATTTAAAAGTCGTCTACTTTAAAATGTATAATGTATGTCTGAATTGTCAATATGAATGAGTCAAATAAAATTAAATTATTAGAAGAATTTTTGTCACCAAGTAACAAAAAAACAAAATTTGTTTAATTTAATAATGTTTGTATTTTGAGAACGATTTCCGAATTGGAAATTGAAACGTCAATAAACATACTTTAACCTTTAATTGTGACTTATTACCATTTAAATAGTAATTGACGTTTTATTTTTTTATTTATTTATATTTAATTTTTGTGTGGTCAATAATTGAAAAATAAAAGTATACAAGTTTAATTCATATTTTATTGAAACTACCAGAAATATTAATTAGTACTCAATTAATGCTTACTGTTACCTAATGAGAGGCATGAACCTGATGCTTTGATATCAATTGTTAAATTCGTAGTTAAGTGAAGTCTACGTTTAACGATTTAAAATATATTTCTAATTCTCGTAAGCAAATTGGTAACCCCGATAAAATCCCTTTCCAACAGTTAGGAAGATGGGGAAGCTATAAAAAACTTTTTTTACGACAGTCCAGAATAAAAATAAGAAAAAGGTATGGCTTTCTGAAACCAGAACTGTTAATACCCCTTTCTTAACTCGATCTTAAGTTCTTCGTTAGTTCTAATTGCGATCAGTTCTTCTAGTATTATGACATCCACTCCTGCAATGTCACAATCATTATCATCATTCTGGCTTTACAACCCTACGTGGGTCCTAGCTTTTTCAAGAATTTCTCTTCAGTCATCCCTATCCATCGCCTTTCTCTGCCAAGTACGTATTCCCATATTTCGCATGTCTTTATCGATGTTATCAATGAACCTTGTTCTAGGTCTTTTTCTTCTTCTTTAACCAATGGGTATATCAAGGAGCGTTTTTCTAGCTGGGTCATTTTGTTCCATCCGCATCACATGCCCCATCCACCTCAGACGTCCTATCTTAATATGTGTTACGATATCAGGTTCCTGGTACATTCTATAAAGTTCTAAGTTGCATCTTTTCTCCACACTCCATTGTCATTCACTGCTCCATAAATTCGCCTTAGTACTTTTCTTTCGAAACATCCCAACATGTTTTCATTATTTTTTGTTAGAGTCCAGGTCTCTGAACCATATATTAGTACTGAGCGTATTATTGTCTTGTAGAGCTTAATTTTGTATTTCTCGATATAATTGATTGGATTGCGCAACAAATATATCCTTGCAAGCACCCAATGACACAAACCCTTCTAAGTGTGAACAAATGTCTATTTCTAATATCCCGGGGATACCGAACAAAGTAGATGCATCAAAGGACAGTCACATAATTAATCAACCAATTAATTATTTCACCTGAAGCAAATCCATTTTCAAAAGAATGTAACATTTTTCCACCACCTAAAGTCCAAGCAAAATCTAAAAAAATTAAAATTAGTTCAGCAAGCACTTCTGAATGCTCATTTTCTCTCTTACTTGACCCTGCTAAAACTTCATAGAAAATCACCCTCTACCTTTCCCTCTAAACTTTGATCAACTTAACATGCTCCTAATGAATATCACAGACAGAATATACAACAGACATATCAGCTTTGTCCCATAAGCTCAGTCAAGTTTACCCACATTTAAAGTAAAGATCCATAAAACGTAAATTCACGTCCATAGGGAAAAAATCCATAATTATCTTGGCAGTGAGGCATCGGACGCGGAAAGTGACACATCTCAATTAAGCCAACATTAAAATTCAAGTCTTTAGTTCAGTCGAATATTAATGGATTTTTCCATCGCCTTGCTATGCTCCAACATCTAATTGGTGAACAATTTTCTGATGTAATATGCCTACAGAAAACTAATCTGAATCCCCAAAAAAGAAGCAGATACTAGTGCACGTATCGCTATCACCAGTGGCACATCAGAAATAGAGTGTCGGAGTGTCGCAGGCGATCTAAAAGTTTATTTCAAAAATAAGGTGTTAAGTGCGTGGAATCGGGAGTGGAATGACTCTAGTTCGAAACTCAGAACCATCAGCCAAAAATGCCACTCAAAGTGGCATTTTTTTATGAAAGTCCACAGCCAGAAGTAGAAGATGCCAAACTATAATTACACGTCTACGACTTGAACACTGTAGGTATACTCACGCCTATCTCTTCTCAAATAGTGAACCTCCAAAATGCGAAACATGCACTACAGCAGACAGTATAAAGCAATTCTTGATAGACTGTCCTAAATATGTAAATCAAAAAAAGTTTTACAATTTGCCAAATAACCTGAAAGCACTCCTCAACAAAAGTTTAGTCTTTGTCTTTTTAAATAAAAAAAAAATCCGTTGTTGTCTTTGTATACTTTGTTTCTAGTGTTTAATGTTTTGGAATAAGGATCTGTTTTCTTTCAATATTTCATTCAGTATCTTCGTGGTTTAGTTTTTAAAATACTTTCTACAATGGTTGTATCTCAAACAGTTTCAACGAATCACAAATTTCCAAATTTTTTTTTATAAAATAAAATATTTAGTAGTGTTAATTTGAATGTTATAACATTTAACAAAAATCTGACTTTTTCTAACGGTAAGTTCATAACTCTTTATGGGCAATGTCATATATTTTAAAGGTTTTTATTACTTATGGGTTGATATTATTACAAAATCGAAAAGAATATAGTCCTTTAATACACCTGACACGTACGTCTATGTCGGAGGGCTAAATAAAATCCCAATAAAAAATAACGGCCGTTTTTGACCTGCGGGGAACCGAAACCGAAACAGTGTTTACTTTCGAATAGCTATAGAATTTATATAGTTTATCGTAAAAATTGTAATTTAACGGGACATTAACTCTGTAACAAGTCGACAAACATTATTCGTGTTCAATTACATTCGATAGTACAAATTGTCAAAGATACAGGGTAGTTCTAAACTCAAAGAAGAATATTGATTAACTACATAATTTATTAGGATATTTTAGATTTATATTTGCACACAAAACAAGTTGAACATTCAAAGCAATTTGAAATATGTAAATACAAGTACGGTATGAAGCATGGAGGACAATAAAAATACAAGCCTGCCTCTAAACATTAAATTCACTGTCAGAAGAGAAAACAGTTCACAGAATATAATTTAATGGACAAAAACTAGACCAATTTTATTGTTAGATATGTATGTATATAAGTGTGTACATAGATATACCTATATAATAATGTTGGATAATCATATAATATTTAATAAATGTATGGAAAATGCAAATGAGGGCATAAAAATAAACGGCGAGTTAACAAACAATATAAGATATGCCGACGACACGGTGATCCTTGCCAGTACCATAGACGAATTACAGCAGGTAATGGAAAGAGTTTTTTCAGTTAGTGAGGAATACGGCCTGAGCCTCAACTTCAAGAAGACAAAGTGGATGCTGATAAGCAGGAAGCAACAGCCTGCTCGACAGTTACGGATAAGTAACATACTAATTGACCATGTAGAATCTTATGTGTACCTTGGCACCAACGTAAATGCAAAATGGGAACAGGCCACAGAAATTAAGGCGAGAATAGAACGAGCTAGAGCAGCATTTAGCAATATGAAAAAGCTCCTCATAAGCAGGGATTTGTCTCTTCCCCTAAAACTACGTCTAGTTAAATGCTACATTTTTCCGATCTTACTGTATGGTGTGGAGGCCTGGACGCTGACGGAGACGCTCACGAGAAAACTAGAAGCATTCGAAATGTGGGTGTACCGACGCATTCTTCGTATATCCTGGACCGAACATGTCACCAACACAGAGGTAATCCAAAGAATCGGAAAGGAGAAAGAAATCGTGAACACAATTAAACAAAGAAAGCTTGAATATCTAGGCCACATATTGAGACACGATAAGTACCGTCTACTGCAATTGATTGTCCAGGGAAAAATAGACAGTAAGCGAGGGCCAGGCAGGAGAAGACACTCGTGGCTCCAAAATCTGAGGAAGTGGTTCGGGCTCACATCGGTCGAACTATTCAGAAGCGCCGCAAATAAGATCAGAATTGCCATGTTAATAGCCAACGTTCGCAACGGACAGGGCACTTGAAGAAGAATCATATAATGTTTATTAGATTGCTTCCATCAAGAGTTCCATATAGTGGAACTCTAGGGTTAGTTTACCCCCTGCATAGGGTTGATTAACTCGAACTCACTGGATACTTATAATTACTTTATTGGTTCTCTAAGTACAATAATAGAGAGAGAGAGAGAGAGAGAGAGAGAGAGAGAGAGAGAGAGAGAGAGAGAGAGAGAGAGAGAGAGAGTACCCAGTTGACGGATGACAACACTAGCTTCGACTGTTAACTCTTAATTCTTAATTCTTAATGATCTACTCCCGTTATTTTCTGGTTATTTAACTCACGTGCGTTTGTTTATGCATTCATATTTTTCTAACATAATCTGTACACATTATTAAATAATAATATAATAATACTTGCGATTAGTCAGCGCGTGTTCTAGTTACACCGATATTTTTAATGTCACAAACAAATATCGCATTGAGCAATAAGCAATGAATAATATTATTAAAAGGATTTTAAATTTTTAAACTGAATTGGGTTACTTAGATCTAAATCTTAGTTACTAAATCCCGTTACACCTAGAATGACGAGTTAATTGGCAGAAAGGAAACTAAACAACTTACTAGACTCACTTTTTGGGACGTGTACGAACTCATCACTTTATGGCCCCCCATAAAATTGTTAGACCCTTCGAAATATTAGTAAACTGATCACAGGCATCCTTTGGAGAAAAGTAAACTCATCACCGCATGTAGGTCAACTCATCACCAGCATTTTGCCCCAAGGCTGGGATCAAATTTTAAGCAATTTACTTTAAAATAGATATTAATATCGGATTTCTTACGGTGTGACTTATTAGACGTATCTCCCAATCTAAACGGTTTTGAGATCTGAAAATTCAGTTGCATAGGTATTCGATAGTGAACTTTTTAATGAAAATATTTATTAAAAACATGATCGTCAGGAAATATTTTTGCGTGGTCTTTTGCGTAATTCTTCAATTTATAGCAATGATATTTGTTTCTTTTGCAATGCGAAGCCCTGGATTTGTCTAATTTCTAGTTCTTGACTAATTTTCTTTTCACGAGGTTGATCTGATGGGCAGCAGTTTTTAAAGTTGTCATTCTTCTTCTTCTTGTGCCACTCCTATCAGAGATTGGAAATCATCAAGGCTATCCTGACCTTGTATACAGCTGACCTAAAGAGTTCATTAGTGGTACAGCCAAACCACTCTCTCAAATTACGCAGCTATGACATTCTTCTACGGCCTGGATTCCGTTTTCCTTCTATTTTTCCTTGCATTATATTTTGAAGTAATGCGTATGTACGTCCTCTCATCAGGTGACCCAGATATTCAAGTTTTCTTCATTTGATCGTTGACAAAATTTCTGAGTCTTTTCCTATTCTTCGCATTACTTCAAAATTTGTAACTCTTTCAACCCAACTTATCTTCAGCATTCGACGGTAGCACCACTTCTCGAAACTTTCAATATTTTTTATATGGTTCTGCTTGAGAGTCCAGGCCTCTACACCGTATAATAGCGTGTTAAATACGTAGCCCCTTAGCATTCTTAATCGGAGAGGGATGCTTATATCTCTGTTGCAGAAGAATTTCCTCATCTTTATGAAAGTGGCCCTGGCAATTTCGATACGTCTTTTTATTTCATTGTTTTGGTCTTCAGTTTCGTTTATTGAAGTACCCAAGTACTTGTAACTTGATACTTTTTCAATTTCAATGCCGTTTATACTAATATGTGCTGTTTGTGTCATGTTCTTACTGAAGACCATATACTTAGTTTTTTGGTATCGATACTTATGCCATAATTGTTGCAGGCAATATTTATATTTGTAAGTAATCGTTGTAATTCTTCTACTGTTCTTGCAACTAGTACAGTGTAGTCTGCGTATCGAATATTATTCACAACCTCTATATTGATTAGGATTCCTCCGTTTGCTTGCAAAAGAGTTTCCTGGCAGATGCTTTCACTATAAACATTAAATAGCAGCGGTGACAAAATGCATCCCTGTCGTACTCCTCTACGTATTTCTATTGCTTGTGATATCTCATTTTCTATTTTGATGTTAGCTTTCTGATTCCAATAGAGATTGAGGATTATTCGCAGATCTTTATTATCTATGTCCTTTTTTCAAGAATGTCTTTTAGCTTATCATGGCGTACTCTGTCAAATGCTTTTTTAAAATCGATAAAACATGCATGTACTTCCTGATTAACGCCTAGACATCTTTGTGTAAGAATTTTCGAACCGAAAAGAACTTCTCGAGTACCTAATCCCTTTCTGAACCCCATCTGTGTATCACTAATATCTGAATCCAACTTTTGATAAACTCGGTTGTGGATGACTTTTAGAAATATCTTTAGTAGATGGCTCATTAAAGATATTGTTCGATGTTGAAGTTGTGATTAGTACAGCCAAACTTTTCAAATTGATTAATAATGCCCAATACAATTTTTTTACAAATATTGGCCTATTTTAAAAAGCTGTAATAAATAAATTAATACTTTCTTGTACAGAATCGCCACCAAACTCAAATTTATTAAATTTTTATTGTCACACCTAGTAGCCACTCCTCAAATAAATAATTTATTATTTATTATATTTTTTTAAACACTGATAAATTCGATTCAAATTTATAGAGTTTATCGCTCGGTATAACGCTTTATTGTGGGTGTCAATGTGAATAGTCCAAGATCCCAGAGCGATCAGACATAACTTATTTTCACACAGATGAAACCTTAGAGTCTGAGTAGCGTCTCATGTGCTTTGAATACCTGCGTATTTATGAAACTTGCTGAGTGACACCTGGGCAGGTACCAGGTGAGAAAGGTAACTAAAAATAAGAGCTATTTAACTTAAATTTACATAACTGATTTTTATACATATTTTGTAGAATATTATTTTCAAAATACTGTAATAAGTGTCAGACACTTGTCATGCACCAGAACTTTTGTCAGACGCTTTAAAGCTCCACTAAAATTAAATGAACTTTACTTACTTTTACATGTCTGATTTTTAAATAGAGATGCAAAAATATTTAATCGGATCAAAAACAGTAAGTATTCTTAACGTATTTAAATTTTTTACTCTGATGTAAAAGTAAGTAAAGTTCATTTAATTTTAGTGGAGCTTTAAAGCGTCTGACAAAAGTTCTGGTGCATGACAAGTGTGTGGCACTTCTTATAGTATTTTCAAAATAATATTCTACAAAATAGGTCTAAAAATCAGTTATGTAAATTTAAGTTAAATAGCTCTTATTTTTAGTAACCTTTCTCACCTGGTACCTGCCCAGGTGTCACCCAGCAAGTTTCATAAATACGCAGGTATTCAAAGCACACGAGACGCTACTCAGACTCTAAGGTTTCATCTGTGTGAAAATAAGTTATGTCTCATCGCTCTGGGATCTTACTCTAGAAGATTAGGCAAAAATATGTGATCTCTGTCTAGTAAGTGAAAGCAATGTTAATGTGTCTGTTAGTTATCTTCACATAGAAAAAATCTCTTGACGAAAAGAAGTAGTTCGAGAACATTCAAGATGACATGGAAAATTCATGAAATGTCTAGTGAAGTTTGGAATGTCAGAATATAAATATATATATATATATATATATATATATATATATATATATATATATATATATATATATATATATATATATATATATATATATATATATATATATATATATATATATATATATATATATATATATATAAGAGATGTTTTTTACAGTTTATCACAGTAGTATTTTGAGTTTTGAAGTCTATAGTTGTCATTGTGTTAAGTATTGTAAATAAGTTGGTGTTCAATAAAGTTATTTTCAAGAAGTGTAACATTAGTGACAGCGGTGGGATAAAAGAGTAATTGTTAATGGTAAATACAAGATCTACTGATTTTGACAAAGAAATGGATATGTCTGGACACCCTGCACGGTTGTTGAAAATAGAAGAAGAAATGGAGTAGCGTAGGTAAGAATAGAAAAAACTTAAAAAAGAAGAGAAAAAACTGAAGGAGAAGCGTAGATAAGAAGAGGAAAAACTGAAGGAGAAGCGTAGAAAAGAAGAGGAAGAGATAAAGGAGAAACGCGGACAAGTAAAGGACTCGAGGCGTAGAAAAGTAGAGGTAGAACTGATAAATGGTTTATCTCAAATTTACGAAAATTTTCGGTTAGTCAAATTATTTGAAGAATAGATAAATACAAAGAAAAACAAAATGATATAAAAAACGATTTAGAAAATCAAAGAACACAACATCAAAACGATTTAAAACAACAACGAAACAATTTAAAATATAATTTAGAAAGACAGATAGTTGAATTAGAAAGAAAAAGTAATATCCAAGCTTCTTCATCTAATATTGTTTTAGTAACTATCGTCGAATCTGAATAAACAGCTTTATCATCTTCCATAATTAAATCAAGTAAAATTAGGACCAGCAAAATTTAAAAACCTCCCACATTCAATGGCCAAACAGCATGGGAAACTTATCGTTTTTAATTCAAAGCTGCAGCTAGGACAAATGGCTGGACTGAGAAAGAAATGGCAGCTTCCTTGGTAATGTCACTTCGAGGATAGGCAGTAATCATCTTACAATTTTTTCTCCAGGATGCACTCAGTTATACCCCTCTCATTTAAACTTTAGAGACTAAATATGGCCAGCAGCATCTAAAGCAGGTTTTCCAAAGTTACCTGAAAGTTCGATATCAAAAGCATAACAAAATCCTGCAAGAATATAAAGGATTTTCTGGAACAAATTGGTATAAAGACATTCATAGATGGACTACACGATGTCAAAATGCAACAAGCTCTAAGATTACAACTTCACAAAGTGCCAAATGAATCACTTCTTTTAGCCCAGAAATATTAAGCGGCGAAAAGTATTTCCAGATCTCGCCCAAAATTAAAAAAAAATAAGATTTCGATAAAATGAACATTTGCAGAACCTAGATCAGTTGCAACCGGAAGGTCGCAGTCGCCTAGATCAAGACTCAGAAGCCATAGTACTACTAGAAATACCAGTAGAGATAGATCTCTAAGAGATCTCCCACAACTGACCACAGATATCCAGGAAACAATCGTCAAGGACAATAACCAAAGTCGACAATAAGGGGCTGACGTCGGCTGTATCTAATAAAAACCTCCAAATACACACGTACATTTTAAATAAAAATGAACAGAATTTATACTTGACAATCAAAAATGCACCTTTATTATTGATGTCGATGGAACTAGATCCTTTATTCGAACTGGATTTATGAATAGAAAACTACAGCCAACTAAAACAAATTTGGTCACAAATTTGGTCACACTATCCCAATTCATGGAGAGATAACGGCAACCATAGAGATTGGTAACACCATAATGAAACATCCATTTTTGTAGCCGATATTAAAGATAAATGCGTTCTTGGGATGGATATTATGCAGAACATATTTATTATTGCAGCCTTACTAGAGGACATTTTGGAGTCAAAAAACACTTTATGTTACAGATTTATGTAACGGTAGAAAAGGGCCTAGAACAATAAGTCGGGGCAAAATGGCACAATATCTTTCCGAGGAGCCTTTTGGATCATTTGCAGTGGATATTGTCGGTCCACTTCCGATGACAGAGAGAGGGAACAAATACTTAGTGGTCGCAATGGATTATTTTTCAAAATGACTTGAAATTGTACCCCTTCCTAATCAAGAAGCGACTATAGAAGCAGAAGCATTCATAACAGACATCGTATAAACACATGGAGTTTCTTTAGAGTTACATTCTGATTAAGGACGATATTTTGAATCAGAGTTATGGCAAGAATTAATGAAAATCTTGAGTATTAAAAAAACTCACACTACGCCTCTCCATCGTCAATGGTCGAAAGACATAACAGAACTGTGTCGAAAGAAATAGTAGAACCTTTCTATGTTCGTCGCTGATAACCCAAAAATATTGAGATACTCTTATTCCTCTATTCCCGTTAGCCTTTAGAAGTTCCGAACCGTAAATCTACTCTACCGCATCTAGTTTTCAGCTAGAAGTAAACCCAAGTAGTTCACATCGAGAGACTATATATATATATATATATATATATATATATATATATATATATATATATATATATATATATATATATATATATATATATATATATATATATATATTTCAAATGATTTTTTCGACCGTACTGTTTTAAATATTGATTTAGAGTATCAGCAATCGGTCAGGAAATAAAACTCTATTTGTTCAGTCTCAATATTTCGTCACGATTTTGTGACTTCTTCAGGAGAAAACTGTAAATTTATTAGAATAATTAATGATTATATGTAAACAAAATGAATATTTTAATACTTACAACTATAAGAATGAAAATTTAAATTTTTCTGGCATATCTAAATAAATGACATATTTTTGTTTGATTTTATTAAGGAGTTATGGTAACCGCAATATGTTATAGAGTGAATTCCCGGAAATATACTTACACAGACATTTGAAAATGAGCCAAGTTTCAATACAAAAGATACATTTTCTTTTGTCAATGCTGTAAATGGAATTCAGCTACCAGATAACTATGTTTTAATATCATTAGATGTAGTGTCATTGTTTACTAACATCCCAATAAAGTTAATCATTGAAATCATACAAGAAAAATGGTCTAAAATAGAACAATTCACGTCATTATCTAGGAAAGATTTCCTGTCATTATTACCATTCTTATTTGACAGCACATATTTTTGTTTTTGTGATAAATTCTATAAACAAATATTTGGAACACCAATGGGCAGTCCTATTAGTCCTATTTTAGCAACAATTATCCTAGACCATTTATTAGACCTTGGAATCTCAAAATTGCCGTTTTCACTAGCATTTATTTATAAATTTGTTGATGATATAATATGCAGTGTACCATTCAACCATATTCAGACAGTACAAACGATCTTTAATTCACTCCATCAAAATATTCAATTCACTGTCGAATATGAAAATGAAAATAGTATACCTTTTCTAGATACCAAAGTCATAAGAACTAATGATAACAAAATCATATTAGATTGGTATCAAAAAGATACTGCATCCGGCAGATTTATAAATTATTATTCTAATCATCCTAGAAGTAAAAAATTTAACACAATTGTATCTATGAAAAATCGTGTAACGACAATCTGTGATCGGAGTTTCCTAGATGTCAATTTAAAGAAACTTTTTGAAATGTTTTTAAACAATGGCTACCCAAAACATATATTAAAAAAACTTATTTATAACACTAACTTTTACAATAGAGCTTTAATAAATAATCCACAACCAGTTTCATATAAAAAAATACCTTTCATAAAAAATTTAACAGACCAAATTGTCCCACTTTTCAAAACATTTCCGAACATTAAATTAATTAAATACAATCCACTTCTAAATTCAAGGTTATTCACAAAAATAAAAGTTAAAACTCCAAATTCATTAATGAGTAATATAATTTATAGAATAAATTGCAGTCAATGTCAAAGTTGTTATATTGGTCAAAGTCAACAGTGGCTTAAAAAACGTGTCACTCAACACAAAAGTGACTGTAACATACAAAAAAACTCTTGTGCCTTAGTGGACCACCACTTGAAGACAGGACATAACTTTGACTTTAATAATGTAAAAATCTTGGAACAAGTTGATAATTATAAAAATCGGCTTTTCCTTGAAATGGTACACATTAATAAAACTCCTGAATCTATCAATTATAAGACAGACACCAATCATTTAAGTAATATCTACTGCAACATACTAAACAATATATAATATGATAGATCTTAACCTTTAAACACATACTTATTATAGTAATTCTCTAGTAACTGTACCTATAATTTTATTACATTCCTAAATATCAGTATTGCAGTAACTGACTACATACCATCAATTACATTTTATAGATCAATTTATCGTGTTCCTGATTCTTTCTCAATTTTATTAATTCCATCTTTCCACTTTATAAAATGAATAATACTGTCATAGTAATTGTTTATTTTAACCTACTCGCTGAAAATTGTACAACGGGAATTCACTCTATAACATATTGCGGTTACCATAACTCCTTAATAAAATCAAACAAAAATATGTCATTTATTTAGATATGCCAGAAAAATTTAAATTTTCATTCTTATAGTTGTAAGTATTAAAATATTCATTTTGTTTACATATAATCATTAATTATTCTAATAAATTTACAGTTTTCTCCTGAAGAAGTCACAAAATCGTGACGAAATATTGAGACTGAACAAATAGAGTTTTATTTCCTGACCGATTGCTGATACTCTAAATCAATATATATATATATATATATATATATATATATATATATATATATATATATATATATATATATATATACGTATATATTATATCCGCGTCAAATTTAAGTACACCGAGCTTGCGACTGTTTCTCTATTCGACTACACCGAGCTCTCGAATTCTCCTCTAGGGCATCCCGGGCCACAGGCTCTTCTGAGCCCTCAGATCACTTCATTAGTTTGTACTGGTGAGTTTGATATTAATTTTTCTAATAGGATTCCGCTCCTGGAGATAGTACTGAAATACAGCAACTATTCCCATACATAAAAAGGGAGCGAAAGATTTATGTAGCAACTATCGCACAATTGCTCTAATTGCGCATTGCAGTAAGATACTCTTACACATAATTCTTGAGAGGATAAAGCCCTTTTTACTACCTAACATTGCGGAGGAACAAGCAGGTTTCGTCCCCGGACGTGGTACTAGAGAACAAATTTTAAACGTACGGCAGATTGTAGAAAAGTCCAGAGAATTCAACATCACAACATATTTGTGCTTCATAGATTATAGTAAAGCTTTCGATTTGGTCAACTGGAGTAAAATGTGGCAGGTTTTTTCCATCAAATGGATATTGCGGAAAGCTACTGAGGACTGGAACGGTGGCATCAGCATTGGCGGGAAGAAGATTTGCAACTTGAGATATGCAGATGATACTACTATTATCGCTAGTTCTGAAGCTGAATTGATTCACCTGCTACAACGGATAGAAGTAAACTTAACGATGGGCCTTAAAATAAACAGAGATAAAACGAGAATCATGATAATTTACAGAGCCAACAACAATCAAAATCATCTGGTCATGATAAACAATATCGCTGTTGTAGATAAATTTGTGTATCTGGGCTCATTAATAACCAACAAAGGAGGCTGTACTGAAGAAATAAAGCGGCGGTCAGCAATCGCAAAAAGCGCTATGGCAAAATTAACAAAAATTTGGAAAAGCCATGAAATAACTACAGATACAAAAATGAGACTAGTAAGAAGTCTGGTTTTTCCAGTTTTTACTTATGCATCGGAATGCTGGACCCTTACTGAGAAAGACAAAAAGAACATAGATGTATTTGAGATGTACTGCTGGAGACGTATGCTGAGAATACCATGGGTGGCCCGAAGAACAAATGAATCCATACTGGACCAGCTAAACATAAAGAAAAGACTAAGAACACAAATATGAGAACAAATAATAAGCTATTTTGGACATGTGCTTCGAAGAAATGGTCTTGAAAAATTTACCATCCAGGGAAAAGTAGAAGGCAAAAGAAATAGGGGTAGATCTCCCACACGATACATGGACCATATTGTTGCTACCATTGGCGCTCCATTGTCAGAATGTGCTAGAATGGCAGAAGATAGAAAAACGTGGAGGAACATTGGGAAATTTAGCTAATAGCTTCATGATATCACGATACCTGCATCAGGTCAACGACTAAGAAGAAGAAGAAGAACAGCAACTAAGTCGTCTCCTGAATTAATCATATTTTTCTAAAAATTTAACCAAATATTTTTGTTTTAAAAGTATATCAGTGAAACCAGTATAGTTAGTGTGCTAATTTGTGCTATAAATCATAACTGTGAGTAGCATATTTCTAAATATTAACTATTGATCAATACTGTAACCTCAAAATTTGATATCCAAGAGTACCGATAAGAAACCACTTTTTGTTCTTACCTTCTGTTCTTACCGGCTTTCGAGACAGGGCTGTCTCGAGGATCGAGTTGGAGAAGTATGCGGAATAAATTCAAAAATTGATGGAAATCCTTCGGCTGCTCACCATACCAACCAACCAAATACATATTCCAGTGCCCTTACTCCTTTCAAATATCCGACCAAAGAGCAAGCTGTTGTTCTCTCTAGTATCAATGACGTCAAAATTCATGAATACATTATTGCTGTGGGAAATTTAGTACAACCAAAAAATATTCTATTTGCCTCACGTGTCTCAAACAATAGAGTATGTATTTACCTCACCAGTACTAGTGTCGTAAATTCCTTACTGAAAGCACATAATTCACTAATATTAATGAATACAAACATTGAAATTAGAAGATTAATCACCCCAGTCACAAGACTCGTCATTTCTAATGTCTGCCCTACCGTCCCAAACACTTTAATAGAAGATGAACTGGAAAAGCTAGGACTTCAAACGGTATCTAGAATAACTTTTTGGAAAGTAGGCATGCCGGATACTGCATACAGCCATGTTTTAAGCTTTCGCTGCCAAGTGTTTGTTACTCCTGATGATACTATCCTTATCCCAGACTTTGTTATAATTTACTATGACAACACCAACTACCGTATATACTTTAACCTCGACAACTTAAATTGCACTAAGTCTGCAAAAAAAGGACATCGGGAAACTGATTGTCCATCAACATGTCAACAAACAACATCCAACATAAATAGCCCACATCAACCAGAGACTGTATTTCCACAACAACCTCCCCTAATGGATACCGACCACACTAACGTTCAAATTTTTAACACTGAAACCTTCCTATCTGATCAACCATGATTAGAAAAACACACTTTGTCCACAGAAAAAACCATTGAAACAAATTTTCCTCCATTAAATACCGAAGTACCTCCCCACAAAACCAAAAGACAAATATCTACCTCACCTGATATACAAGAAACATTAACTGCCACAACTCCTGCAAAACCTCAACACAGAATGAAACGAAAAAAAGCCTCACCCTCTGATATTATTGAAGAGTTAGAGACAGATATTCTATTATTTGCACATGATGATATTTTAGACCTCGGTATAAAATCCAAATTAACAAAAGCTAAGAAAAAGATTACAACTCAATATGAAAGATTCCTCATCAGATATAGAAAGTGATATCTCTATTTCTCAGTCAGGTACCCAAAATGGCTAATACATTTATTTTACAATGGAACCTAAACGGATATTACAACAACGTAGAATGTCTTAATATTTTAATGAAAGAATTGTCTCCCCTAGTAATCTGTTTACATCTTAAAACTAAAAACTTACATATTAAAAACTATACTAGCTTTCTCAAAAATCGCCACACAGAACACGCCAGCGGCGGAGTAGGTATTTTCTTAAAAAATTATGTAGAAGCAAAAAAAAATCACCTTATCACTAATTTGGAAGCCGTTGTTGTATCTATATCATGCAATATCAACTGCAGACCGATTAACATATGTAACATTTACCTCCCTCATCCAAATACATCCAAATACAGAGCTTAATCGATGATATTCCTGCTGATCCCAAACTAATACTTGGTGACTTGTCATAATATTACATGGGTTAGTATAAAAACAGACAAATATGGTAGACTTCTTCAGAAATTAATAGATAATCAAAATCTAATATTCATAAATACTGGTATACCTACTCATTTTAGCTCCCACAATAGTACTTTTACTTTTTCTGCCATCGATATTTCGTTGTGTGATCACTCATTATCTACAAGTTTTTCTTGGTATAGTCTTGATTATCTATATAATAGCGATCATTTTCCTCTAACAATTGAAACCATTGGGCATGATCGACCGAATATTCCTGTTTACCAAAAATGGAAATTAAACTCAGCAAACTGGGACTTATATAGAGATCTAATAAATAATTATCTTACGAACTTTATTCTAGAAGATAGCATATATTCACCTCTTCATCATTTCAATGATACTATACTAAAATGCGCTAATATTGCAGTGGGAAAAACAAAACCTTATAAACGAAAACCAGTACCATGGTGGAATGAAGAAATAGCCTTAGCTATGAAATCTAGTAAACATGCTTTCAATGTTTTAAAAAGACATAAAACAACAGAAAATGTTAACAACTTTAAAAAACTTACGGCAAAAACTAAATATCTTATTAAGAAAAGTAAAAAAGAAACATGGTCAAATTATGTCTCTACCATAAATTCATCAACACTTATGACTACAATCTGGAATAAAGTACGTACACTAAAAGGTGAACAAAACTCAATTCACATTGAACAATATCAATCATATAAGACAAATTCAAGCAATGCAAACTTCAATTCCGCATTTTTAGATTTCCAAAATAAACGTGAAATGACAGAAATATCTATAGTAGATAGTGATAATCCACTAAATTTTCCCATTACATATCAAGAATTTGAAGAAGCTCTAGATAAATAAAAAAACACTTCATCGGGTCCTGATAATATACCAATAATATTTATCAACTTGCCGTACACAGGAAAATTAATTCCCTTAGACATTTTTAATCACATTTACCTTAATAAAAAATTTTCATCAATCTGGTCTGAATCAACAATTATTCCCATTTTAAAACCTTTCAAATCAAAAACTGACCCTCTTTCCTATAGACCAATTTCTCTTACAAATAATACATGCAAACTACTAGAAAAAATTTTAAATAACAGATTAATATAGTTTCTTGAAAAAAAAAAGACGATTATTAAGCCATATCCAAAGCGGTTTCAGAAAGGGCAGATCAACTCATGATGCCTTAGTAGCTATTGACAATATTATATGTGAGTCCTTTAGAAATAACCAGAAAGTAATTGCCATATTTTTTGATATAAATAAAGCATTTGATACTGCATGGAGATACAACATTTTACAAACCATGTCTAGCTGGGGTATCCAGGGAAACTTTCTTGCTTTTGAAAACATTTCATGAACAATAAAGTATTCCAAGTACGTGTGAATGGAATTACTTCAAAAACAGAATGTCTTAAAAACGGTATTCCACAGGGCTCAACCTTAAGCCCCACTGTATTTTTAATAGCAATTAATAATACCGCTTAAGAGATAAAGCTACCTTTGAAAGCAGATCTGTATGCAGATGACTTAGTTGTATATACTAGTAGCTGCAATATTACACTAGCCTCAAAAATTTTGCAATCATTTCTGCATAAACTAGAAGACTGGTCCCAAAAAACTGGTTTTACGTTCTCAGGTAATAATTCTCATTACATCGTATTTAATAAAAGAAAACCTGTTTGCAAAACAACACTTACTCTAAATGGTATCAACCTGAAACAAGTAGAGAGCATTAACTTTCTTGGCCTGAGACTGAACAGTCAGCTAACATGGGCAGAACATATTAAACAGCTAGTCGTATCCTGCCCATAAAAATAAATCTCCTTAAAATGCTATCAAACCGATCTTCGGGAGCGGACACCATAAAATTGCTGCATATATACCAATCATTAATCCGAAGTAAACTGGATTATGGTGCAATATGCTATTCAACTGCAAGTAATTATATTCTTAAAAAACTAGACATTATACAAAACACATGTTTAAGACTTATTCTGGGTGCTTACCGAACTAGTCCTGTTTTAAGTTTTCAGGTTATCTTAGATGAATCCCCCCTATCAATACCAAGACAACACATTTCTTTAAATTATGCCGCGAGACTGTCTTCTAACCCTAATAACACAAACTATCCACTTCTTTAGAAAATATATCCATCTACTCATTGCCATTAACAAATTAAATATCCACCCCTTAAAGAACGTTTAACGAGATATAGCTTTGACATGGAGCAGCTGACACATTCTTATCCTACACAACGAACTATACCTCCCTGGACTATTAATTTTCCCACTATTGATATATCCCTCACGGCCTATCCAAATAGTACCACAAATCCCATATTCATTAACAAATTATATCAAGAACCGATATCAGAATACACTGGTTATAACAAGATTTTTACTATTAATTACTATTTAAATAGGAATAAGCCACAATTAAAGGTTAAAATACGTTTATTGACATTTCAATTTCCACTTCGGAAATCGTTCTCAATTTTCTTCAAAATTTTCAAAAAAAAGGTATTTTGAGAACGATTTCCGAAGTGGAAATTGAAACGTCAATAAACGTATTTTAACCTTTAATTGTGGCTTATTCCCATTTAAATAGTAATTAAATTAAAATGCCACAAGAAAATAGCTTCAGAACAATATTAAGATTTTTACTGATGCGTCAAGAACTGAAAACGGACATGCAGCGGCCTTTATTCTAGGAAAGTCTGAATATGCAGTTCGCATCCCTCAATTCTGCAGCATTTTCACGGAAGAAGCAATCGCCATTTTAAAATCATTAGACATGTATAAGAGTCATGCAAGCTCAAACTTTCTTATCATTACTGAATCTTTATCTGTTCTTCAGAGCTTAAGGCAAATATGTCCAGTACATGCTATCCTGCAACAAATATATACAATTAGCACTTTATCACCTACAAAGCAGACACGTGAACGTTAAATTTCTCTGGGTACCATCACATACAAGTATCGCAGGAAATGAAAAAGTAGATGAATTAGCAAAGACAGCTGCTACTGACGAGCAAACTAAAATAATGACTACAATTCCATTCAGTGATATCCAGCTCATTATTAAACAGCGCTGTGTAAAAAATTGGCAACAAATGTGGAATTCTAATAAGGCTAACCTTAAAAACATTAAAACCGACTAAGAATTGGACATACAGAGGTAACTCACCAGCATCTCATAACAAAAGAACTACCACCTGAATGTTCCTATTGTGAATGTCCAATAACTGTTCAACATATATTGATTGAATTTCCTCTTTATTCCTACGAAAGAGCCATCAACAACGTACCAGAAGAAGCAAAGAAACTTAAAGATATTTTAAACTGTAATGTATCAAATACAATCAAATTCCTTAAGGACATACGTTTACTACACAAAATTTAAGTTATATTATGTATCATTTTGTAATTTGGTAATTTATTATTTGTAATTTAAGACGCAATTTGTAATTAGTATATTTAATAACAACTGTAAAATCTGTAAAACCCGCTAATAACCTTTAATGGTTGATGCGGAAATTCTAAAAAAAAATTCTAATATGATCTCTTAGCTTTAATAATAATATAATCTTAGATTCTAAGTTTAATTGTACTAACCGCGGAAACATTTCCGCGGTACTTATTGCACAAAAGTTTTTTTTATGTGATAGTGATAGATTTGAAACCTAAAAATATGTAAATATACGTAAGTGCTTACCAATTGTTTGCATATTATTGTTCAGAAACTACAATTGCCATATTTACCTGAAAAGAATAAAAAAATGTTAGACATTTTCAATTGCGTACGCCACATTATAGTCAATTAGCTAAACTAGAACAAGTTTGAAAAGCTGTAGTCTAACAAACAAAAAATGAAATTAGTCATCCAAAATCAAGAGTTTTATTGTACCTGGTAAAAAGTAGCCGGAATCACGTATCAATAATGAATTCTCAGAAATTTTAAATTCGAAATTGGCGGTCCGTAAGAAAATATGTTTCCTTGCTGGTCACTTTACATTGAAACAATATTATATTTCTGCTTATAATAATAAAAATAGTACAATAGATTTAGTTTATAAAATAAGTTTTCATTCACATTAAAAAATGCTTCTATAGAGTCGCAGATAAAACGCAAATGAATATATTCTTATTATTTCAGAAGAATATTCAATTATTTCATCTATCAATAGAAAGAGTACTAGAACCACAGATGCTTGTTTGTTGTGTATGTACATAATGACTTCTAAAAACATGCCAACACGTGTTTATTTGGAAGAAGAATATACATCGAGCCATGCATTATATGAATCATACAATCCTTCCCGCAGTTGTCTATGTATTCAGCAGTAAACAAAACAAAAGGAAATTATCAGGATTCGAAGTTTATTTCTGAGAAAAATTTAATTCTTTTGAGTTTCAAAATAACCGAGTTAGTCTATTTAATATCAGAATTAATCAATGTCCTGAAATTATTGTCGAAATGTGTCTACACAGCAAAATAAAGACACAACAGATGAATCAACATCAGAATCAGCAGCTAACTGAACGATTCATGCAACTACGCAACGAAGCGAACACTTTCATTTTGCAAGCATCAAGTTTCGTCTAAATAATATATAGCTTTTACTATTTTGTTCACGGAACTCTGACATTTTATGCACATAGTTGTGACGCCATATTGTAACAGTCGTTACTTTTATTACAATTTGTATTTAAATAATAAACAATTTATATGAAAATAATTTCAGAGATGTAGTATGGGTTGCCTAACTTTAAGTATTCATTTGCCCATTAAGTGTGTATTGTTAATAATTTAAGTTGTCACTCTGATCTAATTTGGTACCATTGCGGACAAGAGAGATGACAGGAGATTAGGGGGAGTGGAAAAATGGCTCTTCTTGGTTAATTAACTGTGAATTAAAATTCACTTTTGATCGAGAGTTTGGAGTGGTACACACAGGTGGCAGTTAGCGAAAGAAAATCCAATTAATGCATAGAATTTCCTTCACTTCAAGAAGTTAAATATTCTAAGTATACCATAACGATTTAATTGACGGTGTTTTCGCAAACTCGGGAGGTGAAGTGAGATTTCTAGCACGGAATTGATTAGCTATCTGGTAAATAATAATTTTTTATATTATAAACATTAGAGTATTTTATCTATATCCTATTATTCAGATTCATTATTTCATATTTTAATATAGTATTTTGTCCAAGGCCATTATATTTTTACTCTATGTGAAGCAAGGTCACGCTACATCCGATTGGATGGTTTTTTTTATCTACCATAATTATCTTTTTGCTCCGGTTTCTTATGCTGAAAGAAACTTTCCTCACTTCTTCTTTGATTTCTTTTTATGAATGTTGAGATTAGAAGTAACGGGGAATTGTTTTCAGCCACCTACCATGGAATTATAAATTTCCCTCAGAACATCCGAGGGAGAGTACCACTTCAACTCTAATAAGAATCAGGGTCATTTGGGACAAGACAGGGGGTATTGTCTACTCCACCCTCATTTTTTCTCCAGCCTGCACCTAGAGGTAGGGCAGGACAGTCATCATCGGAACTGAGCCAATTAGCACCAGCTCCGTGCTAATTTCGGACCTCAAGGAGGACTTCGCTGGGACACCGAAACCATTCGGGAGTATCCTTCCAGACAGCTGTAGGAGGACAGTTGGTTTTTGATTCAGAACTATATATATATATATATATATATATATCTTGTTTCACCAGTTCTAGTTTTTTTTTATAACATATATATATATTAATTAATATAACTCCCCTTGGTGTAAGGTATCGGTAAGTTTGAGCTCAAATTCTACCCAGAGATTATCTTCCATTGTTTTTTGTATTAACCATTTATTTCTTTATTAACTTTAATTATTTCATTATTAACTTTATTGATTTCATTATTTGTTTACTTAACTAATTTTTTTTTATATTTCATCTTGTGTTATTAACTCCGGTTATTATCCCTTCAGGATAATAGACCGTTTCAATTGTTTAACTTGGCTTGTTCCCATTTATGTATTATTTGTTTATATTTGAATTTAGAGTTGTTTAACAATATTGTTGGTCATATGGTAGGTTAGTATGATATATTTACTTGGCTATACGTTCTTCCAACGTTAGCATTATTTTTTTAAGGTTGTTTTTAACCTAGATGTATGTTGTACACTCTATATCAGAGTTATTCTGTCTAGTTTTCAACTTTTTATTATAGTTGTTTTCAACATTCTTTTTTTTAAAATATTATATTGTGAAATTTTCATATACTTTTTGGTAACTTAGAGATTGTCAAAATCTAAGAAGTTATATTTAATAAACTTGAATTTGTTTTGCATATAATTTTTTTTATTAATATTTCCTTACCTTTTTACATTTACAGCATTTTTGTTTATTACATCAACTTTAATCAATATTAGCAGTATACGATACCTGGAAGAGTGACCGTTACTCTTTTTAGAGTAGTATCCCTCTTCTGGCGCCCTCAATTTGTTTTCTTTGTTAATTTTCATTATATATATTCATTTTTCATATCTTCTTTTCTATCCATCATACATATTTTCCTGATTTACTGTCTTTAAAAGGCATGCAAATTGGCCGTATCCATCCTTGAGTTTCTAGTGGTCATTCTCCTGCCTACATTGCTAGCCTAGCCACATTCCGTTCAATATTTTTACTTCTTTACTTAATTGTTATCTATTTTACTTCTATCAATTTTATCCCATAGATATAGACCACTCTTCTTATACATCTCTCCTCCTACACACCCCAGTATTTTGCTACATCGGCGTCCCAACGCGGTGCCTTTTCCAAGTTTTTGGTTTTAAGACAGTAGCTTTTAGCTGATTTTTTTTTTCTCTTACTTGAGTTTTTGTATTTTTGCTTTTTCTTTTTTTTTTTACTCATATTATTGCTGATTTATTCTATCTTTAAATTTTTTATTAATACTAAACAGGTATACTTATACTGCTGTATTGATTTATTAGTTTTATTTATTAGATTTATTAGTTATTAATATTTTGAGACCTCAGTGATAGGTTATAGTAGTACAACTTACATTCTAGGTTGAATTTTGTATTTTTATTGAGAACTTATATTTACTTACTTACCTACACATACTTATATCGTATATTATATAAACTTTTATGCCTACAGCCAACAGTACTATACTTATAGGTACTATTAATTGTTGCATATATATTAATATTTGGTTTAGAATAGTTATAATTTACATATAACTAGAAATTATTTTGAGTATTTTAGTAAGATAACTAAGGTATTTATTTGATTATATATATATTATTTTTGCTGGCTATTTTGATCTTGGTGGTGTGTTGCTAATAACTTGGCCACATTTTTTTTTCACAAATCAGTCCCAAAATTAACTACTAATCATGAAACGTTGAATCCGCCTGTTTTAAGTGATCACAGATGGTCAACTACCAATTCTTCTTTACCCAGTAGCGTTAAACACAATTCTAATGATTACAGTAGTGAAATAGTTCCATTATCAGTATCAACTTTTAGGTTTGTTGATGATGATGATATGTCTATGGTTGTACCATATAATATTTATAACCAATCAAATACTTTAGATTTGCGATTCTTTGTTAGCGATAGAGTTTTAAAGAGAAACTTTGTAAAATCAAGTAAAGGTGATGCTATTTCGGCAAAATTTTGCCAGAAATACATTCCGTGTACAGTTGTAAGGGTAATATCTCCTTTGGTATATGAATTAAGGGACAATTCGTCCAACAAACGAATTGGTCAATTTCATGTAAAGGATTTACTGCCTGATAACACCATCGACGAGGTTAGTTCTTCATCCTCAGAAGAAGACTAACTTAACACTTTCGTTTAAGCTAATCTCTTTCTCTGTTTGTCTTTAGCTTATTTTGATGATATTTTGCATTTTAGTCTAAGATTTTCTTAATCACCAGATAACGTAGGTACACCGCTATTTTTTGTATCTTTTGGCATTGGTTAATGACTTCTATAACTTATTAGATAATTAGTATGTATGACTTATCCATTTTCTTTTGTATTATAAATGATGCACTTTATAATGAATTAATATTCTTAAGTACTAATCTTCCCAGGAGAATTACTCCTTTTAACCTCATATGATACGAGGGTTGTTTAGTATATATTTACATATTTAGATTTATACTTATAGTTAATCCTATTACTGATAAGGAACTATGGAACTATGTTGTTACACTACTGGATCATATATTGTGTGTTATATTTTTGATATTTGATTCCTTAGTATTTGTTTTGATATATTTGTTCAATATGTGCCAATTTGGAAAGATGTTGTGATTTTTTTTTATCTTTGGTCTGCTTTATTTTCACTTGTCACGAAAATCTTAAATACTCTACAATAATTTATGTCCTGATTCCATATACAGGATGGTTCTGGAATTAGTTTGGAATTTTGAAGTAGGTAAGGATGACCGGTGTCCTTCTTATTTCTTCTTATTTATTCTTCTGAATTTTCTGTCAATGAATCTGTCAATACTCAGCTTTAGTGAATACGTGGGTTCGAGATTGTTGCTCAGCAACTGATCACTGCTGCTCAATTAGGTTCGTACTATATGTGTTTATTGCAGAGTAGGCAGATGTTTATGCCTCATAATATTTCTGGTCAGGAAATGCTCGCGACATGTCCTAACCATTCTTGTGTGATTGTCCAAATATTCCAGTTACCTTTTCACAACTTGATAGGGAAGTTTAATTAGTTCATATTAGTTATCTTAATTCAGGTTATGTTTTTTTTCTTTAACTATCCCTACACATGTCAAGTTAGTCATTTTCATTATTTAAGAGTTTAGACAAATGAGTTGTCCTCTTAGTGTAATCCCACTTCTTTCCTTAGGCATAAATTGCTGTTTAGATTTAGGACTATTCCCGGATAATTCCATGCTGCGAGAACTTGTTATAAATCTACAGTTTTGTTCAAAATTGGTTGCTTGTTCTCGACATATATTTTTTTTCTTTCGTTAGTAATGGTATTATAGGAAAAGTCCACCACTTATATTTTCTTAGGATTTCTATTGGGATTTTATCGGTGTCTGGTTATTCTCATACATCTGTTGTAGCCACATGCTATAGTTAGCGAATACCAGCACACTCAAAATTTATTTAGCCTCTGAATTCCTTTAGTCCATTTTAGACTTTAGACTTTAGGTATTTATCTTTATCTTTGGTTTAGTTCAGTTACATATTACATTACTTAGTCTGAATAAGTGTGACGATGCTGCTTCACACTTTAGGAAATTTTGCTTTATTGTAATTACTTAGTTGGTATTGGCTCATATTACCGGATGAGGGTAAGAGCTAATTTAGTTATCAGCATTAGTGAGAATTGGTTCTCTCCTGATCGTTCTTCTTTGGATATGCTCTATTTATAAATCTGGTGTCCATCGATAGTCTGATTTTGGATTCAGTGTCTGATTCCTCACTTATTTGGTTATGTAGGTTCGTATCACCATATGTGGGTGTACGTAGACCTCATTTAGTTTTGAGATTTAGTATTGGTGTGAATGGGTCCATAAATCTTCCTGGTCGTTCTTCTTTGGATATGCTTTTATGAATCTGGTGTCCATTGATAGTCTGACTTTGGATTAAGCGTCCTATTTCACATTTATTTTGGTTATTACGTCTTTGATATACTTTGGTATGATTACGATTTAGATTACTATTTGTGTTATTTGGTTTGGTGAGAATTGCTCCATAAATCTTCCTGATTGTTCTTCTCTGGATATATTACTATGAATCTGGTGTCCATTGTTAGTTCAATTTTGGATTAAGTGTTCAGTTCTTAACCTATTTAGTTTATGATTTCTTTGATCTTAGGTTAGTATATCTCCGGGTGAGATATTGGTTGAATTGGCTCATACATTTGCCTGGTTGTTCGTCCTTGGATATACTTAGTCTTATAAATCTGATGTCCATGGAAAGTTCAATTTTGGATTTAGTGCCCAATTCGACATTTATTTGTCAGCAAGAATTTAGTTGGTATATTTAGTTAATATTTGGCTTTTAAGCATATTGTCGATTGAGATTTTGATTCGACTTTCGAGTTATCTGAGTTTGTGGTGTCTGGCGCCATGACCATTCTTTTTTTCCCGCGATCTTTAGTTCGTGGTTATTTTTTTTGTGTAAACTTACGGATCAACGTGGAATGTTAGGCCAGTACACTTAGTTATTGATACTTTAATTTTATGAAAAAAAATTTTGACTAAAATTTTTTTTTCCCGACTAGTAGGGGAATGTAACAGTCGTTACTTTTATTACAATTTGTATTTAAATAATAAACAATTTATATGAAAATAATTTCAGAGATGTAGTATGGGTTGCCTAACTTTAAGTATTCATTTGCCCATTAAGTGTGTATTGTTAATAATTTAAGTTGTCACTCTGATCTAATTTGGTACCATTGCGGACAAGAGAGATGACAGGAGATTAGGGGGAGTGGAAAAATGGCTCTTCTTGGTTAATTAACTGTGAATTAAAATTCACTTTTGATCGAGAGTTTGGAGTGGTACACACAGGTGGCAGTTAGCGAAAGAAAATCCAATTAATGCATAGAATTTCCTTCACTTCAAGAAGTTAAATATTCTAAGTATACCATAACGATTTAATTGACGGTGTTTTCGCAAACTCGGGAGGTGAAGTGAGATTTCTAGCACGGAATTGATTAGCTATCTGGTAAATAATAATTTTTTATATTATAAACATTAGAGTATTTTATTTATATCCTATTATTCAGATTCATTATTTCATATTTTAATATAGTATTTTGTCCAAGGCCATTATATTTTTACTCTATGTGAAGCAAGGTCACGCTACATCCGATTGGATGGTTTTTTTTATCTACCATAATTATCTTTTTGCTCCGGTTTCTTATGCTGAAAGAAACTTTCCTCACTTCTTCTTTGATTTCTTTTTATGAATGTTGAGATTAGAAGTAACGGGGAATTGTTTTCAGCCACCCACCATGGAATTATAAATTTCCCTCAGAACATCCGAGGGAGAGTACCACTTCAACTCTAATAAGAATCAGGGTCATTTGGGACAAGACAGGGGGTATTGTCTACTCCACCCTCATTTTTTCTCCAGCCTGCACCTAGAGGTAGGGCAGGACAGTCATCATCGGAACTGAGCCAATTAGCACCAGCTCCGTGCTAATTTCGGACCTCAAGGAGGACTTCGCTGGGACACCGAAACCATTCGGGAGTATCCTTCCAGACAGCTGTAGGAGGACAGTTGGTTTTTGATTCAGAACTATATATATATATATATATATATATATATATATATATATATATATATATATATATATATATCTTGTTTCACCAGTTCTAGTTTTTTTTTTATAACATATATATATATATTAATTAATATAACTCCCCTTGGTGTAAGGTATCGGTAAGTTTGAGCTCAAATTCTACCCAGAGATTATCTTCCATTGTTTTTTGTATTAACCATTTATTTCTTTATTAACTTTAATTATTTCATTATTAACTTTAATGATTTCATTATTTGTTTACTTAACTAATTTTTTTTTATATTTCATCTTGTGTTATTAACTCCGGTTATTATCCCTTCAGGATAATAGACCGTTTCAATTGTTTAACTTGGCTTGTTCCCATTTATGTATTATTTGTTTATATTTGAATTTAGAGTTGTTTAACAATATTGTTGGTCATATGGTAGGTTAGTATGATATATTTACTTGGCTATACGTTCTTCCAACGTTAGCATTATTTTTTTAAGGTTGTTTTTAACCTAGATGTATGTTGTACACTCTATATCAGAGTTATTCTGTCTAGTTTTCAACTTTTTATTATAGTTGTTTTCAACATTCTTTTTTTTAAAATATTATATTGTGAAATTTTCATATACTTTTTGGTAACTTAGAGATTGTCAAAATCTAAGAAGTTATATTTAATAAACTTGAATTTGTTTTGCATATAATTTTTTTTATTAATATTTCCTTACCTTTTTACATTTACAGCATTTTTGTTTATTACATCAACTTTAATCAATATTAGCAGTATACGATACCTGGAAGAGTGACCGTTACTCTTTTTAGAGTAGTATCCCTCTTCTGGCGCCCTCAATTTGTTTTCTTTGTTAATTTTCATTATATATATTCATTTTTCATATCTTCTTTTCTATCCATCATACATATTTTCCTGATTTACTGTCTTTAAAAGGCATGCAAATTGGCCGTATCCATCCTTGAGTTTCTAGTGGTCATTCTCCTGCCTACATTGCTAGCCTAGCCACATTCCGTTCAATATTTTTACTTCTTTACTTAATTGTTATCTATTTTACTTCTATCAATTTTATCCCATAGATATAGACCACTCTTCTTATACATCTCTCCTCCTACACACCCCAGTATTTTGCTACAATATAATGATTTCAGGTTTCTCTATCAACGCTAACTTTCCGTTTGGCATAAGTAAATTCCAATTTGTGTCACTGTTAACATAAAGTTTTATCAATTACTTCATCAGGTTTTAATGAAAAAAAAAAATCATTTTGTCGAGAGTAGAAATTTCCTTATTAAAATAAAAAGACTAAACTGAACGTCAAAATTAATACTTCAATATGTAATAGCAACTTTAGAAACTATGCCACTAATTCTCATCGGCACTTAAAGCATTGTGGTTTAAATTTAGGGTTACGCCTTAGATTCCTCACTGTTGTTACAGCCGAAATGTACAGCAGTGCAATATTTTCAATATTTAACAAAACATCAATTTAACATATCGTTAGAGATATGTTATTTAACATATTGTTAAAGACAAAGACACCTGTATACTTGTAACACACAATGAACTTATAACTTGAGAAAACTAAATATATACGGACCATATACGCATCTTTTTCCCGCTACTGACACGCTTCCTGGTAAAACGTCAGCGAACGTTAAACGATACGATAAAGGTAAGTGACTAATTTCATCTTTTATTTCCTGGACTATAGGGTAGTTTAGTGATATAGTGATATAAATTCAGCCCAAAAAAATACCAAAATTGGCGCGGGGTATGAAAGTTGTTGCGTTGTATTTGATAATGTTTTTCGCAGTCGCAAGAAAGAAATAATTCTAGACTATGGCCATAAACTTGCACAACGTACAACGATTATTTTCGATATTATTATACGATATTTTCAACGTATATTTTATTTCATCTTTTGTATTACGCAAAAATAATATACTAGTTAAGGATAAAGATTCTGATCAGGTGTTACTTGTCCTTTTCGTCTTAAAATTCTCCAAACTACTGACGTTGGCACTCCAAACTTGTATATTAAATTCACTTGAAGTACAGTTGTAGTGGAATAATCATTGGTAACAATATCTATTCGTACAATTTTGTCATGTTCATTAACCGATAAGTTCAGTCCTCTGAACAACAGATATTCGTCTAATTGACATTCACGAAAGTATACGTTTACTTTCATCAACATTCATTAATAAGGAATGCGCCTATTTACAAAGTGATGTCGTTTTCATGTACTGTATGTATTGTACTCCCATTATAAATAATACACATAAATGAAATGATAATTCGTATACTCTTACGTTTAAGGTTGGTATGGCATGAATTTTGCCGTTTTGAAAACCTTGGAAATAAACATCAATGGTCCTGCAACTTGTATGCTTTTTATCTTATAATTGAACCTAGATTAAACTCCAAAAAAACTTTTAATTTTAATTTATTAAGGATTTAGTTAGATTAGATTAAAATTTTCGTTTATTTTGAAGAAAAAATTATTAAATCTCCTGTTGATATCATTACGTTTGAAACGTTTTACTCTAAATTGAAACTCGACACTAAATAATTATTATTTATTTATTTTGATATTCTCCACTATAAAATCAGAAATTGTTTTATGTTTTATGATTAAGTAAGTTATTCTGGTGTAAATGATTGTTTCACAAAACTTCTAAATATTGGGCTCATACGTTTAGAGCACAAGTGCTGGACCAGGCTACAGCTAGTGTAATGATATAAATAGAATAAATTGATGTCTTATTTTTTTTTAATATGTCAGTTGTGTTGAATAATTAAAACAAACCAACTAAAATTGATATAATTTAAACCATTTTGTTAAACTTTTTCATCCGGAAAAGAATGAAATAGTTTTGCACATGTGATTTACTCGAATATTTTCTCTAATACCTTCTGAATCAGTAAATTCTCTCAAGTTTACTCATTGCAAAGAATCACTAAATGAATACACTGAACGTCTAAACTGATTTTACTTCTGACTCGACCCACATCCGAGGTCTGATATTGAAATTTCGATCTGTGGGGAGCAGTGGTCTGAAATAGCGATGAAATTTATATAGTTAACCATAAAATTTGTAATTTAGCGGGCCATTAAGTCCGTAATAAGTTGAAAACATCATTCGTACGCAATTTTAACGTTATTAAGGTTATTTGGGTCCGATAATAACCCCGCCTGGTTTGTAATTACTTTTCTGGCTTGCACAATCATCGCCATATTTCATTATTGTGTAGGTTTATTTATCGATTTCCAACTAAAGGAGGGTGAAGTGAGCGACCCACTGGCGTGGGACAGAGACAAGGGGTGTTCATAGACAGATCGTTAAAAACAATAAGGAAGTGAAATATCAGAACAGACAAAATACCTCAAAAGTTGTCTGCAACAAAAAAACGCTTGGGACGCTTTATAAATTAAAAAAATATATTAATAGGTAAAAAAATTCTACATATCGTATTAGTAATTACAGCATATATACGTCATGTCGCTATTGTCATATCTATCTATCATGAATGTTAAAAATGTATAAATTTACACTGTGATAAAATGCAACACAATTTCTATCTTCTAGCAAATTTCATATTTATTATATTTGGATCAGTTGAAGGTTTGCCTTGTTTTTTAACAGGAATTATTATGGATTTTTGCCACAAATTTGGAAACGATTTTTTGGTCCATATTAAATTGTAAATTTCCAGCAGTTTAGCTAGGCTAGGCCTTGAAAGATTTTTAGTAAAGATAAAAGGAATGTTATCTGGACCTGCAGCTGAATTTTTGCAACAGACCAATTTCTCATACATGTACAACGTGCAAACTTATCGAGAAAATGATCAATAAAAGACTCCTGTGGTTTCTAGAAGAATATAAAATAATAAATTTGGCACAATCAGGTTTTAGATCACATCGAAGTACAGCAGACAATCTAGCAATCCTCCAAACATCAATCATTAACGCCTTTCAATGCAAACAAGACCTAATAGCTGTTTCGTTTGATATCGAAAAAGCATTCGATCCTCTGTATAGGCCTCTTATTATAGCTAAACTCGAGGAGTACAGTATATCTGGAAATATATCTTCATTTATTAATCAATTTCTAACAAATAGAACCTTTAACGTAAGAGAAAATGGCAAAATCTCTAGGACTTTCAAACAAACTGATGGCGTTCCCCAAGGGTCGGTATTGAGTACTACACTCTTTATTCTTGTTTTAAACGATATATGTAATAAAATTGAGCTTCCGGTCAAGTTTGCACTCTACGCAGATGATTTAATAATTTTCTGCCGAGGCAAAGACACTGTTGCCACTTGCAAACTACTTCAGAATGCTACTGACCTGACCAATTTCTTGAATGGACTTCAGTAAGTGGATTTAACTTTTCTGTTGAAAAGACAAAAATCATTAAGTTTTCTCGCAGGACAGCTAGTACCATAATTTCTAAAATTACCATAAATGGTACTTGTCTAATCATCATTGGGGTGCAGACGAAGACTCCTTGCTTCAGATCTATAGATGTCTTATTCGTTCTAAAATAGACTACTGCAGTTTCATTTATATGTCAGCTAGCCCATCAGATTTAAAACTTCTTAATTCTGTACACAACATTGCACTTCGAATTGTCTTGGAGCCTTTAGGTCGAGTCCCGCAGAGAGTTTATACAGAGAAGCTAATGAACTTCCCCTCTGGCTACGTCGCCGGCAACTCCTTTTAAAGTATTCGTCTCGAATCTCAGCTAATACCGAAAACCCTGCTTATAAATTATTAAGTAATGAATTTTAAACTCTCCTTCTCCTATTAAACTTCAGTCTATGCCACAGTATCTCTCACCACATCTGAATAATATCGATCTTTCAGTCACAACTCCAATATTAATATCACCTAAACCTCCCTGGAATAAATCGATAGCAGATTTTAATCTCTCGTTAACTAATTATGATCAGCATCAGACAAATCCACAATTTTTAAGGCAAACCTTTAAAAAATTAATTGCTAACAACAGATTTGACCAAATTTTATACACAGATGCTTCTAAGAGTCCTACAGCTGTTGGATGTGCTGTAACTTCAAACACCGATTTAATCACATCTTGTAATCTTCCGCTCTTCTGCTGCATACATACTGCTGAATTATTCTCTATTCTCCAAGCTACAAACTTATCTCCAAAATATAAAAAAGTAGCAATATGTACAGACTCTTTAGCGTCTATCTATTCTCTCAAAAGTATGTACACGGCACATCCTTTGGTTCAAGCTATTCAAAACTCTTTCGATAGTTTAATCTCAATGGGAGTATCCATAACCATGATCTGGATTCCTTCTCATGTAGGAATCCCAGGTAACGAACTAGCCGACCTCTTTGCAAAACAAGCCTCGTCTTCTAATATGGAGACTGAAAACATACAACTTCATACAGATTTACAGTCGCATTTTAAAAATATCATCCAAATATCTTGGCAAGATCACTGGAATAAAATCCCTTCCAAGCTTCGTGACATCCATCCCAGGGTTAAAAAGCTTGAGTTTCCTTCCATGACACAAAAAAACAAAATCTTAATTCGCCGACATAGAATCGGCCATACAAGACTAACTCATAAACATTTAATGACTTCCCAAGATCCACCTACATGCACACACTGTGGTAATATTCTATCTGTTAAACATATTATCGTAGATTGTCCCCACTTTAACAACGAAAGAAAAAAAATTTTTTGAGTCAAAACCTACAAAATATTCTCAGTTCGCCAGATCAATTCCAAAACCTTACTAATTTCCTCTATGAAACCAAGCTTTACCAGGAAATTTAGAAGAAGAAATGTAGTTTAGAATTTGATAATTAATAATTGTACCAATATTTAATGTATTTCTTTATTGATTGTAATGTTACTGTATATTTTTGTAATGTAACGTAATAAAATTGTACCTGTGTCAGTGACCTACGCTGTCGAGACATGTAAAGCTAAATAAAAAAAATATTTATTATATTACATAATTGTCTGTCTTTATTTATTTTTTTTGAAAATATTGATATGTCGGCAAGTTCTATACAATTCTTTTATTCTTGTTTCAGTCTGAACTCTCCAGTATACCACACATAATAGGTTTTACTGGATGTCTTTTAAGAAGAAACGTTTTGCGATGACATAGGACCATCATAGGATAGTGGTGAATTAGAAATAATTAAATAAACAACGGCGGAATAACTGAAAATATCACATATGAGCTGAAGGTATATCATTATGTAAATCAGTGCTTTCTAAACGATTAATCTAGGCAGCCAACAGTATTTCGTACCCTCATGGGAATAAAACGGTAACGGAGACAAACATGATCCAGAAGAGGACTCACAAGTGAGACTCCCAAATATATCTGAATGACCTTATTCTGGATTCTACATATGAACGTTAATCATAACAAGGTAACTTTCACTTTGAGATAAGAAGTTTGAGTATACCAGGTCCAAATAAAGAAATCATTAAGTGTATATGTATATATATATATATATATATATATATATATATATATATATATATATATATATATATATATATATGAAAATTAGTGAGTTCTCGGGAAGAACCGCGTTGAGAATTTAAAACTCGACGTTTCGGCACCCATTTTGGAGCCATTATCAAGAGGGATACGGTTCGGTTCGAGTTCGGGGTCTCAATCTGCCTACTCCCCTCACTCGAGACGTACCAGTATCGTGTTATATATTGCAAGAACTGTCTCTTGGCACTGAGGTCTCAATCTGCCTACTCCCCAGTGTCGAGTGACACCCGGTCTTACCCTGTGTGGCTGCTTTTATACTCGCTGTATGCGCGGGAACGGTATGCGCTGACGTGGTCTGAACTGACGTGGCCTGAGCGGTGTGGGCGGGAGGTCGCTGAAGAAGGGGTCGCCATGTTGCCGGCAATCGTTTCGCGTCATCGCGCGTGTTCAAGCTGTGAGGCCGTTTTTCGATTTCGATAGCATCACGAATGATTCTCGCTTTTAATGAGCGGATGAGAGCGATGGTTTTTGCTTTTTCGAAATCTATTTTGTGGCCTGTCTGAATATGATGTTGGGCTAGGGCTGAAGTGGTATCGGAATGTTTGACTGATAGAGAATGTTCGTAAATACGGTTATGGATTCGTGGGTTTGTCTCTAATACGTATGTACGTGGGCAACTGGAACAAGGTATCTCGTAGACACCACTTGGGCTAGGGCTGAAGTGGTATCGGAATGTTTGACTGATAGAGAATGTTCGTAAATACGGTTATGGATTCGTGGGTTTGTCTGTCCTACGTATGTACGTGGGCAACTGGAACAAGGTATCTCGTAGACACCATGGTCTTCATTGGGGATTTGGTCTTTTACGGATCTAACGAGATTGGACAATTTGGAGTGAGTGGTGAAGATGGTTTTGATATTAAGAGGGATAAGAGTTCTACTGATCTTGTCAGTGACACCTTTAATAAAAGGTAGAAAGAGAATAGATAGATGGCAACCCCTTCTTCAGCGACCTCCCGCCCACATCGCTCAGGCCACGTCAGTTCAGACCACGTCAGCGCATACCGTTCCCGCGCATACAGCGAGTATAAAAGCAGCCACACAGGGTAAGACCGGTTGTCACTCGACACTGGGGAGTAGGCAGATTGAGACCTCAGTGCCGAGAGACAGTTCTTGCAATATAGAACACGATACTGGTACGTCTCGAGTGAGGGGAGTAGGCAGATTGAGACCCCGAACTCGAACCGAACCGTATCCCTCTTGATAATGGCTTCAAAATGGGTGCCGAAACGTCGAGTTTTAAATTCTCAACGCGGTTCTTCCCGAGAACTCAGTATATATATATATATATATATATATATATATATATATATATATATATATATATATATATATATATATATATATATATATATATATATATATATATATATATATATATATATATATATATATATATATATATATATATATATATATATATATATATATATATATATATATATATATATATATATCAGATCTGCTGAAGTCCCGAGTTGTGTAATAGTTCATCGAAGATGTACAATATGCAAATTGGTTGCAGTGCGACCGGTGTAGAAGGCTTCAAAAGAATAAAAAATTCATCATAATGTTTCGCTTCGTTAGAAGTTATTGCTTTTATTAGAAAGTTAGATGTAATGCCGAAAAACAAGTGCCGAAAACTTGTATAATAGTTGGTAAAAGAAGCACAATACCACTTTACACTTCGATGATGATGATAATGTGTGTGGCATGAAAACTAGTCAATTTTTCACAGATTTAATGATTAATGTTATATTTATGAATTGAGACTTGATTGTAACAAATTTATATTATATATTCGGATGCATACAAGTTATTACATAGAAGTTCGTATAATGATTTGTAACTTAGTGATAGTAGGTGGGTTATGTTTACTGGAAGTTGCACATTACTTTTAACCAGGTTTTTATAAAATGTAACTGAGAGTGCTTTATTTTAATACATCCACAAAAAACGTGATTATTATCACACTGGGAAATATTTTCACATAACCACTTTCCTGATTATATAATGTTTAATCTAGCCAGGTGAGCAGGAACAGCAGCGTGACTAGTTTTTAATCTTGCGATAGTTGCTGCTGCTCGTTTGGATATCATAATGGAATAAATATGTGTGCTAATTCTGTTTGAGACGGTAACGTAGGATGAATCTTATAAAAATGATTATTTGATGTATTCACCAATATTTTCCAGTTGCCTTACCAGTTAAAATTTATTTTTTAATTGTAAAATTTGATTAGATCTGATACTGTGTAAATATATTCTGCTATACCAGAATGAATAGAATCCTTAGCAAGCTCGCCTACTATTTCATGACCTATTATCTCAGTGTGACTTTTTATCCAAATAAATGTTAAATCTTTGTTTTGTACTCTTTGTTTAATGTCACATATCACCTCACATGTTTTGTGGTTTATCTCAGTATTATTAAGTCCGCTTAAAACTGGATCCGAGATGACTACAGCATCTTGCAAATTTTCTTGCCATAGCCAATCTTTCTCAATAGCTACTGCTTCTGTAATTTAAATAGAGCAATGTGAAGGAAATTTTATTTTAAATAATTTGTTATTAAAAAGAATGTACACTGCAAATCCTACCTTCCCATCGTTCAGTTTAAAGCCATCTGTGTAAATTTGAGTTTTATTAGTATATTCACTCAATATAGAGTTCAATAACGTGTTATTTATTTTATGTGAATTTAAGAATTTCGGAAATATAATATTTGGTTTTTTAAACATCGTATTAAATTCTAATTTAGAGAGTAGTATAACAAAATTTGTTGATATTGTAACCGGTAAATCATTGGTTTCCAGAAAGACATCCGCTAATGGTGAAGAATTTTTAATTATCCAATAAATGTTTACTAGATTTTGTATGGATAATTCATACAGCATACACAGTAAGCTACTTGTTTTTGCCCTTAAATTTAATACATATTTTGTTGCCAATAAATTTCTAGGATTTTCTAATGGCATGTCATTACTTTCGGCAAATAACAGAAAGCATAGTGTTGATTTTATAGCACCCAGAGTTAATCTCAAACGTTTAAACTAAATATGATCTATTTTTAGTAAATGTGTATTGCTTGCTGTATTACTATTTCGTACTATAGCTCCTGTATAACATCAATGGAACATTGGTATCAGCATCCCAGCTCCTGCAAGTGACACATTTGAGTAGATTGATGCCTTTCTCACATCTTTTTTTGCATATTGGAAATGTTTGGACCATAGTAATTTGGGGTATAAAGATATTTATATTCGATAAAAGGTATAACATATCCTGACACGTTTAGACTATCAGGCGTACGTATCCGTACTTTGCACTTTATTGAAAAAAAGGAAAATAGTAAACAAAAAAACTTCGAATCTTCCAAAATTTGTAGCACTTGCGTATACTCCTTGTATATAGGCAAATTTTTAAAATTTCGTAAATACCAACGTACGGCAACTTACAAAATTAATCAATCATCGTCATTTCTGAAATATAGCAGACTAAAAATATGAAAACTACGGGAAATAGAAGGAAGTTTTGAAATACTAATTTAATTATCAAATTAGTAGACATAATACAATCTGGATTGTTATTAAACCAAATAAAAATATGTTGGATATTTTCTGTATAAAATATCCAACATATTTTTACTGTTATATATAAGAAGTATATATAAGAAGTTCTACAAAAAGGGAGACGGACACCAAAACTATGGATGAAATACAAAATCTGGACAAGCGGAAAATCTGAACTCAAATTATAAAATGATTAAAATCCACAATAAAATTTAAATTATACAAAATAAAATACAATGTACGCTGGAACTGAAGTCAGACCATTTTCTTTATCTAGATGTCATGTTAACTAAATGCAAGCCAATACACCCAGATAGGTATCTAAAGGGTCTCACACATAATTACAGGACAACTATAACCATCCCGACAAACAATAAAAATGTCTAAAATAAAGCAGAACTAGGTTCAACTTTACAAGAACATCACGATAGGATTAGCTGAACCATAACGATACTAAAGAGGGAACTAGACATAATCAGATGAGTCTTAGGTATACAACTAGCTATGTACCACCAACAACGATATGATTAATGGTAAGAAATGCAAAAGACCACTAACAATTAAAAAGTCTAGGAGCATAGAGTAATTTCTTGAAAACTTGTAACCAAAAATACATAAGAAAATTTCTCTCTATTTTGTTATTCTTCCCATAAAGTATTACGTCTGCAACCATGCCACTGTATTTTTAATGCTATAAATTAATATGTAGAATTGCCAAAAACTATTATAACGAACATATTGGTAAAGATGGCTATAAAAAATGTGATGCTTTAAATATGTGGAAAGAATATCTACAAAATGTTACATCCCAGATATGGCAAAATTCTGTTAGTCGTACAGAAAATGTAATTAAAAAGTAGTATAGATAGGACATTCTAGATATTATAATAAATATAAACGGTGACCGTGATTCCAGTATAAGCTGTAATGTATTGATCAGAAAACTAAAACTTAATAAATCTGAAGAAAAAAGATTGATTAACATTTGAAAATCTAGTTGTATTTGCGGCTCAATTTGTTATTAACGTAAGATTTTTGCTTAATTCTTGTTTGCTATTTCTGATTTTTTTGTTTATTTACATTTAGTATTAATTTGCTTTGTTGTATAAATCCACTTCTGTGGATATATTTGATTTAAAATGAATTCAGAATTTTTTTCAATTTGGCAACAATATCAACTGACGTAGATAATGACGTGCATCGGGATTTATACTGTAATTCTGTTCTATTTTTCACTATCATGCCCGGTATTTTTTTACAAACCTGCACGTTTGTTATTATGATATTGAATTTCACTTTAGATTTAAATACAGTTACTGACTTTATGAATTTTAAAAAAATTGATAAAACAAACAATAAAAATAAATTAATTCGTTTTTATTCAACAAATATCTCAAATATCAAATTAGGGATGCCCAATTGTAAATCAGATGTTCAAATTTAATGTATGCGTTTTAATTTAATTAATTAAATTTTAATAAATAGTGTTCACATGCAACAGAAATAGAAGGAAATAAAAGACATACCAAACTATTCGATATAATTAAAATATATTGATAAAATACCTTGAAAAATTTTATTACCCATATAAAAAACCAAATATACATATCGATGCTTTCTTATCCTGACAATTAAAAACTGCGCAGCCAAGATTAATTCACATTTCTAAATGATCTATACTACTTTACAAAACTTATTATCTATATTACTTATTTACTGTTCCGTTTTAAAACTTTTTATCTCTATAATATTGTTTTCAAATTTTAATAAACCGATTAACTTCTATTTAATTTCTTTCGATTCTAAAATTGACTCGGATACTCCCTTGTCACTTCGATAGCTCAACTGCCTCCTTGGATCTGCCTCCAAAACGGATCCCGATTTCACATCCTAACCAAAACTCCTTTTAGACACTAAATTCTCCTAGCTTAAGCTTGTCCCGATTTATTGATAATTTGCATCGGAATAAGCAATAGTACAATGGTACTTACAAATACAGTAGTTTCCAAACAACATACAAGGAACCGCTACTGCTACCACTTTTTCAAACACTTTCCAAAACACAGTTACTTGTTAATTCACACAACTTTCTTCTACTGTTCAAATTCACCGGCATTAAATCTATTTTTTCTTCAGATGATATTCTTTTCACGGACACTTTTCATACATATTTATATTTTTATTTAATTCTAGTTAATTTAAATTTAACAATTCGCCATACGTCGAAAATAAGTCCATTTAAAAAAATTTTTTGTTAAAATCCTTTATAAAAGGTATATAAATTAAAAAACCCAAACGGGCTATGTCATAAAGAAAAAACGTTTTCGGAATCCATATTCCATCATCAGTGTCTAGGTGTACATGTTTTGAGCCACTAAATATCTGGGTAAAAACCCGTTAAAAGTTATATGTTACAATTTAGTTTACATTATTAATTTAGTCTTATATAGAAGGATGTTAAAGTTACCAGTGGATACGATAACATTGCAACGTAAGACTCCACATGAAGTTGCTGGTCCTGAGACGAAGTGTCTCATGTACACCTAGACACTGATGATGGAATATGGATTCTGAAAACGTTTTGTCTTCATGACATAGCCCGTTTGGATTTTTTAATTTATATACCTTTTATAAAGGATTTTAACAAAAATTTTTTGTGATACATGGTATACAGCCAGCTACAGGAACTTAGTTTCCTTCTGAAAGTCAATTTTACTTCCAACACAAACAAAACCATACGTAAAATCCATTCTCTATTTTTTTACATGTAGAAATTACAATTTTTGCCATTATTCCTTTTTCTCATTTATTGTTCTTCTCATTTAAACTTTGTGCGAATATTACAATATATTGTGTATAAATATCCAGATAACCGAAAAGAGAAAATCCGTTACGCCTCTGCTTAATTCAGTAATTACTTGTTAGCATTTGTGCATAGTCATTCCTAAACAGTAACTACCCCAGTATAATCGGATTCTTTAGAAAGTAATCATAGTAATGTTGCATGATTTGTTGATTTTTTCAAGTTTTCGACCGCAAGGGAGGCTAAAAAGAGGGTAGCGAGAAAACACAAATAAATGGTAGAAGGACCAAATTGAATTGTCCGACAGTTGAATGAGCTTTAATATTGATTTTGATATGATTAATGACTCGCGAAAAAATTTGGTAATTTGCTAGTCTTGGGTCATCATTTAATGTACCTAGTGTCGCAAACTTTTTAAAAAACTTTTCTTCATATTTATTTTAGAAATAGACACAAGATCAATCTAACATATGTATTATTTTATGTTAAGAGAAATTATCAGGTAAGTGGTCGTCTCATAGCAATATCTTCTAGCGATAAAAGTTGTCTGTTACTCTTAATTTTTGTTCTATTATGGTATATGTAAAACTGTAACAAAAAGTATACACACGAAATTGTATACACGAAAGGAGATCGAAGTAAAACGGGTCTAAGCATAAACTTAATAAAAGTTGAGAATGTGAATAATGTAAATAATTCTCTTTCTCTAACATTGTTTAAAAGCATTTCGCAGACATACCTTGGCAGAAAACGAGACTTTGGTAACTTAGTGCATTATCAAGTAACACAAGGATTTTGCAAAAAAAAATAAGTTTGATAAAACTTATCCACCAAATGAATTTCTTACGCTATATTATTTGAAAATCAAGTCGCTGTATACATATTTATATATTTTGAATATAAAAAGCAGAATGTCAGATCTTGTTTTATTGAAAATGAGCGATTAAAGACAATGCCCAACCATGAATTTTCTATATGGATCATGAATTGATATATACTTACTTGCCTTTTAGATTTCAGATTATTTTTTTGGAATTAGATTTAATATTGAATTGGTAAATATAGAAGGACATTTTAACCAGGAAGCTAAGCTTTCAACCTTTGTATGCTGCGGCGTATTTTTTAACTTCTACTGCTTGTGTCCAAAATTAACTTCTTGGGTCATTGAGAATCTAATGAATATAACTATTTAATAATCAGCTTTCAGGCTGCTAAAACATTAACGAAGACACTTATTTGTCCTGTTGTCTAAGAAAACCCTCCTATAGTAGATTCATCGTACAAAATCCTTTACCCACCACAGACAGTTGAATTGATTCAGGACCAAAAATTTTAACGAGAAAATACTGACATTCTCTACAATAATTATAAACTGACTTTATCCTTTTCAGAGTGAGAGCATTTTATATTATTTTTTAACGCAATAATTTAATATTATTTGCACATTAATACAGAAACTTTGCTGTGGGTGTACAGAAGAATTCTGAAAATATCATGGACAGAACACGTCACAAACAAAGAGGTTCTGAGAAGGATGAACAAAGAAATGGAAATTTTAAATTCAATAAAAACAAAAAAATTGGAATATCTCGGACATATTACACGTGGAGAGAAATACACCTTGCTCCAACTGATCATGCAGGGAAAGATCCAAGGAAAGAGAAGCATAGAGAGGCGTAGAATGTCATGGCTGCGAAACCTGAGAGAGTGGTACGGATGTACATCAAATGAACTTTTCAGAGCAGCCGTCTCAAAAGTTCGAATAGCTATGATGATTGCCGACCTCCGCCGCGGAGATGGCACTTGAAGAAGAAGACAGAAACTTTAAAAAGTATAATAAGTTCAGTACTTGGTTATGTTAACCAGACACATTGTATGCAGTAATATTTCATTAATTCTTAATATACGACTGAAAAATTATAAGAATTATAAAATAATTATAAGCTTCAAAGGAGATTTCTATTGTTTTCGTTTAATTTATAGGTTTAATTTTAAAATAATAGAGAAAGGCAAGGAAGTATACTTTTTTCAATATTATGAATACAGTAATATAAATTTTTTAAAAGCTGAACAATGAAAGATATTCATAGATGATATGATAATATTAAAAGATAAAATATTCCCAATCGAATTTAAAAAAAACACTCAGAGGATTTAAAAGTTGGTGCAATTAAAAAATGTGCGTTTCATTTTGGATTATCTCAAATTAACGGTGTCTTTATTCTATACGATTCTCATGGGATCAATAAAATTTATCATCCACAAGGAAACTAAGTTCCTGTAGCTGGCTGTGTACCATGTATCACAAAAAATTTGTTTCAAATCCTTTATAAAAGGTATATGAAATTTAAAAACCCAATCGGCCTATGCCATGAAGACGAAACGTTTTCGGAAACCATGTTCCATCATCAGTGTCTAGGTGTAGGCTCCAAACATGTACACCTAGTCACTAATGATGGAACATGGTTTCCGAAACGATTTGTCTTCATGACATAGCCCGATTGGGTTTTTTAATTTTATATACCTTTTATAAAGGATTTGAAACAAATTTTTTGTGATACATAGTACACAGCCAGCTACAGGAACTTAGTTTCCTTGTGGATGATAAATTTTATTGATCTCATGAGAATCGTATAGAATAAAGACACCGTAAATTTGAGATAATCCGAAATGAAACGCACATTTTTAAATTGCACCAACTTTCAAATCCTCTGAGTGTTTTTTTAAAATTCGATTGGGAATATTTTATCTTTTAATATTATCATATCATCTATGAATATCTTTCATTGTTCAGCTTTAAAAAAATTTATATTACTGTATTTATCACTTTATTGACCGGTCACTATGGAATTTCTATTGTTAGAGCCTCTTTCAAAGCACTTTTAATATCTGCTTTGAAAATTAAAATCGATCAACAATAATTGATGAAGTTATTTAAATTGTCTAAAAGGCTAAAATTTAAATATTTTTTAAATAAATTCCCTAGGCTCTTCTAATCGACAGATTTTAATTATTCGAAATGGGTTTGAAATCTTGAATGCTCTTCTATATCTAAAAAAATTTCGAGTATCTAGAAGTTTTAGTTTTTATACTGCATAATTTTGAAAATTATTAATTAAAAACAATTAGATTGAAAAAACCAGCTAACTAAATTGATTTTATTGAAAGTTTGTGTGATGATTAAACTTATGAGAAAAGAGTTTTTTTCTCAGAATATGAAGGTTCTAAGTTTGATTTTAACGGAAAATAAACTCACAAAAAACTTTGTTTTAATTGTTGTTTTGTCCACAAGGAAAATTTCTGTAGCTGTCTGTATAACATATATCACAAAAAAAATATTTAAAAATTCCTTTATAAAAGGTATAATATTAAAAACCCTACCGGGCTATATCACAGAAGTTTTTTGGAATTAATATTCCATTATCAGTGCTATCTGGATAGCACTGATGATAGATCTGGATGTTTTAAATCACTAAATACAAGGGTAAAAACAACATTGAAAAGGGTTTTTACCCATATATTTAGTGACTTAAAATATGTATATCCAGATAGCACTAATGATTGAATATTAATTTCGAAAACGTTCTGTGGCGTAGCCCGATAAGGTTTTTAATATTATATGTACCTTTTATAAAGGAATTTTCAAATAATTTTTTTGTTTTTTTGCGTTTTTAGTATTTTTTCAATAATAATATTAATTAATTCTTAAGCTTGTAACTACCATTTTATTATGTCAAATTTTATTATGTTTTATATAAAATTATTCTAAAATCAATAGTTCTTGAGATATATGCGAAAAAGGGAGGAAAAATATCGAATTTTTTAAGTTTTCTTTTATATAGCCTTTAAAAAAAAACTTAAAAAACCCACATTTTACAACTCACGCATAGTGAAATTATCATTTTTAGTAATATTTTGGAGTGATTTATATGTAACGGCACTGATAATGAAATTCAAAGTTAGGCCCAGTCTTCAGAGATTTGACCTCTATAATATATGACATGAACATGCTGAATTTTGCTAATAATGTAAATTTTGAGATCTCAAAAAATATGCAAAAAAGTTTACCACTCCTATCTCCAAGCATCCCGCTAAAAGCCCTCTCGAGGATAAGGGAGAACGTAAAATATCGATTTACCAAGAATCTGTACGCCCGTAGAGAAAAATGTTTCAAACAAAAATTTGGCTGAGATAATTTTGAATAAACGCATATAACACTTAGAAGTAGTATGAATCGTTCTCTCAGAAACAAGGCTTGAAGAAGCCGGCGATTTTTAATGTCAGTTACGCACGAGAAATCAGTTTTAAATAAAATGTGTATGAACTCAACGGTAAAAATTCGATATCGTTTAATTTTTTTACGATTGTCATGAGATCTATACAACTTATACTTCCATTGACCAGTTGTAGTGTAATTTCTACTGTAAGAGCCAAATTTTCACTACTTATAACATAAAATTTTGGTTTTGAGTTTCGGCAATAAATATAGGAGCATTTGAAATATTTCTAAAAAACTTGCACGAAATGGTATTTGGTGGAATGTGTAGCTGAAAAATTCTAATTCGAAAATCGTACTTGTGCAATTAAAAAGAAGCAGTTTTAAAGGTTTTAGATCATTTCTAATGTGAAAGTTTAAATTCAGCGTTTTTAGGAATATTTCAAATGCCTTACATTTGTTGCCAAAACTCAAAACCGAAATATGGGTTTTGACGACTAGGAATGGAACTCTAACATTGGAAATTCCATAGTGACCGGTCAATGAAAGTGATAAATTTCATTGACCTCATAAAAATCGTAAAAAAATGCAAAAATCGCGCAACGTTTATAAAAACCCCTTTACATCTTTATAAAAACACGTTAACACCTTTATAAAAACTGATACTTCACTTAACTACTCGCTATATACGGAAGCTCCACTCTTCATCTTGCATCAAAATACATTTTGATTTTTGTCGATAGAACACTCTGATCAAAAGATATAGAATTTTTACCGTCGAGTTGATACACATTTTATTTAAAATTTATTTCGCGCGCGAATCCGACATTCAAAATCGCTTGTCGCTGCAAGAGTTGTTCATAACAGCACGATTTATTCTACACTAAAATTTGTAATTAACATTTTTGTTCAAAATTATCTCGGCTACATTTTTTATTTGAAAATTTTTTTTTCTACTGGAGTGCAGATTCTTGGTAGATTGTTTTCCCCCTACGAGGGGGCGTTTTAGGGGAAAGCCAGGCGCAACACTGTGAAAACTTTTTTGCATATTTTTAAGAGTCTCAAAATTGACATTCTCAGCAAATATCAGCTTGTTTGTATGAGTTTTGGAGGTTTAGTGTGATTTTCGTCTCTGACAACTGATAAGTATTCCTATTCTATTAAAATATCTTTTCTATTAATTCAGAAAATATGTAACACAATTCCAATCTTGTCTTGCCTGAATTTTCTATTTGTAGTAGTTTTTCTAGCACACATACTTATCTGCAATTAATGTTTAGAGATTAACAAAGTAATTATATATATTTTTATTTAAAAACGTTTCTGTTTTTAAATAAAAATAATCTATTATCCTGTACCATGTGAATTATTATAAGAACATAAACATAAGTTAATACTCGCCTTTCTATATCTAGCAAGGATAGCAAGATGGTAACCCAACTTCTCATTCATGCCACAGTTCGTCTGACACACTTATTTTTAGTATTGGTTTACGATATGCACCACATATACATACCTACTCATATAAATCGTAAAATTATTTGCAATTTCGCGTATTCATCGATTACTGTAGTATTAACAGAAAAAATACCTTCTTCAAGAAAAGCATTAGTGTAGAATATTTTGTCTTATGTTTTAATATTGATTAAATTGAAATAAACTCGATATAATTCAGGACACACATCGAAGCGTAAATTTATTTCCGTCTTGAAAACAAATAGGTCCCATATAGAGACAAGCCGTCAAGAAAACCCATTTTACAGCTCTGTTTTATCGACAGCTGAGATCATACTATCGTCGACACTTTTCACGCCCTTCTTCACCTCCAGGACAAGTACATATGAGAAAGGGATATTTTCCTTGGAAAAACAATACTTTCAATGGAAAAGAACTAAATTGAAATACAGAATTGCGTGAAATTGTAGCAATTTCAAAAATAAACCGTGTAGAAAAGTGTTTTTCGATTATATTGGGGTGACGCAGAGGTCGCGTTTTGTTTTTAGCGAAATTCAATAGATTCTGCAAAGCATCAATCCATGTTCACACAAAACATGGTCTATTATTTATATTGACAGATTGAAAAATTTTCAACATAGAAACGAGAAACAATGGATTGTGAATACGTAATAAAACAAGTACAAACGACTAGTGTATATATATATATATATATATATATATATATTATAAAAAAATAAATAAATCAACTTATCTTTTCTCGTGGCTTCTAGTATGCCCATTCTGTCTCCGGCCTCTGAACGCAATGTAGCTTTTCTTCAATAATTTTAAAGTGTTTGTTTGTCACTTTGTAGTGTAGTGTGATGTACAATTGTATGTTTATGACATTTTGTTCTTGTCGGATAGGCCGCAATTGACGAAATGCCCCTAAAGATGATCTAGGGATCGAAAGTACTTGGGCAAGATTAAATTAAACTGTGCTCGATATATGCCTTTTATTTGATCAAAGAACATTAGAAATGCCAGAAAAGCTTATAAGGCTGAGAATGACGGTTAGGAATACGATAAAATAGGTTAACAATGGAAGGAAGCTTTTCTAGACAGCAAATAGAGGTTTAAATATATTTCGTGAGTTAGTTTATTTTTTATAGGTTTAGTAAGTAGATGGAGAATTTGACTACATGTGTAGATTAATTTTCTCTTTTTTCTATATATGAATTGGACGATTAAAAGGTCAATCCTTACTTTTTATTAGGGATAATTAAACCTGTATTTATTTAGCACGATATTTATTAATTTACTCTAACCTAAAAGTATTAGATAACCATTTAACACCTCTTTGCTGTTTTCAGACGTCATTTGGACTCTTTGTTATCGTACAAATACATTAAAAGAGGGGTATATATAGGTTTATTAATTATATTAGGCTTATAAAAATCGTAATTTTATCTTTACCACATCTACAATTTTCACAAGCCACAGCACATTTAGTGCCACACTTAAGTAGATTCACAATAAATTCAACTGTTAGAAACTATTGTTTAATTTATAGAAACGAAAACTTCACACCTTTTTTTATTTATGGCACGCTAACACTCCCATTCTCGTCTACATGCTAGATATATTTAAAAAGTCATTAAAATCTTCACCAAAGGATTATTTACAGCTCAGCACACTGCTACTAGCTTTTTAAAAAATTCTTGTCGTTTTGGTTTACGGAAATGTACATTTTAAAAATTGTTGGAATATTTAAGCATCGTCGTGTCAAAACATCTGGTCCTTGTAAAAATTTATGTTGACAAAGTCGTTTATCAAAATGTCAGTCCCGTAATAAGCCCAAATCCGGATTGAAGTGTGTGTACGTTTGTGTGTGAGTGGGTGAGAGTGTGTGAGTGTGTGTGTGAGTGTGTGTGTGTGTGTGTGTGTGTGTGTGTGTGTGTGTGTGTGTGTAAGTGATCCAAGGGGCTCATCATTCAGCTCTTCATAGTTCATACCTCAGCTCTTTGAATGTCTATCTACAATAATAGACACATGAGACAAACGGGATGGGAGCGAGCATACCAACTGACTATCAATCTCCTGTTCGACGAATTTAGATGTTTGTAAGAGTTGTAGGTTGGGGGTTTTGTATCGATAAGTCATTTGCTGATTGTGTTGATTAGTTTTTACTTGTAGTAATTATTTTCAAGAGCACTCGTATACGCTAAGCCTCACTACACACTGCTGTTGACTTAATCACTACATTAACTCGATGGGCTTCACCTTCTTCAGCCTTCTTACTAACTCTCTATTATCCAGAAATTGGTCGATATTTACATGTTTCTGCAATCTTTGCTCATAGTTGTTGGCACAATTCCTTATTATCTCTTCAACAGTCTCTATCTTCAAGTCTCGGTAAATGTAGCTGTTAACGAAACAAGGGGCATCGTTGCTGCTCCCTAGTATTTTATGTTAACTTGCTTTGTATTTTTGTTTTTTTTTTGTCCTAAAAGTATTTTATTTTATAAATATTTTTTTTTGCTGACACAACCCCAGAGCTGAGCACCGTATGACCATACCGGTCTGAGTATTTGTTTATAGATCAAAAGTTTATTATCTATTTAGAGTTTTGAGTTTCTTCCAAACAACCAGTACAATTTTTTGTATTTCAGTTTCTTCGGTTTTTTTTATATGGACCTTCTAACAAAAGTCTCGCATACCCAGGTACTTCTCAGTATGTGTAAGAGGGATCTGGGTGTCATTTATTTCAATTAGCACATATTGCTTTTTCTTATTAATTAAATTCGCATGCACTGATTTGGTCTCATTCAATTTTATCATCTATTTTTTGGTCCAATCATTGATCTTTTTTACATGATTCGATTATCATCATGATTATTGCCCACTACCAGAACAGCATTCTCGCCGTAAATGTTGTGATTGTTCCATTTTCGAGTTGAAGGATATCGCTAGTGTCTACCAAATAGAGAACTGGACCAAACACACTTCCCTGCGGGCTTCCCGCCTTGATTTTCTTTAACTCTGTGTAAATATTCTCCTCCTTTTTTCGGAAGTGTCTTTCAGTCTAGTACGACTCTAATACTTCGGTAGTGCTATTATATATTTAATTTATGGATAAGTCCTTGAAGCTATTTTCTGATGGCATTTTACTTTCGCTAATTTTTTTTTAATTTCTTGGGCCATTTGGAACAAAATAGATTTCCTGTAATTCTTCTGTAAACTTGATCATTTTTGAGTTAAAAACAATTTAAAACACGAAAATTCCGATTTTCGAGGCTCAAAAACACAACCAAAAAATATTATTTGTGAATTCACCAAGAATGTAAATTCAAGTTTAAACCTTGTTTTATCATTTGGGCATATTTTTGGCTTATTTCTTTTTAAAACATTGTTTTTTAATCGGTAATGAAGCGATTATGATTTGACGGGCGCTAGTGCTGCGGCGTTTATAAAAGAGAGAAACAAGTTCATTGTTGGTTTGACTTCTCATTGTACAAATTATTGCCCGCCCGGCCATGCGCGAGGATAGAAAAAATAATATTTTTTAGTTTAGTTTTTGAGTTTTGAAAATCATAATTTTGCGTTTTCAATTCAGTTTTAAATTATTTGGGTTTCCAAAAAAATTACAAGAAAACTAATTTCTTCAGAATGGAGCAAAAAATAAAAAAAAATTGTCTGGACCAACAAAATTGATTTTTAAAATTGGTTAAATTTTTTTTTTTTTTTTAATTTGAAAAACTTTTAGTTTGGGCGACCTTTTGAACCTTATTATGTGGTCTCATGAAAGTGATTATTTAAAACAATCTCATGGGAATATTTTTTCGAACGCACCCGAGCTTTTTGCCTTGTTTAAAACTTTATGTCGGTTTTTCTTTACGATAATTTATTCTTGGAAACATGAATCAACATTTGCTGCTGGCAATTTATCATTCACCACATCTTTCGAAAACTGCCAGTTTTATGTAAATTTCTCTAAATAATGTTCTGTAGATATATAATAATTTAATTCCATATTTTGTAACTTATAATAAATCAGATTAGGTCAGATTAAGATCAGTTAAGAAGTTATCAAAATTTTTTTGTCTTTATGCCTGTGCGGCCATAAAGCCCGCAAGGGCATAAAGTGTATTATGTATTATGTAGTTGATAACTAAGCAATAAATACACTATACTGCCCTATTAAGAAAGAACCCCGTATCTCCACTTTTAACAGTTAACTTTTTTCAAAAAAAAAAAATTGCAAAATTACCATATGGACATTAGTTATGCGACATACGGACTCACAAAGCAAAGAACTATGTCAAGTTTACTTAGCTAAAACCACGTATTATCCAAATTTGTCTTAAGCTTGGTTTTAGCTATGTAATTATTATAATTGCAATTGTAATTTATATAACTACCTCGAAAGGCAAAACATTTAAATATTTTAATAATATTTTTTATGAACATTTGTTGAATAAAACAAGTATTTACGAAAAACGTTTATTTAAAAATTCAAAATGAAAATTATTATTAATCGGAAGTTGGCAATTCTTCCCAAAATTGATGGCGGTTCGCCGGTATAATTTGACGTAAGTTTTTTAATATTTGTTCTTTTCTCTTCTTAGCAATCCTAGAAGGTTTCGTCACAGGTGTGGGGTCCTTTATCCCAGATTTTAACACTCTGACCTGCAAAAAGTCCATCTCTATCAATTCCTTACTATCGTCAATCTTAACTTGTAAAATCTTGCTCTCTCTCTCTTCACAATTACTTTAACAATTTGTGATAAGGTAAATACGTGACTACGTTTTCTTTAATTTTGACTGTGATGATAAATCTTTCCAGATAAGAAAATCGGAAACTCCCATTTCTTTCACCACCACACGATTCAAATTACACGTTTTAGCGGCCTCGACGAAATCATGATAATCATAAACTTTCTTCTTTTTCTTTAACGATAGTTCTACTTGGTGGTGGAAACTATTAGCGATGTTGCTCTATTCCTTAGAAAAAATCTCGCATATCGTTTTATCCTACGTTAAAAACCCGTATCTGCTAAGAATATACCAGGTTTTTACTACGAAGCGTTAAATGCAGGTTTATACTATGCATAATAGTCATTTTTGGCTTTTACTTTCATAAAATATTTAGAAATGTAAAATACGGGTTTTTCTCTATGTGAATATGTTATATAAATCATAATTATTTATATGGTGCAAATATCCCAATTTTTAAAATTTTGGAGATACGGGGTTCTTTCTTAGTAGGGCAGTATAATAAACTATGTAGTATAATATTAAAATATTTTTAACAAAAAGGGGATAAAGAAATTAAACTTACTTACGGTAACCAAACAACCAAAAACTGATTAATCAGACTGTAGGTCATACCTTGTATCTCTTACAGTCAATTTGTAGTTATATTTTAATTATATAGCTTGAGTTCAATCCTGTAAATTTTTAAACGTTTGTATATTTTCCTTAATGTCATAATTTGAGTGTCTGTTTTACGGTTATGTTTCTTATTTACGAGTCCACGATGCGCCTGAAAAATTATGGTTGTTAAAATGGTAGAAAAAACGACAGTTAAAGCAATAAATTTGGAAGAGTGATATTATACCCTATTAATATGTTGCTGCTTAAAAAGTTGTGACACGCTATCTTACGTCTGTCGAGCTTCTGAAAAATTAAAAACTTGTTAGGAGTTTAATCATCGTAAATAATAGCCTAACATCTGAAATTCGTAAGATGAGGCATATTTATATCAGTTAAATAAATAATCGTCTGTGTTTATATAAAGTCAGTACTGAAATTAATGTCACAAGAGAATAATAATAAAAAAGTTTATTTACCTTTTTAGAATTTCAAAAGAAATATGAATGAAAATAAATATGAAATAGATTTTTTAAGAAGCCTCTGTTTTAGCAACGCAATGGAGCTAGTTGGCAAATTGTATATCTTTGTTTATTTAACTGAGCCGCCACCATGTTTCGGAGGGCACGTAAAGCCCTCTTTAGGTACCGTCTCCTCTAAAAAGGTTGGTAATCATCACAGCTATTTTCACTTTTGAGATTGCAGCTCTGAACAAGTCGACGGAACTGCATTTATACCACTTTCTCAGATTGTTGAGCCAGGAGATGCGTCTTCTTTCAATACTTCGTTTTCCCTGCAATATGGTTTGTAGCAACACATATTTATCCCCTCATAACGTGGCCGAGATATTGTAACTTTCTTATCTTAATCGTATTCATGATTTCCATTTCCTTTGTCATCTTTCTGAGGACCTCAACATTTGTTATTCGGTCTACAGAACTAATTTTTAATATTCTTCGGTAAGTCCACATCTCGAATGCTTCAAGTCGATCGCTCACCTCTTTCTTTAAGGTCCTGGCCTCCACCCCATACAGCAGCACCGAAAACACATATATAAGCCGTCGATACTGACTACGTAAGTGGTCGTTAAGTCATATTCGGGACGCTTACGTGACCTAAAAATCTTAACACTGGACCTTAGCTAGAATGTTACATAAACTTTACTTTTTTGTATATCTTCCATTTATTATTCAGCTCTAGTGTATGGATACAATATATTCTGGAGTAACTTGGTAGTCTCCAAAAATTGGTTACCTCCTGCGATCTCATGACTAAAAGTTATGCAAGGTATGGTTGACTCTTTCAAGTTCTCTGCTATTGAGTTCACGGTGTCATATAAGTGTCCCCTCAATAAAACCCCAAATTCCCCCATAAAACAACCCCATTGTATGCACATGTCATTTGACTGACGTATATCCGCAGTACTTTATCCCTATTACCATATATCTCTCCAATATATATTTTGCCATTTGCTTGACTTCAAGAAAGAAGATCTGTGATCTGTGGAAGATATAGAACCGTCAGTATGAAAAGTAAAATACTGCAGCCTGAGTTATGTGAAAGGTACTTTAGCCCTGTATCGGTAAAGGTACTTTAGCCCTGTACCATATAGACAGAACTCATTCTTCATAGGACATCCCCAATTTCATTTAAGACGTTACTGTGTTCTGCTGTAACCTCACCGTTATTAAGTTTTCTCGTAGACTATAATATTCTATTCTCGCAAACCTTCTAATAAAAATGTCCACTCTCTATCATTATCATTATCGTCATCAATACATTCATCATTTCAATATATATATATATATATATATATATATATATATATATATATATATATATATATATATATATATATATATATATATATATTGGCTCTATGGTTCCCACTATTAACATATCGAATTGGGTATGAATATTGGGTAGTAGTAGTATATAAAGTTGTAGTAATAGTTGTATTTGAAAAATAGTATCAGATAAGGAAACCAATGGGGTTAAGTACGAAATGATATATTATTAATGGCAACATCCTATTTCTACGTTCTTTTGCTACTTTATCTGCAGCATATTTTTTAAATTTTGGTAAAGTAAAGTTCATGTAACCTTTTGGCTAGAGCAAGAGCACCTAACATGACTTAACAACTACTTACGTAGCTGGGATCGACGGCTTTACGTGCTCTCCAAAGCACGGTGGCAGCTCAGTTAAATTAGAAATTGAAAATTTTGTCGGTGCCAGCATTGGAACCCGGGCCTTCCAACTTGTTAAGCCAGTAACATATCTACTGAGCTACGGCTGCCACTTAAATTTTGGTGAATATAATTCACATAACTGTAAAAGCTCTTTTTTGAGTATTCCTTCTTTTACCTTTATTACTTCGCATTATAACCAATTTAGGAGCTCTTTCTTTTTCCAGTAACTGTTAAGTAATGGTTTCTTTAATATTGAATTCAATTGTCCATAAATATGACAGAGATGACCGGTAAGAATTGTACCCATAAAATAATCTTCAAAAACATAAGAAGTCATGACGAAATTAGTAGTTTTTCGTAGAGTAAAAAAAATTTTAACACAACCTTGATCAACACATTTATTTTTTCCCTAATATAAATGATAATCAAACGAAGACTTTTTTTCATGAAAGCCGTCTGTTGTAAATCGATCGAACCACAGCCAGTTGGCACATTGTACATCCTTTATTCCTTCATAATACCCACTTCAGGTAGTCTGCTATAAATTCTGCAGTTTAATTCTCTATGAAACAGCCTCACTGCATACAGGTATCCATTGACTGGCGCATGTTCAGTAGGGAAGACTGTTATGACTCTGAGCTGATTCCTGTTTGCTTTCCGCTGTACTTCAGTCGTACTAGCACATGTCCGTTCAATATACATTTTGCCAGTGAGAGTTTTGTTCGAAGAGTTGTGTATGCAATTGAAGTCAAGCTATTTTCCAATTGCGGACAATGCTTTTTGCGTTAACTCGTAATTTTGCAACGTTGCATTTTGTCGCTGATGTTCTTCTGACAAGTGCGTCAGCTCTTTCAGGGCGGAAGTAGCACCCCGGCTTTTAGGCCTAGCGTAAAAACATACAGACCGAATACCTGCCGGTATAAGTAGCTTCCTCCTACTAGCCAACAGCTTCGGGTGAACGGGTTGGTAAAAGTAAGAGTAACCCCTTGTCCTAAAGGCGAGAAATTACCTCTAAAAAAGATGAACCAAGAATGATCAACAGCGTGGAAATGAGGAAAGCAACGGGAAACTACTGTATTAAAGACATCTAAGATATCCCTAGAACAGTCATCATGGCAATCACAAGAAACTTAACAAATATTGATCGCGGTAATAGGAATACGAGATGCGGCAGAAGAGGCATAATTTACGAGGATCACAGGGCTTCTCAGATCGTCAGCAAGCGAAACCCTTATGATATGCTGAAGAAAACACCTTTACAATCTGCAATTCAACTCAAAAGCACAAATTTATATGAACATGGAATGTACGAGGTCTATACCAATAAAGAAAAGCTCATAATCTGATACAAAAAATGCAATGTTTAAATATAGACATACTTGGATGCAGTTAAGTTAGATAGCCTAACAGCGGCAAAAGTGTAATAGACATAGTACATAGATCAACAAAGAAACCAAAAGATCGGTAAAAGATTTATACCGATTAAGAATAGAATTGCACTTATAAAATTAAACGCCATGCCGTGCTATATAAATATCATTACAAAATAGGCACCGATATCTGATAGCCCAGGGAAAGAAATAGACAGCTTTTACAATGAATTAGACAAAACACTGACAGAAACCAAAAAAGATGAAGATAATGGTAATTTAGGCGACTTCAATGCGAAGGTAGGGAATAGAAGAGATGGAGTACGAGGCGAATATGGACTAGAAACACGTAGTGACAGACGAGAGAGGCTAGTTTAGTTTTGCAAGGACAACGAACTCATTATCTAGAATACATGTTTTTTTATTTAATTAATGGCTTTGGATAACTTGATCCATTCAGCCACGATAATAAAACCAAGTTGACTACTTCATTATAAACCAAACATTCCATAACGTAATAGTATCAACTAAAGCTTACCCAGGGGCAAATGTAGCAAGTGACCAGAACCTTTTTTTAGAAGACATGAAACTTAAACTGAAGAAAATATAGCCACCAAAATATCTAGAATAATAATTAATCTATGAAGACTAAAAGGAGCTGATTTTTGCCAACAGTTCAAAAAACAAATATGCACAAGGAAAAGAAGTCCAGAAAGTAGAAAGACAAGGAATACTTTTACCGCTACAGACAAATTGAGAGAGAAAAGATTATGAGGAACATCATACAACAACTAGAGGGCGATACATCCTCTAAAGGCAAACAATGGATAACACAAGAAATAAAGTTATGGATATCGGAAAGGAGCAAATACAAGAATAAAAAATAATAGTTAAAAGTGCGGAGAAAATAAATAAATGGGAAGAATATATAAAAGAGATATTTGAAGATGACGAAAGAACGGAGACAATAGAACCAAGAGAATGGGTAGGTAGAAATAGACAAAGAGGTAGCAATGGACCTTCAACGACCAAAGGGGTAATTGAAAAACACTAAAACGTATAAAAAGTGATAAGGCTTGGAAGTCACTGAACTGAATATCTTGACTGCGCTGCCACAACATTTCGCACAAACTATTTAACAAGTAGAAGGGTCCAGGACCGTATTAGCAATTATGTTACTATGTATCAATACATGTACCGACAATTCAGACATCGTCAAAATGCATCAGATCCACTGACGCATAGATTGGTAATATTGTACAGGTTAAAACAAGTTGACTCACATTTATTTAAATTAAGTTTACGCGTTTGCGTTACGCAAAGGCTTTGAATTGATGTATTTATTTTTATGGTTTGAAAATTTTGTTAAGAGGGCTTCAGATGTACACTGAACAATAATAGCAACAGAACAAATGATTAGTACCTAAACTCAAATGAGTTGGAAAAGTAGTTCTCGTACTCGTTAAAAAAACAATAACAAAAACTAAAGTATACAGATATTAAATTAAAGCAGGTATATAAGCTGACATAAATTTCGAATTAACGGATATAAGATGATTTTTGTTGATACAGGAAAATATAATTTACACGTACCATATTTCAATAAAGATCTACTACTCCTCCCTTTTCTACTTAAAAATACTAATGAATCCGCAAGTAGGTCAAATTTTACATCAAACAGAATAAATCACTTTTCAGAAGTGGGACAATTATTTTACTTTTCAGAAGTGGGATAAGGGATAACTTTTTCACCCCGCCGAGATATCTGTTAGCACTGATAAGGGATGAATAATAGGGACGGTGTTTTTGCGAAAATTTCAACAAACCAGCATACGAAATAAATCGTTTCAGCGGATACGAGAAATTTTCTTGTTTCTGACAGTGGGTGTAAACAAGACTGAAAACATTTAAATTAGATTGTAGTAAGCACATAAGCTATATTATTATTGGTACAAAAACAAACTATAGTGTTTGATGGCTGTGGAATATAGGTCAATTATAAATATAGATCCATCGAAAAAATCCTTATTGGAGTTACTGTAAAATTGTTTATTTATAAGGCTTATTACTAGATTAGTCACTTTTGTGACTTAATATTGTAACTGTGAGTTTAGGTTATAACGTTGATTGAATATCCGAATTCTGATATTCAATCAACGGTTATAGCAAGAATTATCAAATAATATTTCTATATAGTTTTAGAAGTAAATAGCGAGCCAGTATTATTTCTTCTTCTTCCTTCTTGTATGTAGGCGTTAAATTTTTAGGTAGGTTTCTTCTTCAATCTAAGCTTCCTAAATTGTTTAAATTATCGCGCCATCTTTTTCTTGGTCTGCCAATACCTCTTCGTCCATTTGGTGACTTATCTCGTACTATTCGCACTATCCTATCCTCTTCCATTCTACTAATGTGTTCGTTTCACTCCTGTTTCCGTTTTGTCACCCATCCATTTATCTCTTCTATATTGCATGCTCTTCTTATGTTTTTACTTCTCTCCCTATCCAACAGACTTTTCCCTGATCAATTTATAAATGAAAGTATTAATTTGTAGAATGCAAGAGTATTGTTATTAGTGTTTGACCAAACAGTGTGTAAATTAGATATAAATAGAAAAATTCTCTACTTGCAGCTTTACAGAAATACAGACAGCATTGATTTATAAATTTTCAAATGAATAGTGGTCTGTCTACAGCTGTGTCAAACATACGCTGCCTCCGTGTGATACTGCGAAATACACCAAGCTGATGGAGACTTCACAAAGGCGAATGCTCTTCAGAGTATCTAGCGCCTACAGATGGCCTCAAATAAGGCTCTGTATGTTATTGGAGCGGCGATACCCATCGTCTTGTTGTGTAAAAAGCGAGCGAGGGTGTATGAGAAGAGAATGGATGGTAATATAGATAAAGAAGAAAGAGAGAGAGAGAAAAAATAGAAGAGAAGTCGCAGAGAGAATAGGCGAATGATAGCGGAAAGGCAAGGTGTACAAAGGAGCTTATTAAATATTTTCGTTCTTTTGATTTCTTTTAGTAATAGGCAGTTCTTAAACATTTTTTTCTCTGATTTATGATTATAGGTTATGGGATATGAATATTTGTAAGTTTTTCCTTAATACAATATTTATATTTATTCTTTTTTTAAGGTGCCCAGATACTACTACACTGATCACTAACCAATGCATTACTGGTATTGGGAAAAGAGGACGGTTCATTTATACTGCTGATGGTGACTTAGTTTGGGTGAAGGTTGTCGTTGTATGGTAAGGTAACTGTATGACGGCATCGCTTTTATTGAGAAAATTTGGCCTTTTTTCAATTTCTATGGCTTCTCAGATAAGGCTGGTTTATAGAAGCGGCTGGAGGCTATGGTTCTACATGGTTCTGGTGGCTTACACAACCATTGGCCAAAACTTGGCCAAAACTCTACAACCTGTCACCGAAAATGCTTCATCCTTCGTCAAAAATTCTTTTTATTTCATCGAACTTCTACCCTATCTGATCGTCAGATACTCTTGTAAGTTTCGATATCGTTTCACTCTTTACAAACATTCCTACAAACGAAACTCTTAAACATTCTGAAAACTAAATACAGTATCCATCAAGACCATTTATCTCTCATTAAACAGTGTATGTCGAACACTTATTTCATTTTCCAAAATCAATTCTACGAACAATTAAATGGTACTCCAATCGGCTGCCCACTATCTTCAGTAATTGTCGATATCTTTATGGAAGACTTCGAGACCCGAGCACTAACTACATCAATGCTCAAACCCTCATGTTGGCTACGATATGTTGACGACACATTCGTCATTTTGCAGCATGGCAGGGATGCTTTGGTGTCTTTTTAAACCCATCTGAATGGTTTACGTCTTAGTATTCATTTTACTATGGAAGTGGAAATTGATTCATCCCTAAGAAAAACCAATCCCAAGGTTTTCATCATCTTGTTTATCGAAAACCCACCCATACTAATTGTTACTTGCATGCCAATTCTCACCACCCCCTTCACAAATTATTTCAATCATTAATACGCTTGCCTCCAGATCAATACGCCTTTGCGATGATGCAAGTAGAGCCGCTTAGCTCTCTAGTTTAAGACAAGCCCTCATCCAAAGACTCAGACCCTCATCATACGAAAGCTTTTCTGCTTTACATCAAATGTGTCAGTACAATATCGACAAAATTCTTAAATCAAGAGGAATAAAGACAATATTTACCCCCAACAAGGATTTCTGTTCGCAATTCTGACTCAATTTCAGATCTAGATCAACACTATCTTTAAACAGGTCACAAAATTGATTTTAAAAACTACAGAACCATAGCCCCCGCGGTTCTATAAACCAACAATTATCCGAGAAGCCATAGAAATTGAAAAAACACCAAATTTTTTCAATAAAAGAGATTACGGCATACAGTTACCTACGACTTAAAGGCCTCTCATAAAGAAAATATCGTCCACTCCACCCGTCAATCAAAATCCTGCTGTCAGAAATGTTCACGCCAACCCCCGCGCCAATTACCACGCTAACCCCCCAACCTCCACCCAAATTACGTCAACACCGAAGGTATAAATAAACCGTCCTCTATTCCCAGTACCAGTAATGTTTTGGTTACTGATCAGTGTAGTAGTGTCTGAGGGTTCGGGAGACTGTGACCTCGGAAGCCCCGAAGAAGACATCAAAGAAGATGTCGAATGCTTGGCGCAATGATAATCGACGCGGTTGAACCCGTAAGACTGTTGAGTTTAATATTAATTCCTGTAATTACATAAATATATATATATATATATATATATATATATATATATATATATATATATATATATATATATATATAGTTATTGAACGTATAAACCTTTATCTACTTTCGAAAAATCTAAAGTAGGCCATCTAAATCTGGATAACGACACAGAAGTCTGTGAGGGGGAAAAAGAAAGTAATAAAAACTTTTTCGAAAGAAGTTTAACAACTCATTAACACTTTTCAAGAAAAATAATGCGTACATTCCTGAGCCACGCATTTAAATTATAAACGAACGAGAAATAGTAAAACAGCAAATGTGTCGTGGATAACACCCTCAACGTACACAATGAAAATAAATACTAAAATGTATTTAAGCTGGAATCCTTTGGAACTCAACGTTCATAAGGATTGCCGAGGATTTACAAGGATTACGTATTTTGATACTAAAGGATGTCACTCAGTCTATTCAAGCAATAAATATACATGGTGAACGTACTCAATATTCTTTAAATAAGGTACGATTTTAAAGTTGCAAACTTTTAATACAGCAAATTTTTTGTTTTTGACAATAAATAAAAAACATGACCATTCAAAAAGTTATTAATTATAAAGTTATACATTTAATTAATATATTAATTATAAAATTATTTAAAGTCTAAATTTTGATGTTAACAACAGGATTGTAGATTCGGAGAAATATGTGCAGAAAATGCACAGCTATTTTAAATGGAAAAACAAAAAGAAGTATTTCCAAACATGACATATACTAATGCAAGCTTAAAATTCTAAAAACAACTTTTGTAGACGACATAAAATGATATTCTGGATGAAATGAAAACACTTATAATAATAATTACAAGAACTGATCTGAGCTGTCTAATTCAAATGCCTTGACACTTCGACTTAAGTAAATCTTTGAAAGTCGAGAAAAATAGTATGGTATAGTATATAATTCTCGTATAACACGTATATTATATTAATTAGACATGGTGGATTGCCGAAAACATTCCACCCAGTTTTTTTCTTACTGAAGTAAAAAAAAACAACAAAAAAACGCTCGGACACGTCAATATTATTTATGCCATGAAATAAGCCTTTCTTCTTTTGGGTAGTTAGACATTGCCATAGAAGAAATCCGAAATAAATAAATATACATAACCTAACATTTGTCGACTTAATAGATAGAATTAATCAATATATTAAAAACATAATTTTGAAGACCTTTCCAGTATTTTTTTAACACGTCCAGAGGATCTATTAGTCGGGAATCTAATAGAACTCATAAAGAAGGACAATAAAAGTTAAACATTTGTCTATATTAAGTTTACCTATGTGTTATCTCGACTAATATGTTTAAAACTTCTTAAGCACATAAAAATCGTGTAAAATGTGTTATTGTAATACTAAACTGATTACTTTAAAATCGAGCATTCCATTCATGCTATTAGTTTTTGAGCTGAAGTTTTTTTTCGGTAATAAAACTGAAATAACTTCCAAAACCTAAATTTATTCTTAAACTCAACAATAAAGCTGTAAAATGCATGAGTATGAGCATTTATGAGATAACACTGAACAAATTTACTGCAAAATGAATAAAGATTAAATAAAACGAATAAGGAGAAGCAAAGATAAATATGGAAAAGAAGATGAAATTAATTTGGAAGGGATACACATATTTCTGGCCAAAAATATGTTAATGGCAGTAGTTAAAAAACTTCAAACAAGCATGTATTTCTACTTTTGGATGTGGACACAAAGTGTGAAGACGTAATTGCGTTATTCTAGTGACATAGTGTGTATTCAAAACTTACTGTTAAGGCACATGGTTATCACAATAACTAATAATAATATCTGATAGTGTATGGTCAAACCATTCTTTGTAATTATAACATATACTAGAGGTTTTAATACAGTGTAGATAATTAAAATTATTATTGTAAATTTTTAATGATCTTATATTAATTGTACTTGTAAATAATATAGTGTTATTTATTAGTATGTTTAGTTATTGTTATAATAGTGAAATTTGGAGGGAGGTAATTAAGAGACGTAGGCTTCTTAACTAGTCATACTAGGTGATGTAATAGTGACAGATGACGTTACAGCGCCACTGTGACTGATAATTTTAAATGCGACCTTATGGTAAGTGGTACCTCGTTTGAAAGGTATTGAAAATACCTATTCAACCATACTATGTTTATTTGAGTTTAAGCTCATTTTGATAATTAAATTAAATAAATACTAAAATTGTAGCTTCTCATTTAACTAATAAATATTTAACAACAGTTCTTATAGTAAGTGTTTAAAATGTGCTCCATCTACTTTCTGACAGTAATGCATCCTATTTCTAAACTCTTGCCGTACTCGTTCAAATGTGTCGGGAGAAATTGCTCTACGTTCTTCAACAATTCGTTGTTTCAAAATGTCAATATTTTCGGGTGCTGTAGCGTAAACTTTAATTTTCAAGTATTCCCACAGAAAAAAAACTAATGGTGTGAGGCCCGGTGACCGAGCTGGCCATTCGATCGAACCTCGTTGTCCAATCCATCTACCACGACATTCTTCATCTAGATAACGTCTTACTGCACCATAATGGTGTGCAGGACCACCATCTTGTTGAAACGTTATTTCCAAGTTGCCGAATTCATCTGAATTATCCTCCAGAATTTCAAGTATTAACGGTTCAACTGCATTTTGTAACATCCCCAGATACACTTGACCGGTTAAGTTAGTGTTGAGAAAAACAGCTGAAATATGTGGTTTCCCAAAATACCTGCCAAAAAATTTATTTTTTTGGGAAATTAAGTATGTGTTTTAGGAAAGACGTGAGAATTTGTGTCACTCCAATACCTCACATTGTTATTTCACATAATAATAATATTTCCATTGAGAGAAAAAGTACTTTCGTTACTAAAACAAATTGTTTTTATGTAATCGGGCTATTGGTTAATTTTATTCGATATATTTTCACAGAATTCTAGTCTTCGGTCGGTGTCATCATCTGGAACTTGGTGCACAATTTTTAATCTGTGTGGATAAAATTTGTTTTCAGTCAACACTCGGTGTACTGTCTTTTTACTGATTCCATAGATAAATGCAACTTGGGCTGTAGAAGAAGTAGGGTTCACTACCATTTCTAAAATTATGTCAATTTTTTTCTCATCACTAATTGTTGGTCGACCAGATCGTTTGACATCTTGAACACTAACTGTTTGTTTAAACTTCCGAAGAAGCTTCCTCAAATAAGCTCGATGTAGGGAGATCAGGGTACCTCTCATTAAAAGACGTTCCGCTGCATGGAAATTATTTCCACATTCACCAATTATTAACACAGCTAACATACGTTGTTAAGTCATCAGTTTTGATTTAAGAAACATGTTGAAAATGTGACTGTCCGATCAATCACTTTCGATCAATACCTACAGCTCTAGCCAAATCAGTCGGCGCTAGTTATTCAATGTGTATAATTGTACGAAGAAGACGATTTGGCACATTGTTCTCGACGTGGACATTAAATAATTAAACTTAAAACTAAAATAAATATAGTAATAGCTGCCTTGTGTTAAACTTCACAAAGAACAAATAAAAAATATGTATGATCCGTCCCACAGCCTTCTTTAAATAGTGGCAGAACTTGTGTTTTAACTTACTTGCGTAAAATCTATTCTAAATTGGTTTATGTGTAAATCTATAATAGTTATTCCAATTTTAATTATATAGGGAATAAAAACAATAACGTTACATCTTAGAAAATGTTAAGTTGACTAGAATGAACACATCTACAATGAGTAAGCACACTGCTTAAACAAAATAGTAGATGTGTTATCAGGACCTAAAAATCTTTTACTGGAAGAGAGGAAACTGGAGCCACTATTTCTCATAAATATACCATTGAAAAAATTAGCTAAAGAGATTTAAGGTTTCAATGCCATTAATAAAAGTTTTATTTTTATAGTACCTGCATATCATATGAAAAATTAACAGATGATATTTTGTGGTTTATGTATTTCCAAGAGTTTTGGGATAAGACTGTAGATCACTATTAACAGATGAAATAAACTGATTTTGACATCGATTGTTTAGTATCTTGCATCTAAATCTAAGTTCTGAAAATAGTTCGTATTTTCACAGTTCTGAGCTAAAAACTGTAAAAATTAAAAGATTTATATTTCTTGTAAGGAACCGATAGATTTATTTCCTCATATAATACCTCCTATAATTTGAAAACAAATACATTTAAAATGTATACGTAAAGTTATTCCGCTGAATTGAAGCAAAGTAATAATTTAAGTTCGAGAAACCAGCATTTTTATAGATATAATAGAATTCTTGAGACAGTTACTTTCAACTATTTTCAAATTTAAGTAGGAACTGTAAGAAACACGCGGGAAATTATCAATAAAAAGAGGATTATTGGATTTAATGAACAAAATATCTTTATCATTGATAAATAAAAGATCTAAACAAATGTTCCTGTTGTTGGATAACTAAAACATTTGTAACATGTTCAAATAAGCAAAACATTTAAAGCATATTTAAAATCTCCTTAAATTATTCCCCTTAGAAAATTACTTGCACGCCACCTATCGTATATACTTAGCTAAAAACCTTAAGAATTGCCCATAAGCAACGAGCGATTTGTCATGCCTTTTTCTCAACAACGAAATAGTTCGTCATAATATGTTTCCTGCTTTTATTATCTTTCATTTGTTAAATAGAAACCCTTCCTCTTAACAAAGAAGTTAGTTTCTATTCTATTCTAGAAGTCAGACATTGTTATTGATTTATATTACTATTTGATTTATCATATAAACAGTGTATATATGTCGAAATATTAAGTGTGTACCGCACAATCAGAATAACTATTCTCTCACGGTTTATTTTATTCTCGCGTGATTATCTTAACCGTACCTTACCTTTCTCGTTATCTTATTTTATATATCGTAGGTTTCCCTGTACCTCTAAAAATAGGGTGATGCCCAATTATTTCCCGTCTCTTTACCTTCTAACTTCTCTTCTCTTTATCTTCAGTACTCCACTAACCAATTCTTTGTATTTGAGCTGTAATAAGAGCCCCGACCAAGAGACCTCTACCAGACTGAAGCCGGAGCCTAGTACCGTGTAACTTCTACTCGTACACATAAGGAAAGGAAATAATTGGACACACACAATACAAGAGAAATGTTAATGTTTTATTAAGCAATTACAAAACAGAAAAATCATAAAATTGTATAAATGTCTAAAAACAAAACTAGAAAATGTTATTAGTGAAGTGTAGTTTTGACAAATCCTCGTACAGTAACTCCCCGTAAAATGTGGCAGCGTATCGAGAAAATTAAAATATCGGCCTTGGGTTTGGAAAATACTCTCCGGTTATTCCGGGGTAAAAACCGGAACTGGTTTCGCATGGAAATCTCGACCAATATGTTGATTCGTTTACAGAAATCTACTTATCGATCCCGTTTCAAATGTAAATCGCGTAAAAACGTAGGAAACGGTGGCGGAAAGAAAAAAGTGAACTAACGATACACCTCACGTTGTGGACTAAGTACATAAAAATAATTTTTACATTCGGTTGTTAATTTTTCAAAAGATTTATTAAGTATTTGTTTAAGATATAACTCTTTCACACACCTACGCTATAAACTATATGATATCTACATTTTTTTCTTATTTTAGTATCGCCTTTATTCTATTTCTTCTCCATAACGTGACGTTGGTGATCACTCTTTAGTTTTTCTATTTCTAGCGGGATATAACATCTGCCTATAGTTTAGATGATGCTTGTTGGAGTTTCGGACATTTCTCAACTAACTTTTTTTAGAATTTTGTTTGTACCAACTACTCCGCTGTACATAATAGCGTCTAGAAAATTTCTATCGACGCTGAAAATATATTATATATTGATATTAATGTAACATTACAACGATTTGAAGAATGTTGACCAATTTTTAGTTTTTAAAAGAACATTGTTTAAAAGTAGTTTTGTAAACACAACGGTATTGATTTTCGCTAATAGATATTGTAGAAAATTAATTGTGTTTTCTACAATAGTTTGTTCAAGAACTAAACAATGATAATTAAAATTGAAGAGCTTAATGTGAAACAATGACAAGCCTCAAAAAGGCAAAAGTGAGATATTTGACTTTGAATGTTAAAAATAATATTATAAAATCCAGTAACAACTTTTGTTGTTTTAATTTAGATATGTGGGTGCATGTTGCGCTATGGAACTATATTTATAACAATATTAATAAAATTACTCCAAAGTTGAGATAAAAACTGTCTTTATTTAAAAAAAAATGTGGCTTGTTACATTATTACATTAATGATAAGTACCCAAAATCTTATTTAATCAACCAACTCGGCGACCTCATCAGCAACATCAGGGCTGACATTCTCTTGTAAACTCTTGTAGAATGGATGATACACTGAAGGTATGTAGGGTAATAATGATCTTACATTTTCGAGTTTCTTTTTTGCAATCCGAATGGGCTCAATATACTTATATACACTAACGGGGTTGTAGGTACCATTCACAGAATGTTTAACGTAAAATGCTTGTCTGTTATCACTCCTGAACAAAAAGGAAAAAACATTGGAAAAATCCAAAGATTGCTGGTCATCAGTGCGAGTACTCTTTTTAATGTTCTCTAAGAGTGGTTGTACATTGAGGAAATCTTCCTGCTTCATAACAGTTAAGTTGAAGGGCTTCTTTTTATTAGATTCTTTTATAATTTTTTGCCATTCCTCAGGAGAGTACACAAGCGGAGCATACTTTCTATGTCGTTTTTCTATAAGAGCAAAATCCCTGTCGGAGGGAAGGTGAGTGTGTCCGCTGACTAAAAAATGGTGTGTAATAGACTTAAACTTTTGTTCCTTCACTAGCTGGAACCATAAAGACATTAAAAGCCAGTTTTTGTTTTGCCCGGGACAATTATCCGTGAAGAAAACGAGATGCTCTACTTCACCTATCTTTGAGCTTAGAAATTTTATGAGTATTGATGCAATTTCATCACTTCCTCTTTTTGCAATGTTTTCCGTCCAGACAAACATATGACCAGCGTCTTCCGTACAATCATGGATTCCTAGATTATACATTCAGATTTTCCTGCAATAAAATGCAGGACCAGTGGTTAATTTGGGAATCGGTAACGCTTGCTGCAACTCAAACGATATAACACATGTCCTGTTATCAATTTTGGACTGGGCTGTTTCGCTCTTCAGTAGTTGTTGCATTGCCTGAGCCTTACACTTGTGCAAGTTAAGTCTTGTTGTTAATTCGCTATAATCATTTTTTCTGATTTTGCTGACTCTATTTGGATATTAATTTCGTCGCATGTCTTGCAAGTATCTGATTTTGGCAGCTTGAATCCAATATTATACTCGGTACAAAATATTTTACGGTAAGTATGCTCCTTGACTGGTTTAATTCCCATTTCTGTACACCAAGGGACATATCGATCCAAATAGAGACTGGCTATACTCATGTTATGATCCAGATAAACTTTATTCATGTTCTTGTGTCGACTGTAGTGACTTTGATACTTTGGAATCGAATGTATGTGGTTTTTAACATTTAGTATTTCAGAATCAGATATTTTGTTCACACGGTTTGTATGTTGTCTCTTTCTGGCACTAGATTTCCTTCTATCTTCTTGTGAACAATGTTATTTACTCTGCCCTTAGAAGCTTGAAGTCCGTGGATATTTAAAAATTCTGTTTTACAGACACGTGTAGTTTCACCATTAACATTAATGGAGTAGACTGCATTGCTGTTTCTATGCGATTCTTGATGTTTTTTCTTCTTTCGGTAGGACCTTTTCTTCTTAACAATATCTATACATCCGAATAAGTAGCTATTTTGTAACTCCCATGAACCGAGGTTCCAGAATTCGTTAAAAATATTGCTCTCGTGGCCCTGAAGCTTTTCCCTACACTTCTTAGTGCAACTGCAAGGCGGTCCCAATTCTCGACCAGGCACATTTTTTTTCACTTTGTCGCTTACATATGGTTGCCCTAAATTTCGTCGATTTTTTCTTTTTGATCTTATAACAGTGTTCATTGCTTTGTCTCCATCGACTTGTTGGAGTTTTGTCGGGTGTGTTTGGTTTTGTCCTTTTTCTTGACGGGCCTTGTTCATTATCCTACAACAAAATGCAATAATATAACAAGCCATGTCACAAGCCACAACAATCATACTTTAATCTTTAATGGTAATAATGTGACAAGCTACATTTAACAAAAAAATTACGTACCGCTGTATTTTCATCACTTGAGTCACTTCTAGATTGTACATAGTCAGGATCACGGTCACTGTCATCGAATGTCGACTGAACTTCAGTATTTGTCTTACTAGAATCGTCAGAACTCACAGAAATATCTGAATCGCTTTCGCCCATGTTCGCCATTTTGATGTGGCTTGTCATTATGTCGAGTAGATACTAAGATAAACTAGATCTATGCAACACTGTTACCATAGGTTTGTCACGTCATCTATTAACGACGGGCTGAAATAAATTTTTAGTGGCTTGTTATACTATTACTTTAACCGATCATAGCACTAACTCTTTTTGAACTCATGTGTGGCTTGTCATTGTTTCACATTAAGCTCTTCAATTATTTTGTTGTTATCAACAAGTCCTCACAGACACTTCGTCTAAGGACTAGCAACCTCCAGTGGAGTCTTACGTTGCCATGTAATCAATTCCTATTGTAACTTAAACATCATAGTTTATAATTTTGAAAAATGTAACTCAAAGTTAATCTAACAACATTTAAAGGGTTTTTACCCATATAATTAGTGGCTTCAAACATATATATCCAGATAGCACTGATGATGAAATATTAATTCCGAAAACGTTCTGTGATGTAGTCCAATAGGATTTCTATTATTATACCTTTTATAAAGGAATTTTTTTAATAAAATTTTTGTGATACTTAGTATACAGCTAACTACAGGTTTTAGTTTCCTTGTGGATTTCCCATCTCAATAAATTAAAGACCTACGATCAGCACAGCATGCCTTTTTCATGCTGTTTCGTATCTCCTGCGCCTGTCAGTTTTTTTACATTCAACTATTCAAACCGAACTACATTTAAAACACTTCGTCTTTGTTTTCTCAAATACAAGCACGCCAGTCAAAACTACCTCTTTGGCTTCTCAATTAGAAGGAGATTCCAATTAACTTTATTTTTATTAAATAGTTACCTCAGTTAAATTCAGTGTTGGTGCATAAAATATATAAGTACCTGCTCTACTACAATTCATACACAGGAAATCGACAGTTTTTCGTGCCAATCTTTAGTAAATGCAGGTCCGACAAATTACAGGGTTGCCAAATATACAACTAAACTTTTTTGCTCTACACGTCTGTATACATTTGATTAATTTTAAGAACACTTTAAATATTTCTAGAACATTTTTGTATTCTAAGAACATTTATATATTTTATTAATTATTCCATTTTCAATTTTACTACACCATTACTTATCCTCAATCTTGCGAGTCGCTGGTCCTTCGCGAGTTATATTTATTTTTTATCTACCAAATGTAGGAATATGAAAATGTAGTTTTACAAATATTTGGTTTTAAATCATAGAACCAGCTACCTCATCCTTTTCCACACAGATACATAAATTAATATACTATTACAGTATAACGCGAAATTTACTACCTGCAAGTGTTGACTTTTATCCTGAACTATACAACATAACTGCCCATTTATAATTGTTCAAGCTATGCCAGAAATTTAAACTATACCATATAACTGGCAAAAGTATACCAGAAATGTTTTATCTCAATACCCAGATAAAGAGTTGTCTACCTCATACTTTAATCTTAATTTTAATGTGTAACTTGACGATAGAGTTTGGATGAATAAAATAGAACGGATATATCTAATAAACTAGACTAACAATCATGAACACCTGGTTTAAAATTTCAAAACATTGTTTCTCTACATGGAATTCATCACAAACTGGACAAACTGATAAAACCGTACAAAACCAAATTTCAATATAATAAACTGGAGGTTTTGGCATAGTCAAAACATACCCCAGTACTAATATAAACTCGAACCAGAACTTACTGTGATCTAATAAGTATTGCTGTACTCTAACCTAAGGGTTAAAATAAAAAAAGACGAAAACCTCTAAGCTAAATAACATACAAATCAGTCCAGACTTGAAACTCCAATTAGAAACAAACCTGTCAACGAAAACTGACTGAATACTAAAAATTTACAATAAATTAGAAGCAGACCACAAAACGACCAAAAACATCAGAACAACTAAACAACAGCGAGTTACAACAGTGATAAAGCTTTAGAAGGAACAAGAGTTTATTTTCTATAAAAAAATTAAGCAAAAAGTGGGTACCTGAAAGTCAACAGATAAAACCGTTTTTTTTTATGCTGGTGGAAATGTTCGAAACATCATACCATTGACCGGTGTGTGTTGGATTCAGGGCAGAGGAAAACATCCAAGCCCATTTCCCCCTGTGTAGGGGAGGTCCTACAAACGGATGCCTTCCTGTTGCCCTGCCTACCAACTAAAACCACCCATTCTTCGTCAAGACACCCCCTTACGTGTTCAGTTAGCGAACGAAACTTAGGGGTGCCTTGCGCTGCCTAAATTAATAATGAGGATTTGCTGCCGGTTCTTAGCTAGGAGCGGTAAGGAACCAGGTGGAAAGTATATGGAATGTATAGGTATACTAGGTGAGAATAAGGTATAGGAATACTAGGTATTAGGTAATACTAGGTAACGATGAGTAAGTATAGTAAACAAGTGTAGTACATATATATGTACATACATACATACGTACATACACAAATACACACCTACGAACAACCATATACATATATACACACATATACACATATCTATATATTCATAAATAATATGTAATTACCAATTTTCAATGGAGGCGGATTGCCCCAGATCACTTTCATCCTGTCTGTTTCTTTCTATATCATGGACTTTCTCTTCATAATTTTTGTTACTTGGTCTATAAGACATTCAAAGTTCTCTCTGCTTTCGCTTAGCAACACATATTAAGTTGTCAGAGGATATTTCTCCAATCTTTGTTCGCATTATATGTTGCTCTGACGCAAACACCTTGCACCTGAAGATACAATGCTCTGCATCGTCGTCTACGTTACATATGACACAATTATTATCGCTGGTTTTTCGTATACGATTCGTGTTGTAACACTGGGTATTACAATAATATATACAAGGCCAGAATCGCTCGTTGTCGAAGAGTGTTGGGCGGGGATTTCATAAACATATAGAAACTATATCGTATTTTAAATCCAAGCACAATTAGATAATATGAAATTATAATTTATTATTGGACGCCACCCCTGGTTTATCCTCGAAGGGGAAGAGCAAAAAAAAAAATTAAGATTTATTGAAAGTTTACAAGAAAACTATTCTTTATTATTTCTTAGTATTGAACAAAAAGAAAACATTAAAAGTTACGTCATCCCAAAGGGATACCAAATTATTATTTTATGTTTACATTATCATAAACAAAAAAACTTTGTATCGTATTAAATTAAGAATTGGTTATGAAGAAAATGAATGTATATATATATATATATATATATATATATATATATATATATATATATATATATATATTAACCCCAAATTTCGAAATTTGTTTACATTGAAAATAATATAGTTATTTATCAACTAGGAACAATGAAGAAAATAAACCTTTAAATTAAATTAGAACACTTCACTATATTTTCATTTTTTTGAGTTCATAATCATTTCTGTTGTCTTGAAAGTAGGTATAATAAAAATTGGTACAACCTTAATCTGCTCTGTTTCTTTTCTTATTTAATCAGTCACCAAATAAACCATTGATTCGGCTACGTCTTATATCAATCCACCACCATCCTAGATAAGAGGGGTTAGGTATTCCATAAAAAGATACCGCTACTGGGCCATGATCTGGAATAACTCCATACCAATATTATCTTGCGACAATGTATCAGAAAAATATCAGCATTATAGCCTCTCCAATAAGGGTCTAAAAAAATAAATATCTATCTGAAATATGAACAAGAAAAGGATTGCTTAGCTCACCTCTGAATGATACCCACTTTGGAAATACGTCTTAACGGTTGGACGTTCTTAACAGGAAAGGGCGAGACGCTATTCTTGCGCTCTCTGGAAAATGGGCGTGAGTGACAAGTTGAAAAATATGCTCATCTACCGGATATATTTGGGAATTACAGAAGAATCCTTGAGTCGGCTACAGGTAGGTACTTGACAGATAGATGGGGTTACTAGTTTTATTTAAAAAAAAATATAATCGAAATTTATAATGATTTTCTTTTAAATCTTTTGAAACGGTTACAGTGTAAGACCTGAAAGATCCATGTCCGGTCAGGAACTGCTTAAAATAAAAATTTACTCGCTTGAACTTACATTTGTACCACTCTATCACGTTGGGTATTAATTTTTTGGTCCATTGTGCCTTGTCTATCTGTGCCTCCCATTCTGCTTGCTATTCTGTTAGTACTTGTTGTCTAATGGCGGCTCTGACCTAAGGTAGGTGACCGTCTCGAAAGTTATAGAGTGTCTGCCATTCTTTCGCTAGGAAGTGAATGGGGAGCGTGCCGGCTATTACCTGTAGGACCATCGTTGAAGTAGTCCTGTACGCACTTGTCACTTTTACTAGGGGCTCACGCTGGGCTCTGGTTATTATGTCTCTGTACTTTTTGTAATACTCTGTACTTTTTGGGCAGTACATCTGCCCAAATGGGGGTTCTATATAGGAGGGTCGACTCTACCACTTGCAGGTATATTCTTCGTTTTTGGATGCTTGGTCCTCCTATATTTGGCATGATCCTTTGTAGGGCTGCCGATCTTTCTTCCGCCCACTGGACTACATTTGTCAGGTGTTTCGTGATCCTTAGGCTTGTGTCGATGTATATGCCTAGGTATTTTGCACAGTTTGTAGGCATTATAATAGTACTACCAATTTGAAAAGATATTTTTATTCAGTTCTGGGACTATGATAATATCTGCGTAAATTTGCAAGGCTATTCCGTAAATCAGGTCGTGTGCTACCTTTGCTCTTTCGATGTTCACCTGCAGTATTTTAAGTCCTTTCGTCTGGATCGAAGCCATTTTAAGTCGTTACAGCTAGCTCTTCTAGATCACTAGGATGAGAGTTGTCCGGGATCAATTGAGTATTTTCCACAGAGTGTTTTCCGGAGATAGTCCAAACAATACCTGAGGTCCTTCAGTGTCGGGGACGGGATTGTTGTTTTTGTTTTCCGCTGTGTTGCTACCATTTTTTACGGCCTCGGCATTACACGGCTCGAATTCCTCCATTAATGAGGAATTTTCAATTATCGGTTGGGGAAAGGGTGTTGATGGCGGTTTAGCGGGCACGCTCTCTGTGAGTTCTTTTGCACGCGTCTTTTTGGCTAGTCGCGCCCTTTAGAGAGCGCCACTGAAATCTTGGCACCCCGCGGTTCCAATATGGTGCTTCTGTTTAAAGAGAACACACCACTCCTTATTTGTGCAGGCCAATGCGGTCAGGACCGTCGCACTTTAAGATGTCATGTGTGTACGACCAGCACCGTTGACATCTCCTAACTATGTATCTTTTTTCGACCTCGCATCTAGAGATGGCTATTTTAATGTTTCCTATCTCCAACACTATTTTGGCTGCCTCGATAGATAGAACAACCGTGGCTGCCAGCGTGTCCCCTGGCATCTTCCTTAGACTTGTAATCCGGAAGTCCATTTCCTACTTGCCTATCACTACAGGCAGTGCATTTTGCAATATCTCTGTGTTTGTATTCGCGGTCATAACTCTGATATGTATGACCGTGGACCTATGTTGTACCAGTTGTCTTGCCTTGAGGCCGCTATCTTTGAACGCGATGGCAGTCTTTATCGCCTTGACGTCATCTGGGTCCTTATCTAAAGGTGATAAGTAACTTCTCAATAGCGTTTGTCTTGCTCACGGCTTCCTGTTCCCCCCTCTAGGAGTTGGGTGTAGCTTGTGTCCTTTTTCGACACGATGAAGTCGTAGGTCGGCCTGTCCTTTCTTGTTGCGATGGTATGTACTTGTACCATGTTGTTAGTCGCGTTAAAGATAACATCTGCCATCTTCCTCAAATCTCCAACTGACATAAAGCTCACGTGGTGCAAGGCCACGGAGGTATTTGGGAAGGCCTCCTCTCTCTGTTCTAGGATGTTCCACATGTCTTCTTGCGTGTCCGCCGTTCTAATTTTTAAATTTTTTTGAGATTTGGTGCGTCGGTCCGCGCCCTTTCGTATTGTTGTTGTCTGTTCCAGCACTTCAAAATTCTCCTTTAAAAACTTTTTAAAGACTACCTACTTTAAACTTTAAAAAAAGTTCACTTAAATACAGTATACAACACGGCTATCCACCGATATCTAGGAGCAATCCGTTCTAGTTCAGCTGAAAGTCTTAACTGTGAAGCTAATGAACCTTCTCTATGGCTTAGACGATAAAAACCTTTTTCTCTCCTATGCTCCTGCAGTTCCTTCTAATCCTTCTAATGCAATATATCCGTTAATTACATCATTACAACAACCCTCCATGTAACTTAATTATAAATCCTTTTCCTAGTCGTCTACAGCGGTTGTTAAAAGATATTAATTTGTCTAAAATGAGAACTCTACCATTCTCCAATTGTACCAACCAACTCCCACATCATGATATTTAACTCACTAAATTTAATAAGGAAGATATCAGTATTTATACATTAAGATTTTTCTTTCTAGAACTTATAAACAAAAACAAATATACAATAGTTCTTTACACTAACCCGTTAGGGACTGAAAGTGGTGTTGGATATTCTGTAACTACTGTACAACAGCCTATCGAACTCTATAAAATTGCTCCTTGGTGTATTATCCAAACTAGTGAATATCTAGCTATCTCACGTGCTTTCAAATATGCTCAAAATTATCCAAATACACACATAGCCATATGCACTTATTCACTTTCCTCTATACACTCCATTCATCCACCAATTATCTTCTCGTCCAAGATATTCATGACACGACATATCAGATTCTTATAAAGCAAAATACAACAGTCACTCTGATGTAGGTACCATCCCATGACGGGATTAGTGGTAACGAAAAAGCTGATTACCTTGCCAAACAAGCAGCATCATCCATAGACACCATTATTAATATACAAATCTGGAACTTAATATACAAATCTAAAAGATAGACTGAAGAAGCTTAATCTATCCACCTGGCAGATTCACTGGCATAAAGTTACTTCAACGCTGCGTGAAAGTAAACCCTCAGTGAACCTACCCTACCTATTCCAGTTTATCACGGAAAAATATGGCAATCATAAGGATATTGCGTTTATCTGATGCCATCATCAACACAACCAAAATGTCAGCACAGTAAATTGGAATTCGTGCTAATGACCATAGATGTCACATGCATGTTAATTTAAATAAAAAATGATTTAAGAAAATTACCCATTTTCGCAACTAACGGTTACAAGTATAAATTTATTATTATACATATATCATTCTTACTAGGATTTCCAATTTCCTCCTGCTTAATTTTGATTTTCAAGTATAATATCACTGACGTTTTAACCTTAATCTTTCAAAATGTTGGTTACTTTAATTTCGAGGCAGATCAGAAATAGGATAAGTAGGATTTACGTTTGAAGAAGTAGGATAAGATTCGTAAGTGGTGGATGGTATATTTTAATTGTCAGAACTGGAATATAATTTCAATTAAGAGAAACGGGAAAAAGAAAATTATTTTTAATCGAAGTCATATCTGTCAGACTTTAATTTATATCGGCGTTACAACATTAAGACCTTATTACTTGGAACGATATTATTTTTATAATTGATGAAATTTTACTCGGGTACGATAAGAGAAACTTGAAATTAGTATAAAAGATTACGAATCTTTTAAATTAGGTTTCAATTCTCAAAACTGACAGTTCCCAAAAGTTCATGGTCAACAAAAAATTGGAGTAGAGAAACCAAGGATGATTAAACGAAAAAGATTTAACAAATTATATAGGGTTAACAATATCACAGAGACCTGTGAGAAATTTAAATCTACATAGATAATGTCGGATAATTCCTATATGGCACCTGAATAAGAAGATAAATAATTATTCTCATAACAGTGCAGTGCTTCGTTTTTTGTAAAGGATTTTGTTTTTACCTTTGTTTTTTATTGACAACTCAAAATTTTGTATGTTCAAAGAATAATTACTATACTTTTTGTTCAGCTGTATTTGTAGCTATATTTTACTAGATAATAAGTTGTCATATCTACATATTATGATATGCTAATAATTGACTTAATTTCATAACAATTCTGTTTATTTTTAATATTTACTTTGAGTATTATTTAATCTAAAACGAAATTCACCATTCTACCTAGTTACAAAAGTACTATATAATTCTAGAAATATTTGTTTAAAACCTGATTTGTTTTGATTTACATTGTCGATTTTGATATTTGCATTATTTGGTTTATGGCTAAACTTTTCACCATATAACAAATAAAAGTTGTTCTTCTTCTTCTTACGGTGCCTATCCGTTCCGGATGTTGGCGATCAACATGGCTATCCTAACTTTGCTTGCTGCTATTCTGAATAGTCCGGTTGTCGATGTATTAAACCACTTTGTCAGGTTTTGAAGCCAAGATATTCTTCTTCTCCCTGGTCCTCTCTTTCCAAATACCTTGCCCTGAAGAATGAGTTGCAACAAGCCGTATCTCTGTTCATTCCTCATAACATGGCCAAGATATTCTAGTTTGCGCTCTTTGATGGTGTTAATAATCTCGCATTCCTTGCCTATTCTACGTAGGACCTCAACATTAGTCACACGATCCACCCATGAAATTCTTAAAATACCTCTGTAACACCACATCTCGAATGCCTCCAGTTTTCTTAAAGCTTCGGAAAGTGTCCAGGCCTCTACTCCGTATAATAACGTAGTAAAAGTAGTAAAAGTTGTTAATTAGTAGAAATTATTTATTTATTACTCTTTCATAATCTTCCTTGCTTTTGGGAAATAATAAGATAATTCTTACAAGAATGTAAAGCTACCATATAAGGTGTGTTTGTTTATAGTTATTTTTAAATATGTACCCATTTTGGTTTTATAGAGAGGTTTAGCATATTTGTCATTCTTTTAGAAATTTTCTTAAACCAAATCTTTTCATATTTTAAGAGTTGAGTTTTTCTTTTCTCTCAAAAAAGGATAAGGTGGCGTGCTTTATTTTCCCCTTTTCTAGTTGTAGCAAATTCTGTCATTTCCATTGGTGCATTTCAATTCCCAAGTTTTTTATTTAAATATACCTTATGCTAGATCCATACACCCACGTCCCAAAGCTCACCGTTGTGTCATTCAAAATACCTCAGCGCCGGTTTGCAAGGTAAACATACTTGCACCTGGAATTATTTTCTCTTTTAATCCCCAATATCCCTTCCAAGTAAAGTTACGATACAACATTACAGAAGTATCTGATATGAAATCCGGTATCCGGTGTGTTTTATTTAGAAAAGTTTACAGCTACCTATATGATTAATTGGGCACTGTCTTCTTGTTCTTCACATATCTTTCTACTTATTAGAGGTGTCTGCATTGTAGACTTAAATTTATCAAACGGGCCTTATACAAAACAATCCTAAAAAATACATAAAAACAACATCAAATCAAAGTCTAAATCAACACATAAGTCATCATGGCGTATCAAAATTAAGAAAGTCAAAAACAACACAACCAATTGATACGGGTAGAAAACATTGAAATAAATAGATAGCAGAAAAATAGGGGAATAATTGAGAAACAAGAATCAATAAAATTACAAATATCTCCTTGTACAAAAATGCAAAAAGTAAATCTGCTTAAACTATTTGAAAGGGATCAAAATTTACCTCTTACCACAAACGAAGTATCTGTGAGTAGTATTGCCACATAAGTTATTTCCATAAACAACTTTCTAATAAAAAAGTGCTGACTAAATGGATGATATATATTATCTTCTGGAATACTTTACCCACAATAATGCTTGCCTTACATTCAACTGTATATTTAATTTTAGATGTGGGATAACTATAAAATATCCATTTTCGAGAAATAGCATGCTTTTTCAATATTGCGTGTGCTTTCATATTTATGGAAATAAATAAAATATATTCTGTTTCTCTGGCTTTCTACAAGAGTTAGCTTTCCGGGTCTACTTTTTCTGAGTGAATATCATTAAAGAATCAACCAGTGTCGAAACCAACGCAGGGCAACGAAGGATCCAATTTAAAAATTTTATTACATGTGCATAATATATATATATATATATATATATATATATATATATATATATATATATATATATAGTGATTCGTAGTACCTATCGGAATTATTATCCGTTTTAATATATATACATATGTATATATATATATATATATATATATATATATATATATATAAATGTATATATATTAAAACGGATAATAATTCCGATAGGTACTACGAATCACTAATTCTTAACTTCCTGGACGGAAGATTCCTTGCCAAAAAGAGGGACAGTTGAGAGATACCTGTGAAGAGAATAAATATTGATTGGTAATCATCATCATCATCATCATCAACTAGCCTCTAACGTCCACTGCTGAACATAGGCCTCTCGCATGCTTTTCCACTTAGTCCGATTTTGCGCCATCTGAATCCAATTTGTAGTCACTCTTTTTATGTCATCAGTCCATCTCGTTGGGGGTCGACCTCTATTTCTGTTAGCTTGTATTCGGGGTCTCTATTCCAAAATTCGTTTTGTCCATCGGTCATCAACTGATTTTGCTACATGACCTGCCTAGTTCCACTTTAGTTTTGTTATTATTTCAATAACGTCTGCTACTCCTGATCTTTTGCGTATAGTAGCATTGGGTATTCTATCACGTAGAGAAATCCCTAACATTATTCTCTCCATTGCCCTTTCCGCAACTTGTAGTTTACTCACTGTTGTTCTTGTGAGTGTTAGGGTTTCTGCGCCGTAGGTTATCACTGGCAAAATACACTAATTAAATACTTTTCTTTTCAGACACATTGTAATCTTAGACCTAAAAATATCCTTCATCTTTCCAAATGTAGCCCAAGCGAGGCTTATATAAGGATAAGGATAATTGGCAATATAATTTTTTAAATCAGGAACATTGATTTGGAAATAAGCGTAGGAAGACTATGTTAAACGGTATTCTGTTTTCTTTATTCATCTTAGAAATAGTAATATAAAGTTTTGCACAAATTTTGTATCTTTTAAATTGATTGTAACCATTATATGTAGTCGTTCTTAAGTAGTGACATCAAATAAACATTATAGTAATATTTATAAAGTCATTAAGCTTCTCTTAAGGTTCTAACGTAGATATTATTATTATTCCAGATTTAGCCATACGGCTCACACTCCCTCTAAGGGGAAAATTCACTCATCCCAGATACCTACGGTATCAAAAGGATTGAGCTCTGGTGGGACTCTTTCCGTGTTATCGAGCCCTAGGTGACTTGGTTTGCTGGAGTATCTCCCAAAAATGTTCGTACACACCTGGACGTCGCGAGGAGTACAGCTTTCTGCATGGCCTTATAAAGATGTTCATTTAGACACAGCTGTTTTATGTTCGCTAGGAGGTTTTTGGGAATAACACCAGTAGTAGATACAATAATAGGTATTGTCTGGACACTTTCCATTCTCCATTGTCTCCTGATTTGTATTTCTAGATCTCTATACTTGGCGATCTTTTCGTTGTATTTAACACGCAAATTATTGGTGTTAGGTATCGCCACATCAATAAGTGTTGTTTGCCTGGTAAGTTTATTAACTAGTATGAGATCCGGTCTATTATGTGTCACTGGTTAGTCTGTGAGCACAGTGCGGTCCCAGTATAGCTTGTAGTTGTCATTATTATCCAGATTTAGCCATACGGCTCACACTCCCACTAAGGGGAAAATTCACTCATCAAAGATACCTACGGTATCAAAAGGATTGAGCTCTGGTGGGACTCTTTCCATGTTATCGAGTCCTAGGTGACTTGGTATGTCGGTGTATCTCCCAAAAATTTTCGTACGCATCTGGACGTCGAAAGTAACACAGCTTTCTGCATAATCTTATATAGATGTTCATTTAGACCCAGCTTTTTTATGTTTTGTAGGAGGCTCTTCGGGATAACTCCAGTGGTAGAAAGAATAATAGGTATCGTCTGGGTACTTTCCATTCTCCATTGTCTCCTGATTTGTATTTCTAGATCTCTGTACTTGGCGATCTTTTCGTTGTATTTAACACGTAAATTATTGGTGTTGGGTATCGCCACATCAATAAGTGTTGTTTGCCTAGTAATTTTATTAACTAGTATGAGATCGGGTCTATTATGGGCCACTTTTTGTTCTGTAAGCACAGTGCGGTCCCAGTATAGCTTGTAGTTGTCATTTTCAAGCATTCTATCAGGGACGTATTGATAATAAGGAAGATGGTCGGTTTGGAGAAGTCCCAGTTTGTCAGCTAGTTCTTGGTGGATAATCTTTCCTACTAAGTCATGACGTTCTTTATAATCAGTACCGACAAATGCCTGGCAGCCACCGGTAAGATGTTGGATGGTTTCTTGGGCTTGGCATCCATATCGGCATTTGTCATTTTGGACTTGAGGATCTTTAACAATATATTTCAGGTAATTTTTAGTTGGAATAACCTGATCCTGAATGACAAGTAGGAAACCCTCAGTCTCGGGAAACATCTTTCCTGATGTCAACCAATAGTTCGACGCTGTATTGTCGACATATTCTTGGCTGATCTCATTAAGATGTCGCCCATGCAGAGGTTTACTCATCCAGGCGCGCATTTTGTCTTGCTTAGTCAGGTGGTTTATGCGCATGCGTCATTATTATTATTATTATTATTATTATGGTGATCCCACTGGATACTGCTAACAGGGTTATCATCTTTATAAAATGTAGTACACAACAATAAAGATTGTTGTGTACTTTCACAGTAATCACTAGAATATTAATCTGTAAGATGGGTAAAGTAGATTAAGAGCAACACGCAGATTCTGCAAAAGTAGAGAGGTAACAGCCGCTGCAAAAGTGGAAAGGAAACTGCTGAACATACCATCTGCCACTACTGCACAATTAGCCAACGCCATAAGTAGCTGGAACAGATCTTCTTAGAGTCTAACCAGGTAATAAATATCTCTTCTAAACGAGTAATAGGCTTCCTTAGATGTCTACAATTGTAAAAAAGTCTTATCGTGCGTACACTGTATAAGTTAAATAAACTTGGGGATTATGCTCTTCTGTACCTTCATTACTTATATCGTTGTATTCCCTTAATTTTTCTATGATTTGTCGTAGATTAAAAAATTGTTCTCGTGTTCTCCTAGTTTTTACGAATTCATAGCTAATTAGGAAGCTATAAATTTATCTAATCTATTGTGTATTATCATCATATTCTTCTTCTTATTCCTTTGTATAAGCAATTTTGCTTATTAATTGGCGGGTTATATAGGGATATAGTCACAATCTACGGAAGATTGTCACTATTTCTCTTGCGCGCCCCATACTTCTACCACTTAGGTAACCACTTGGTGATTTGCCCCTTGCTATTTTAACGACTCTGGTGTCATTCTACTGATGTGATTGTTTCAAACTCTGTTTTTATTTTATGTCCAGTTTCCTGCAACTCTTCTGAGTATTCTCAATTCTGCTGTTTCTAGTACTCCCTTTAACTTGGCTGTATCGGGTCCTGTTTTCGATTTGTGCGCCATTATTGATCTTATAGATTCTTGATTTTATCTTGAAATTAAAGTATCAGTTACGCCACACAGTGTTATTAAGGTATTCTGTTAATCTATTTGCTCTTTATACCTGATTTCTTACTTCTTTGTCTCCATATTTCCATTATTTGTTCAATGCCAATTGACTTCGCTTTTCTCCCTAGGCCTGTCTGATCTCCGTTATCACTAAAGCAGAAGCTTAGTACGTTTGATGTCCATTGTTGTTACCTACAGCCAGTCTAGAATTTTTGTAACCTGTAGAAGTTTGTACAAGTCTTCTGCTCGGTCTGTCCTAAATATACCAGAGTCTCCTCTTAATTGTTCATATAGATTTTGTCTTTTGCAGTCCAGCGTCTCGCAATCACATAATACATATCTTACAATTTCTGAAGTTAAGGTCTCCATTGTAAATGCCTATTTTATTCAGAAATTCTTTTCTTGGTTCATGCCCGGTCAACATTTCTGTTACTGTTCTCAGTTTGTTCCTCCCAATACGAAGCAGATGCTCTATTCTTTTTGTACATGGTCCATCAATGAAGAGTTTTCGATGTTTTTGTTTTGGGATTCTCTCCCAAACCCTCGCTCATAACTTTCTCTGATACGGTCTACTAGAGTCCTACGTACTGCAGCCTTTGGTACTCTCAGAGTTACAGCCAGTCTGTTTGATTCGTTCGACCTTTTTTTTTGCTTTTTTGTTGCAATTTACATCTTATTGGTTCTTAATGATTACTCTTGTTCCAGTTTTCTTGCATCCTCTGAGTTTATTGACGCTCTTTATCATCATCACGCAATCAAATCATGCAGTCCATGCATGATTTGATTGCGTAGCATCGGGCTTAGTGAATCTTCCTGTCTTATTCCATTGGCCTGTAGGTCTGATCTATAGGTAACCTAAGTTGTCCATCTATTCTAACTTTCATCTTATTGTTTTGATATACTTGTATTATCTGTAAAAGGATTTATTTTGCATGTGCTATCATTCTAACAATGAAATACTCTATAGATGTACCATGTACGGAACAGGCAGTTGTCCAGACAGTAACATAAGGGTTGTCCATATGAGTTAATATAACTAGTTTATGACGTTTAAATCTATCTTGCCAATATTTTTTAACACTTCAGATGGAATTGGATCTACACTAATCTGTGCTATTTTTTTTAGCTTCAGCTAACAGCTTCAGTTTCTTCTAACATAATGTCCGGTTTTTTTTTCATAATCATTTTAATCAATTTTATTTCACAGCTAATATAGATGTTCGCAATAGTAATGCCATACGTATATTACGTCGTTTATATATGTTACCAATTCGTTGTTATCTTTATATATCTCCCAATTTTTTGGTTTAATACAACGTGTGATAATCTTAATTTTTTGGAATAGCTCTCTTGTTTGTGAACTGCCGTATATCTGTGTTAATATTGATAAGGTGTCTATTATCTTGTCTAAAGCTTATTTGGATATGGAATGGGGAGCCGCCTATATCTACGTTTGGTTTCCTATTTTTATACCTTGTTTGGTTAATGCGCTTCTCTATTCTAATAATTCTAATGTTTTATCCAGAGGCGTTTGTTTGTTGGTTGTTTTGGCTATGCTGTTTTCATTATCTGGATAAGGGCTTTTTTGTTTGTAGCCAAATATTTTGTGCTGTAGAGGTATACATGTTTTTCAAATATGGGCGACATGTTTTCTTCGATATTGATTTTCAGTGCTACTAGATTATTTATTTGGGGGAGTTTTTAGCAATTATTCCCTTTACTGGTTTTATTGGTTTAAGTTTGGTTTTATATTCTATCATCAGCAATATGTGGTTACAATTATTACAAACGGCATTTTGCTAATTTTTGGCTGACTTGATTCATTAAGTGATAACCAGATTTGTAACTTAATACGTATATCAATATATCATAGTTGTTACTAGTGCAAAATTGCAGCAGTCACACTCCTCACTCATTCCCGTTTCCAATACCAAAATTTCCAACAAGATTACCATCACCGTCCAATCGCTTTTCCAACTTAACGATAAAGTCTCTTAGAATGATAATAATTTGTTGACCTGAGATTTTATTAATTTTTGTGTCGAGTAGGTTGTAGAAGTCTTCGACTTCGTCTTCTCGTGCTGTGGATGAAGAAGCATAAACCTGGATAAGGTTTAGGTTAAATGGGTTTGCTTTAAGACATAAACACATTTTTGGATCGTTTATAGTATTATTTCCGAGTCACTAATGTTGTTTTAATTAAAACGGCATCTCAGTTATGTGATTTGTTGTTCAAATATTTTTCAAAAATCTATCGAATGACAACCACACTACTCCTCACATCTAACCCAAGGAAAAGGGTAACTTTGAAATCTTAAATAATAACCCCCCTTTTTTATTGCAGATTCAAATTTAAGGTAAGAAACTGTATTTAGTAATATAAAAATTAGTTTCCAGACTTCCCATCTGGATTTTTATTTCTGCGATTGAGCGCCATCTACCGCGAAAAAAAAACAAGTCAGGTAAAACTTTTTTACTTTTTCGTAGAATACGAATATGCAATAGAAATGGGATTTTCCATTAAAGATTTTAAAGTCGTTCCGCGCCCCACTCCCAGAGGGTGGGGCTGGGGGTTCGTGCTTAGTGTCATTCGATAGACCTTTGAAAACTACTAAAAACGTATTTTTTTGGTTTTTCATTTAGAAGTGTATTTCCTGAGATATTAGACCCTTCCCATAGTTTTCATCAGGTATCAGGATAAATCGTTTTTCCTAGATTATAGCGCTATCTATAAAGTAATTAGCCGACATAGGCAAGATTTAGCGTTAATCAATTTCCATTTTTTCATAAACACGATTCTGTGTTAGACAAAATCCGATTTGCTCAGATTCCACTGTATTAAAATATTAATGTATTTCCCTTTTATTTAGAAATTTAGTATTTACACGCCACTGACGCCAGGCGGTAGACGTCATTTTTGATTTTCCGTATTCAGTTCAAAGTTTCGCATCACAAAGAAAGTTTTTCTTTTTCTTGTGAAAAGTGGATCCTCCCAAATCATTGCTTTAATGCTCCTCACATCAAGATGTTGCATTTATGTATGTTCTTCTAAAAGATGGAAGAATGATCTTGTCGATTTTGATAAAAAATTTGAATTCGAATATTCAAAGGAACATTGATTGCTATAAATTCCTTAGAGTTCTTATGGAGATCATATTAAAGGTGTGGTTAGGATTTAAGAATATTTATATTAAACTATTTCACTCAAGACTTTAAAAATTGAAATTTTAATGCTGTTTTCTTTATTGTTTAATTATTATATTTATTATTAAAGTTAAGATAATTAAACTGTGGCAACTGTTTTGTAATTATAGCTGCTTTTTTTAGTCATTGTTATTATCATCATGTGTATATTACGTTTTGGCGTTTTTTAGTTAAATATTTTTATTTTAGTTTACTTTATGACTACTTTACCGTTTATGTTAACTAAGGTTATTGTGTTATCTTCTATTCTTCATTTGTTCTGAGTCAGGCCACTAAAGTCTCTTAACATTTTTTTACTAAACTTTACGAAGAATTCCTGTACTTTAGATGAAAGCTACCAAATTTCTTATTGGCAATTTAAACATTTCCATTTTAATATTTTTAGTTGGTCGGTGTATATCTGCCTCAAATTACTAAGCGAATTACATTCACAAACGATACGTATGGCAATTTCTTTCTTTAGTTCGCATTTTCAGTACCATGCTTTAGTTGTTATACATATCCTTATAAAATAGAATAGAATAAAATAGAATAGAATAGTATAGAAATATGTTTTATTATCACTGAAAACTGTACAATTTTATGGACAAAGCTTACAAAAAGTCAAAAAATAACAATAACAATTTAAAATTTACTAAAATTACATAAATCGTCAATATCACAAAATAAAAGGTAATTAAATAGACAATCCATTGCCAAAGCCAAATTTAAATAAATTACAAATTGCATAATAAAACCTTACGAACTAACAAGTTTAAGCTGCTGCATGTGATACCCAAATATATATAAAAATACTTTTTGACTTAATTGTAATTAAAGGAAATGCCTTATTGAAAATACAGAGAAGCCTATCTAAAAAATCACTGAAATTATAGTCCACGTCCACAGAGGGAAAGTGCAACCCAGAAGTTAAGCACAAATTTCGGAATTTACGAGAGTTCTGAGCGGAAAAAATCCTACCTAAACGTTGGGTTTTAGGGGATGGTTTGTTAAGAGTGTTAAATTTGGTATATACTACTTCATGATCAGATAGTCCTACTATCTGATCTGATAGAGACAATATAATCAATTATGGTAGATGTTGTTTTAGTAATTCTTGTAGGAAAATTAACGTACACTGTGAAACCATACCATTTGAATATATTGACCAAGGATAAGTGAGTAGCACAAGCAACAGCGTAATTTATATTCAAGTCACCGCATATAATTTTTCTGGTTTTATTGGGTAGGTCTTCTAATAAATTTAACAGATTCTGAAAAAATAGTTCCGTGAAATCAGGTGATCTTTAAATGCAAAGAATTTTTAGATTAAGATTCTTGTTATAAACTAATGAAAACTCAAAAAAGGCTTCATTTGACAGAAAGTCATATTTTGTTATAGGAGAGAAATCATTGTTTGTAGAAAGAATTAGGGTGCCACCATGAGCTGCACTTGGACGATCATACCTAGCAATTGTGTTATATATTTCTACAAAAAAAGGCTCGTCGCTAATTCCTCTAGAAATAAAAATAATTCATCTGTTTTATATCTTATAGAACGAATATTAATTAGAACTATGCTAAAGTTGTCATCACTAAAATAATTTGAGGTTTCTAGTCCCACAGAACACGTCGTATTATTTAAAATTTTAGTTTTGGAGAGGCAACGGAGTAGTATTTTCGGTGACTTTGCCTTGATTTTTGCAGGTGAAAAATTCTTTCCGAAGTGACAAAGGACCTAAAAGCAGCAAGATCAGCTTCCACCTCAGTTGGACCAATTCCAAAGGCATCCTCCAACAAGGTGGTCAGATGACATCAAGCGCATTCAGCACAACCGGATTCAGGGTGCTCAAGATAAAATGCATTGGAATTATTTACGGAAGGCCTATGTCCAGCAGTGGACTCAGAATGGCTGATGATGAAGCAACTATAGCCAAACCATTCTCTAAGATTTTCCAGTCGCGACATCCTGAGTCTATCCGGGATTCTCTTTTCGTGTACCTTTTATTTGTTAGTGTTTCCAAGCAATATAGAGATGTAAAAAATTTTTAGTATAAAACTCAATGTAAATATTACGGTTGCAACGTAAGGTTTGTGTTTGTATAAATGTGATCCTTACATTTTAATAAGAATCACAAGTATTATCTATATTTCTTAATAGTTTTTCATGCGTCATCAGTATGAAACGTCATTTATGTTAGTTTCGGTTAACTACAACACTTCTACAGCTTCAATAGCTTCTGTAGCTTCAGGTAGAGATTTTAAAATAATAATTTGTCATCGATACTGAATAGGAGTGAAAAACCTATGCATCCTTGTTGGATACCTCTAAATAGGTTTATTTGTACTGTCGATTCCATCTTAACTTTAACTCTTGATATCTGGCTTTGATAAGGATTTGATTTAATTTTAGATTTGCACAATACCTTCTGCAGCTTCCGATAGAGCCTTCTATAATATAACTTTATCATGTATATTGAGTGACAAAAATATATCGAACGTCTCTATGTTTATTTGTACTATCGGTTTACTTTTGTCTTTCACTCTTGCTATCTGGCATTAATAAAGTTTTGATTTAATATTTAGACTTCCACTATACCTTATGTAGCCCGATAGAGCAGTCTGTAATACAACTTGGTCACGGATATCGAATAAGAGTGATAATATTATTCATAGTTGTCAAACTCCTCAACCTATGTTTCATTTAATTATATTTAATTTTTAGATTTCTACTCTCCACATTATTTATTTTATCGTAAACGAGTACTTTTACGTTTTGATTCTTCATATGTCGATTTTACAATTTTTGGTCAAGTCAATTTTTAAAGAATTTATCCCAAATAGTGCTTCCCTAATTCTCAGACAATTCTCTCTCTCTCTCTCTCTCTCTATATATATATATATATATATATATATATATATATATATATATATATATATATATATATATATATACATATATATATATAATTATATATATAATTTTATATATATATATATATATATATAATTATATATATAATTTACAGAAGATATAAGTGGTTAATATATACATATATATATATAAATGTGTGTGTATGTATAAATTTAAGGAAGGCTTTACGTATTTGGTTCAATACTTCTATAATTAATTTTAAATTTTCTATTAGTATTTAATTGGACCCTATAGCTATTTGCCTTTTGTGTGTTTTATGGCATAAATCGTTTTCGTAAATCGTAAACCTAATAATACAAAGATAAAAGCTATGCCAGTAAAAAATTATCCATACAGTTTATTCGTATGATATCAGTATAAGACTATTTCCGTGTATATATAGTGCTCTCTTTCCGGTCTTTTTTCATAACACATTGTCACGATTAACTCGAACCTAAAAGGGGTGCAGTATTAAATAAAAATTTGTAAGCAATAAATGCAAAAGGCTGTTATTAAATTTCAACTATTTTTCGTACAATGGTGACTCTAAACGGATCCACCCCAATGTTTTGTAACACAATCAAGTTGCAAAATTGAGAGACGTCACTTCCAGAGTGACAGATTGAGGCACCCCACTTGAAATCCAGGGGATTTTAACATTATAAAAGGTGATCGGACAATGACGAGCCGAGGCCAAAAAAGGACAGACGAACGGTAGGAAAGAGAACGATTTCTTAAAAGCAGTTGATTCGGGTTGATATAAATTGGATTAAATGGGGTTAGGGTATGGAATTTTTACATTTTTTAGACGCACTTAGGCCTTATTAATTTTATAAGATAAAGAAAGAAACAAAACTTAATGATTTGATAGAAAACGGAAGGGCTACGTAAAACTTCAACATCTGTAAAATATGAGATGAATTTTTTTTATACTTATGATAAATGTTTTGTGAATGTAATTTGATATAATTTTCTATTTCTAATTTCGAGTATTCGAGGATTTCTAATCGAAGGAAAAAGGGGTGTGATAGACGACAAATATCCTGGCTGAAAAACATTCACGACTTGACCGGGTTGAACACACAGACGCTTTTAAGAAAAACACCAGATAGAGACGAATTTGTAATGGTTATAGTTCACCTTCATTAGTGGAGTCGGCAGTATAAGAAGAATTTCAAAAAGATAAATCATTTCAAAACAATTACAATAAATTGTGATACTCTATCCAATATGTAAATATTTTTTATGAACGGACTTTCGCAGCAAGTGATTTGCCATAATACAATGGATTCCGGGCTTATATGCCGTGGTCTCAAGTTATTTTTTTTTTTGATATTATCAAAGGCAATGCGGCTACAACCTGAATTGGCTTCTGGATGAAGCTGACCGCTGACGACGGTAAATTTATATGTCTGTTTAAAAACAGTACCTATTTTAATTTTTTAATTAGATGTCTCTTCGTATGTTCCCTAAAGAATTTGTTCTCAATTAGAGCATTTGACTCCCCATCATTATGAAGATGGGTTGGTTAATCCACCCAGTTTCATATCCCCCAGTGAAATTCAAAAATCAGTTTTCACAACCATCTTTTTAATATATATATATATATATATATATATATATATATATATATATATATATATATAAATATATATATATATATATATATATATATATATATATATTTATTTATTTATTTATATATACATATATCTAAATTATATTGGACATATTAGAACTACTAAAGAAATAAGATTTCCGAAGTTTATAACTCTACAAAGTTAGGCACAAATCTTCTTTAAGTGTCATCTTATCATTACAGCAATCATTACAGCAATTCGGACTTTAGAAATGGATTCTCTGAAAAGTTCATTTGCCATGACATTCTATGTCTTCCAACGCTTCTCATTCCTGTGTATGCATGGAGAATTGCATAATAGAAGCAAAATCCATAGAATTTAAGCAAATATATCATTAGTTTGTCGTTTTTTACAGTTGCAAACCCCTTTCTGATTGTCAACTAATCATACACCAATGTTACTGTTTACATCTCTGCATATTCGAGACAACATCTGTACACTCAACAATGCTTTTCTCGTAAACTACGAAGTTACGACATCCGAACTAAGTGTTATCTATATGTTCCCTGCCCAATCCGTATATTATTGATTAAATTACTTTTAGAAAGCTATATTACGTATATTTCCGCTAATATTATTTAAAAAAAAAAGATCTTAGTTGTAAATTTTGTCTATTCGTTCTGTTAACTTCATGAATTTGAAATGTAATTATTCGCTCCTGAGAATTTGCATTTTTTAACTAATCGCCTTGCCTTCTTAGTCTCATTAATTATTATTGAAAAATTGGTCGTGTTTCTGAATTTCTGAGTTTGCTCGGATCTACTACCAACCAAAAGCTGCTCTTCGATGAGTGATTATTGACAGGCCACACGAGTTTTTCTTGCACCTAATGTTAGTTTGTGAGACCTTATTAATTCTTTCAGACACTTTTCTTATATATGCTCTCAAAGAGATTTCGACACTATGATCTGTAAGATCTTTTTTGTATATACTACATCTATATTCAGTTCAACAAATCGGGGCTTTTAAGAAAGCATATTATTTGTTTAGGAAAGATATTTGTTACCTGATCAAGCTGTAAAAAGACATATTCCAGGTACTTATGGCGTTGGCGAACAATTGCCCTGCCGTTGCACAAATGTTTTGCAGTTTGCTCTGCATTTTCGCAAAATCTACATGATGCCTTATCTACTTTGACAATTTTAGAATAGAAATGTGTTTTATTGTCACTGAAAATTATATAATTTTATGGGCAAAGCTTACAAAAAGTCAACAAAATAACAATAACAATTATGTGTTATTACGTTACAATATGTTACACTACTGAGGTCAAAAAGATACCATATTACTCTTTTTTTTATTTAAAAATAACATCAGATTGGGCAGCTGTACTAGAACCCCAAAAAGGAAGGCCATATCGAAGATGAGACTCAAACAAAAAAAAATGTGTTGCTTTGGAAGATGCTAAATTGATTTCCTGGCTGAGGCTGGTTGAAGTGGCCATTTAAGGTTGCTGTCTATAAAAAGACCAAGCAATTTTACAGAATCAACGATACTGATCTGGTTGTTATTAAGAATCAAGGGTTAAAGAGCGCCTTTGTAGGATAATGCACGTTAAAAGAGAGTAAATTAGAGTCGGACAAGGTTTCTATTTAAATAGATCAGAAGATATAGTTGCATGAAAAGTTGCAATATTGGCAACGTTGTGTCTGCTATGATGCAACGTAACTTGTTTTGTCTCTTGCTTTGTCTCAACCCTTGCTTTGTTGCTTTCATCAAGTCCTCGTAGACACATCGTCTCAGGACCAGCAACTTCATGTGGAGTCATACGTCGCCATGTTACCAAATCCACTGGTAACTTTAACATCATAATTTTTAATACCATATAATGTAAACTAAATTTAAACAAACAATTTTTAACGGGTTTTTACCCACATATTTAGTTGCTCAAAACATGTATACCTAGACACTGATGATGGAACATGGATTCCGAAAACGTTTTGTGATATAGCCTAATTGGGTTTATTAAATTATATACTTTTTATAAAGGATTTTAATTAATTATATTTTTTGTGATATATGGTATACAGCCAACTACAGGAACTTAGATTGCTTGTGGACAATATAATTTACTTCTGTACACGGCCACACCTGATTGCTAGTAAGCAAAATATACATCATTGTCAGATTTGAAATTTAAAAATCTCACAGGTATAGTTGCATGAAGAGTTCCTTCAGTTTCTTTTACTATGAGATTACTCTGAGTTCGGTCTTCTGAAGCTCCAATAGTATTATTTCTTAGCGAAACGAAAGTTGTTTATATCGTAAGTAAGTTTAACAACTTCATTTAATTGTACATTCTGGTTTTCTTGCCGACCTTTTTTGAAAGAGTTATTCTTTTCTTCCTAACCCCAAAAATTCTTACATTATTTTTTTGTCTGTACATTATTTGTTTCTAAGTTCATTAAAATTATCTTTTAATGATGCTATTTCCGCTTTCAGCGAGTTTACATCACTTTCAACTTTCATACAGCTGGTGAAAGTGCAAAGTGCAAGTAACAGAGTTCTCCGAATTAATTAATATGGTTTTAGCAGTGTTCAAATTAATGCAAACATGGTAAAGACTCTTCTTGTAAATGCAAAAAATTACCATAAGGTGAGTACTGTATGACTGGTTGCAGTACTTAGACAGTAAATTGAAATCTCCGAGTATTTTGAGTTGGACAAAATTTTGTGGGATTTTTAAATTTCAAATGTGACAATCATGTATATTTCGATAACTAGCAATCAGGTGTGGCCGTTGCAAGACAAAACGTAAAGAAGCAAATTAGATTGATCTAAGGCTCAGCTTTATAAGTACTGACGACTACCATATAAAAAAAACATACGTTGTATAATAACAGACACAACATTGCCATATCAGCTGTTAAGTTTAAGTCCCACACAGATAATAATGGTTATATTAGGGCGAGTAGGGATGCATCAATTGATGGTAAAATGAGAGCGCATAGGCATTTTTAAGGTTAAAATGATAATCAACCAACACGAAGCATTGCTGATTTATAAGTAGAAACTCCTAGAAACAGTAGGAGAGTAAAAACCAAAGAAGACGGACATCAGACTTAAAAGGAGACTGTAAGGGAGGGCATGTGTGTGAAGGAGATTGATATGAGTATTACCCAAGTTTTAAAATTATGGATAAATGAAAATAGGGAAGCCGATACCACATTGGTATAAAGGCAAACAAAATGATATTTGTGTATGTCTTTCTATATACTAAATAACAAATTTAAATTGGAAATACGGATAATTATTTTTGTATTTATATTTATTTATACCTACGCATAAATATAAAAAAGGGGTTACTTCTATTTGTTTTCCAATACTATAAATTTTCACAACTCAAATATCATAGTATGTTAATTAACAAAGATTAAACATGAAATACGCAATTAAAATATCGTTATAGTAGATAAATATTATTAAATATTAACATAAAAAATATTTAATAAAATCAATTTATTATGCTAGTAAATTAATTTGCAACAAACATAAAATAATAATTTAGAAGGTTTTGGGTACTTTTTCCAACGTGTGTTAAAGCATTTTGAATATGTAAGGTTCAAACTTAATGTTAGGAGTTAACTATAAGTAATTATAATTAAGAAGTTATGACATAGCTGATAATCTCCTACCTAATATCATACCCCACTGACGAAGAATTTTAAAATCATTTGAAATTTTTTTATCTCAAATGCTGCAGTGATTTAAATAAACCCATGATGTATGTATAGTCCTACCAGAGATCTAAGAGAGTCATTAATATTTATTATCGATAAGTGTCTATCGCAAGGCAGCGAGGAATCGCCTCTGGACAGGATCGTACTTTTATTTTCGATTTGCATTACTTATTCGATTGTTAGGTTGTAACATTTTTTTATAATTCAAATAGCAAACAATTTTTAATCCCTTTACCCCTGTCGCTGAGACGCCTTTGGTCGTATCCGCAAATATATACGCGGGTGGGATCGCTCATCTTTAGGAAATTTTATTGAAACCTACCGACTTCTCAGATTATGGAAGAATATACTTATCAACAGACGCCGGTTAAGTTAATCCTCGATTAATCCTATCCGGTTCAAAGCGGGTTTCTTTTTGATAAATTTAGTAAATCTCGTCGTAATGTATTTTATAGTATTTTTCTGTAAGAACCTAATCCAAAAGATTTTATATCTCCTCACGTTTCTTCTCGTTACTTCCTATCTCGTTAGAACCTTTTTACCTTCCTAGAACGTCAGACAGGCTGGCCTGTCATTTTTAAGTGGGGGTTAGCTTTTTTTGGGAAGTTTGTGAAATTTTGATGGGAAGAAGATTACTTATGAGAGGGCGGTCTTTGGGTAAAGACACTCGCTTCTCTTACCGTTCTCTGTGAATTTTTTCTTTAAGTGTGTATACACTTAAATATTTGAGTTTCTTAATCGAATACCATATTAGATTAAATATGGTTATAAAGTACCATTATGTTAATTAAATTCAGTACTTGATACTAGTATATTATAGTAAAGTACAGTGAAATAGTGTAGCAGTCATCGAGATTTATTGTAAGTTATCGTAAATATATTACCTTGGATTATCTGGGCGAATAATATGGTATGTAATCATATTACCCAATTTTGGACGAATCTGCGTCAACCATTTCATCACCTGTAGTTAAGGTTAACTACCGATTTAGCAATTTAATTAAAAAAAACATTTAATATTTTCTTTCAAACTTTCAATTTTTTTACTTGTTTACATACAGCCGTCTATATAGTTGTGTTGTTGAATATATTGTTTTGTTTTATTAATGAGTTTTATTTCTTGACTCCTAATAAGTTTCCTGATAAAATAATACCTCTGAATATTTGCTTATTACATTAAACAAGTATTATATTTTAGACCAGGAGAAGGATCAGGCTTTTAAGTTTCGTAGGTAAGTAGGTGGACCCCGTCAAATATATCTATTATTTTTTTATGTAGTGTGTTGACCAAATTTATTTAATAATTAAATGTTGACATTTTTCATTGGATTTGGTCTCAAAACCTAAATATCCTTCCCTATCTCTTTTTCGTTCCTAAGGTTTCTTAATTTTTCCCTTGAACCCCAAAAAATTAAGTTGCGCCCTTTTTCTATCTCATCTTATCTTTGGTAATTTTATCCATCTATCCCTTTGTTTATTTCTGTATCTTTTCTAAGACATCTTATCCTATTCTATCTTTACTTATTTCGTCCGTTGGACCCATTCCCGGCTCCAAAAGTTAGTTTCGAACCAACGACTTGCTCTCCACCAACCATCTGGCTGTCGTCCGCAGTGTCTCCATTGATGGAGACTTTATCAGTTCTAAATAAATTACACAAAGAACAAGGGCAAAAATATTTTAGAAAATCCATATATTTTAGAGTATCTTTAGCGACCGAACACAAACTGAATTACAGTTAAAAAAAATTACATGGACAAGTCAGTTTCACTATGACTGTCGTTATCTAGATCTATAATAATTGTTTCTTTGAGCAACTTATCTGTAATTATATAAGATCTTTCCATCTTTAGAATATGGGCAACACTATTTTGCCAGCTGTCATTGGCTATTTTCTCCACTTCTAATTCAATTAGACGAAAAATAGATGAATTTAGGGTGGGCGAAATATTACTTCTCGTTACCGATTCTTTTAGCTCATATCGTTTAAATCGGATTGAACATGCAATAGTAAGGAGGAAGACTTAATACTGTGTGACCCATTTCTTCCGCCAAACTGTCGCAATAATATAGTATTCTGATGGAAAATGATTTTAAATATTTCAAGTAATTGTTATTTAGAATATTGGTCTTTATAATATATATCATTTTCCAGCATACATTCCTGGATTTTAAGTTTGGTGTCATTAGAAGATGGAACTTTATTCGGCTTAAGACTGTGGTAGATGGCATTGCCCATTACAATTACACTGTTTAGTGCTATATTGGGCAATAACTTCGTTGAAAACCAGTTCTCAAATAATTCTGACGTGGTGTCATTATGATAGTCGTCTTAAATAGGAGACCTTAGTGTTTTTGCATGACAAGGCTAAAGTATTAGGTTTAAAACCATTTTTTGCCTACAAGGATTAATGTAATACGTTTTCTTTTATTTGGCGAAGCTTTTATTATACAGCGACAAGAAGAATCTACCCAATCACATTTTGGAGCGTCATAGGTGTTAAACCACGTTCCATCCAGATAAACAATTTCTCTTCCACTTTCTCTGTATTTGTGAATTTTAATTAAAAATTCCGTCCTCCAAATTTGTAGACAAGCAGGTTTCATATTCACTTGGCATTTATCGATCGTTTTTTATTTTAAAGCTGTTTTTTAGAAGATATTGCCTTACTGTCTCACTGCAGCACTTGATTCATGTGTTAACTTTCTGCAACATATGCATGATGGTTTTTAACGTGGGGATCATCTATTATTCAAACATTTTATAAATTTTTCTTTTAATCATGTCCACATTACTCCGGTCTAGTTTTCTAAATATACCAGCGTCTTTTCTTTTTCTTCCACTTTGGTGGTTTTGTTATTGGCCACACTGTCTTCATTGGTCTTTGTGTTAAGAGTGCCGTTTCCTTCATCGCATTAAATTATTTACAGGTTCTGAAATTTGTATTTTTGATTAAATAGTAAGATAAAAAACATATTGTAATATACAAAATTTAACGCCCGAAATGGAATTAATGAAAAGAAAATATTTTTTGAACCTCCAAACGGTACCAATTCAGGTATATTTTTTCGATCCTGCTAGTAGCTTTTAACAAAAGGATTAAAAATAATCTCATTGCGTCTTATCAGTGAAAGTTAATTGAAATAATTTCTTGGAATAGTTTTATTTTGGATATTACCTAAAGCACCAATCACGATATATTTAAAAATCTTAATTATATTTTCTGACTTGGGGACCAGGTAGACTAAGATAATATTATGACAATTTCGTTAGTTATTTGTTTGACTTTGTTCATAATAAAGGATAATTTGTGTATAAAACAATATTATGTAATTCATGTTTCGTCCGTGGGAAGAGCCTAGTACTTCTCGTGAAGTTTTGCCTAGAGGCTAGAGTGGGAATCATAGGGTATTAGCATCGATGGAAAGATATTCAATCATCTCAGATATGCCGATGATATTGTTCTCATAACAGACAACTTAGGAGAAGCCAGAGTTATACTACAACAACTACAGCAAGTAACCCAGAAAGTCGGTTTAAAAATAAACTATGGAAAAACAAAAATGATGACCAATCTCGACCCCAATGAGCTAATAGAAATCGAAAAGTCGCCCATAGAACTTGTGGAAAAATATGTGTATTTGGGTCACGAAATAAGGTTAACGCGAGATAACCAAACATGCGAGCTACCCAGAAGAATAAGTCTGGGTTGGGCTGCATTCGGAAAAATGAGAGACGTATTTAAAACAAATATACCGATACATTTAAAAAGAAAAGCTTTTAACCAATGCGTTCTACCAGTCCTCACATACGGAGCAGAATCCTTAATTCTCACAAAAACAGCAGCCGAAAAATTAAGAAGGACACAACGAAAGATGGAGAGATCAATGCTTGGAATAAGCTTAAGAAATAGAATAAGAAACGAGGAAGGTCGTAGACGAACCGGAGTGAACGACATTATCGAACATATTACAAGGCAAAAATGGAGATGGGCAGGACATGTTGCAAAAACGAAAGACGACAGTTGGACAAAAAAATTGCTTGAGTGGAGACCACGAGCTGACAAGTGAAGCCGAGGAAGACTCCCAACGCGATGGACCGACGACCTCAAAAGAATCGTGACCAATTGGATAGCAGAGGCGCAGAACAGAAGCAGATGGAAAAGTCTAGAGGAGGCCTATGTTCAACAATGGACAACTCAGGGCTGATTGATGATGATGATGATGAATACCTACTTTCACACAAGATTAGAAGAAATAAACAATATCACAAGAAATCACAAGAAATAAACAACAGGGTACAAGCCGGCAACATGCTTAAAAAATTGAAATAAATAACAAGGCACACAAAGATACACCTATATAAAACAGTCATATGATCCATCGTGATGTTTGTTAGTAAAACGTGGACGATAACAAAGGCAAACGAAGAGCTACTACCTGTTTGGGAAAGAAAAATCTTAAGGAAAATCTTCGGGCCTGTGCATGATAAAGCAGCAGGACAATATAGGATAACGCTCACAACGAGCTCAAAAAACTATATTCAGGCTCTAACAAAATAAAAGAAGTAGTCCAGAAGTCCAGAAGACTTCAGTAGACAGGATACCTTAGAAGACGTTCTGACGAAAGAATAGTAAAGCTGGTATGGGAAGAAGTCCCACTCTTTGGTTGAAGTCTACTTTTTTCTTTTCATTACCTTAATATTAAGCTTGCAATTATTCATATAGCTAGTCACTTGCCATATGTTTATGTTCTTAATTGAAATTCTGATCAATACTAATTACATATACATTCGTTCCCATTCTGGTAAACATTAGCTAGAAATGCGGGAATATTTGAAACTCTCATAAATTTCAAATAAAATCCCCAAAATTCATACACTTAACCCCGCTTCCTATTCATAATGTTCCATAAACAAAATTTACTGCCATCGATATATAACCATATATCGACTTAAAATGACTTACAATGTTATATAAACATATTTAATACATTATCGCCTTTAGTCGTAACTAGAGAGGGTCGCAAATATGAAGGCATGGGACAAAATGTTTATACACAAAGAAAACTGAAATACAACGAAATTGTATAAACTTTTTGTACCAGGTATAATTTAAAAACTTATAACAAGCACAACATATTTTATTAAAGAATAAAAAATTCTGCATTTGTCAAAAATGTATCATAGTTCCCCTTGATTCCGATTGAAGATATTATTTAAGGGTATGTTACAAGCCCGTATAATGATACGTAATTAGCGCTGATGTAAAACAATATGATCTTGTTTCTGTAGCGACCAATGTAATTTTTTTAAGGTAATGATTGTACTCTAAAATGCTTCTTATTTATTAAACAAATGTGTGGTTTAAAAGTTTTTAAAGTATACCTGTTACACTTTTGTTAGAAACCGATAGTATGCTAGCCACGCCTTTTAAAGTTTACTTTTAAAACTGTACTTTACTCGAGAAGTGCATTGTTACCTTCTTCCTTCTTGTATGTAGGCTTTAAAGCCTGTTTCTTCTGCAATATTAGCTTCCTAAATTGTTTAAATTATCGCACCAGTTTTTTCTTGGTCTGCCAATACTTCTTCGTTCATTTGGTGACTTATCTCGTGCTATTCGTATTATCCTATCCTCTGCCATTCTACTAATGTGTTTGTTCCACTCCTATTTCCGTTTGGTCACCCATCCATTTATGTCTTCTATATTGCATGCTACGTTTGGTCGACTCTTCTATATGCAGTTGAAACGTGGACCCTAAAAACATCAACCGTAAATAAATTGGAGGCCTTTGAAATGTGGATCTACCGGAGAATGCTCAAAATTTCATGGACATCGCATACCTCAAACGAAGAAGTGCTGCATAGAATAGGCAAGGAAAGAGAACTTTTTAACACAGTAAAAGTTAGAAAAACATCATACCTAGGCCACATACTGAGAAATAATAAGTACCAATATGCCCAACTTATAGTGAAAGGAAAAATCGAGGGAAAGAGAGGCCTAGGAAGGAAAAGACTATCGTGGCTCAGAAACATCCGACAATGGACAGGGCTAAATTTTGAACAGCTAATAAGAACAGCTGAAGATAGAGAAGATTTTAAAATTGTAGTAGCCAACCTCCATTGAGGAGAGGGCACTTTAAGAAGAAGAAGATATTGCATGCACTTCTTATGTTTTCGCTTCTCTCCCTATCCAACCGACTTTTCCCTGATATTCGTCGGAGTATTTTTATCTCTGTTGTTTCTAGTAGTTGTCTCGTTTTAGATGTGTCAGGTCTTGTCTCCGCCGTGAATGTTAATATAGGTCTAATTGCTGCTTTATAGATTCTTGTTTTGAGTAGTAGATAAATGGTAGATGAATCTCTATTCAACAAGAAAGTAAGGTGCGTAAGGATAGTATATTAGGGATCATACAGTAGGCTGTACTGTGATTACCTGGAGAAGTGTCACTTTTTTGATTAAGTGCTTTACCTAGTTCTTAGAGGTAAAATTGATAGTTATCAGGGGAAATATTAAATGTGTATTTTGAAATGCCTCGTTGTAGCCAATTTGGGGAAATTATTTGTGAATCTCTCCTATCAACGTTTCCTCCGCAACAGTAAACATTAACCTAGATATTAAACAAATAACAAATATTTACAGCTTTTTACACAGATGCATCAAAAGATCCTTATGGCACAGGTGCGGCTTTTGTTGTACCACTGCAAGTATATCACACTTTTAAATTGATTTTAAATTTTATAACACACATTTAAATTGAGTAAGAAAATATCCATTTTTACAGCAGAAGTTTTTGTCATTATGAAAGCTATATAATTTATAGTAGAGAATAATACCACATACTTCATAATTACTGATTCCATTTTAGTTTCAACTAGTTTACATCACATTTGCAAATTAACTCCAGATATAACCATCCTTACATAGCCAAAATAAAAACGTTGCTTTCGTAAATTCAAGAAACTAAAGAAATGATTTTTGTTTTGGTGAAAGCACACTCAGGCTTCACATGCAATGAACAAGTTGACAAAACAGCTAAAGAAAGAATAACGTTATGAGAAGAAGTTACACCCTTACAAACATTGAATCAAAGCATATAGCCAAGGATAATTTATATAAAAAATGGTCTAAACAATAAAGAGATTACTGTTTAACGAAATGCACAAGATACACATTGCTAGAACCCGACATTCGAAAAATTACTTCTTTGCAAACTACAACTATCCCAGAAATTCGATCACAACCATATCCAGGATGAAGTTCGAGCGTGCTTGCTTTCCGGTACATTTATAAAAATTAAATATAATTTACACCAATCCTTGTGATATTTGCAAAGAACCGGCTGATTTGGATCATTTATTTTTTAATTGTAGCAAGTATACACAACGGCCAAACAACCTTAGAAAAAATCTAAGAAGTATAAACGTTTACGGTCCCTATAATGCTATGAATCCGGCACTTAATGATAAATGTGTTTTAGATTATATTTTTCATATTTCAGTCTAAAATGAAATTGTAGAATAACTAGTTTAGGCTTGTATCCCTAAATGTTTTTACTTTTGTTTGTATACCTACCTTACCGTGGTCTACCCATTATTTGTTAAAAAAATGCTCAGAACGACCCCTGAGCGAAAAAAGTGTGACCCTTACTAAAAAGTGTGTAAAAGTTGCTCTACTGCAACTGCATATGTCGCTCTGATGAGACCTAATGATGTTGAAATACGTATAAGCGACTTGCAGATGCCCTGCATCGAAATACATCTTATACCGTCTTTCTGAATTAACTTTTGGTTTAAGGTGTTTGCTGGAAGAATTTAAAAATTTTGGGATTGATCTATTTGATGACATGTATAAGTTATCAATTAGTACGTTATACATTCTCACAAGATGTAGGTACCTACGTTAAATTCAATGAATAGAAGTTCCATCAGCTCTTTAAAGTTTGAAATTTTGTGTTTTCCGACGAATTCATTTTCTTTTGTATAATGAATTCAAACAATTATTCGTTAACGATTTGGCTCGTGGGAATCGTTAAGGACACTTCAATAGTAATGTATGAATGCATAATGTGAGGTCTATACAGATGGTCGCGAATAAGGCGTCAATGACACAATAGTGAGTCAACCGCCATTTAAATATATTTAATTGCACTGCTCTATAATATACAATAACGATTTACTACAGGTGTCATTAATTCACAGTCCCACGCAACACTGTGTGCACACTGTGTAAGTCTCTCCCAAAATAAAGAGTTTTGGAATAATTTCAACAAAAATTACTCACTAAAAGTGTAGTGTTGTAGGGTGCGTTTTTTTTTGGTTTATATAAAAATAAAAGATGAATTGTTATGTTTGTTGAAGACAACTTTAGTAAAATACATTTATGTATATAAATGGATACTGCATATTTAATTTAAGTTCTTGACATTTTAAAAGCTCTTAGTAAGTAAGACTGAGCCGAATTGATCGTCAAAACGATCTTTTCAAAAACAATTAAAGTTTTTAATGTTATAATAAATTGCTGGTTTAAACTAGGATTTCAACAGTCATGCTATAAGAATTTGATTTTAATGAAGTGTAAATTCTAAACTTACTTCATTTAAAACTCACGAACGGCAATTCCAGTGCAAAACATTTCACTTTGAATTTTAGGTCTGCGATTTGTATGTCCCACTTTTATTTACATATATGTCTATTATACTCCGTTTGACAGTTATTAATAGCTTGGATTGATTTTTATGACACAGCTCATTAACATTTTATCTTAATTCGAAATTTATCGGAGTGGTCATACTATTTTTACAAATTCTTCTACAAAACTGCTGAAAATTTTTTCTGCTCTGAACAGTCCTGCATAAAGACCGATGTAATCTTCTGGCATAAAACTGTGCTATCATGAATTTCCAAATCGAGAATGCTTAAAAAATTTTTTATATTCTAACACCTAAATTATTTGTTTATTTCATAGAGCTTAAAATATTTAAAACTAATTCTAAAATGGCATTTATTAAGGTAGCTCTACATCCTCTCACTGTCGATCTGTAACATTTGTTGAAGTCGCGACTCATTCATTCACACTAACTATCCATACCATATTAATTTTTGTTTTTAAACATCTTCCACGATTGTCCTTTTTGGCCTCAAAGATTTTGTTTATTTGTTTGTTTCTAACTCTGCCCTGTCGTGATTTTCTGCATGTTCTCCGCCATACATAGAAATTCATTCTCCTTCTTTTGCTAATATGTTTGTGGCACTATATTCCATATGCACACAATCCGATAAGAGCTGTTTTTCGTTGGTTTATGAATGTCCGTCATACTTTTGCTAAAGAAGTGTCTAACGAAATTAAAACAAACATAAATCCAAAGAAAGCACCTGGCTTTGACCTTACCACTCGAGAAGTACTAAAACAACTACCAAAAAAGGTATACTAAAACCTACTAATCTTATCAATGCACTATTTCGGTTGAAGTATGTACCTAAGATGTGGAAAATAGCAGAGGTAATTATGATCCTTAAACCAGGAAAATCACAATACAAGTTTTATCCTATAGGCCTATTTCATCCCTTCCTATGATTTCGAAATTTTATGAGAAGCTGCTACTTAAGAAGATGAAACCAATTATAGGAGATAAGAATTTGATCCCCACCCATCAGTTTGGTTTTAGGGAGAGTAGGGAGAGAAGTTTATCGAATTACTGATATCATGGAAAAATATTTAGAAGAAAAACAAGTTTGTTCCACTATCTTCTTAGACGTAGCACAGGCCTTCAACAAAGTTTGGTGTAAGGGACTATTCCACAAATTGGAAGTGTTACTGCCTCAACAATATTTTTAAATTTTGAAGTCTTCTTTGACAGACACGTACCTTAGAATAAAACAAGAGAAATCTTATTTCGATCTAAAACAAATCACTTAGAGAGTACCTCCAGTTAGCGTACTTGGACTTGTGCTGTATCTATTGTAAAATAGCGATCTACCTGACCTTCAAAATTATACAATGGCTACCTTTACCGATGATACGACAGTTATGGCAGTGAAATATAACCATGAAGAAGCTGCGGAAAAATTACAAACGTGTATTGATTAAATTGTCATCTGGACTAAGAGATTGCTTGTAAAGTTTAATGAGAACAAATCGGTGCATATCAGGTTAGCAAACAAGAAAGATAATTATATACCTGTGAGAATAAACAATGTATAGATTCCATATGCTAACACAGCAAAATACCTGGGCATAACCCTTGACGTGAGGCTCCTCTGGAAACCTCTCATAAAAAAGAAATGAGCACAGCTTGGAATTAAGTACAAAAATATGTACTGGCTGCTGGGCCGAAGTTCGAAGTTAACCACGTACAATAAGCTGCTTCTATATGAGCAAATACTAAAGCCTATCTGGACCTATGGCATACAACTTTAAAGTTAAAAAGTTGTAAGTAAGTTGTAGTAAAAGCAACACTAAAGTTATACAGCGATTCCAAAACAAGGTACGGAGGAACATCGGTGATACACCCTTCAAATGGACACTGTTAAACAAACACTTATAAAATTGCCAGTGGTCACGAACAGCGGCTACTTCAACATGTGAACGTCGAGGTCATCCAGTTCCTGGACAACAGGGATATAAGGAGAAGGCTCAAAAGAACAAAGCCTTTTGAATAAGGTAAGGTAATTAAGTGTTAGTGTAAAGCAGGGTAATGTTCGGGAAATAAGTTACATATCAGTTTTAGTGTAGTTAGAGTATTGAAACTTAAGAAAAACTAATTTAACAAATTCAAAAACAACTCTAATTCAATTAGGTTAGAACAAAATTACTCATTCATTTAATTGTTGATCAGATTGTAATAGTATGTAAATAATAAAAAATCCTTTTCCTGTGTCAGTATTATCTGGTCACCAGCGAATTGTAATCTATGCAACTCTGTGTTGACCAATGGTATACTTATTGCATGGTACTTGTTTTTCCAATTTATTAATCAATATTCAATGTATACGCTGCCTGAAAGACTTTTGTTAACATCTGAAAAAGTTAAGAAGTTTCATTTTTAATTTAAGTTCGTTTTCACGTCAATATTTACAGGTTCCCTTTCTATTTCTACATATGGTATTACATCATTTTCTAAATATTCTCTCCGTTCTTATGGCAATAAATGTTTTAGTGTTCATAGTGTTCATAACGTTTAAGTTGTGATTTTATACAATTCAGTTACTTTTTTTATCTAATAATAAAACACTGAAAACTTTTGTTTTCAACACATCCATAAAATTTATATTAAATTATTATCACTACAGCTGTTTTGACTTGAGTGCCTTTCTCAAGTGATCTATTTTTGAGTGAGAAAGGCACTCTGGCCAAAACAGCTGGTGTGATAATAATTTAAAATAAATTTTGTGGAAGGGTTGAAAACAAAAGTTTTCAGTGTTTTATTGTTAGATAAAATGAATTTCCATCAAGTAACGGTTGAATTCATCACTTCTCTTTAATTATTTTACGAAATTTATAAATAGACATCTATGTACGTATTTATTACGGTTCATAAATTGTTTTTTCTTTTGAACTGTAGTTCGCACTGTTCGCTATATTCTATTTTATTCTACCCGATCTTCGGCAGTTTTAGTACTTAACCAAATTTGGTACAGCTTCCTTTTTGTTGAAACTACTTCTTCTATGTCATCATTACACCAGAATTGGTTGCTTGTTTTAGTTTTTGATTGTTGTCCTACCCCCCGGTCCGTTTTAAGGCCAATTAATATTAATAATAAAGTATTCTTGAGTATTCTCTGATGTAGTTCCTTAGTGCTTTCATTAATAAACCTTTGCGGGTTATACTTCTGTTATTTAGTTATTTCTCTATTTCTTGTTAGTTACTTATGACAAAGAGAAATATAACTTTACTTTTAACTTTACGTTTTCGTTGAGCTTTTCAAAGAATTCTGCTTTTACAATAACTGGTTCATCATTTGATGGAGCATATATAGTAATAACAGTGCTTCTATCTTGATGTATCTTTACTTTCACTCGAAGAGTGTCCTCACCGACGGCTTTTCAATTCGTAATATTTTATTTCACTTCTGTTTTAGGAGTATGGATAGTTCCCTTTTGATTTTTTGATCTTCAGGTCCTCCACTATACAAGTGTATGTAAAACTTAGTTTATTTCATGACATATTTACTGTCCTGACCAAAATTTTTAGAATGTATTGTCCATTATTATATTTTATATTTGTGTTATTAATGTTGAGAGTCAAAGTTTATTTTAAATAATCTCAATGACTAGTAAGTTGCACTGATGAATTGTAATAAGTTGTAAATATTTACACATTTTTTTATATATATATATATTACAGTATCTTGAAAAAGGAATAAAACCATTCCGATAGCTCCACAAAAAGTCAAAAGAGTGTTTCTCTAACATCTCGGCCAACCTTCTGACTGCAGCCCTAATAAACGGTTTTGTTTATATCGACATATATATATATATATATATATATATATATATATATATATATATATATATATATATATATATCTATAAACATATATATATATATATATATATATATATATATATATATATATATATATATATATATATATATATAAATATGACATAATTAGAAAAGTAAATCCTACCTTTAAATGTACCTACAGCGAGCGATAACGACTTACCTGAAAAAAAAAGAAGAAAATTAAATAAAAGTATTTTTAGACAGTTTAATTAGTAAAAATGATAAAACAGAACCTACTAAGAATGATGAATTTTTACTAATTTAGAAGTTTAGAACTTTTTCAAGCTTTTTACTAATACAAAAAATGATAAAATGTAGTGACCATCGCGTGTCTCAATAAGTTCAATATGTGAGAAATTTTGCAAATTTTATAAAGTCTGTGTTATGAGTCTCAAATGCAGAAATAAATTTACATCACAAACACCACTCCACTGTTTGTGTTGTCTATTATAGAACAAAATCATTTAAGAACGATTCTTGGAAGACGACTGCACAAAACTAGTGATAGGCTAAATACTTAACATATTATAAAAAAACTTAAAATACGTTAAATATGTATTTAAAATTTTCTTTTTTTTTTTCATAGTTAACAGAGGATTTACTACAAAAAAAAATTGGCATTCGTGATTGGTAGGGTGTGTTGTCTAATATAAATATAATTTGTCATTTACAGATTTTTGCTGGTAATAACTGTTAATATAATCACGCTGATTGATATTGGTGTTAGTTTTAGTACACTCTATTTTTTAATGGTTGACAGCACACTAAAAGACCATAGATTGTAAACCAGTTGTAAGCCAGAAACGTACAGTTCACAGAAGAAACTTATTTACTATAATATAAAAACACCCACTCGACCTGAAATAAAGGTTGACAAAAAGTTAACGTATATCCCATCGAGTTAAAAAATATAATTCTTTTTGACGTAATTGTGCAAGTACCTATATTGACTGAATATAAAAGAGCTGATAAACGCCTTGTGGTTTAATAAATAAATAAATAAATAAATAATAGCTTTATTACCCTTACCCAACAGTTTCCCATTTCTAGGGTAAAAATTTAAGATACATTTTTAATTAGTATACAATCATTAGTAGGTGATACAAAAATATCAAGTAAAAAAAAGTGCAAAAAATAAGTAGGTGAAAAACAAAATAAAGAGTAAGAACAATATAATTAAACAAATCACTGTTTGTCAAGTCTGTTCAAGTCTCAAGTCTCGGAAGGAACATCAAACCATTTACTATTCATTATCCAATAATCCCTATAATTTAATTAAAATTTTCGGAATTTGGATAATTACATTTTCCACAAATTTTAGAATCTACTTAAATACAAATTTGAAGAAGTTATTTTAGTTTGCTTTTAGTGTATAATGCGCTAAAACTGTGTCGTGAAAAATGGCCCAAACATTTATCCCAGTAAAGTGTAACGGTGTGCTTAATTTACAAACAAAGACAGTAATGTTAAATGTTTATGATGATGTACCTGAAAGTTAATTGCTACTATACAAATGAATATACGGTTTACAGGCTTATTAGGGAGAGAAGAAATGGAAATGTAGCATGTCATAAAAAATCAATAGTAAGAAGACGTTGATGAAGATATGCAAAATATAATACAATGAAATGTGCCTAGCTTTTATTTTAACTCAATCCAACACTTGACAACTTGTCAACAACGAAATATAAAAAAAAAAGAATTAACTAACAATTAAAAAAAAGTACATTAGGAACAATTAGGAAAATAAAAAAACATATCCTGAATTTGCAGAAAGCAGGTTTTGCATCTACAAGAGCTGGAGTTGGAGAAATGACTTTCAGATTAGCGGAAGAATTAAATATTATTTATTATATTAGATAAGAATTAAATAATACTTTCAACAAGGAAAAAAACTAGCAGGTTTTGACTGGTTACAATCATTCTTAAGATAAACACCCTGACTTGAGTATAAGAAAATCGGAAGGCGCATCCTTAGCAAGAAGTCAAGACATGAGCAAAAAGGATGTAAGCGATTACTTTGATCTGTTAGGAAAAGTTAGTGTAGAAAATGATTTGATGGAGAAGCCCGGAAGTTTATTTAACATGGACGAAACAGGACTCCAATCAAAAATTCGAAGACGGCATGCCCCCAGCGTCAAAGGTTTACATAAATGAAAAGTCCGCTTACATAAACACAGATATATTTATTGATTGGTTAACACACTACTTTGTTCGTAAAAAACCCCCAGAAAAAGTCCTACGGCTTTTGGATGGTCATGCATGTCATTGGATTCAAATGTTAGTGTATGCAGACGAAAATAAGATCATTCTACCGTGTTTACTGAGCCACACCACACAATTTTTGCAACCATTAGATCGTTCGTTCATTTTTTCGAGTCGCTGAAGTCCCATTATTACAATGCATGCAATTTATTTGTTAAAATGAATCCTTCAAAGAAGATTAACCGCTTGCAGTTCGGCAAATTATTAAATGATACTTGGACAAAAGCTGCCTTAACACAAAATTCCATATCTGGTTTTCGCGCTTGTGGTGTTTATCCAGTCAACTAGAATGCAATACAAGAGTACGTCTTTCTTGACAGTTCAACAACACAAATTACTGTAATAGATGATCTCCCTCGTCTAAACCTACCATCTACAAGCAGTTCAACGCCGTCTCAAACGTCACCATTAAAACTACTCTCCGGTACATTTTATATCAGGTATCTCACGCAGCAAGTATGGAAACGCAGTAGACAATTGGCTGCAGTACTTACTAGTTCAGTAAATTTGGCGATACGCAACGATTCATATGTGAAAAAGAAAGATGAGGATGCTAAAAAGAATAAAGGTCCTCTGGAAAAAAAAGTCAAGAACCCCAAGAAAATGTTTTGTAAGTCATCTTCTTCCGAATATTCTGACGATCATATGGAAATTACTAAAGACTCTGTTGATGATCTACAAGGTAAAGCAAATTGTAAGTGTGTCGTCTGTGAAATTATATTCAATCACATCAAAACAAGAAGACTGGGTACAGTGCGTATATTGCAATTCTTGGTTTCATGAAAACTACTTAAAATATGTTAATTTATGTGATATATGCGAAAAAGTATTGGCAAAAAACACGTGTCAAAGAAAGTTTATGATCGAGCCATATCACCCTTATTGTCCGAAGCATCTCATCCTGACATCGGGTGAGTTGGCACTTTATAGTTTTTTTTTATTTTGATTTTATAGACTATTTTTGGCTTAACCAATTCTGTACAACACTTTCTTCGAAATGGTATTTTAATATAAATATATAAATGTTTCAGAGTGTAGACTTTTTTGTGCTAAGTATCAGACAGTCAAAAAAATGTGAGCCATCTCTCCCGGACTTACCCTATATATGTCGTGTTACCATTTAATTACAGCATATTTTATAAAAAATACTCGCTAATCGTATCAATATTTATTGTTGAATGGAATTCCACAAAAAGTATGATTATTTCTCTTTCATTTGGCAAACTAAAAATAAGAGGATTATAATCACTACAAACTGTAGATCACTTAATCAAATCTATGATTTATTATTGTTCTTCGATATGAAACAGTACTAAAAAAACATTCAAAGTAGACTGAAACTCGTTGAAAAAATATGATTTCATTTCTGAAAGTACATCTAATATACGACAGAATATCTACTGTTTCTAGAAGAAGCAATTTTTGGCTAGACGGTTAAGTTGTACTGATAGCGTACTCCTAGTTTTTAATAAAAACAAGTGGCTTTATTAAATAGTTTTTTAAAATTAAAGTGTTTATCTACTAGATACTACTACGTAAGTCATCTATACGTAATTATTATTTTATTATTGCGAAAAGAAAACGTCAAATAATAAATATACACTACCGTACAATCATTTTGTGAGGTTAGCTGCTTTAAGTAGCTTATAGTAGCATGCGATTGGTTTTTCATTTACCAGAGTCGGAGTAAGGCCTTCGCCACCGCAGCTTAAAATGACTTCACACGATGTAAACACACCTTCCGATCTAACCAGTCCAGTAAATCAACGTTCGAATATTACAAACAGTTATGCTTCAGCCGCTTCACATTCTTTTCCGAGTAAGAACCAAGCAATTGTATTTAGTTGTATCGATAATGCTAAACTGCAGGATTATCTCATTCCTTTGGGTACAATCATCAACCCAAAAAATATTATTTTTTTATCTAGATTATCTCATAATAGAATCTGCATGTATTTGGCAAACAAAACCGTAGTAGATAACTTCATGACACAACATGGCTCTATAGAAGTACTCGGCGAAGTTGTAACAGCACGAAGACTTGTCTCTCCAGCAGAAAGACTAGTCTTGTCTGGAGTCTGCCCGTCAATTCCTCATCAAGTATTAGTTGAAGAATTACAGAATATCGGTTTAAAGCTTATTTCCCCAATATCATTTCTGAAAATTAGCTCGACTCTTCCCGAATATAGTCACATATTGAGCTTTCGGAGGCAAGTTTATATAAGCCCTATAACATCACCAATTCCAGATTCTATTCTAATAAATTTCGACCAAACACCTTACCGCATATTTTTGTCTCAAGGTACACTCACCTGCTTTATTTGCAAAAATACAGGACACATATCATCCCAATGCAAAACCAGTTCAGTAACGGAATCAACTCATATTGAGTCAAACAATGAAGTACCAAATCAAACAGCTTCAACAAGTATAATACACAAGGTACCAAACACCCAGCAGTCATCAAGTTATCCATTATCAAATCCGAGCATATCACCTACACCTACAAATCTCCACAACAAAGAAACTACTAATACTCCTACTCATAGCAACACTTTTAATCAACCTCATTCAGCGGCAATACCGTTTTCACAAACTTCGGAAGCAATATTTTCCAATCTATCAGCTCCTTTTCCATTAGATACAACTGCAGAAAATTCTAATAAAACTGATACATCACCACAATTTTTTGAAACAACCAATTCAGTATCTCCAGTACTTCCAAATGTAATAAAGCCACATCATCTAAGTGAAAACTCTAATAGCAATTGCGAAAACGCAAGTTCTTCCATAAAACGCAGTATTGGTGAGATCGACACGCCTCCCTCAGATTCAGCAATTTCATCAGAAAATCTGTTTGCAAAACCCAAACTCTCTAAACCAAAAAAACCGCGCTCATCTAAAGTTCAATCTACACGGGAAACTCTTGAAAATTTCATTGATAATCATACCCCACCATTCGTTTTAAATTTCCACCAATTGTCCTTACTGATTGATAATGTCCAAGGCTCCCCCGACACTAATAGCGTCGTTAAAGAATTTACAACTGATATGGTTGGTTTACTCCTTCTTTTACAAAGCAGCTATCAATATGCAAATGATAGATCTACAAAAAGCAAGTTTACAAAACTTCAAAAGAAACTACACACACACTTAGGGAAAGAGATTTCTGACTTAGATAGTGACTCTTCTGTAGACAATCGTTCAGTATCATCTAACTCCGAATCTGTTAATAACATTCAACTCGATACTTCAATGGAACATTGATGGATTCTTCCATCGTCTCCCTATGCTACAGCTTCTTTTATCTGAATATTCTCTAGATATTATTTGTCTACAGGAGACAAACTTAAAGACCAATCAGTTGTACAATTCAAAAAATTTTACTTGTTTCCGCAAAGACCGTACAGATGCAAGTCGTGCAAGCGGTGGTGTAGCAATACTAGTAAACAAATCCATCGAGGCGATACAAATTCCAATAGTCAGTGATTTGGAGGCCGTTGCTATCAGAATCATATCTACCAGTTTAGTATCTATTTGCAATGTTTACCTTCCTTGTGACAAACAAGTAAGTTCTGATAGCCTTTGCAGGTTATTAGAGCAACTGCCACGTCTCTCTACATTCATTAAAACACATTTTTCCGAAACATCCTTTTGAAAAGTTGCTAAAATACCAGCTTTCCCAAGCTCATGAACATGGAAGAAGCGTCCAGTTTTTATGGGTTCCCTCACACGTCGGAATAACAGGAAATGAAGAAGCTGACAGGATTGCACGAGAGGCAATTTTAAGTGATTTGTCGGAGCCGATAGACAAGTGTGTTTCCAGTGACTTAAAAGCTTATTTTAAAAATAAAGTGTTGTGTTTGTGGCGAAATGAGTGGTCTCAAACTAATTCCAATTTAAATAAAATCAAACATAATGTGTCTCAGTGGTTTCCATCGTCGCGCAATAGACGAGAACAAATTGCGGTTGCGCGTTTACGTCTAGGACATATCAGATTAACGCACTCCTACCTCTTCACAAAGAAAAATCCACCTATATGTGATCAGTGTAACGTCCGATTAACAGTCGAACACTTTTTAACAATTTGTAGTAAATATGACCAAGAAAGACAGCGCTACAAGATCCCAAACGCTCTACCACAGGCTCTAGGTCAAAACTGTTCCTGTGACAATATAGTGAATTATCTCAGATCCATAAACATTTTGTATAATCTGTAGGTGTTTAACTTTGTTATATTTGTTTGTTTATATTTTGTTCCGTCGCTAATAACATTTTGGTGGATGCGACATCTTTTTCTAATAAAAAAAAAAATATTTTTGGCTAGATATCTACAGTTACATTTCATTTTTTTTCTCTTCCAGATTTATATTAGTTTTCTATTCCTTTCGGTTTTTGTTTGAAGTATTTGTAGCTGTCCCGTTAAATATTTTGTATATTTACTCTTTAATTTTTGGTTTCTTTAGGTTCAAATTTCTATTCCTGTTTTGTTAAATGGGAGTTTTTATACTCATTTTTACTTTTGCTAGATGACTAATATGACTCCACAGCTAGATAACAATCTTGTTCTGTTATGGTTTCTTTTTATATATTCTTTTATTTCCCGATACTTCTCTGCTAATTTTCCTCTTTACCAAACTTATCGTTAAGGTCTGTTACTATGATCAAAATGATTAGTAGGTACGTTTTCCTAGGTGAATGCAACTTGTTCACAAAAATCATGTTTTTCTTTGTCCACAGACCATAATTAATACCTTTGTCTAAGACTATCACTGGTATGGGGCTACTGATATTTTGGCGAAACCTATCAAATTGATTATATTCTATGAAAATTAAAATTAGTGATGTGTTTTATCCATTGTTATATAATGAAATATAATTAAACCCGCTGCAATAAAAATAAAATAACAATGTAATAGTAATAATAAAATAATAAGGGACGTTAAAATTAAGTATTGAAATTTACAAATTACAAATTTTACAAAATTGCTTCCAACATTTACAAATTTTAGTTAATGTACCTCAGAATTATCGATTACTCTTTATATTCAAATTATCGCAGAATCTGGTAGATTATAAAATAATTATCCAATAAACTCTATCAGAATTTTCAGTTTTCTAAAATCTCTAAAAACAGTTGGAAAGTTGAACACGGTGGACCCAAACGAGGAAATAATGAAAGTTTTTTCATTCAACAAACTTTTTTTACCAGCCTGGAAAACTGAAAATAACAAAATGATTTTCTCTCGATCGAGTGAGCGTAATGCGAGAACAGGGAAAATGTCGGCAATGTGATCAGGATTGTTAAAATATGATATGACCCAGTTTTAATATTCATAGGTAACATTGGCGAGATTAAAAAATATGCAGCGTAGGAGATAAAAATTTTGGCTTTAACAAAAAACGAATGACGCACGGTGAGTTTAATTTTCGAATATTTTTATTATTAAAATAAAATACGTTAAAATTTAAAAAACATTTTAACTATTTCAAAAAGCTAAAAAATCTGTTGGATTTTTAATTTAAAATAGGTGGCTATGGAAAATACGTATTTATGTGGATTCCAGATTGGGAAACTACATTTGTTTGAGAGAAATAACAAGATTTGGTAGAAATGGTAGGATCTATAAAATATATTACAAACATATTGGTAAGCAAAACAATCTGCACTTGGAATAAACTGTTAACATGGAGCAACACAAACATATGACATACCGATAGATGGTATGTAATAAAATGGATTTTGATCAACTGAAAAATCAGATTGTTCCAATCATCTATCCACTATTAAAAAATTATTTGATGATCTTTATATACAATAGGATTTAACGTGATACAGAATTATTTGATAGCTTGGAGCCTTGCCGAGGATACCATTAAAAAATTAGTTGACTTCTATGTTCGGTAAGACTCATAATATGTAGTCTCTGTTTCGAGTAGAGGTCAGTATGTTCCCTTAGGATACTAATCCATAGGTTAATACATAGGTTTTTACATCTGTAAAGTGGCTATTTGCAAATGGTATGTTTTCATTGATGATGGTCTAATAAGACCGAAAACGTTCTGATAAAAATTGTAATCCATTTCAATATTTTCATATCCGCGTCCTATTTGGTTGCTTGAGCATGGTTCATTTATTCAATCAGTGAATAAAATTGCATATTTCTGTTTTTATTCTACTTATTTTTGTATGACTAGGAATAAATTTATTTAAAAAAAAATGCAAAACCACCAAATACCCTGACGATAGACAAAGCGGAATAATAAATTTTGACGACAAATACTCTTTTTTCAAAAGACAATACCCAAGAAGGTGCGTAGTTTATTAACTGAACGACCCAGTGGAATGAACCAGTAAATAGCCGTTGAATATTATCTACCTTATAAGTTTTGCCAAAAACAAGTTAACGTATTATCAAAGTTCCCTCTGTATCTTATTTGGAAAATTAAATATTAAATGTATGGTAAATCGTGAATTTTCGTTAGGCCTTATATGAATATCACAAAACTATATATATATATATATATATATATATATATATATATATATATATATATATATATATATATATATATATATATATCACATAACTGACACTATAAGTTGGAAACTACTGGTTACAATTTTAGATAAATCATTTTTAAGTGTAGTATACTATTTTAGCTATTAGATAGTTAAATACTCTTTTATTTATATTTATTTACTATAAACTCGTCTTTATTAAAGTAGTTTTGTTTTTTCTAAAAAACTTAAAAAAATCTTTGAGATGCCTAAACCATTTGCTATATTCTCCACCAGACCCAATTCCATTGTTAAACAAATATAAAGGCGCGGATTCTCTGTTGATTTTTCATCAGAATCGCTTGTTTTTCTTTGCCGAAAATTTTTCGAAACTTATTGTTCTTTGGAATTTTTATTTATTTTTCACCAAAATTTTTCTTATTAATTTTCCGTATCGTATTATTGGTGCTCGAGGACAGGAGAAAGGGTGAAATTATCAGTGGCGTGGAAATTCGATATTGACAAGAAAGTAAAAATAGTACTTCTAATAGCGGAAAATGAGTAAATGTTCAAAAGCTAATAAAATATACTGGTACAGATTTGAAAATTGAAATGCATTAGAAAATACCATATACCAAGATATTGCAAGAAACAAAAAAATTTAACAAAAAGCTATATTTGTTTAGGAAAGGATAATATACACTTGTCAGTAATGATTTTTACATACTACTACAGAAGATACTGTAAATAGCAAGTGAGGTGAAGATAATGAGCACCCAGAAGCCTGGTGATGAGTTTTGAAATCTCGAGAGTTTTTTTCAAGAGAGACTCCAAAACTTGACGTAAAAAAATTCGATGTGGTTTAACCCCTAAAATGTAGCATTTTGGTACTATAATTAGTTGTGTGACTTCGTGACATCTTCTATAAGTTTTCTTCATTCTTTCCTGTTTTGTATATGGCATTCTAGTTATAATTACCTATTACTGGTCTCCATTTGGTGATTTAATTGATAACTGCTTCTGAATCTCCTCTTTCTTCTGAGTTTCTGTGCCTTGATAAAGCTGACGATGTCTTCCCCTATCAAAGTTCTCTGATATCAAGAACCATAAATTTTCTAAATTCACCATTACCTAGGTTTATTGGGCATGTTATCCTCCAATTATTTTTCTCTCCTTACGATCTTTGATCTGCCCTTGTCTTTATACATCAAGCACATTTATTTTGCATCATATGTGATTACTGGTTTAATTGCTGCTCTTTGAATTTTCATTTTTGTGTTTTGACAGCTGCATATGTTTGGGAACGTTGTAGTATTTCCGGTAAGTTCTGTTCTGTTTCCTGCTAGAATGCGTTCGTGAATTTCTATTTACTTAACTGAAATCTTTAGGTACTTAAAGTGTTGTTATGTAACTTTTCAACGCATGGTATATTTATATATTTATCTCGTATTAACTGTATTTTTTCTGGGGGATATTATTTAGTTCCACAAATTCTCTAAATAATTTTTAAGATACTAAATAGGAGATTCGGCTAAATTAAAATGTGACGATAGATCAAGAAATCTATCACTAAAACTGTTTTATTATTCATTGGAGAAGGTCTTTAAGAATATATAAGTACTGTAAGGAACTAGATATTAAAGCAAAACATAAAACAAAACTGTTTCACCTCATTAATATTTAAAAATTACAGTTAACTAACAGAGGAAACGCAATTTTTAAACTAACCACTTCTGTGTATAAACAATTTGAATAGATACACAACTGAAGATTTATTACGAAATTTGTATTAAGCCTAGTGCAACAAACATGCTCAATTTATAACGTTTATTTATTTAACCGTGCAAATTAATTTATTAGACTAAATCCTAAAATCTAATTGCCCTTATGTATAGCCTCATTCTTCGAAATGTTTCTAGAACTTAGTGGAATCCTCATGACGTTGGAACAGTCGTCGACCTGATCTGAACCCGTAATGAATTCGATCAGGGGCGTAGCAAGGGCTGACGTAACATTGGCCACATCTTAAGAGATGGTTTCTATTGAAACCCTGTCGGGACTGAAACTGGATGCTGATATTGGCAACTGGACCCTCTTTTAAAACTCCCAGTTGTATAAAAGTGGCAAGGAAGGGTTTTTCCTCCGCACCGGTAATCATGCGGATTAAAACAGACTAGTACCTGGACTTCGCTGTTTTTAGAGACTTTCTCCGCCATATTTTGGATAACTCTCCAATCCAATCGGAAGCATTTTAGGTTTGGTATGGCTAATTTTTGAACGTTGAACTCCAGCATGTACTCACTTAATTGAAGTAACGTTTCCCATACTATCTCGGTAGGTGAGTTGGTCATGGGCAGTGTCTTTTGTTACTAGATAGAAAAGGTAATATGATGCAACTTGGAGTTTCAGAGCTTTTCTGGAGAGCTCGTAGTTGGTATTGAAGTTCTTCAACTAGTCCAAACTTTAGTCAAAAGATGGATCCATGTGCGTCTTTAATACTGGCCGGAATGGTATGGTACGAGTAGATTTGCTTTTATTTAATGGTAACACTATGTCCACCTCCATATACCCCAATGAATTTCTCAAACGTGTGATCAGGTACGTCTTAGACTTGATTTACTTCAACTTCTTCATCTAGGTCGTGGTCACCTTTAAATGGCGTCAGCCGGTTATGGCGTACTATCATCTATTTGCCACTCGGAATATTGCCTAATTAGTAGATAACAGCGTTAATCTTCTCCCTAACAAGATACGGACCTTCCCAGAATTTCTGCAACTTGAGAGAGCAATCCTTTCGCTTTTCTGGATTATAGAGCCAAACTTTGTCTTTATTATATCTTATTTCTTATTAAAATATCTATTTTCAGCTTAAGTACTTGGGAACGGACCACCTCATGTAACTGACCCATTCTTCTTCGTAATTCTTTCGCGTTATTTTCACAAGCTACATCTTCTTCAGCCAGACATTCAAACTCTAGGTCACAAAGCATCCTGCGTCCAAATAGGGCGTTTGCTAGTGTTTGGCCAGTTGATTCATTAACAGTGGATCTGTACGCTTTTGGGAAGAACGAAAGGTACTGGTCCCGGTCTTGCTGGTGATTGGAAACCACTTTTGCCAAATACTTGCAAACTGTGTTATTCATTCGCTCCACCATTCCATCCGATTGCGGTTGATAGGCTGTAGCTCTGGTTTTCATCATTCTTCTTTCTTCTTTGTTCTTTGTTCTTTCTTCTTTCTTCTTTCTTCTTTCATCTTTCTTCTTTCTTCTTTCTTCTTTCTTCTTTCTTCTTTCTTCTTTCTTCTTTCTTCTTTCTTCTTTCTTCTTTCTTCTTTCTTCTTTCTTCTTTCTTCTTTCTTCTTTCTTCTTTCTTCTTTCTTCTTTCTTCTGTCTTCTGTCTTATGTCTTCTTTCTTCTTTCTTGTTTCTTCTTCCTTGTTTCATGTTTCTTCTTTCTTCTTTCTAGTCTATCGCAAATTCCCTAAAATAGGTCGCTCTCGAAGTCCCTTTGATCAACACATCTGTGATAAGGAGGCCCTCTGGTCTGGAATTGCGTAGATCTTGACCCTCTTCGTGAAGTAATCCATAGACCAACATGTACTTGCAACCATTTTTACTTTCTGAAAATAGCCCGCAATGTCTTCCAAAGCCATTCTGTCAAACGGACTTCCAACATTTTATTGTCTCATAGAAACTTTTCTTTTTGGTTGAACTCTGTTACGCATAGCTCAGGCAGTACATTTTGTACAGCAGTCCTTTACATCGTCTGAACTATTCATCCCACAAAACTGTTGCCGAATTCTGTAAGGTTTTCTTTCAGCGTCTTTTTTTTTGCTATTCTGCTCTTTAGAATCACTAACTGTGTTGTCTTCTCTAAATCATTATTATTTTCCAGTACTCGTTTAAGCGAGCTATCTTTTGTGATAAAGGAGTCCAACTGAACCCAACAGACCTTAAATATTGAGCATAGATTTGATATTGCTTGCAAAGAAAGTCGACGTTTTTCTTCTTTCTATTTTAGAATTTTCTGTAAAACTAGATCTTTCTCTTGTTCTTCTTCGATCTTAGGAAGCATCCACTCCTCGATAACCCGTCTTCAGGGGCTGTTGGATAAGCATATCACGCTAACCTGGCAATGCCTACCTCATATTCTTGAAGAGCCTTATCTCACTTTTGTTTTTGATTTTTGAACTGTGCTTGGTAGACATGTTCTACGTGTTCGTGGCCATATCGCATGTTTAGTATTTTCTTAAGTTGTTCGAAATCAGCTTTCTCCTCTACAGCTATGGTCTGAAGCATATCCAAGACATTTCCTTGAAGAGCAATAGTCAGGTTTACAGTCTTTTCTTTTCCGTCCATCCATTTGCTCTTGCAGCTGATTTGGACTGTTTCATGTAATTATTCAATGACGATTTTTCGTCAAAAGTTCTTTAACATGAACAGAACTTCCACTCATTTGAAATGTCTAACTTGAATTTCGTCTCGTCACATTTTGTCTCTACTGTAATTGATTAAATTTAGCTGTCTGCTGTTTCTGTTTCCGCGTTTTTCTTTTTAATCTCTTTTACCTTTTCTTTAAAAAATGAAATTTTGGCAGCAACTTTTTTTCTAACGAAGATATATTATCGTCAAGATAAGAAATCACAGAAGTGACCTTAGAGGTTTCCAAAGGGATGTCAGCACAAGAGAAGAGAAGCAATATCGTTATAAACTTTAATTTCTAAAGGAAAAATGTCAGCAGAAATTTTGGAAATATCAACAGAAACTTTTGAAATATTACAAAAAACTTTGATTTCCAACGTTGTGATATCAACAGAAAACGAATACATTGTTTCTGGATCAAAATCCCTCTTCTTTTTATTAATTTAAACGTAGCAATTCGTGGGGATATGTTTCTGTAGTTATTTAGATCTTTTCTGACCTTTTTTAATAATAACAGTGTTAAAGTTTCGTTCCAGTTGTTAGGCATCATTTTCCCCTACTCTTAATAATTTTCTTTTCTGGTGATTTATTAATATTCATCTCCCTTAATTCTTTTTGTGTCTATATTTAAATAATAAATATTTACTATAAGAAAATGTTTTGTATCTATATTTTTATGCAAGAAATTTTTTTCATGTAATATTTTAGGTGTATCACTTTTATAGCTAATGGATTTTGACAAGAAGAGCTATGAACTAATAACAGGTAAACTTGTGTACTGCATCGGCATGACTCATAGCTCTTGTTAAAATCCATTACCTCTACGTTAATTTTTCCATGGATGTGTACAATATTTTTCATGAATTTGTTTGAAGTAAAATAATTAAAGAGAGTAAGGTAAACCTAAAACAATTGACAGAAAGTAAGAACTAATTTGTATATTAGTATGTACCTATTTCTTTAAAAACTTTTCTTCATTCGTATAGAAAATAGCCTACACACCTTAAAGGGAGTACACCACTGATCCTTTAACAGAACATATACTCAATATAGCTTGAGTTTGTTTTTGATTGATTTAGTTTGTTATGAATTTGTTAACTGTTCATCTCTCTTGGACCATTGCTACCTCTAAAGTTGTCTCGTTCTCTCGTATGTATTTACTGAATCCGGAAGCGGAAAGCCTTAATTGGGTTCTAGAGTCCCAGGAAATTAATTTTTGTTGCCAGAATTGCCATTGAAAAAGGGATGCCTCTACTTTCATCCAGATATCCATTTAGACAGTTATTTGATCTGTGTATATAACTTTCGGTTTGATCTGATGAATTTTGTTAGGGAAAGTATAATCAAATTTTTCAGTTTTTGTAACTCGTATAAGCGAAGGTAAGACAGAAAATAGATATGCATATGTCCCGCTCTATCAAAATTGTAAAAATTTAATTTTTTTAATTATAAGTATTAATACAACAAGAGAAAAATCACAATTAGAAGTGAATCGTGCACGTAAAATATATAGAAAAATTTTAAAATCCAAGATATAAAACGAGTAAAATACAAAGAGGCAGGAGATCAGACGAGTTTTAGAGGAGGAAATCCATAGTAAACTACGACCATATAATAACAGCCTAAGAGTATATTTAAATTGGAGTATATGACAAGAAAGCTTGTAAAAAATATAAACAATAGGGATTTCAAGTAAAACACAAGAGTATATATGTATAGGAGGGAAAGAATGAAACCATATGCTAGTTAATGGAATGAAAATACAAAATTGTAGAGAATACAAATACCCGGGAATGAAACTTACCTATAACAGAACACTAGGTAAACCGTCATTTGCAATATTGAATGGGAATTAACCACAATCTCAGTTTAAAATGCGTTTATTTTGACATTTCGATTTTCACTTTTGAAGTCGTTCTCGTACTAGAAATCAAAGATATTCAGAACCATTCTAGATGAAACTATTAGGGAGAGGAATTATTAAGGAAACATTTTTTAAGGAAAATACAGCAATAACGCTAAAATACGGAGAACTAAAAGTTAAAAGTATTAGCTAAGAAACAAAACCAGAATAGGTAACCCCACTATAAAAATCATAATAACATATACCTTAAAAGTATAGCCCCTTAATGAAAAAAATACAAAAATGCCAAAAGCAAAATAAATCGACTTCTGGAGCAAAGCAGCAGGCAAGCCAGGGATGAAGAGGTTGACAAATACCAGAATCGAAAAGATCATAAAAGTAAGGCACACAATAACCGACAAAATAAATCAAATAAAAGACAAACAACTGACCTGATCTGGCCACCTACATAGAATGCCCGATGCCAAACTACATAAAGTTGTGCATTAGTATTAAATACAACACAACATAAATAAAACAGTTTATTTTTTGTATGTATGACTATAAATTTTTAAATGATTGGCGATAACACTTTGTATGTACTACGTCAGCAAACACTCTTTATCGAACTCGTTTGTCGCTTATATATCGTTCGATAAAGAATTACTTTACCGACTTGGTACATCAATAACTATTATTCTTGTTTGGAAAAGTGTTCAAGATATGAATTTCATTAAAAATATGACCTTATTTCGTTTTAAACGTTTTATTTAATTGTAATATATTAGCTAATTATAATATGGCTTTAGTTACACATCTTCTCACACTCAAATTGTAAACGTACCCAACTTTTGTGTAGAAAGTTTCAAATGACATTTTAAGCTTAATTTATTGATATGCATGGAGATCCTAAGCACAAAGGAACCACCCTAGTTGACTTTCCTACATAGATATTTCTTCCGTATGTACAATGTACGATGTTATGTTGTTGTTGTAAACCAACTCGTCGTCGCGAACACATCTCAAAACCAGCCAAGATCCGTACCAGCGTAGGTGTGCGTCCAGCCTACCTTAAGGTTCCGAGCCGTGCACAAGCCACAGACATCGCTGTCTATCCGTCTAGATATCAGCGTCATTCACAAAAGGTAAGTGAATCTCATATAAAATTGACAATAAGTTATTAAATCTGCCAATTTATATTTGAATTACAATCATCTACATTACATATCCATTTACACATATTACATTTTTACATATTGAATTTTTTCGCTATTTCAAATTCAATATTAATCAGCGACCTTATTAAGTTTTACACAAAACCATTGTATTACACTTATTATTCAAATAATGAAAAATTATTATTACAATTAATATTCACAAACAATGTCCACGTTATTGATTTCCACACTTCCAGTAATTTATTGCACACTAGTTTCCGACATTGAACTCCGCTAATATCACCTCAACCGTCTTTTGCAAGTCGCTATGCCCCCCGCTGCGCTCCCCAAGAGTCATTCACACCCCTCGGAGACCCCCGTCGCGCTTGTCACTCCGAATACACTTATTTCGTTGTTAGAAAAGGACATGTAGGACATTCTTGAGCGAGAGGGAAAAACATTTCCTGAATTGGCGGAAGGTACACCGTGAAAAATATATAAATCAATTACAGAATATAATATATATATATATATATATATATATATATATATATATATATATATATATATAAAATAACATATTTTATATTTAAATAATTTGTATTAATGATAACTTGTCGATTGAACCTACTTTAACCTTCAGTCAATTTTCAACATATTCATTATAATGCTATGGAAAGCAAGATTTAAAAAACTTAATTTTGGAGAGTCTTCGATACATGTCTTCTTTCATTGTGAATTTCAATTTAGAAATTTTTCGATAATTTAAAAATCTTAATTTTCTAGTGTCAATTGTCAACTTTAAAGAATCATTTTAAAGGCTGGCATTCGATTTTGCTCGTTCTATCTGCCGCTTCAACTACAATAAATGATCGGGTTCTGACACCCGTACGATAACCAAATTTTTAATGTGTTTTTTGTAGAGTCCAGTGTACAGTCCTTTTGTATTTTTTCATTGATAAAGAAGAAAAAATAAAAATAAAACCAGCATTTTTCTGTAGTTTTCTTACTATATAGTCTCTTCCAGCAGGATACTTCAATATTTGACGTAAGTGAACCAGTTTTAAATTAAAATTAGTTATTTACATCATTGTTCTATTGCGGCTTAGCTCTGAAGATGGCTTTGTAAGCCGAAGGCGCTCAGCTAGGAATTAAAATTGTTTACACACTTCAAAAATACTTCCATTTTTCATCTTTTGATTAAGTTTTTGTAAAACATAAAAATAATTATTGTTTTTGATATTTGTATTTTCGGATAGCACAATCGATTTTAAAGCGTAAGTGATGTCAAGAGAAACGGGCGGCAATAAGCCGCCCGATGAAAAAAACACGTATAACATTAGTGATAATGAAAACCGGTATGGAACTATAACTAATATATCTTAATAACAGATATAGACCATTTTAATGGTAATAAGCCACAATTGAAGTTTAAAAGAAGTATATTTCCACTTCAAAAATCGTTTTCAAAATACAAACATTAATAAATTAAACAAACTTTGTGTTTTGTTACTTTGTGAAGCTTTGTTTAATTTTAATAAAAAAAAATTTGTTTAATTTATTAATGTTTTTAATTTGAGAACGATTTCCGAAGTGGAAATTGACACGTCAATAAGCTTATTTTAACCTTCAATTGTGGCTTATTCCCAATAAAATAGTATTTACTTCAAAATGCAAAAGAAAATAGCTTCAGAACGACATTAAGATATAGACCAGGTGATATTGGGCCATTTTATGTGTTCGTTGAACACAAAAATAAAAATTTAGCGAGACTTTTTCCAATTAAAAGACGGCATTTTCTACTTAAAGCTGAAACTTTAAAAAAATATGTACTAGATATAGAACTGCTAGGAATTAATAGAGTAAAGGTTATTTTTAATACCTTGGAAATAGTCAATAGCTTAGTTAACCATAATGTAATTTTAAAAAACGATTTAATACCATTTATACTAAAATTATATACTCACACAAAGAAGTTTTCAGGATGGTAGATACGTTCTTTTCTGAAGAATATTTATAACCGGCTATCAATTTAAACAAACATGTACCAAGTGTTCATCGTGTGAAAAGGAAAATTATAGACTCTAATGTAAACATAGTTTTGGTAAACAGACAAAAGATAATAGTAGAGTTTTTAGCAAATAAAATTCCACAATGCATACAAATTAATTTATGTAATTTCCATGCTGAAACTTATATACAACCAATTTTAATATAAAGGGAATCAATTTCATTAAAAAATGCATTATGACGGATATGGTGAAGTTGGCGTATTTTTTCAAACAATTAACTATCAAGAAAGTGTAATAATCCAAAATTTTGGGCCATTGAAGTATGCGCAATATTTATGTAAGATATAAATTTCTTTCGCTTCAGTACACAAACCTTCAGACATAGCAGTCACAAAAAAGATTGGCTTAATTTATTGGAACAATTTGAAATTCTTCGTAAAATTGTTTGTGGCGATTTCAATGTATGCCATTATAGATGGGGTCCTATTCCGGAATATTGCGGAAGGTTTTAACACAAGCTTTAGATTTTTTATAACTAACTACTGTAAATGATGGATCGCCCACTAGAGTTAATCCAAATGATAACCACTCTGCAGTTGATTTAACTCTTATCTATTCTTTCTTGACAGATTTGGTAAACTGGTCTGTATCTCAAGACACTTTAGGTTCTCATCACTACTCTATTAAAATTCAACTCCAAATTGCTCCCGGCAACCAATTGGATTGACGCTCGTGCCGATTGGACAGCCTGTCAAGCATTTATTGAAAATGAAATTAGTACAAAAGTACCAATTTATCTCTAAATATTTACTGTCTGATTACTTACATTTTTTAATAGTAATACAGCACATAAAAAACGAAGCTGGTGTTTATTGAAAGTGTTGTCTGATCTTTTATCATTATATAGAGACGATCAACGAAAAGTTAGTTCAAAACTAAAATCTATCTTGTCTAGTTCGACTTATAGATTTCAATACTGATATGCATCTCTATCACATATATAATAATTATGTTCATTTAATTTCGTTCAACTTCAGAATTTAACCGAGAAATACGTATTTGACAGTGTACAATATCCCACTTGTGACATTCCGCTTGTGAATGTCGATGTCTCGTGCATCCAACATCCACATCCGCGTTAGCCTTTTGGGAACCGCCGGTCAACGAAAAGAAATGGCACTCATAGAACAGCGATCAGTCTGGCTGTCGGAACGGAATTGTTTTTGTTGGGGGGAATCGGTAGATTATTTGGGGGAAAACACTAGAGGAAAGATCAAAAAAGGGAGTTTGTTGCTATTGGAAGATAAATTAAGGGTTAACATTGGGGAGTGAAAGTTACGTACATTACATACAAAATTAAAGAGTGCGTCAGCAACTAGATAGTAAATTACTGCGAATTAGGAACGTTTGTATAATTGTCTAAATTTTTAGAAATTATCAAATCCTATCGAATGAACGTATTTAGAATATAAACCAGAGAAATGAGCAAATAAAAAGCCTTTTTCGTGATACTTTTTGATACAGGTATCTAACAACAGCTTTTAATAAATTTGGTGATAAAAATATGTAATAAACAAACTACGCATTTTTACACGAATTTTTAAGAAAATATAATGTATTACGACTCTAGCTTTAGAATCCGAAAAAATTAACTTAATTGCGTCTGAGTTATTTTAATTGTTTATATGCTTAAAATCACATTACTTTTTCAAACCTATTTTAAAATATTTAACATAAACTTTTTAACAGTAAAATGACTTAATTTAATAAAATAAGCCTTTCTCTTTAATTTGGTACTTTCAGTACTCATGTAGAATTAACAGTTTATGCATAATGACAATGTTAATAAAAACTTTTTGGGGAAAACAATTTTAATTTTGCAATAACTATTAAGTAAAACTTCTTGAAATTTTTAAAGCTGAATATTTGTGATATTTTCCTTATTCTCAGGAAAAATCAAAGTTTTTTGTGCAGTTTTAGAAAAGTTATTCATAATTTTCAAAAAATCGGCTTTTGAAGCTAGTTTTGCAATAATCACGCAACAAATTAACAAAAATAACTTTACAAACCCTTATTTTAAAGGATTTTCTATGCATTTTTAGTAAAATTGTGTCACATTTATATATAATTTACCGGTATTCACCTTTAGTATTTAAAATCAAACAGCGTTATTGTTAAATGTATTGTTAAATGTTATTGGGAGACTACCTCAAAATACGGAATAACCGACTTATTAAAACCGACGGTTTAGGTAATCCTCGGTTAATTCCTTCCGGCTCTAGGACCGGGTTCATTTATGATAAATTTGTTAAATATCGTCGGGGCAAGTAGAAATGTTTTTCTATAATAACCTAATGCAAAGGATTTCATATTTCATCACGTTCCTAGCTAGAAGGGTACCGTTAGGTTCGGTGATCGTTAGAATCTTTTTACCTTCTTAGAAATCCATCTAGGCTGGCTATCATTTTTTTTTGAGGGGGGGAGATACCCTCACCTTTTTTTGGGTAGTTTGGTAAAATTTTAGAGGAACCAATTCACTTCCCGGTGGGCATTCGTCGAGTAAAGGCGCTTTGCTCATTATCGTCTTTGTGTCACTTTATCTGTGCATTAATTTTCTTTTTAAGTGTGTATACACTTGTATATTTGAGTTTTTTGGATCTAATATCATATTAGATTAAATATTGATATAGAGTACCTTTAATTTTAATTTAACTTCAGTGCTTGATACAAGTAAAGTATTATAGTAAATTAAATTAACTTCAGTGAAATAGTGCAGCAGTCATCAGGAATTACTGTAAGTTACCATAATCTTAGTATCTCCACTTATCTGGGCGAATAATATGGTATTCTATCATATTGTTATTCAATCATCTGGGCGAATCTAAGTTCATCCATGTCTTCACCTGTAGTTGAGAGTAACTACTGATTTTTACATTCAATATTTTCTTACGAACTTTCCACCAGCTACTAAGAAATTTCAATAAACATAATTACGAACATTTAGTTCTCCATCATTAAATAACAGTGCGAGATAGATAATCAACTTAACCAAGTGTGGTTTGGTTAAATTTTTATTTCGGTAACCTTTTTGTATTCTCGTAAATTTATATTTGATTAATTTTTGTTATTTGCTATAATTGTTATGCATTTTTAACCCAGTGTCTCGAGATACGCCCATTAAACAGCAAAGAGAGACCTTTAATCAACCTCGGTTGAATTTTTTCTTACTCACTATCAGGCTCTCTTCGCTGATAATTGAACCTGTGCATTATTATATTGTTGTATTTGTAAAGGTACTTATTATTCATATTTCTGCTTATTTTTATGTGTACACCACCATTTCATAGTTGATGGTGTATTTTTATTACTTGTATGTACATTCAGCTACCGACATCATTGTGTTGTTGTATATATTGTTTTTGTTTTATGAATGTATTTTATTTGTCGTCTCCTAAGAAAGTTTCCTGATATAACCATAACTCTGAATATTTGCTTTTTACCTTTAAATATTACTATACCTTTGACCAGTAGAAAGATCAGGCCGATTAAGTCTCGTAGGTAAGTAGATGGACGGAGTCCACGTAATATGTTTATTATTTGTTTATGTAGAGTGTTGACCAAATTTATTGAATAGTTAACTGTTGAGATCTTTCCTTATATTTGGTCTCAGAACCAAAATATCTTTCTTTATTTCTTTTCTTTTCTAAGGTTTCCTAATTTTCTCCTTAAACCCCAAAAAATTAAGTGGCGCCCTGTTCCCTATCTTATCTTATCTTTGGTAATTTTACCCATCTATCTTTTTGTTTATTTCTGTATCTTTTCCAATATCTCTTATCTTTACTTATTTCGTCCGTTGGACTCATTCCCGGTTCCAAAAGCTAGTTTCGAACCCACGACTCGCTCTCCACCAACCATCTGGCTGCCGTCCACAGTGTCTCCATTGGTAACCTTTCTAGCACCATCCAAAAAAGGTTTCCGAGGTTACAGCGTATCACATTGTTTATATATTGTTTATATATTATTTACATATTGTTTATATATTGCTTATAAGTAAAAAATTAAGTTTAATATTTTGCATATTTTGTTTGTTACATATTGTTATCACCAAATTTATCAAAAGTAGTCGTTAGATACCTGTATCAACGAATTTCATGGGAGAATCAATATTTACCTAGTCTAATATTAGAACATATTAGTAGAATAGTAGTCAGCAAAGAACCAACCAGAACCAACCATTTACGTAAGAAGAATCATAAGTGGTAGCATATTTCTACATTTTTTTTTATTATATGAGTGATACATAAATTTTGTTTTTGCAGCAAAAAATGTCCTAAAGAAATCCAATATTTATCATTTTCACCCAGAATTGAAACTGGACTACTTCTTCATAATGGTAAATTTGCTAGGCCGATTGAGAACAGTAAGGCTACTACTGAAGCTTCGTTTTAAATGCGTTATTAAATTATACAAAACTACGAATCGTACTATCTACTTCATTACAGAATCATACATATTAAATTGAGCATACAGCACTATACAGTAGAAATAAAGAATTAAGGTTACAAATCTGATTTTGCAAATCTATCGCACTGTCATTTAAAATTTCAAGAAGTATGTAGTTGGTAGATTGGAGGGTTTCGTCAGTTAAAAACAGATCTTAGCTCTAATTAAGTTGGCCACCCCTGGTATAAAAAAAGAAAATACGACGGCGTATTTCTTAGTAACCACGCTTTATTGATGATGCTAAGGTGCTAAGTATAAATATTCACATCAAACTACATATTGTCCGGCGGTAACAATTATCAAAAACTAACAGAAAAATAGAAATAAATGAAATAGGGTTTTACAGTTCCACGCTGTCCTTTCTAGTCGCTTTTCTTCCGCCTCCATACTTTACAGTTGTGATTGTTTTAAGTTCTCTATAATTGTCGTTTTGTCCTCGATTTTCTTTTTGCGTCCGTTTTAACTCTTCGTTCGTTTATATCATAATGATTAATCTGTTTTTGTCGTATCAAGTTCATCTTCAGGTTTAGCATTATACATGGCATTACAAATAGGTAAAATAAATAAAATAAGATTTACTCACAATCAATTTAATTTTACTACCAAAACGACCGGTTTCGCTTTCTACACTTTGCAAAGCATCTTCAGGTCAAACGGTACAAAGTAAATTAAATGCTGAAATTATATAACTTAATTAAACAACAGAAACTGTTCGTATCGGAACAGCTGATTTTGCTTATTATTGTTAGTAATTAGCCACTTACTGTCGGTTTATTCACACTGCGATACGCGTTGTAACTTTACACACACTTATTGCTGCTTTGGCACAATTATTTCACTCTGCACCTCTCGATTTTCGGGTTTAATGCAGGAGCAAGCCAATTGCACTTTACACGCTTGACCGCAGCGTTGCCATCTTTAATATAATTTAACTAATTTGTTTAATAATAATGATATTCATTATTTTGTCCTTGTCAATTTGATATTTGTTCAATATTGTAATTATTTTCAATCTTCATATGGCAAGAAAATATTTTAAAACATATGATGTTGCTAACACAACGTTAATTTTTCCAGTGTTTTTGGCCTCATTTTTGTCCACTTAATTGGGTAAAGAATTCCACAGCACATGGTCGACAACAACATAAAACTACAAACATAAAAGTATCTAAATTCAACTACATCAAAAACTAATCACTACATTCTGCAATCCTGTCTAGCTACTTGAAGACAACTTCAGATGACATAAGTATCATTTAAAAATCTTTTTATGAAAAGCTATAGGCAAGATTTATTTTGTTTAATTTTAATTTAATAGTAAAATTTTAGTTTTTATATTTAGTTATGTCTAATAAATATGATTCGTTAATATCTTCGTTTAGTTATCCTAGCCACATTTCATTTTCCACATTTACTTCTAAGATAAGACGTTCTCACACCTGAAAGACTTAGCTAAACGAGGCCTAATAATTGGCTCTCAAAGAAAGTTGTGAATTTTATTGTTTTACATTGGCTTCCAACTTTCGGAGGTAGTTATATTGTTACCCATTGACACACACCATTTCTGATGGATCGTTCAATGGTTACAATACTTACAATACACTTCTTGAATTATTTTTGCTACCTTATTTGTTTGAATTTTGCATATTTTTTATTTTGTATGATCCTCTTTTTGTTATACATTAGATTTGTATGCTGGACATTTTTTCTTGAGATAAATAGTTTATCTGCAATCGTACATACACGTACTTGTAAAATTATATTTGCTATATAATCTCTTTTTAGGTCCGTTTGGTTGAGTTTACCGAAACTGCAAGCTGATTATAGCCGCAAATGTCAAACATGGAACAAAACATTTCGATTTAGGAGTGTTGGCATGTTTTTATAATGTAGATGCTCTATGCTTTAAATATAAAAAGATAAAGCTTTAGAAAAGTACATTTTGTTTATATTATGTTATGAATTCTGCAATTTTTGATTTATATAAAACAAGAATGAGTAAATATTTGTTTCTTTGGAGATTATTTGCAGTTAATTATTAGAATTTTTTTTTGGTAATTACCCTTTGATAGATTACTAACTAGATTTGGCAAATCAGCAGTTGCCAGATTGCAACAATGTTTGCAATTAATCTCGAGAGAGACAAATATTTACTCGTTATTGTTCCATATAAATTAAAAATTGCAGAATTCATAAAATAGTATAATCGATATGTACTTTTTAAAAGCTTTCTCTCTTTATATTTACAGCATACAACAGATGCATTATAATACACTGCCAAATCGAAATATTTTAATTCTTGGTTGACATTTGCGACTATATTCAGCTTGTACTTTCGGTAAACTCAACCGTTCCGTTTAAAAAAAAACCTTCTCAAAACTATTCATTGATTGAATATTATTCTTCTAATAGTTATATATAAATGCAATGTAGTTGTATGGTCAGAAAATATTTTATTATTTAGTTGCAAGTTACGTTTCGGACCTACCGTTATTTCTTTCCGAGAATATTGCTTTGAGACACTATGTAGTCTCTCTGAGAGCCGTAAATCCCGGTTAGAGAACATAACTCCTAATTTTCACTCTGGAGAATTGTACAATTTCCTCGCAGGTTGGTTCCCGGGACAACAATCTTAATAGATAAGCCCTATACCGCAATATTGTACCTCAACGCTTCGTCTGTTAAGCGTCACGACACAACGAACGATCCGTCATTTGTCTAATCGCTCGTAAAACCTATAAAATCCTCTTCTCCCCCTTTACTCCTTTCGTCGAGCGATTAATAAACCTCAAAATCGTTTAGCATAAACCTCAGAGATTCGGCTTTTTGCGACGATGGGGCCTTGCTTCATCGACAACTGACGATCGCGAAGTCTGTGCATGGCCGACCGAGATAAAACACACTCGATTACACAGCGTCGTAGCGAAACAGAAACTTCTAATGTTCGCCTCAAGAATGTACTATGTATTTATAAAATATATTTTTTATATACAAAAGATTGTAGTGGTAGAAGTAAATTGATAATTTGTATAGAATATGAATTATTTTTTATAGTAAGTCTCTTTTCTATTCACCGAATTTAAATACATTGTCCAAGCCAATGTTTCTATTCTTAGAATTTATATTGTTGTTTAAGTATTATTATTATCTATTTTTTTTTTTGAGAAACATTTTTCTCTGAACAGTTTGAACTGCGAATGATGGGATATACACATTGCATTTATTGGCAAAATATATGTGATAATCATATAATCGATAATTTAAATAAAACTGATGACAATTAAAGAGCTCTAATTAATCGGACCAATATTGCTGGTTTATAGACCAAATTCATGGGTAAATATATAGAAAATTTTAATAGTATCCAAGATAACTTACTACATAACACAGCTATTGTTCATCAACGTTTCTTCTACCTATTTTTTGTATAAGGCTATCTAAAGATATTTTTATATCAAAGAGATCGCACAATTCATGACGAAGTAAAAAATTGAAGGTTGAGCTGAAATGAAAGATTTTATTTGAACAAATATTTCCCTATTTTTATTATTATTGGTACTTACAAGATAGTGATAAAAATCAGAGTGGTAAATATTATTTAACTTGAAAACGTTTTGTGTCGACCATGGTATGATCTATCTTTTCTACAAAGTCCAATAAAATAGATCAACTTCTATCATTATGCGCTAAAACTTTTTCAACCTACGTTAAGAGAAATCATTGGACTAAACTAACACCGACTAAGTTTAATAAGGAATAAGCTAATAATTATTGCCACTATTCTACACTACAAAACAAGAAAAATAAAAGAAGACATATATCAATTGATGCGTAAACAAACCTTAACAATAGAGATGACGCTTTAAACATTTAACAAATATGCAAATCGTGAATCGAAAAGTTAAAAAAACACATATTGAAATTCATAAAAAAATCACAATCAGGAACCGAACGGTAGTAGACAACCCTCTACACCATTCAATTTCCATATCATGTGTTATTATAAGTCAGAAAATACAATGAATAACTAATGAATGCCATATCGTCGAAGCCTATACCAACCTTTCCTATTGAAAGGAAAACATTTAAATAGTGGACAATTTAAAATTTTACAAATCATAAGTAACATATTATTAAATATATATATATATATATATATATATATATATATATATATATATATATATATATATATATATATATAACCAAAAGCCAGCCAATAGCGTCACTTCCACTCGAACATCGACAAGAAGCAGACCATCCAGAGAGACTTGAAAATGGCAAGTGAGATCTTGCCGAAACGTCGTCAAAATGGTTTTTATCAAAACCAACAACATTTAACGCGGAGTCAAACCCGGAATACCATTGATATAACATACAGCTCCGGCGAAAATATCAAAACTAACATATATATTGTTATGATTGTTTATTTTGACTTTAATCTTAGTTTATTGAGCCAATAAAAAAGAATTATAACTTATTTGTTATCAAAAGTAAAATAATCCTTATATTACCTGTGTTCGATGGATTCAAAAGATTTTCTAGTTGTCTTTTATCGGGAGGAGAAGAAAGGATAAGAATACAAATATATTATATTACAAAGATTTACGTTTCTTTATTTTATATGAACGAATAAAACAATTATTAAATTCTGTCGTTATCTTATCAATCAGCATACAAGAAAATAAATCAAATTTTTATGATAATAAGATTATAAAGCTACATACATTTATATTACGTGAAAAACCAATTTTACTTAAAATTTTCTTTACTTGAAACAAAAAAAAAACAACAAAACTTTAAACTTTTGATTAGCCTAACAAAACCTCAGTTCTTAAATTTGAATGCTAATGACCATGATGTCGAAACGATCCTTCACAGATATAAAATTCAATTGTACAAACACTTACAGCTTATTTTCTTCTTGAGTTGTATGTTGGAAAATACCCAGAAAAGTCCAGTCTCCTCAACGATGTGATCTCTCCTCTTTGGCACCTCGGCTCTTTCTTAACGTCTCTGCAAACCTCCTGCAGACTACACAAAAAACACCTGATTCACTTCTCCAAACTCAGCTATTTATTTATGACACCAGGACCTCCTTTTGTCAACTTGATGCCGTAAGAATACTTTCACATATACTTTATAAAATGCCCACGGTAGATACAAGGACCTCTTTAAATCTACTTGTTATCTCCTTCTTCAAACTATTCACTTCTTTTCGTTACGCCGGTATCCAAACTCACGAACCACACCCTATCTTGAGACAAACGACTGTTTCCTTTCGATGACCAAAATATGACTAACTTCTCCTCTCTCATGATCAACTCAAAAATTCCCATTTAAACACGACCGTCCAATCAAAAGCTCAAATTGTGTTTACCATGATTTTGGAAAAGCCTAATTTCGGCTTCAGAGAAAAACTAAATAGCTTACTTTAAAATTGGTTTTTTCAATACATCATTTATACATATTTCAAAAGATTAGAATATGGTCATTTAATACTCGACTATACAAACAATGAAAAGATTAACTTACAGGTAAAATGTCTTCTAATTCTAAACAAACTAATTCTAAACAAAGGTTTTTTGATAATTTTGTTTGAAACGGAAAAAGGTCGTTTGCCAAACAAATTTCTATTCTTATCTACACTAAATCTTATCTTAAATTACTATATACATTTTTGTTTATAATGATATCTTGAAATTTTATTTCGATGGATTTTTTTATTTATTTTTCTTTGGTTGGGAAAGAAAAAGTATGACAATATATATATATATATATATATATATATATATATATATATATATATATATATATATATATATATATATCTTTTTCAAATTATTTTTTCGACCGTACTGTTTTAAATATTGATTTAGAGTATCAGCAATCGGTCAGGAAATAAAACTCTATTTGTTCAGTCTCTCAATATTTCGTCACGATTTTGTGACTTCTTCAGGAGAAAACTGTAAATTTATTAGAATAATTAATGTTTTTTTAAAATTTTTTTAAAAAACCACTTTTCAAAACATTTCCGAACATTAAATTAATTAAATACAATCCACTTCTAAATTCAAGGTTATTCACAAAAATAAAAGTTAAAACTCCAAATTCATTAATGAGTAATATAATTTATAGAATAAATTGCAGTCAATGTCAAAGTTGTTATATTGGTCAAAGTCAACAGTGGCTTAAAAAACGTGTCACTCAACACAAAAGTGACTGTAACATACAAAAAAACTCTTGTGCCTTAGTGGACCACCACTTGAAGACAGGACATAACTTTGACTTTAATAATGTAAAAATCTTGGAACAAGTTGATAATTATAAAAATCGGCTTTTCCTTGAAATGGTACACATTAATAAAACTCCTGAATCTATCAATTATAAGACAGACACCAATCATTTAAGTAATATCTACTGCAACATACTAAACAATATATAATATGATAGATCTTAACCTTTAAACACATACTTATTATAGTAATTCTCTAGTAACTGTACCTATAATTTTATTACATTCCTAAATATCAGTATTGCAGTAACTGACTACATACCATCAATTACATTTTATAGATCAATTTATCGTGTTCCTGATTCTTTCTCAATTTTATTAATTCCATCTTTCCACTTTATAAAATGAATAATACTGTCATAATTGTTTATTTTAACCTACTCGCTGAAAATTGTACAACGGGAATTCACTCTATAACATATTGCGGTTACCATAACTCCTTAATAAAATCAAACAAAAATATGTCATTTATTTAGATATGCCAGAAAAATTTAAATTTTCATTCTTATAGTTGTAAGTATTAAAATATTCATTTTGTTTACATATAATCATTAATTATTCTAATAAATTTACAGTTTTCTCCTGAAGAAGTCACAAAATCGTGACGAAATATTGAGAGACTGAACAAATAGAGTTTTATTTCCTGACCGATTGCTGATACTCTAAATCAATATATATATATATATATATATATATATATATATATATATATATATATATATATATATATATATATACATATATATATATTATACGTGTAAAATATAAAAAGAGAAGAAACCAAAGTTCTTGATCTGCATTTTTTAACCTATTATTCTTGGGTGAAGTGAAGCAGTTCCTTTCATTTTAATAAGAGATGTAATGTATGTTGCGCTCTTTGACTATGAAAAATTGCCACCCCCCTTCCTCTAAAAGTGTTTTTGTTGAGAATTATATCTACACATTTTTTATCCCTACCGGGTTTTATTTTTTTAACTATTAGTTACTTTCAAACTCAGATATTATCAGTGATATTATGTATGTATTTATCTTTGAATATAGATTTTGATGAAATGTATATACTACACACATGACGTTTACGTAATATCCTTTTTTTTGACTCGGTGAATCTTTTTCGCTATCGAGCGTTCCAGTGATATTTGGACAGTTACGCCAAAAGTTTTGTTTAGGTACAGGCCGGTCTAAACCAGATCAAAGGACTTGATTGGTTGAGTTCATCTCTAAAAGTGTTTTATTTATAACAGATCAATTAAAAGTTTACGGTCAGGTAATAACAAACAATATATAATATATAAAAATATAAATATTAATATATATATATATATATATATATATATATATATATATATATATATATATATATATATATATATATATATATATATATATAGATTTATTATAGATTTAAGAGAAGAACGATCTTGGATCGAACACTACTCACAACTTTTGACTGAAACAAGACCTCAATTCACGAACATCAGTACAACAACATATGAACTGGAATTCAAAATATATCTAAATGAGGCACTCTCAGTGTGGAGAAGAAAGTGCTGCAATATGGGCATCCCAATCGGAGATGATAGATTGTACACGATACACTTCGCTGACATTCTAGCTGAAGACGAGAGTGATGTAGGCTACATGCTTAGAAAACTGGAAGATGAGTATACCAAATGGGGCCTCACAATTAATATACAAAAAACTTAGTACTTAGTTGTAGGAGAAAAACAAGAAAGCCTACAAATCGAAATGGGAGCTATAAAACCAAAAGACAGTTTTAAATACTTGGGAGCCCAAAACACATCAAAAGCAGGAAGTAGCGAAGAAATACACTCCAGGATTGGCCAAGCAAGATCAGCCACCAGACAGCTACACGGACTATTATGGAATCAAAAAATAACAAAAGAAAATAAAAGAAGAATTTATAAAACAATAACAGAAAGTATTGGGATGTACGGCGCCGAATTCTGGGAAATAAACCAAAGAAACCAATCAAAAATTAAGGCCATGGAAATGAACTACTGGAGACGATGTTGCCAACTCACTAGACTTGATAGGGTGAGAAACGAAGATATTCGGAGAGAAATGGAAATCGATCTAGACATAATAGACACAATCGAAGCCAAAAGACTTAACTGGTATGGACACTTTCAAAGAATGCCTAAAAATAGATGGCCAAACAAAAATAGAAAAACGGACTCCACCAACTAGAAGAAAACGAGGTAGACCAAGACGATTCTGGAGAGACGATGTCAACGATGCAATGACTGCCAGAGATCTAACAACTGAAGATTGCTTCGACAGAAAACGCTGAAAATTAGGATGCGAGAAGCGGCGCCAGCTGTAGAAGACTCGCTTGTTATATTATATATACGTATGTGTGTATATATATATATATATATATATATATATATATATATATATATATATATATATATATATGTATATAAATATATATATATATATATATATATATATATATATATATGTATATATATATATATATATATATATATATATATATATATATGTATATATATATATATATAATTTAAAAGAGTACACATTTCATTTTTATTGCTGCAAACCCACTATTTAACGTTTACTTCCTTACGTTGTCAGCAAATACTTCTGGTTCATTATGTATATATATATATATATATATATATATATATATATATATATATATATATATATATATATATATATATATATATATATATATTGTTATGATGTGTTTTTTGTTTGAATGATGAGCAATGAGTATTTTTAATAATATAGGGTTTTTATCGCGGTTCTCAAAGAATTAGCTTGTAAGTACTTTTTTAAATTATCTTTATTATAACTATTATGAAACACACATATATATCTAACCTAGTCAATGTAAATTTAAAATAAACTATCTTTAAACTGATATTCTTATAAAACTAATTAAATTCTATAGACAATCTAAAATTTAAACAAAACTATCTTCAAAATTGAAATTGTTATGACACTAACTAAATTATATTAACAAAATTTTGTACCTTTCTTTCACTGAATGCCTAAATGAACTGTTTTCCACTATATATATTCTAATCACCACTGAAAGTCTTCGTACTTCGGTTATCCTTGTTTTTTGTGAAATTACTTTTTTCAATTATCAGCTTCTACCATTTTAAGATATATTTTTCTTCACCAGCATCTATACACCACCAACCAAACCAGCAAACAGCATTTATATTTATTCTTCTTTTCAATATACCAATATCCAATTATTATAAGTTGATTTATACTAATCTCCAACCATAATATAATTTAATTTCTTCCAATATACCTTTTTTTATCTTCAATAATTATTTGTGTATAATTATAAATGTGCATTAAATTATATGCATAATTTTTAATCTTCATTTAACTCACTATATTAAACTATTGGACTATTTGTACTTGATTCACTGACTCTAACTAACTTTCATAATAAACTGCTTGACTTCTGACTAAAAACTTCTAAAAACTGCCATCTTGAATCCAAATCACGGGTATTTATATGTTTTTGGATTTTCTAGAACTATCTCGTAAGATATCATGTTCCAATTTGTTCTATTAACTACTTGTCTGAATTTTCTGGAACAAACCATTTCGCAAACATGGCCATCTCCGGAGATCCAGAGAATTCCATTCTTTTCTATTAATAATTTTGTTTACATTTAGGCTTTTCAGATCAGAATATATAATTAAATTAGTAACTAACACTCTAATTTAATAAAATACACATTTCAAACAATATATTATTATAACCCACTTTATATTCGTAAATATTCTTAAACGTCACTTCAGAGTATAAATATCTGTCAATCTCCGAGAGTATTTTTGGTTGCCTAAGCACATGGCTCACTTATATATATTTACAATATTAAAATACAACTTTTTACAATTATTATATGCTAATTTATTAAAAATGCCCTCACATAAATATATTTTTATTAAATTCTCTAGTATATAACTTATTTAAAACAACCAAATATCTAATATTATGTAGTATATAACTTATAAATTATTTTCTATAAACCCTAATCGTCACAATACCCCAAAAATAATATTTAAAATAAATAATTTACTTATTATTTTTTTAAATATTAATTTTCTCATACCTTATTAAATTTAATAAATTAATAATTCAATTTTTTTTTTATTATTTAAAGTGTGTTAAATACATCCCTGTTCGCTGTCTATGTCAAAACATAGAACAACGGATCACAGTTCGGCTATTCTATGGTCAAACTGTCATGTCAAATGGAGAGAATAAAATATAACCTTAATTACAATATAATCGATATGGTGTTCTGTTTGTTTATAGACAAAATCTAGGAATTATTTCCATTCAAAATAACTTCATCAATATAAATTGGTAAGTTTTTCCACTTTATTATATTAGAAAGACATTTTTATAGCAATTATAGTATCAATTTTGTGTCTAACCCCAAATTATGATTTTTAGGGTACAAATTAATTTCCATATATACAAAATTCAACAAGTACGATGTCAAATTGATTCAAAATAATGAAATCTACCATCTACCATTTAACAAATCAAGTCTATTGAACAAAATGGACACATCAGTAAGTTATTAGTGTTATTATGTTTGTGTTAAAGGTATAGAAAATATTATTCAATCTCTTCATGATATTGAAAAATGTCGTTGATATGAAATATGCCTCTTAGTCTGTTCTCTGCATCTATTAACACATAACTATTTAGTCCATTCTGATTTTCAATTGTATATGGACCTTCAAACATTGGTTGTAATTTCTTACAACGGTTTTCTTTAACATTACTTTTTTTTAAGTGAACGAATTAACACTTGGTCTCCTTTTTGAAATGTGATTGGTTTTTTTATATTTCGATTTTGTCTTCTGATATATTTTTCAGCTTTCCTCCTAATTCGGTTATTCACTTTCTGCATTACTTGTTCTAACATATCCTGATTATATTCACTAATCCACTTTCTGTTTCCTATATGGCCAAACATTAAATATTCTGGTACTTCCTCTGTATTCAAATTATGTGTATTATTCAAAAAATATTCTACTTGTGGTATATGTTGCTGCCAAGTTTCGTGTTGATTTTGGCACAGTATCCTTAAATATTTTATAACTTCTTTAATATATCTTTCTGCAGGATTTGCCTGAGGATGTCTGATACTTGTAAAATGAATATTGATTCCCTTTTTCTCACAAAATGTCCGAAATTTTTGGTTGTTAAAATATGTAGCATTATCTATTATGCAATTTCTAAATGGTCCTATTTCTTCGAAAAATTGATTAATATATGATTTTAATGTTTTAACATTTGTTCTAGAGCAGGGATATAGTTTAATAAATTTTGTATATAAATCAACTATCACTAGTATATGCTTTTTTCCTGTTGGACTGAGAACTAAATTTGAAATAAAATCCATGGAAACTGTATTTAGTTTTTCATATACAACATTAGATTTATATGTGTTCTGGTTTTTGAAATTCTTTTCTTTGTTTAGTTGACATATTGGGCATTGGGTAGTAATTTCTTTTGCTATACTTATGTCATTCTTTGCAAAATAATTGTTCCTAAATAGCATCCATAGCTTTCTTGAACCAATATGCATATAATCGTTATGTAAATTTTTCAATATTTTCTTTGCTAAAGTTCTAGTTATTACATATACTTCTATGCCATTTATTATTTTATAATATACTCCATCTTTCCTAAGGACTTTTTGTTTTTCACTCAAATTGATCTGATCTCTTATAATTTCTTCTTTAGAATATAATCCAGTACTTTCTACTAATTGATTTAATCCAATTTTTATTGTGCGCTGCCCTTTTTGTGGTGTATTTTCTAACCTTGATAAAGCATCTGCCACTATATTGGATTTTCCAGAAATGTATTTGATTTCAAAGCAGTATTCACTAAGTATTAGACTCCACCGATGTATTCTACTGTTTCCATATTTGTTATTTAATATAGACGTTAAAGCTTGGTGATCTGTTTCTATTGTAAATTCATTACCCAACAAATAAAATCTTAATTTTGTGACACAGTGTATTATACTTGCTAGTTCTAATTCTGAAACTGAGTAACCCTTTTCATGTGGCTTTGTAATTCTTGAAATGAATTGTATTGGGTATTCGACCCCATCATGTATTTGTAATAATACCCCTGATAATCTCTCTATTGATGCATCTGTTCTTAATATGAATGGCTGTGTGTAGTCAGGATAGTATATTTTCAAGTTTGACAGAAAAATGTTTTTAATTTCTTGGAATGCTAGTTCTCTTCTCTGATCCCATCTCCATTTTACACCTTTTCTCAGTAGTTCAAGTAATGGAATTTCTTTTATACTTAGATCTGGTATCATCCTTTTATAATAATTAATTATTCCAATAAATCCTCTTAAAGTTCTTAAATTGTGTGGTGTTTTATATTCCTGAATGACTTGTGTCCGTTCTGGATCCATTTCGATTCCCTTAGTGTTAAGTTTATAACCTAGATATATGACTTCTTTTTGAAAAAATGTACATTTTTCTTGATTTATTTTTAGTCCAACTTTGTCTAATCTATTATAATTTTTAGGTGTTTCTCATGATCTTCAGCCGTTTTAGAAAAAATTAATATATCATCAATGTAGTGAATTACAAAATGTTCATATTGATCCAAAATATCATGAAGACATCTACATAGAGCACTGCAAGATGATTGAAGTCCAAATGGTACTACTTTGAATTGATATACTACTCCATCTATCTGAAATCCTGTATACTGTCTACTTTTTCTTTCTAAAGGTATTAACCAGAAACTATGCTGTAAATCGATTTTAGTGAAAAATGACATTCCTGTAATTCTTCCTAATATTCCATCTATACTCATTGGTGCGTCAAATTGCTTTTCAGTAATCTTGTTAATATTCCTTGCATCCAAACATAACCTGATTTCACCTGATCTTTTTCGTACTACTACTATGGGGTTAATAAAACGTGTGTCTGCCTTCTCAATGATCCCATCTTCTAACATATTATTAATTGTTTTGTTTACTTCTTCTCTGTATTTATATGGTATTGGGTATGATTTTGTTTTAAAATCTTTTTCTTCTTTAACTTTTATACTATGGATATAATTTTGTGCAATTCTATTTTCTTTATTGACAAGTCCCTTGTGTTGCTGCAATATGGAAATGACTATCGATTTATATTCTTCAGGGCAATTTAAAACTTTCATTATATCTTCTTCTTTACAAATAAAATTATTCTTCATTATGTACTCATTATTCCTTGCTTCCAATTTTACGCACTGCGCCTCGTAGGCATCCATCTGCTTAAAATTTCCATTCCTTAAATATTCACTACAATAATTATTCTTTACATTCTTTTGGGACATTTCCCTGTCATCAAAATACATTTCTTCTTCATAAACATCATTATTTTCTTTTAATAATATCCTATCAACTCTTATTCCTTCTTCCACCTCATCTTTCTGCATAAATTTAATTATTTGCCCTTCCAAAGTTACCATTTTTTTTTCAACATCTATCTTTACTTTCTTCTTTTCCAATTCATCATTTCCCATTAATATATCAACACATAAATCCTTGACAATAAATCCTTGCATATTAATTTCTTTATTAAGAATATTAATTTTAAAATTGGCTAGTTTATCAATTTCACCCAACTTCTTATTATTTGCACCAATAATTTTAATTTTTGGAATCTTTATTATATCTGATAGTTTTAATGTATTAAAAATAAAATTCTCCGAGACTAAAGTACTTTCTGAACCAGTATCTATCATAATCTTAATCATTTTATTTTTGGCCAAAGCATTTATATAAATTAAATTAATAGATTCAATAATTTTACCTTCATCTAAAGAAATAAATTCAGAAGGTTTTTCATAATAGCAATGGCCTAACTTGTAATTCAGAAAGTTTACTGCACAAAATTTTGATTATTAGAATTGTCAGATTGTATCTGACCACTTGGATCTGATGTCCTATGTCTTTCCCTACTATGACTTCTACTCACATTTTCTTGACTTGTACTAATTCGTTCCCTGTCTTCGCAGCTTCTATTCCTTCGAACACAATTTACCTGTCTGTTATAGTTAGGTCGCTCTGTATTTCTTCTATTATTAAAATCTTGTCTATTATTATTAGTACTGTTATTAAAATGTTGTCTATTATAATTAGTATTATTATTAAAATTTTGTCTATTATAACTAGTATTATTATTAAAGTTCTGTCTATTTGGATTACTGTTATTATTATTAAAATTTTGTAAATTATTACCATATCTATAATTATTGTTATATGATTGTCTATATTGTTGATTATCATTTTTATTATATTGAAAGTTATTATTGTTTTTTCTGTTGTTATTATTATTTGTCATATTGCCTCTTTGTATTCTTTGAATAAAATTAATAAAACTATCTATTGTTTGAATATTTTGTACAGTTACGGTTTGCACAACATCAGCATCAAAATGTCTAGATACATTTAAGACTGTTTCATCCTCTCTAAGTGGTGGTTCTAAATATTTTGCAACTGTTATCAATTTCAATGCATAATCTACCATATTTGATTTTAAATTTTGATTATACTTTCCAAAATATAGAATTTCTCTAAACTTGGCTTGCTCTAGTTCACCCCAATAATAATTTAAAAATTTATTTTCAAATGTTTGAAAATTATCTAAATCATTCTCAATACTAGCAAACCAAGTTGCTGCATTGTCATTTAATGTCACTCTAATATAATCTTTAATATCATTAATATTATTCACAAATCTTAATTTATGTTTTAAACTATTTATGTATACTCTAGGATGCAAATTTTTTATATTACCAGAGAATTTAATCCCAGTCTCATTTGTTAAATTTAAGTAAGGTCTCCCTATGTCTCTCATTTGTGAAATATCATCTATTCTCTGTTCCACATTTCTTATTTGATTACTATTTATTTGGATATTTTGTTGTATATCGTCTAATTTTTCTTCTGTGTTTCTCCTGTCTTCGTTAATTTTTACTTCTAAGTTACATTTCTGTAACTCTATTTTCTGTTCTATATCTATTTTATTATCTTGAATAATCCTCTTTACTTCTGTCCTCTCATTGTCTATCCTTTTCTTGTAGTCATTCCGTATACTTTTTATTTCATTTGCAACTTTTTTCTCTGCAGCTTCAAGTTTTTTATCCATTTGTTTTACAATTTTATTATTATTATCTTCTATTTTCTTTTCTAATTTTCTATAATTCTCTTCCAATTTCTGTTCCATTTTTTTCATGTCTTCTTTGACTTCTTTTGAATTCTCTTCCAATTTTTTTATGTCTTCTTTGATTTCTTTTGAATTCTCTTCCATTTTCTGTTCAATTTTTTTCATGTCTTCTTTGATTTCTTTTGAATTCTCTTCCATTGTCTTGTTCATCTGCATCATTAATGACATCAAAGCTGCCATATTGACATTTTCCTCTCTTTCTGGATTCATTTCTGCAGTATCTTGTGGAACTTGAACTAAACTCTCCTCTTGTATAGGTTGTGTTTCTACTTCCACATCTTCTTCATTCTTTTTGCTTCTTGTACCTTTCTTTCCTTGAGACATTTTGAGACTTTACTTGTTCAAATATAATTAAAAATAAAATCTATAATTTTTCCTTTCTACTGATAATTAATTTAATTATATGAGAGCACTTATCTTCCCAAACTAATTCTTTTAAATAGAGAGCCACCGCGTTGGGTGCCAAAATTGTTATGATGTGTTTTTTGTTTGAATGATGAGCAATGAGTATTTTTAATAATATAGGGTTTTTATCGCGGTTCTCAAAGAATTAGCTTGTAAGTACTTTTTTAAATTATCTTTATTATAACTATTATGAAACACACATATATATCTAACCTAGTCAATGTAAATTTAAAATAAACTATCTTTAAACTGATATTCTTATAAAACTAATTAAATTCTATAGACAATCTAAAATTTAAACAAAACTATCTTCAAAATTGAAATTGTTATGACACTAACTAAATTATATTAACAAAATTTTGTACCTTTCTTTCACTGAATGCCTAAATGAACTGTTTTCCACTATATATATTCTAATCACCACTGAAAGTCTTCGTACTTCGGTTATCCTTGTTTTTTGTGAAATTACTTTTTTCAATTATCAGCTTCTACCATTTTAAGATATATTTTTCTTCACCAGCATCTATACACCACCAACCAAACCAGCAAACAGCATTTATATTTATTCTTCTTTTCAATATACCAATATCCAATTATTATAAGTTGATTTATACTAATCTCCAACCATAATATAATTTAATTTCTTCCAATATACCTTTTTTTATCTTCAATAATTATTTGTGTATAATTATAAATGTGCATTAAATTATATGCATAATTTTTAATCTTCATTTAACTCACTATATTAAACTATTGGACTATTTGTACTTGATTCACTGACTCTAACTAACTTTCATAATAAACTGCTTGACTTCTGACTAAAAACTTCTAAAAACTGCCATCTTGAATCCAAATCACGGGTATTTATATGTTTTTGGATTTTCTAGAACTATCTCGTAAGATATCATGTTCCAATTTGTTCTATTAACTACTTGTCTGAATTTTCTGGAACAAACCATTTCGCAAACATGGCCATCTCCGGAGATCCAGAGAATTCCATTCTTTTCTATTAATAATTTTGTTTACATTTAGGCTTTTCAGATCAGAATATATAATTAAATTAGTAACTAACACTCTAATTTAATAAAATACACATTTCAAACAATATATTATTATAACCCACTTTATATTCGTAAATATTCTTAAACGTCACTTCAGAGTATAAATATCTGTCAATCTCCGAGAGTATTTTTGGTTGCCTAAGCACATGGCTCACTTATATATATTTACAATATTAAAATACAACTTTTTACAATTATTATATGCTAATTTATTAAAAATGCCCTCACATAAATATATTTTTATTAAATTCTCTAGTATATAACTTATTTAAAACAACCAAATATCTAATATTATGTAGTATATAACTTATAAATTATTTTCTATAAACCCTAATCGTCACAATATATATGTATATAAATATATATATATATATATATATATATATATATATATATATATATTTATATATATATATATATATATATATATATATATATATATATATATATACAGTTATATTGCTCAGACTACTTTAATTAGTATTTTTTCAATGCCTCTGTATTTACTCAACACGAATGCGAAAAAAACTAGTGAATAGCTTAGGGCATACATAATTTATTATAAAATTTTACCGCATTTAATTTTCAGATATAAAAAAAAACAGATCCTGTTAAATAATGTGTGTACGCTAGTGTGCAGTTACTACAAAATCTCGGTTGCTCCCATACTTATCAATAAAATAAGGCATTATCTTCCAAAGTGGTTGTTCGCTGATTGAATATTGATAGCGTATTACTAATAGTATACTAGATACTAGATAGGAAGGGTTTTCAATGAGAGTAAGAACAACCTTCTGTGTGCAAGATTCAACCGCTAATCACGTTTGGCTGTGGACCAAGAAGTGCCAGCTTGCCGCCGGCACTCGCAATCGATAGGTATTAAATATAGATTATTGGGATGCATGTGTTTAATCTACCTGGGTGGGACAGCTCTTTGTGCAATATTTGCTCTAGGGCTATTGTCTACTGTACTAAAGGAATTAGTCATGCATCTACCGAATGCAGCTTAGGATTTATATCTAATCGGACAAATTGGAGGTTTCCCAAGCAAGACTTAGAAGACTATAACCGCAAGTGCCTACTTATTTCAAGCAAACATTGTAATAGCTCAATACGTTGTTTAATCCACATTGCCTGTGTAATGATGTATTGATAATTTCAAAATATTTATTATTACGTTTTATCGTTTAAATTGAGTTGTAATGTTGCAAGCTGCATTATTGATAATGCATGGAATGTTTTAAAAAAGTTTTCTTCGATTTTTCTATCCGATTTTGATAAATAGATCTTCTTAACATGAAGCACGTAAACGTAAGCGGGTAGTTATCATTACTAAATATCATATTTAGTCTAAAAGTCCATGGGAGATATTTAATGCGTCAGTTGACCCAGCGTGAATCACATATAAAACAATACTTTTGTTGTAGCCAAAACAGTTTTTTTTGGCCAACTATTCTTGTACGGCATTTATAACTTAGGTAGGTAATACACATATATAATGACCTATGACCTAGCAGGAGCAGTGAAAATTTCTCAGTTCCGGGAAACTTTTTCTTCATTTACGGTAATTTGACACCGTACGGCATACACACACAAAGTTTCGAATCCGTATATAGACTAATTTTTTTGCAACACCGTAAATGTTGACTGGGACAGGGCTGAGAAATCTAAAGTAAGAATCAAACAGCTCTTGGAAGGCGCTCCTCCGTAGTTCACGTTAGCAAAGAAAGAAAATATAAGAACAGAAAATATATTCAGTAAAAAAGAGAGAGACCACGGATGGCACCCCATGTTAATGTGAAATTGATAAATATTAACTTTTTGATAACTACCCAATAAAACGTGTCCCGTCGAGATCAGGGCTTAGGTTGGTTTTGTCCACCAGTGTTGCCGGTAAAAATTTTACTAAGTTGATTAATTTCTACAATGATAAAAATTTCAACACAACTTCGTTAGACCACTTTATAGTCACGACACTGACCGTACCTCCCCTAGCCGTCTCCGAAAGGTTGGATATGCGGTGCATCAGCTTCCGATTGTCTTTGAACTGTGCTGATTTACCAACAACAACGGGACCTCACGCGCGAGCCATAAATACATAGTTTTGTCCTATTTAAGGGATTGTAAACCACAAATATTGAGAAGAAAAACCATATTCCACGTTGTGTTGGTTCCTGTCTTTATATTTTGCTTTTTTTCGACGTATTGTCTATTTCTCTTCGTCGATGAAGAATGCCACTCCACGTTCCGTCAGAACGCTCGTCTACAGGTCCGCATCGTACGCATCGGACGCATTGTACGCATCGGGTTTTAGTTTGCCTTGTATAAAAACTTATGTGGCTGCCTCCACTGATCCGCATCGTACTGATCGCATCATTGGCAATGCCGAAGCGTTGCTTCTAGAGGCAACTTTTACGATGCGTGCCGATGACGTTATATGGAATTCCGATCACACTCCGCGCGCTCTGTTCGCAATTTCGCATGGTTGCAAGGTCCAGTGGGAGCTAATCTACGGCTATTTACATTTTGTATTTTATGTTTATTGCTCTTTCTCAAGATATTTTAAGTATCTAATTAACTCTAATGAAAATTATTCTCGTTAAAAAAACAACACATTTTTCTAATTACACCTATTAGAGTTGTTAATGATATTACTGAGAGAAGTGTAAAATTGAATGTTTACAAAGTGAATAAAACGCGTAAATTATTATTTTAATTTTACGAATTAATACTTAATAATATTAATCTATTTGTCAAATCAATTTGAAATTTAAAGTTGGAATACGCCGGCATACTCGCGTCGGAAAATCCGATCATTGCCGATACAGTCGACGCAGTATAAGAGAATATATAAGAAGCCAGCAATCTAAAAGAGTCTTAGTGTTTTTAGCATGATTTGAATCCTGGTAAGTTCGAAATTATGTTCTCCGCCCTCGTTCTAACTGCTTTATTACTATGGTGTTTTCTCCATTTTGTTTTGGAATCCCTACTTAAATAATAAGGATATTTTTTATCTTCTTTTCGCTTATTTCCAGATTCCAATACTTCTAATTTCTCAATTTCTTTATTTTGTTTACCATCAGACTGATTACTTAGTTATTAATTTCGTTTTCATCGTCGGAGTTCATAATTTCGTACTAATCATCTCCGAGTTCCTGCCAATGTGCCAATAGTTTGGCTTGTTCTTTTTCGTAATTCGTTCTAGAGAAAAAAGTTTATATGTACAACAAATAACGCCCCGAATTAAAATTGTCTTAGTTACCTTACGAATTAAACTTGTGTCTTCGTCACCCAGGTGGGTTCTAATCGGATTGCAGAACACTGTACTCACTTTTACGATCAACTTACAACTGAAATTGGTTCAGAATATCCAACGGCAACATGTTTTAGGAAGCTATAAAACATCCGTGTAATAACCATAGAATTATGCTATAGTTTATTTTTATGAACGAGAGAGTAACTAGCATAATTTTAACTGGTAGCTCCGACCACTCCATGGGCGTGCTCAAGATTAATTGAAAAATTACTTTGAATAATTGTAAAAAATAAATGAATTATTTCAGTGTTATAAAGTGTTTTGTGTATGTAAACAAAAGTGACCTCTTTTATCACACACTATATTAGAACTGACTGGCCTACATTAAAAAGGGTTTTAAAAAATTCACATTTTTTTTAATTTTTAAAAATTACAAAAGAGAAAAAGAGTTTTTAAAACCGTCTAAGGTATGTTAAATAGATGAATAAAAATATTAATATAAAACTTACAGCTACTTGTTACAAATCCAAATCAGATTCAGAAGATGAACTTTCAGAACCAAGATTTATAATAACTGGCTCGATCATTTTATCAGTAATATTGTCCAGCTTCCACATTTTTTCCTCTTCTTTAATAGTGTGATTTACTGCCTTTTCCCAGTTTTCAGGTTTTACATTATTTACAGCCTCCAAAAACAACTGTTTAACATCATGAATTTCAAAAGTGGTATTTTTTCTTGAAACTTCACTCTTTATCTGTGCCCATACTAGTTCAATCGGGTTTAATTCACAATGATATGGTGGGGATCTAAGTACTGTCATTCCACGATTTTTGGCAATTTCATCAATTTCGTATTTTTTAAATTTTTCTTTATGAAGGGCACACAACGAATAAAGTTCCTTTCTTATAGATCCGGGATGGTACGTAATATTTTTTGAACTCAGCCAATTCTGCAAGTCTTTTTTTAACCACTTGGTTGTGGGCAGTCCTTCTATAAGTCTGAAGTGATAACTTGCATTATCCATTACTATTACACAGTTCTTAGGAAGAAGATCTATCATTTGTTCGAACCATTCTTGAAAGACATCAGCGTTCATGTCTTCATGGTAGTCACCGGTACGAGTTGATTCAAAAGTTAATAAACCACCTTCAACAAAACCGTCTGAACTGCCAATGTGTACTATTATCAGCCTGCGTCCCTTTCCTGATGGTGGGTTTAAACCAGTAGATAAGTTATTTACAAAAGCGTGCCTTTGACTTGTAACAGTTTCATCCTGCCAAAATTTATTTGGTGTATGACCCTCGTTGATCCATGTTTCATCAAGATAAAATATTTTTCTTTTTTGGTTTCTCATTTCCTTTATGGTTCTTAGAAAATGTCTTCTCCATATGACAATATCGCTTCTTTCTAATAAAATAGACTTTCTGGGATTCTTTTTCCAGCGGAAGCCTATTTCTTTTAAAAGTTTCCATAACGTACTTCGACTCATTTCTGGGTAATCCTTATCATCTCGAACTGAGACAAGAACTTTATCCAATGTTGAAAATTCTTGTCTAAAGAAGAATTCATGCACTTTCCGTCGAAGTCCTTCTTTAAAATGATATTCTATTTGAAATTTTGGTTTCCCTGGAGCATTACGTGGCATTTGAAAACTACCACTACTCTCTTCTTTAATAACTCTGTAAATCGTAGATTTCCCAACACCAAGTGTACTGCTAACTAACTCAACGGTCTCATCAACACTTTCACATAAACTTTTGTCTGTAAATGATTTAAAATAATTAAATATTAATGTTTTTTCATTAACTGTTAGAGGACCAATTTTTCGGCGTTTACACGGCACTTCCAAATTTTCCATAACACTAGTATACACAATAAACTGCACCTTGCAACTGAAGTACCTACTTTTAGTGAACTGTTAAGAATTTTGAATACGCCACTTGGACCTTCCTATATACAAAATGGAAAAACCCACTATCACATTTTCTGTGGAATAAGTTTAGAAGGTAATTATCTAGTCAATTACTGTCGTAGATTCCTGGAATTAAAGAATTAAATGTTTGATTGTTGAAACCCTTACTTCTTGGAATGCACTCTTTTCAGATAAAATAAAACGTTTTATTTTATCTAAAGAATTAAACTTTATTTTGCAAATAGGCAAAGAATTAAATTTTATTTTGCAAATAGACAAAATAAAACGTTTTATTTTATCTAAAGAATTAAACTTTATTTTGCAAATAGGTAGGTACTTATTAAACTTTTATTGGTTATATATAACCAATAAAATAAACATCTTACATTTCTTGCAAATTCATTAGTACCTGTTAACCTCCATCACTACGACACTGGCAACCTTATTTAGGGATTAGTAACCCTCACAACTATTGTATTCTATTCTGCTCCAACCTTTAAACCTGGTGGTCATACTCAATTTAAAATTGTTTTCCTATATACTTCTGTAAACTTGTTGACAAATATCTGTTTTTCATTTAGTCACCCGTATCAACAGTTTAGGGATTTGCATACATAATTTATTGTTTTATTACTCTCTCATACATAAAAATACACTTTAGTTCTAAGTGTGTTGGGGGTACCATTAGACCCCAAATGGGTAACGCCGGCTTAAATAAATTATTATTTTTACTTAAGCAAGTAAGCACTATGGTTTAATTCCTAAAAAGTAATTAATGCAACTAAGAAAAATTATGTGCAAAGTTTTTCTTAAATGTATTGAAATATGGCATAATTTTAAACGAATTGTTAAGATGTCAATTATTTACAATTTTACTTTTTTCTTTTAACTGAACTAGTATTATGTATTTATTAAGGTTTAACGGTGTTAAATGCAGAGGGCTTTAACTGAATTACATAGTTTGCAGTGGAAATTAAATACAACAGACAACGTTCAATAATTCTAATTTATTTTTTTACACTATAATCGGACTATCAGAAATTTGTTTACTTGTAAACTAAAATTAAATTAGATACTTGTAGTTATAATAAATGATATAATGATATATAGATATAAAGATAATTATTAAAATAAATGTTTAAAGTAAACTCCACCCTGCACTGATACGATGGATCCAATTGTTAATCCAAAAAAGTCAAAACGTCAAACACATGTCGACATGTCAAACTTGAAAATATTTTCCGGTTCGGGAATATAACCAAATATAGCCATAGTTCATGATACTATAACTAACAAGGTATGCTCACTTGCCGTTCTAATTTTAATCGACTTTGCGCATGACGTCATAGCGAGACAAAGCCAGGGGACTTGTGTGGATCTTATTTTAACGATGCATCATATGGCAACGTTGTTCCATTACTGCAATGAACAACTTCGAAACTTAAACAATTAACGGTAAGTATACCTCGATGCCATATCTTGCACTAAGAAGTCATAACAAGTTACTTTCTGTGAAAACGTGGTTAGAAAATTAATTAGTAATTTGTAAAATTAATTAAAGAAATATATGAATCTTCGATTTGATTGTGTGTATTACAAACAAAATAGATATTGCTACAAAATATAAATTAAATATAAAAGACCGGTAAAATGAAATAATTTGAAATATAAGGAAATGCAGGTCATACTTCAGACTTTATGAATATCACTTAGACATTTATTTTACAATCTTCGTGATTTTTCTCTTTCGGATATTATAATTATCTTTAAAATTTTTATTTAGAATTAGTATTTTAAAATACATTTTACTTATAAAAAAAGTAATTTTAAATCTTCGCAACATTTTCATATTTTACAGCTTCTATTAGGTTTTTTAAATAATTTTTAGTTATTTTTAATTTGTTGCCATTATAACTACTAAAAATATGTTCCAGTTCACTACATTTAGTTGCAAATTCCAGTGCTGGTTTGAGTAAACCACCCTCAGAAACGTGGTTTACCCCAGTAAACGATTTATCGTTAGCGTCCGGAATATATCCAAGTATTTCTTTTTTTTTGTAACTTAAATGCAATGAAACCGGCTAAATTTTCCAATGCATCCCATTTCAGATCTTTTATATTCGAATTAATAAAATCTTGATGACTGTCAATTAAATCTTCAGGGTTAATTTCTGTATCACCACTAGGAATGTTTAGCGAGGAAAAGATCTCTTCAGTGACAATTTCATAATTAATTATACTATGAGTAGTAATATACCACTATAGTTTTTTTTTAAACAATAGTCAGCTTCTGTAAAATGTTTTGATCATATTCTCGCGGTTTCTACATTAAATTTGTCTCGCTGAAAACACTTAAAGACCCATACTTTACGCATTTGTTTGTCTCTAGGAAACACAAAAAAAACGAAACTTCGAAAAAGATTTACTTTTTTATTATAATTGTTTAAATAACTCACCACTGCGCAATACATTATGGCAACCAAATAATTAGTCTTCTTTATAAAGTAGCTACAGGTAGTCGAGAGGAAGTTGCGTACGATATATAAATTAGGTGATATTATAACACAGTAAACTAAATGTTTTCACCACAAAATTTATATACCAATATAATATACAAAGTCTTTATGACATCAATGAATAAATAAAAATCTCATTCACTACGTTTTGAAGCACACAGGATAGCAACAGATAGAGCATTTAATTTGGCATCATTAAAGTTGTCTCGGGTTACGTCACAGGTGTGCGAGAGAGATGCAAGAACATGCGCGTTGACTTATCTTGTTAGTTATAGTATCATGGCCATAGTTAACTAAATTATGTCGGATAGTTTCAGCAACATCAAAAATTCGTTCCCAGAATTCAGCTTCTGTTTCGATTTCATCTCGGTTCTCATAAACTAAGGATTCCAGATATCCCCAAAAATAAAAATCCAGTACATTTCATTTACATTACATTGCATTACATTTCACGGTGTGTTTGCAAAGGCACGTCTTCAAGAAGTATAGGCAAAACATTTTGTAAGAAATTATAGCAGGCCTTTCCATTAAGTGTTCTGGGTAAATCATATGGTCCTATCAAACGATTGTTAATTATTTCAGCCCTTAAATTTATGCTAAATTTTGGTTGAAAATTTGACCTACGTATTAAATAAAGGTTCTCGTCACCCCATATGTGGTAATTATGAAAAGTATACACACTGTTTTTCGTGAAATATGCTTCATCTGCACATAATACTTTAAATGAAAATTTAGGTTCTCTAAGGAGTTTATCTTGAAACCACATACAAAATGTTAATCTTCGACGAAGATCACCTTGGTGTATATCTTGTTCTCTCTGATAGTGGTATATATGTAGAAGTTATTCCCGAAATGTTCTATGAACAACGTTTTTGGGCATTCCTACCATTTTAGCCACAGTTCGTGTACTTATATTTGGATTATTTTTCACAGCATCTAACATGTCATCTTCTACATTTAATCGACGGATACTTCTTGTTCTTCCGCAATTTTTTTTTGATACAATAGAACCCGTTTCTAATAATCTTTGGGAAACATTCACAAACGTTTGAGTATTACTTAGGATTTCGCCTTTCGGGATACCGATACACATAAATTTGGACAGCTAAATTACTGTTACACTGCGCTTCTTCATAAATAATTAACATATTATTGTACTCACAAATCGAAAACATTTTCGCGTTGACACTAAACACGATTGTTTCAAAATATCGGTTTACTAAAGGTGTGACTGTCTACGTTTCGATTTTCGTACTGCGCGTAGTTGACATATTTCTTTTTGCACACCAAAATGTATTTTCGTTTTTTGGTCAAATGGTTGAATTTAGCAAAAAATTGTATAAGACTTTTTTGCTCTATATGGTGCCATCTACCTATACCTATACCTAGGAATGCACTATTTTCGGGGACACCGTGTATACAACTAACAGATTGAGTTCTTGACCAAGTTTCAGTACCTTTGCTGCTGAATAAGAGCCAATATTGACGATTAAGTTAAAATGGGAGTTCTAATATAAATGCCATATCAGAATTTATGGGAATTATTAAAAAACATATCTACCATGAAAAGAAAGAATGCTTGTAGCTAAAAAATTTAAAAACTGGACACACATAGATACACGATACGTAATACTTTAATTTCAATAGAGGGTACCTAAATAAAATGGAAAATGTGCGTCGAAGAAAATTTTTTTGTCAATAGTACGTAGCCAGCACTATATCACTATTTGGGAGAGAAGTAGGTGAAGTGAAGATAATGCAATTAGTTACGTAAGTTCTAGAAGATGACACAAAAAGAATTGTTTGATTTTAAATAGCGCTTAAAAATAAATAATTTTTTTTAACTGTAACAGCAGAATGATGAGGCATGACACAAACGGAAATATATTATTACTGTGCAATATAGGACGAAACTGTTTTAACTGTCTTTTTTCAGCAGTTATAAGGTTATATTGAGAGAGAGAAGAAAATTTTGATTTTAAATCTGATAATATTTTGTCTGGCTTTCTTAAGAACCAAAATAATATTTATTCTTAACTATTTCCCACCTGCCAAAGAATAAGCAAAAATGTCAATATTACTATATGGGTTTTTCTACACATTTTCGTTAGAAAGTGTTTCGAATAAAACTGTTGTGTCAATGTCGCCACGTCATTATGAAACTAATAATTATTTATTTTTCAACATATTTACTTGTAGCTAATTATTAATGGCTCTACAAACCATAGTGGGTCTTGGTCTGTCCTAAGTTCAGCTTCCATTTATTCCTACCCTTCGCCTTGATGTATCAATTTTGTACTCCTAACACTCTTTGGTCTTGGTCCTTAAATCGAGCTTTGAACCTGCCTTTTCATCTCACTCCATCCGGTTATTGGTTATAAATGAGTTTCGATTGCCCCATCTCGTTTATTCTCTCTAAGTGGCCTAGCCACGAAGCCTGTTTATTTTGATGGACCTACTACTAGGTTCACTATAATGGCGCTTACTACCATTTAGAGCAGAACTAGCAATTTAATAATATAAAAAGAATAAAAGAATTAACAAATATTTAATTTAATGGCTAACTTTATCACTATTACTTTGTTACTATACTAGAATAAGGTCTGGTCAAAGTCCTTTAATAAAGTTTTTATCTAACCTACTTAAAACCGCAGATTTCAATGTCCAATTCATAGTAGTCCTCAAACACAATAGCACTCTTACGGATAAAGGTAACTAAATAAGGTATGAGCCAAGGAAATTGTATTTAATAATACGAGTATTCACTATGTAATAACTAAGCGGCATTTAGCGGCAGAGAGTTATTATTCTAAACTAATTAAAAGCAGCGTCCACACTTGGTGGAGTCTAAACTTGTACTATTTCACAAATAAGCGAGAGTTATTACTATAAACTAATTAAAAGCTGCCTCCAGAGTTTATGATGTCTAAGATCATACTGATATTGCATTCAAATAATAGCTTTATATTCTAGGTGGGGTTTGGGGAACAGCAACCCGATCGGATTATTACTAACGGGAAAAAATATTTGACTATCAGTGGCATATATTGGATAAATTTCTTACAGAAATTTATCCAATATATGAACTCTCTTACTCTTTCTAAAGTATATGTTCCGACAGTTCGATCTTCATGTTTTGCTACTTGCCTATTATTTGTCACCTTCATATGCTTAGTTTTACTAATATTAACTTGTAATCATTTTTGCTGCACCTTTTTGCTGCTGCTTTCAATGCAGTGAACGATTGGACCATGCTTGCCATTCTGCTTACTATGATATCGATGTCATCAGCATACGCTAGTATTTTTACACTCCCTTAGATATACAAATGAGTCCCTTTTCCACACTTTTCTTTCCCCTATTTTTAACATTTAGTCTTAACGAAGGATGAGCTCATTAATAAAGTGTTCCAAAATATTATTGGAAACCACAACAATCACAATTGTTTGAGTGAACGAACAATTTTAGCAGCAAAGAATAAGGATATAGATACAACATATTAATTTAAAATCAAGTCGTTGGTTCACTGTAATCCTTTAAATCTATTGAATGTGTGTCAAATGAAGGAATGTACTTGGCTTACTACCGCACAATTTTCAACTAAAGGTTGGCTCGATCGTCATAACAATTTACAATCTGAACCAACTGAAGAAAATAGAATTCCGATGATACCAACCGATATGCCATCGAATTTAGTATCTGATTAATCTTGCATTAGTCATGACTATAAACAAATTAACAGTCCTTAAATATTTGTAGACTGAATATATAAAATAATTGTTTCATTTGTGGTAAATTATTTGTTGACGTGCAAGCAAACTATCCACTTTGTTGAGTGCAATCCTTTCAGCAAATAGTTACTTTATTGCAAAGTTAATTTGCGCATTTTTGAACTTGTATTAAACTTAGTTAATTTAATCTTATTATAAAAAAGTTAATTTAACTCAGCTTATAATTTCACAGACTATGTATTAATTCTATGACGGTAAGAAGTTCGCCGGGTCAGCTAGTATTTATTAAATAAAAATATTTTGACGATAAAAATTATAAAATCTTTTCGCTCTTACGAAGAAATCGTGGACAGGGTATATCAAATTTAGTGTTGATATTATACCAAATTAAAAATAATTAATAAAGAACCTAACCTAAAATTATGACTAAGAAGACTATAAAACACTAAACTAAGAATAAAATAAACTAAATAAATAATAAAAGAAAAATACGACGCAATAGCACACATTAGAAAATAGGTTCAATATCAATGCAACAAACAAAAAATAAATAAATAAATAAAGAATGTTGTCTCTCGGTAAGGGAATGTTGTTGAATTTACATAAGAAGGCGCGTATTTCAATATGTTGGTGTTAACCGTATCATTATCGAAAATCATATGATTTTATCATACGGAATAGGTACCATCCAATTCTCCTGTGACAAGCTATGACGAGCCGCATGACAGTGCTTATGACAAAATCATATGACAAATCACACAGTGTAAACATGTAAATTTCGCTTTATGACCAAATCATATGACAAATCACATGATAAATCATATAGTGTAAAGTCGATATAAGATTTTGTACTTTTAAAACTTTTGAATATCTTATTTTTTATTAATCAGAATCTAAATTTTCAAACATTTTAAATGCCATGTATATTTTGCTAATCTGTGTTCAGAATGCTAAAACAAAGATTGGATAAAGATATAGAATTTCAAATGTAGGGATTTGGTATATATATATATATATATATATATATATATATATATATCTACGGCATAAAGTGAACTCCGCCCATGTTAAAATGCAGGTTCAATTGAGCTCCGTGGTCAAGTGGATACCGATATACGGAGCTCACTTGACCATTCCATAATATTGGTTCTGTGGATTCATCAACATGTAGAGTTTAATAATTTGTAAAAATTTTTTGGAGCCCGTAAATACCCCTGTATCATAAATGTATATCGTTTAGTTCACGTGTATATATTATAGGGGTCGTTCAGATCTTCTTCATTGTATATTTCAACCATACGTTTATCGGTTTAAGTAAGCTCTGAGAGTTTGGCAACTGTGCGATTATACCGTATATTTTCAACATATACCGTGAACGGTTTATATGGGCTCCTTATTTTTATCTACTGTTTGCAGACAGTGTAATGTCATACGCATTACACTGTGTAACAGAGGATATCGTATTACCTGGTATAACTACGTACTAAAAGGTAACTGGTTCTTTAAAAAACAGGTATATAGATACAAAAGGATTTGGGCTTATTATTTAATGGAATGTTCGCTTGCATAGAAAATTTTATTTTTTCTGCATTTTTAAAAATAATGTTGTTTTTTTATTTAATATAATTTTATTAGTTCAATGCTGAACTCGATGTTTTTTTTAATTACAGAAATTTCGTAATATATTTTGTTTACGTGAGTATCTCTTTGTACGTTTTATGTAAGCATCCGATTAATAAAAACTACTTTTATTTTATCCAATCTTCTGCAATATCTTGTATAAAGCTTTTTTATTATTTTAGTTCTGCTCTTATTTGTGTACTAAATATGATATCTCGATAGAAGGTTATCTCAAAATAAATATGTTATACAGTGTAGGTGCCTTTATGCTACCCCAAGCGAGACTGTTCTTCAACTGCTATTCTTACCATTATGTGTTACAAAAAGTTTTCTCTTGTGTAGGTATACGGAGACAATATAAGTGAGTTTGTTATGTAAGCGGATATCATATAGTTTTTGGAGAAATATTTTGTAATTTAAGGTGTTGTAAGCGGCATTTAGAGTGAAAAATACCACCCCTGATACCCGATATTTTTCGTACTGGTCTTTGATTTAGTATTTGTGATGTACATAATCTTCTCTATCTATAGCCACTTTTGCCTTTTAATTTAAGTTTTTCTTCTAATATCGGTGATATCATATTAACGATCTTGTGCAAAAGTATTTTGAATAGCTGACAAAATAAAGATATTGGCCGATAGTTTTTGTAGTCTTTGGAGTTTTTGCCAGGTTTAAGCAAGTTAACAACTTTGGCTTGTCTCTAGACTTTGGGTATCTCCATAATTTAAATACAGTTGTTCATCATCCGGATCAGCCATTGTAGTGTTTTTGGTCCAGATTTCGTAATAAGCTTTGTGCTCAGATCCTTAATGTCGGTAGTTGTATTATTTTTCATTAAATATGTAGATGGTGGATTCAAGCTCAACATCGTTAAAAGGTTCTCTCAGCTGACTGGTTTTGTCCTTTCTTACTCTACAATATAAGAATAACTCTCTTCTTAGAGTTATTCTTTGCTTCTTTTTCGACAGAAATAGCATGTCTATATCTATAATGCGGTTTTAACGATCAGCTGTATACCAAATACCCTAGGTTAGGCCCTATATGTGTTTCCTGCACTAGAAATAAGTCAGATTCGTGTTTAGCTCATATGTCTGATAAGTTTAAGTAAAGTAAAGTTTTTTGATCTTTAGAAATACCCTTAACAGTTATAGACATATTTTATTAGAAAAGTTGGTCCTAAAAATGACCAATTTGATTAAATCATATTAAAGAGGTGACTGAAGAATTAGCCGATTAATTAATTAATCATTACCCGGGGTATGCCCGATTGCGGTGGCCTTATTAGTACTTCAATCTTAGTAAAGGCTCGTTCTTTGAACCACAGAAGTAATGCCTAATCTTTTACTTTTTATTAAAAATTTAAATTTTACATGCCGTGTATTACTTTTGACGATATTTCGAATCAGATTTGTATAGTAATAATTTTAGGTATTAAAGGGCCTCTTTGTGAAAAATAAATAAGTTTGTGATATCGGTCGCAACTCATCTATAGATAATAAAAAAATAAACAGTTAAAATAAGTGTAAACAATTTCAACTACATACATCGGCGCCACTGTTTAGGTCATAGGTTTATCATAGATATCAAAGGTAACATTTTAATTCAATGTTCTATTTACGTATTTTCAATATTAAAAAAGTAGGAAAAGACATGTTTATGCTTTTATTTTTTTTTTAATCTATTCTATTTTCTTCCTAGAGTTCCGTCTTTTTTAACGACCTGTGTTATTTTTTCAATTGGGCACTTGTCCAAAGCTATGACAAATCCTCTGTCCTCTGCTATTCTATATTAATATGAGTGATTCATTATTTTCTCTAAACACTCTGTCCTCTGCTATTCTACATTAATATGATTGATTTATTTTATCTTTCTTGCAGCTATTTTAATGATTATCCTGTGTATCTTCTTCTTCTTCTTCTTTTTATATAGACATGACTCTGTCTGTTTTTTAATGTGCCTCCAGTAAGTTGCCGTTCCATCGTTTTCGTGGTCTTCCTACTGATCATTTTCCTATGGGTTAACCTTCTCTTGCCGTCTGTACTACTCTATTTGTTGTCATTCGGCTTATATGATTATTCCATTTTACTCTTCTATTTCTTAACCAGTTCTTTATGTTCTTTACCTTGCATCTACGTCGTATATCTGTACTTCTAGCTCTCTAGCACTCTCCCATAGTGTCTTACCATCAATTTTTCTAAGTGTTTTCATCTCTGCTGTTTCTAACACCCTTTTTGTCCTCTCTGTGTCAGGTCTTGTTTCTGCCGCGTATGTCAATATTGGTCTGATGACTGTTTTGTAAATTCTGCCTTTCGTTTCTTTCCCGATATTTTTATTTCTTCGTATTGTTTCATTTAGGCAGCCTGGGGCTCTGTTTGCTCTATTCACTGGATCTTCCACTTCAGTTTCGAGCTTTCCGTAGCTAGATAATGTGATGCCTAGATATTTAAATTCCATCACTTGTTCTATTATCTGACCTTCCAGCTCCAATTAACATCTTAGTAAATTTGCTGTTGTAACCATGCATTTTGTCTCTTTTGGGCAAATTAACATGTTAAATTTTATATGAAATTGGTGCAGGATACGTTGTAAATCATATTCACTTTGAAAGAGTAGTATTGCAGATTATTTTAATTTGTTTTTCTTCCATTTGGTATCCTTTTTAAGTTCTTACTTTTTTATTATTTCATCCATAATCAGGTTGAACAATAAAGGACTTAGGGAATATCCCTGTCTTATCCCATTGTCAGTTTCAATAGGGTCGGTTAGTTCTTCGTCTACTTTTACTTTTATTGTGTTGTTTTGGTATATATTTTCGATCGTTTTGAGTTTTTCTAGAGGTATCTCTCTTGCGTACAATAAGTGGATAAAGTTTTTTAATTTATATATCTTCTGCATAATCATTATTTCTTCTGTGTATTAAAAGTTAAATTTTGGTTATTATTAAGATTCTCTTAACGTGTTTATTGTCTTGTTTCTGCGGTACGAATATATGTGTATCATAATAGATTGTAATGCATATTTCACTTAATATAATTAAAGTGCTCTTTGCGTTTGCCAATTACTTTCTCACTTCCTCAGCGATAGGTCTTTTTGTTCTCATCAATAACCTTATCCTCGCTCGATACACCTATTCTAAGATATTTATATTTCACTTTATGCTCTATCATTTGGTTTTTATCTCAAATTTGTACCTATGAAATTTATATCTAATATCTGGTGCTTTCATATGAAACTGGAATAAAACACTTGGTAGATAATGTTTATTCGTTTTGAGTACACTTTTTTTAGAACCTAGTACATTAAAGAATAAATATTTGTCTGTTCTGTGTTTTCCAAGGCTGTAAAACTTAAACAGGCTTAAATATTAGAATATACATTTATTAAGAATGTTCAATATCTAAATTGAAGATTTTATATCTCAAAATATGAATAGGTTTTTACATTTTGTTTGACGTTTTAATCTTTGAATCAGAGTTCATTTTTCGAAAAACTATAAAATTGTGAGAACAAATTGCTATATAAAAGTACGAGGCAATATTCTCATGCTGTGAGCTTTGCTGCTCTGGTACTTATATAACGCTTAAGATATTTTTAATTTATTGTCAACATTTTTGAGGTGTGTTTCCTTAAATGACCATGTCTAAGGTTAGTACGTTTGATTAAATGAAATTGACATTAATTTGATAGTTTCTATTTTATTAGTACTGATGGTATAATATGACTAGCATCTGTTGGTACTATATATCAATTTCAACACGTGGAAGTGAGAGCACTCTCTTGTTAGTAATTTCAGTGTAAATTATGACGAAACCAGAAATAACCCATAATATTCTCCCCGTGTGATCTTAGTATTTTCGTTGATTGAATAGTATAGGCTAGGGTATCCAACATTTCAATCAGCGGTATGTCAGAGTGGTTTTTATTAATTTTTATATATATTTGCAAAATGAAGAAGAAAGTTCAGTACAGGCAGTTAAACGGCTGATCCGTCAATTAAGAAGTAAGAGCAAGTACCAACTTGCTAAAAAGCATACCCATACACAAAAGGAATATGTAATAAAATGTACTGCATAAACTTTAGCGATATAAGCTATATATCTATTAATTATTAGGATATACAGTATTTTTTCTAATACACCTAGAACGATTGAGTAAATAGGTGAACTATAAAATAGGTGGATATTAGTGTGGAATTAGAAAAACTTCATAAATCGTTGATCAATTATTCACTATTAGGCAGTTGATGAGAAATTTTTACATTTTTGTTTAGTTTTGGGAATACAAAAAAAAACATTAAGCTAGTTATTTATAAATTTTAAACAAACACTAATATAATCATAAGAATAAAACTATGAAATACCATGGAAGAACTAGGCTTACCTAGTAAACTAATAATTTAACAAGGAATAATCTACAAGTAAAATCAGACTTCAAGGAAAACTGTCGACTTATTTTCAAATGTACATTGATTTCAAACAGGAAGATTCCATTCCAAACTCTATTTAAAAAGTTAAATCCAATAGTCATAACTCAAAGTGCTTTAAAAAAAGTGAACGAATTAGCGAACAGCTGTTTTGAAAACTAAATATTATGAAACGAATTGGGGATATTATATTACACAAACTAAACCGCTTGTCTACAAAAATTAAATCAAGAATATATGATACGACAGAAAAGACTAATGACTTTACAGCTAATTGCCACATAAATATCAATGTATAACGCAAATATTAGGACGATTGTATACATATAAGACAAATAACGATAAATGTTACAAATAAAGGTTAAAAAATGCTTTTCAATTCGCGGTAAAAGATTTAATAGAGTTCATTCATTCAAGTTCAACATAAATTCGTAACAAAATTCATATACCAGTAAACGGAACTCGAGACAGCAGCAAAGTAATTTTGGCAACAAATATGTAGGTTGTACTTTACACCATTGGAATCATAGCACCCGCTATGGAAAATGGTGTCTTCTTTGACATCCAGCAACCAGAAATGTGAAATTAGGAAAGATTAATGTGAAATTAGAAAAATTCAATAATTATAAGTGAGAAAAAAACATTAATACATTCAATAGAAAAAATCGCAAAAAAAGGTCCTCCAAATCAACGATAATAAAAAAATATATGGCTATCATAAGAAGACTATCATAAGAAACAGAATAGGACATAATATTTCAATAGACCAGTATAACTTTGAAATGTTTCATCGGTCTAAATATTTGGGATTTAAAAGCACTTTTAACAAAAACACTACAAAAGAAAATAACAACAGAATACAAGCTGACAATTGCTACGTTTTAAGCAAAAAATTAAATCCAAAAATACATCCCGCAGTAAGAAAAATAATATTCTACGTATGTAAGTAAAACACGAACAATAAAAAAATAAAATAAGAGCCGATTGAGCATCGCAGAAAGAAGAATTCTTAGAGAAATATATAATTCTGTTATGAATCAGATCACAAATCAATACAAAGTGCAAAACAATAACTTAATCGTTGAGATTTAGTTTCTTGTACGACGGTGCAATTTTTATATACCTGTTTGACCTTAGCATTAGTTCCCGGTCGTAAAACACTTCTGACTGAGGGCAATCTTTCTAGCAATCCTGATGTAAATAATACCTGAGTTTTACTTACATTGTCTTATATATGTATATATCCTGATTTTAGTAGTATGTATTACACTTCTGGATTTAAAAGTGTTATGAGGTTATACATATATCAGTTTGCTACCTGAATTTTCCCTTTTGTCTCTTATGTGACAACGTTATCTGCGATATCTAAAACGCTCAAATTTTTTAAAATTATATGGGTCTATTGTTACGTTATATGCCCTATTTTACATCGTCTCTTTTGTCTGTTAATGAACATTTATTTGGTTTTCTCGTTACTATTATACTGTTTTTTTTGCTGGTAATAGCATTATTCTATAGTATTCTTATATTTAATCTATGGAATAAATCAGGTTAGCGGATAGATATTCTTTACTTTCTCGGAGAAATTATATTGTAACACACAAAAACCCTATTAAATTGCCAAAAACTTCCTTGCATATTCTACTTACTTATGAGGGGCAGCAGCAATATCAGTACCATAATAATGCATATATTCCTGGACTGGCTAATCGTTGGATAATAGGAAGTATGAATGTAGCAGTTTTAATGGTTTGGTGAGTGCTTGCTAAAATCGGGGAGCAGAGATATCAGTACCAAGTTAATGTCTATAGGAGTTGCGGATACATTTTCTGATAACTTTTCTGAGTTCCTCCCTTTTTTTAACATATACTATAGAAGTCTCAAGTACAGTTCCCATGTATTTTGTGAAAGATGCATAAGGTATTTAGACATCGTTTTTTGTAAAATTAATGTTTTAGATTTTCAGATGTATAAACTTGACGTTCATTAATTTGGACTCATTTAGTTTAGGTTTCCAATTTTAAGTACATATGAATTTTATTTAATAACAGTTATAATTTTTTTGCTGCTACTTTGCTGTTGTCAAATACTGTGAGTATGACAGTGTCATTTCCAACTATGACCATGTAGGTATACTATTTGCAGGTTAAACTCCCATGCTATACTTTAGCAAAGGCCTAAGCTATGTCAAAAAAGACTAGGACAATTTTTTTTTTCTAAAACGTATTTCTCAACAAGTTTCTCACTTAGTTACCTATATCGATAATTCTGTATATTCAATTAATCATAGGATATTTTTTATCTCTGAATAAAAATTATCGGTTTGGAATCAGCTCTTTTCTTTTATTATTGGTTTCATTAACTTAAGATGGTTCTTAACTAGCTGTTTCTCAAACAGTTTTAACATTACTGATTTAACAAATATGAACAATTTGTTATATAATATTTTGAATAAATCGAGTAGCGAATAATTAATAAAAATAAGCGATTCATTTATTTTGAAAAATTATGTATATATGCAAGTATCACCATATTTACTGATTCTTCATCATCATTCTCTTTGCCTTTATCCCTTTACGCCTTATCCCTATATACAGAGATATCTTTCTATCTTTCGCCATATCAAGATGAATTTCTTTCATACACATATTTCTCCTATTCGTTTCCCGTCATCTCTTTTTCGTTCTTTCTCTCCTACTACTTTCTGGGACCTGGAAAACCAGAATCCTATGTATTGCATGACTCTCGTGTCGACGATCAACATGCCCTAATTATCGTAACCTATGCTTCCCCATTTTTGCATAGATGAGGTGCTGCGCCTAGACTTCTGCTAATATTTTAATTTTTAATTTAATATTTTCTTTTTAAGTCACCCATCCATCTAAGCATTGTCATTTCGTTCAAATGCATTCATCGTTTTATGGAATTTACCTTTTAGTTTCGTAAGAACCTTTGTATCACACAAGACATCACTTGTTTTTCCATTTTATCCATCCTTATTTGAGTCTACTATATCTCCATCTATTTCCCCATTGCTTTGTAACATCAAATCTAGATTCCTACCTAAAACGATTTTTTTTTCAATAATTTCACCAGTCAACATTACAACCTGATTTAAAGTGAAGTTGAAGTTAATTTTTAAATGCACACTTTAGATACTCTGTTTTTTTCTTCCTTAGTACCTTTTTGCTCAAGCGCCCATCTTCATTGTCTCAATCATTAATTGAATTCTCTCTCCTTATCTCTTACTAACACCACATCGTTAGCATACATCAGGCACCATAGAATATCTCCTTGACATGTTTTCGTTAATTTTTCCAACACTAATTAGAAGAGATCAGGGATTAGCACTGACCCCCTGATGCAATACTATTCTTAAATGAAATTTATCAGTCTTACCCTCACCTGTTCTAACATTAGTTTGCCATTACTTGCCTTATGATAAAAATTGCATCCGTTGTTGATTTGCCTTGCGTGAATTTAAACTGATTTTCTAATATTTCTATTGGTTGGTAAGTTGGCTTTCTCTCTTCTAAAAGCATTAACTAACAGTGGCCATACCTAGTGCTTCTGCTAATTCCAGTATATTATCTGCTGCGTTATTTCTAGTTCCAATGCCGTATTCTCCATCTATATGTTCATTTCCTCTGTCTAATTAGCCTATATTAGCGTTGAAGTTACCTTCTATTATGAGTCATTTCTTAGTTGGAATATTTCTAAGTCTACCACCTAACTGATCATAGAAAGCTTTTCTTTTATCGTCACCTATTTACACATAGCGACATGGATTATGCCTGGAGGAACAACCGCTAACCAAATTGATCATGTCTTGATAGACAAACGGACCGCAACAAGCATACAAGATGTGAAAAGCCGAAGAGGAGCATGCTGCGGATCTGACCATCTCCTAGTACAGATAAAATACAAATGCAGAATTCAGAGAAACAGGAAAGAAAGACAGGAACAAAGAACAGAACAGCTAGATATACAAAAATTTAAACAACAAGATGTCACACAGAACTATGAAAGAGAAATAACACAAACACTGACAGCACTAGGTACCGAAGAACATTGGGAAGAAATCAAAACAAAAGTTATTGACGCAGCAAGAAAAACAATAGGCAAGAATAAGAAAAATAAAAAAAAGGAATGGTTCAATGACTAGTTGAATAATACAGAAAAGAAATGAAGAACACAAGAAATATATGGAAAGAAGAACCAGAGAAAGAAGGGCAAGTTACCAATATTCAAGACGGAGGGCAGATAAAATATGCCGAACAAAGAAAAGAAAATACGAAAACGGAATATACAGAAAATGGAAGAAAATGTCAACAATATAAGACAGGCGTACAGATATCTACGCAATTTAAGAGAAGGATATAAACCCCGAACAAATCTATGCAGAAATCAAGAAGGGCAAATAGCCAGTGGTCCAAAAGAAATAAAATTAGTCTGGAAAACCTATTTCCAAACTCTTTTAGGGACACAAGAAAATGAAGATCATATTGACATGCATCACAATGAGGGAGACACCGAAAATATAGAACCCCCAACGATGGAAGAGGTAAAACAGGCAATACGAGCACGAAAGATCAATAAGGCTCCAGGTATTGACAACGTCCCACCTGAGCTATATAAATTAGGTGGCGATCACCTAGTAGGACAAATGCATGTGCTCATGATCAAGATTTGGAATGATGAAAAGATCCCTAATGATTGGAAAACCGGGATTATATGCCCAATTTATAAAAAAGGGGATAAACTAAAATGCGAAAATTATCGCGGCATAACCCTCTTGTGCACGGCGTACAAAATTTTTACTTACATACTAAACAAACGACTGGTTTTCGAGAAGGAAGATCTACAACTGACCAACTATTCACAGTGAAACAAATCTTAAACAAATCGTGGGAATACGACATTGACGTCCACAACATATTCATAGATTTCAAACAAGACTACTACTTAATTAATAGGAACAAGTTATATCAAATATTGCAGAGCTTTAATATCCCCCAAAAATACATCCGACTGGTAAAAACAACAATGGATTCGCCAATAGCAACTGTTAGAGTCCAAAATTAGCTCACTGAAAATTTTAACGATAGCCCAAGGATTAAAGCAAGGAGACGGGCTTGCACCGACACTATTCAACCTGACCTTGGAATATGTGATAAGACAGCTGATTATTGGAAGAAGTAATCTCCTAACAAATAAATCAATACAGATTGCCCTATGCCGATGATATCAGCATCATGTCTTGCAGAATAGAAGAGGCGGCAGAAATATATTCACAATTAAAATCAAAGGCAAAAGAGACCAGACTAGAAATAAATATTCAAAAGACAAAAAAGTTAACACAGGCAACAGCTAGGGGAAACAGACGCACAGTTGAATTAGAGGACGATATTAAAACGGTAGAAAGTTTCATATATTTAGGAGTTACATTAAACACGGATGGAACAGAAGAGCCAGAAATCCAAAGAAGAATAGTAAAGGGAAACAAAGCTTATTTTTCACTCGATCATGTGTTTCGCTCCAACAATACACACTGGAGATCGAAAATCAGGGTCTACAAAACTATTATCAGACCAATAGCATGTTATGGATGCGAGACATGGGTGATGACAGAAGAGACAAAAAGAAAACTGGAAGTCTTCGAAAGAAAAGTCCTAAGAAAGATATTTGGACCTATTAACGAAAACGGAATATGAAGATCCAGGTATAACCATGAACTTTACCAACTGTTCTTCTACCAACCAGACTTCCCTGTGCTGGTCATGTAGTAAAAATGGAGACAGAAAGATTGACGAAAAGAGCCCTTGATAGTAAAATGCAGGGCGCAAGACTAAAAGGAAGGCCACGGAGAAGATGGGAGGATGAAGTGGCAGCGGACGCGCAAAATTTGCTAGACGTGAGAACCTGGAGAAGATCGGCGCGAGACCGACAAGGTTGGAGGCATAGTTTGGAGGAGACCAAGGCCCGATTTGGGCTGTAGCGCTATTGGAGAGAGAGAGAGATGTAGATGGTGGATCCAAGCTCAACATCGTTGAAAAGATCTCTCAGCTGACTGGTTTTTTCCTCTCTCACTTTTCTTTCAGTTTTTCTTTGCTTGTTTGCCGGCAAAGATAACACTTTTCTATTTATCGCATGGTTTTATCTGCACTAGAAATACGTCACATTTGTGTTAGACACATGTCTTACCTATGAGTTTTAGTGAAGTAAAGTTTCTTTATCTCTAGATATGCCCTTAATTTTTATAAACATAATTAGAATAGGTTGTCCTAAAAGGTTCGATTTGACAAAATCATATTGCACGGGTGATTGAATAATTAGCCAATTAATTAGTTAATCATTCTCCAGGGTACGTCCGATTGCAATGGTGTCATTAGTACTTTAATCTTCGTGAAGCCTCCTTCTTTTGACCCCTTAAGTAATGGCTTATCATTTACTTTTTATGAAAAATTTAATTTTTATATACAGACTATTACTATTCGACGATATTTCGAATCAGATTTGTGTACTAATAACTGTAGGTAATAAAGAATCTCTTTATGCAGAGTAAATAAGTTTGTAATTTCAGTCATAAGTCGTTTATATGGATAATAAACAGTTAAAATAAGTGTTCAAAATTAACTACCTATATCGGCGCTATTGATCTTGACAGTGGCTACTTAGACATAGTATTTTTTAGTATGTAATATATTCTGGATCATATTACATACGTGCCAATATGCTGTACTAATACTGTTGAGCGATATTGATATATTTAATGTATGGAGGATATATTGTTCCCATTCCTATTTACTATGCACGTGTTTAAAAATAATATTTGAAAAAAATATATTGAAGGGAAGTACTTTTACCTATGGTAGCGACAATCAAATTTATTTCTTACACTTTAACGTTTCGTGGTAAAAATGATTTTGTGTGAAAATAATGGTAATTAAATAGGTGCTTTGGAATATTTATTGAGTTCAATATAACTGCAAGATTGGTATAATAAATTATTTATCCCTACAATATGTGATGAATTTATTTGTATTGTATTGAAATATCTGCAACTCATAAGAGTGAACAAATTACAGAAAGCGAAATTTTACTCTCTAATTATTGATTCAACACCTGATATAGATCAGCGTACCGTCATTCTTCACTATGTTCTTTTAAGTGGTATAAAAGAGGGATTTTTGAGATTTGAGACTCATCAAACTGATGGTTCGGTAGTCACTATATCTTTTTGCATTTGCTTTTTTAGGTATCGTCACAAAAATCGACAGCCGCCAATCCGTTGGTATATAGCCAGTTTCATAAATTTTATTAAACAGATGAACGAGAGATATTTTACCTGAAATTTGGAAGCACTTTATTATTTTACTCGGTATTTCATCTGGTCTTGTCGCTTTTCGGGTCTTTGCTAATCGTATTGCTTGTTCAATTTCGTCCATAGTTATGTCAGGTCCTGTAACTACTTCGTTAATTTTAAGCTCTGGCCTTTCATCACTAAACAGTTCCTCAATATACTCTTTCCATCTGTCTATTTTATGCGAATTAGTGATAGTCAGTTTTCCGTCTCTATCAACGTTGTTATTTGCCTGTTTTTTGTTCTGACCTGTCAGTTGTTTAATTTTTTTATACATATTAAATGAATCATGTTTTCCCGGTAATTCTTCAATTTCTGAACATTTGTTTTCGAAGTATGTTTGTTTTGCAGATTTTATTTTAGTCCTTATCTCTTTATTAATTACTTTATACATTTCTACGTTTTGGTTCTTAAAATTGCGTCTTTTTTCGATCAAATTCAAAATCTCATCATTTATCCACTTTTGCTTTTTTTGACTGCTCTCTTTTAAGTTTGGAGTTAAGTTGCTTATAATCGTTTTGATTTGGTTCCAATGATCCTCGATGGATTCTTGTTGTTTATAATTATCGAAATTGCTCTCTAAATTGTTTGCAATCATCTGGCTATTGTTTCTAATAAAATCCATATACAGTTTGTTATAGGATCGTTGTTGCTTTATCCGTTTAAGTTTTAATTTTATTTCTGCTAACAACAGATTGTCATCAGATGGAACATCGGCACCAGGAAGAGTTTTTACAGACTTTACTGCATTTCTGTAACGCTCACTGATAGTTATGTAGTCAATTTGATTTCTGACGATATTACGGGGAGTGTTTGCTGGAGATTTCCATGTAAATAATCTCCGTTTAGGTAGTTTGAAAAAGGTATTCTGTATACATAGGTTATGTTCTTTGCGGAGCACAGAGCCACCTTCTCTGTCGCTCACGCGGGTAACTCCAATCTGGCGCGTCCATGTCGCGGGGATTGGCATCTATCATTTCAGTAGGCCGGAGTGAATACATGGCCAAGTCCAGATCGGGACCCAGTTCTGTGGGGTATAACACTGACCCCTACCTAGGAATACAGGTGAAGACCACAACGGTAGGCACGGCGGAGAAGAAGACGTTCGGTGCGACGTGGATGGCGGAAGTGGTATCCCTGAATTTTAGGGATGGTATAAAATCAAACCGATAGCGTCTGACCCATATTGGGCGGTTGTCAAGAGCGTCTGTACCCATAATGGGCGGCTGAACTAAAAACTCGTCAACGCGCAATGCAAGCGTGACGTTTTAATTGATATTACCCCTTTATTATGTCAGATACAAATACAAAAACGGATTTACCCCAGGTGAGTAAAAAGAAAAATTCAGAATCTCACACTGATAGACTATCAGTCAGTCCCACGGATTCTGGGGGGACAAAATTCTGACATATTTTAGAAAACCATCTAACAGATATATATTTTTAAAAATTGCAACTTTCAATGCAAGAACCCTGCTATCAGAAGAAAAATTCATAGAAATGGAATCTGAACTTAATAAAATCAATTGGGACATTGTTGGAGTCGCTGAGGTCAGGAAAGGAGAAAGCCTAACCACTTTAAAATGCGGTCACATTTTCTATCATGTCGGAGAAAACGATGGGAATGGAGGTATTGGGCTCTTTATTAATAAAAAACTAGCTGAGAATGTCATATCAGTAAAAGCAGTTTCCACAAGAGTTATACTTGCAAAATTACAACTAAACACCCGTTACTCCATAAAGATCATTCAAGTCTATGCACCAACATCGAGTCACGCTGACGAAGAAATAGAACAGTTCTATGATGACTTGTACACAGCTGTTTCAGAAGACCAAGAACATTTTACGGTAATATGTGGCGACTTTAATGCCAAAATAGGAATAAGCACTGATCCAGCTGAAAATGCCCTCGGAAATTTTAGCACACCAGATAGAAACGAAAGGGGCAAAATACTCTTAAATTTCCTATTAGAAAACAATCTATATTTAATGAATAGCTTTTTCTATAAGGAAATCCATAGAAGATGGACTTGGAAGAGCCCCGATGGTAAGACAAAAAATGAGATCGACTTCATCATCACTGACAAAAAACATATAGTCAAAGATGTTACAGTCTTAAATCAATTTAGAGATTTCTCAATACAACAAGAGAAGACGTAAATAGAAAGAACAAAAAAATAGTAAAGAAACGAAACAAAAAATGGAAGACCGTAGAATGCTCAGAAGTCAAGGAAATGTTGACTCACAAGATATAAACAGCATCAATAAAGAAATCTCTAAAGCCATCAGACGGAATATTAGAAAATACAACAACAAGAAAATTATAAAAACTATAGAAGACAACAAAAGCATGAAAGCATTGAGGAGAAAAATGGAAAATGGCAAAAAAGAAATCTTCCAACTTAAAGACAAAAATTGAAATATTATCTCAGATAGACCAAGCATATTACATATAGTAGAAAGTTTCTATGAAACATTATATAAAAGTCAAGTTATTCCAGAGCTCATCGAACAACCAATACAAAAGGTACATAATGTAGGATCGGAGGATATACCAGATATATCACGAGAGGAAATTCAACATGCCCTCAAAAATATGAAAAATAATAGAGCTCCGGGGGAAGATGGTGTAGTCATTGAGACAATTAAACTAGAAGGTCCACTTTTGATGTCCCGAATCCAAACACTTTTTAATCTATGTCTGCATAGTGAAGACATTCCAAGTACATGGAAGAATTTGGTTACAATCTTCCTCCACAAAAAAGGGGATAAATCAGATCTCAAAAACTATAGGCCAATTAGTTCGCTTAACCACCTATACAAGCTCTTTACTCGAACACTGACAAACAGATTAGAAGCAAAACTCGATTTCTATCAATCAGAAGAACAGGCAGGATTTCGAGCGGGACACGGAACAAACGACCATTTGCAATGCCTTAAAACTCTAGTTGAAAAGTCTATCGAATATAACAGACCCCTTGCTTTTATCTTTGTCGACTTCCACAAAGGATTTGACACAATCGAAACAGTTGCTATCTTAAAAGCACTATCAGAATGCAGAACAGATCACAGGTATGCAAATATTATTCGAAATATATACGAAAATGCGACAACAACCGTTAACCTCCACTGCATAACTGAGAAGATAAAAATTGCCAGAGGGGTACGGCAGGGAGATACCTTGTCGCCAAAACTATTTATAGCAGTTGTGGAGTACGCATTTAAACGGTCAGAGTGGGAATCAAAGGGTATTAGCATCGATGGAAAGATATTCAATCATCTCAGATATGCCGATGATATTGTTCTCATAACAGACAACTTAGGAGAAGCCAGAGTTATGCTACAATAACTACAGCAAGTAACCCAGAAAGTCGATTTAAAAACAAACTATGGAAAAACAAAAATGATGACCAATCTCGTCCCCAATGAGCTAATAGAAATCGAAAAGGCGCCCATAAAACTTGTGGAAAAATATGTGTATTTGGGTCACGAAATAAGGTTAACGCGAGATAACCAAACATGCGAGCTACTTAGAAGAATAAGTCTGGGTTGGGCTGCATTCGAAAAAATGAGAGACGTATTTAAAACAAATATACCGATCCATTTAAAAAAAAAAGCTTTTAACCAGTTCGTTCTACCAGTCCTCACATACGGAGCAGAAACCTTAACTCTCACAAAAACATCAGCCGAAAAATTGAGAAAGACACAACGAAAGATGGAGAGATCAATGCTTGGAATAAGCTTAAGAAAAAAAATACGAAACGAGGAAGTTCGTAGACGAACCTGAGTGGAAGACATTATCGAACATATTACAAGGCAAAAATGGAGATGTGCAGGACATGTTGCAAGAATGAAAGACGACAGTTGAACAAAAAAATTGCTTGAGTGAAGACCACGGACTGACAAGCGAAGCCGAGGAAGACCCCCAACGCGATGGACCGACGACCTCAAAAGAATCATGACCAATTGGATAGCAGAAGTACAGAACAGAAGCAGATGGAAAAGTCTAGAGGAGGCCTATGTTCAACAATGGACAACTCAGGGCTGATTGATAATGATGATGATGTTCTTTGCAAAATCTGAGAAATAATCTCCTCTTTCATTTCTATCGCCCAGTCCATAACATCCAATAATGTTACTTTGTCTGTCTTTTCCTATCTTAGCATTAAGGTCACCCATCAGAATAGTAAGATCTCTAGTCTTGAGTTGGTCAGTGACGGTCTTTACATCGGCGTAGAACTTTTCAAGTTCTTCCAGTTCACTTTTCGCTGTCGGTGCATACACTTGTATTAAAATTATATTTCTGGGTTTCGCGTTCAACTGAATCATTATGACCCGTTCAGATACCTGGCATATCGCCCTGTCACATTTGCTAACATCCTTTGTGACTATGAATCCTACACGATTACGATGATAATTACTGTCTTCTCCTGCATAATACACTTCATGATCATCCACATGGCATTGGCCAGATCGGGACTATCGCATTTCACTAATACCCAGAATTGATATTTGCAGTCTTCTCATCTCATTTATGGCATTCTGTGTTTTTCCGGGTTCATATAAACTCCGCACATTCCATGTGCCTATTCTACAGCTTTTTTCGATATCAAATTTGGCCAAGCCGGACCCATTCGTCGCACCCCTACCTTATTTAAGAGGCGCCCGTACTCGGGGCCATCGTTTAATTCCTCAGCTATATTAATAAACCTGGGAAAAATAGTGTAGTAGTTATTCCCTTGGATTTCTAAACCGCTGTGTACATGCTGTTTAAGTGGTTACCACCGCACCGGGTACTGTTATGTTTTGACCATTCTGCCACCTCCGCCCTCCAGACCGTTGTAAAGACCTTCTTCTCCGCCCTGGATGCCGTTGTGATCTTCATCCATAACCCTGGAGAAGGGACCCTTAACAGGTACTAGTTTCCCGGGCCAGGAAACACCTGGAATCTGCGGAAGGCAGGGATTGACTCACTTTCCCTGATAGGACTGTCCAAAAAGGAGTTCCTACTCGCTATCCGCGAATCTCTATATACAGCAGTTTTAATATATTAAAATAAGTGAGTTTATTATCTAAGGGGATGTCATATAGTTTTTAGAGAAATTCCCTTTAATTTAAGGTGTCGTAAGCGGTATTTAGATTTACAAATACCACCCCTGATGCCTGATATCTTTCGTACTCGTTGTTACTTTTTGCACTCACGATGACCTCTATTAACATAAGTGACCAATTTAAAAAGTGATTTATAAATTATTGTAATTTAAATTTTATTAATTTATGAAACAAATATTGCACGTCATAAACTGTAGCAATCAGAAAGTTACTAAGATATCCCTGCTGTACAGAGTTTTCTATAATTTTATGTGGTAACAAATATTAGAGTACTACTACTTTCTTAAACTGTTACACGAAAACTCCACTCGATATACGTACATTTATATGATAAATGTTTGAGTCCGATGCATTAAAAGAAAATACTAATGCATAAAAATGGAAACTTTCCAAGTTTATAATAGACGCTTACTTAAGTTTAAAAATAATTAAAGCAAGTAATATAAATTACTACCTTGCCTATTAAACATAAAAGTAATATAAATTTATATGTCGGTTAACAATTTATATTATAAAAATTTTATCTACGTTAGCCAAGTATCTATGAAATTCCTCGATGCCTAAATTGATATATTGATTGAATATTAATATAAATTTCAAGTCCCACAATATACCTGCTGTAAAATTTCAAAATCTACGACTAATAAAATTATTGGCAACATTGCAGGAGCTTAGTTTTGTACCAGACAAGGTGTATACGGATCCCAAAAATGTTTTAACGTATTACGGAGCCTACTTGATCCTATGCGTTGGTCGGAGTCTACATAAAGCGCTACTTAGATAATAATATACTCGGTGTATATTCTCCTAGAGTTCGTATAACACCGTTTTAGTACGGAGCCCACATTAACCGCTAGATCTATATATATATATATATATATATATATATATATATATAATATATATATATATATATATATATATATATATATATATATATAGATCTAGCGGTTAATGTGAGCTTCGTACTAAAACGGTGTTATACGAACTCTAGGAGAATATACACCGAGTATATTATTATCTAAGTAGCGCTTTATGTAGACTCCGACCAACGCATAGGATCAAGTAGGCTCCGTAATACGTTAAAACATTTTTGGGATCCGTATACACCTTGTCTGGTACAAAACTAAGCTCCTGCAATGTTGCCAATAATTTTATTAGTCGTAGATTTTGAAATTTTACAGCAGGTATATTGTGGGACTTGAAATTTATATTAATATTCATTAATTTAGGCATCGAGGAATTTCATAGATACTTGGCTAACGTAGTTAAAATTTTTATAATATAAATTGTTAACCGACTTATAAATTTATATTACTTTTATGTTTAATTTATATTACTTGCTTTAATTATTTTTAAACTTAAGTAAGCGTCTATTATAAACTTGGAAAGTTTCCATTTTTATGCATTAGTATTTTCTTTTAATGCATCGGACTGAAACATATATCATATAAATGTACGTATATCGAGTGGAGTTTTCGTGTAACAGTTTAAGAAAGTAGTAGTACTCTAATATTATTTGTTACCACATAAAATTATAGAAAACTCTGTACAGCAGGGAGATCTTAGTAACTTTCTGATTGCTACAGTTTATGACGGGCAATATTTGTTTCATAAATTAATAAAATTTAAATTACAATAATGTATAAATCACTTTTTAAATTGGTCACTTATGTTAATAGAGGTCATCGTGAGTGCAAAAAGTAACAACGAGTACGAAACATATCAGGCATCAGGGGTGGTATTTGTAAATCTAAATACCGCTTACGACACCTTAAGTTAAAGGAAATTTCTCTAAAAACTATATGACATCCCCTTAGATAATAAATTCACTCATTTTAATATATTAAAACTGCTGTATATAGAGATTCGCGGATAGCGGGTAGGAACTACTTTTTGGACAGTCCTATCAGGGAAAGTGAATCAATCCCTGCCTTCCGCAGATTCCAGATGTTTCCTGGCCCGGGAAACTAGTACCTGTTAAGGGTCCCTTCTCCAGGGTTATGGATGAAGACCACAACGGCATCCAGGGCGGAAAAGAAGGTCTTTACAATGGTCTGGAGGACAGAGGTGGCAGCCCAATGGTTTTAGGGTTTATATAAAATCAAACCTGGAAAGCGGTAGCTGGTCTTTCAGTATTTGTATTAAGCGGAAGTCATGTAGGCCAGAACGGTCAAAACATAACAGTACCCGGTGCGGTGGTAACCACTTAAACAGCATGTACACAGCGGTTTAGAAATCCAAGGGAATGACTACTACAGTATTTTTCCCAGGTTTATCAATATAGCTGAGGAATTAAACGATGGCCCCGAGTACGGGCGCCTCTTAAATAAGGTAGGGGTGCAAAGAATGGGTCCGGCTTGGCCAAATTTGATATCGAAAAAAGCTGTAGAATAGGCACATGGAATGTGCGGAGTTTATATGAACCCGGAAAAACACAGAATGCCATAAATGAGATGAGAAGACTGCAAATATCAATTCTGGGTATTAGTGAAATGCGATGGCCCCGATCTGGCCAATGCCATGTGGATGATCATGAAGTGTATTATGCAGGAGAAGACAGTAATTATCATCGTAATGGTGTAGAATTCATAATCACAAAGGATGTTAGCAAATGTGACAGGGCGATATGCCAGGTATCTAAACGAGTCATAATGATTCAGTTGAACGCGAAACCCAGAAATATAAATTTAATACAAGTGTATGCACCGACAGCGGAAAGTGAACTGGAAGAACTTGAAAAGTTCTACGCCGATGTAAAGACCGTCACTGACCAACTCAAGACTAGAGATCTTACTATTCTGATGGGTGACCTTAATGCTAAGATAGGAAAAGGCAGACAAAGTAACATTATTGGATGTTATGGACTGGGCAATAGAAATGAAAGAGGAGATTATTTCTCAGATTTTGCAAAGAACATCATCATCATCATCAATCAGCCCTGAGTTGTCCATTGTTGAACATAGGCCTCCTCTAGACTTTTCCATCTGCTTCTGTTCTGCACCTCTGCTATCCAATTGGTCACGATTCTTTTGAGGTCGTCGGTCCATCGCGTTGGGGGTCTTCCTCGGCTTCGCTTGTCAGTCCGTGGTCTTCACTCAAGCAATTTTTTTGTCCAACTGTCGTCTTTTATTCTTGCAACATGTCCTACACATCTCCATTTTTGCCTTGTAATATGTTCGATAATGTCTTCCACTCCGGTTCGTCTACGAACTTCCTCGTTTCTTATTCTATTTCTTAAGCTTATTCCAAGCATTGATCTCTCCATCTTTCGTTGTGTCCTTCTCAATTTTTCGGCTGATATTTTTGTGACAGTTAAGGTTTCTGCTCCGTATGTGAGGACTGGTAGAACGCACTGGTTAAAAGCTTTTCTTTTTAAATGGATCGGTATATTTGTTTTAAATACGTCTCTCATTTTTCCGAATGCAGCCCAACCCAGACTTATTCTTCTAAGTAGCTCGCATGTTTGGTTATCTCGCGTTAACCTTATTTAGTGACCCAAATACACATATTTTTCAACAAGTTCTATGGGCGACTTTTCGATTTCTATTAGCTCATTGGGGACGAGATTGGTCATCATCTTTGTTTTTCCATAGTTTATTTTTAAATCGACTTTCTGGGTTACTTGCTGTAGTTGTTGTAGCATAACTCTGGCTTCTCCTAAGTTGTCTGTTATGAGAACAATATCATCGGCATATCTGAGATGATTGAATATCTTTACATCGATGCTAATACCCTTTGATTCCCACTCTAGCCGTTTAAATGCATACTCCACAACTGCTATAAATAGTTTTGGCGACAAGGTATCTCCCTGCCGCACCCCTCTGCCAATTTTTATCTTCTCAGTTATGCAGTGGAGGTTAACGGTTGTTGTCGCATTTTCATATATATTTCGAATAATATTTGCATACCTGTGATCTATTCTGCATTCTGATAGTGCTTTTAAAATAGCAACTGTTTCGACTGTGTCAAATCCTTTGTGGAAGTCGACAAAGATAAGAGCAAGGGGTCTGTTATATTCGATAGACTTTTCAACTAGAGTTTTAAGGCATTGCAAATGGTCGTTTGTTCCGTGTCCCGCTCGAAATCCTGCCTGTTCTTCTGATTGATAGAAATCGAGTTTTGCTTCTAATCTGTTTGTCAGTGTTCGAGTAAAGAGCTTGTATATGTGGTTAAGCAAACTAATTGGCCTATAGTTTTTGAGATCTGATTTATCCCCTTTTTTGTGGAGGAGGATTGTAACCAAATTCTTCCATGTACTTGGAATGTTTTCACTATGCAGACATAGATTAAAAAGTGTTTGGATTCGGGACATCAAAAGTGGACCTCCTAGTTTAATTGTCTCAATGACTACACCATCTTCCCCCGGAGCTCTATTATTTTTCATATTTTTGAGGGCATGTTGAATTTCCTCTCGTGATATATCTGGTATATCCTTCGATCCTACATTATGTACCTTTTGTATTGGTTGTTCGATGAGCTCTGGAATAACTTGACTTTTATATAATGTTTCATAGAAACTTTCTACTATATGTAATATGATTGGTCTATCTGAGATAATATTTCAATTTTTGTCTTTAAGTTGGAAGATTTCTTTTTTGCCATTTTCCATTTTTCTCCTCAATGCTTTCATGCTTTTGTTGTCTTCTATAGTTTTTATAATTTTCTTGTTGTTGTATTTTCTAATATTCCGTCTGATGGCTTTAGAGATTTCTTTATTGATGCTGTTTATATCTTGTGAGTCAACATTTCCTTGACTTCTGAGCATTCTACGGTCTTTCATTTTTTGTTTCGTTTCTTTACTAATTTTTTGTTCTTGTCCATGTTTAGGGCCAGATTTTTCCTGAGCTTGTGTTAATGTATCTACTATTTCTTCGTTTAGGTTATTTACGTCTTCTCTTGTTGTATTGAGAAATCTCTAAATTGATTTAAGACTAACATCTTTGACTATATGTTTTTTGTCAGTGATGATGAAGTCAATCTCATTTTTTGTCTTACCATCGGGGCTCTTCCAAGTCCATCTTCTATGGATTTCCTTATAGAAGAAGCTATTCATTAAATAAAGATTGTTTTCTAATAGGAAATTTAAGAGTATTTTGCCCCTTTCGTTTCTATCTGGTGTGCCAAAATTTCCGAGGGCATTTTCAGCTGGATCAGTGCTTATTCCTATTTTGGCATTAAAGTCGCCACATATTACCGTAAAATGTTCTTGGTCTTCTGAAACAGCTGTGTACAAGTCATCATAGAACTGTTCTATTTCTTCGTCAGCGTGACTCGATGCTGGTGCATAGACGTGAATGATCTTTATGGAGTAACGGGTGTTTAGTTATAATTTTGCAAGTATAACTCTTGTGAAAACTGCTTTTACTGATATGATATTCTCAGCTAGTTTTTTATTAATAAAGAGCCCAATACCTCCATTCCCATCGTTTTCTCCGACATGATAGAAAATGTGACCGGATTTTAAGGTGGTTAGGCTTTCTCCTTTCCTTCTGACCTCAGCGACTCCAACAATGTCCCAATTGATTTTATTAAGTTCAGATTCCATTTCTATGAATTTTTCTTCTAATAGCAGGGTTCTTGCATTGAAAGTTGCAATTTTTAGAAATATGTATCTGTTAGATGGTTTTCTAAAATATGTCAGAATTTCGTCCCCCCCAGAATCCGTGGGACTGACTGATAGTCTATCAGTGTGAGATTCTGAATTTTTCTTTCTACTCACCTGGGGTAAATCCGTTTTTGTATTTGTATCTGACATAATAAAGGGGTAATAGCAATTAAAACGTCACGCTTGCTTTGCGTGTTGACGAGTTTTTAGTTCAGCCGCCCATTATGGGTACAGACGCTATTGACAACCGCCCAATATGGGTCAGACGCTATCGGTTTGATTTTATACCATCCCTAAAATCCAGGGATGCCACTTCCGCCATCCACGTCGCACCGAAGATCTTCTTCTCCGCCGTGCCTACCGTTGTGGTCTTCACCTGTATCCCTAGGTAGGGGTCAGTGTTATACCCCACAGAACTGGGTCCCGATCTGGACTTGGCCATGTATTCACTCCGGCCTACTGAAATGATAGATGCCAATCCCCGCGACATGGACGCGCCAGATTGGAGTTACCCACGTGAGCGACAGAGAAGGTGGCTCTGTGCTCCGCAAAGAACATAACCTATGTATAAAGAACACCTTTTTCAAACTACCTAAACGGAGATTATTTACATGAAAATCTCCAGCAAACAATCCCCGTAATATCGTCAAAAATCAAATTGACTACATAACTATCAGTGAGCGTTACAGGAATGCAGTAAAGTCTGTAAAAACTCTTTCTGGTGCCGATGTTCCATCTGATCACAATCTGTTGTTAGCATAAATAAAATTAAAACTTAAACGGATAAAGCAACAACGATCCTATAACAAACTGTATATAGATTTTATTAGAAACAATAGCCAGATGATTGCAAACAATTTAGAGAGCAATTTTGATAATTATGAATAACAAGAATCCATCGAGGATCATTGGAACCAAATCAAAACGATTATAAGCAACTCAACTCCAAACTTAAAAGAGAGCAGTCAAAAAAAGCAAAAGTCGATGAACGATGAGATTTTGAATTTGATCGAAAAAAGACGCAATTTTAAGAACCAAAACGTAGAAATGTATAAAGTAATTAATAAAGAGATAAGGACTAAAATAAAATCTGCAAAACAAACATACTTCGAAAACAAATGTTCAGAAATTGAAGAATTACAGGGAGAACATGATTAATTTAATATGTATAAAAAAATAAAACAACTGACAGGTCAGAACAAAAAACAGGCAAATAACAACGTTGATAGAGACGGAAAACTGACTATCACTAATTCGCATAAAATAGACAGATGGAAAGAGTATATTGAGGAACTGTTTAGTGATGAAAGGCCCGAGCTTAAAATTAACGAAGTAGTTACAGGACCTGACATAACTATGGACGAAATTGAACAAGCAATACGATTAGCAAAGACCTGAAAAGCGACGGGACCAGATGAAATACCGAGTGAAATAATAAAGTGCTTCCAAAGTTCAGGTAAAATATCTCTCCTTCATCTGTTTAATAAAATTTATGAAACTGGCTATATACCAACGGATTGGCGGCTGTCGATTTTTGTGACGATACCTAAAAAAGCAAATGCAAAAAGATGTAGTGACTACCGATCCATCAGTTTGATGAGTCTTAAATCTCAAAAATCCCTCTTTTATACCACTTAAAAGAACATAGTGAAGAATGACGGTACGCTGATCTATATCAGGTGTTGAATCAATAATTAGATAGTAAAATTTCGCTTTCTGTAATTTGTTCACTCTTATGAGTTGCAGATATTTCAATGCAATAGAAATAAATTCATCACATATTGTAGGGATAAATAATTTATTATACCAATCTTTCAGTTTAAATATTCCAAAGCACCTATTTAATTACCATTATTTTCACACAAAATCATTTTTACCACGAAACGTTAAAGTGTAAGAAATAAATTTGATTGTGTCTCTACGATAGGTAAAAGTACTTCCCTTCAATATATTTTTTTCAAATATTATTTTTAAACACGTGCATAGTAAATAGGAATGGGAACACTATATCCTCCATACATTAAATATATCAATATCGCTCAACAGTATTAGTACAGCATATTGGCACGTATGTAATATGATCCAGAATATATTACATACTAAAAAATACTATGTCTAAGTAGCCATTGTCAAGATCGATAGCGCCGATATAGGTAGTTAAAATTTTGAACACTTATTTTAACTGTTTATTATCCATATAAACGACTTGTGACTGAAATTACAAACTTATTTACTCTGCATAAAGAGATTCTTTATTACTTACAGTTATTAGTACACAAATCTGATTCGAAATATCGTCGAATAGTAATAGTCTGTATATAAAAATTAAATTTTTCATAAAAAGTAAATGATAAGCCATTACTTAAGGGGTCAAAAGAAGGAGGCTTCACGAAGATTAAAGTACTAATGAGACCATTGCAATCGGACGTACCCTGAAGAATGATTAACTAATTAATTGGCTAATTATTCAATCACCCGTGCAATATGATTTTGTCAAATCGAACCTTTTAGGACAACCTATTCTAATTATGTTTATAAAAATTGAGGGCATATCTAGAGATAAAGAAACTTTACTTCACTAAAACTCATAGGTAAGACATGTGTCTAACACAGATGTGACGTATTTCTAGTGCAGATAAAACCATGTGATAAATAGAAAAGTGATATCTTTGCCGGCAAAGAAGCAAAGAAAAACTCAAAGTGAGAGAGGAAAAAACCAGTCAGCTGAGAGAACTTTTCAACGATGTTGAGCTTGGATCCACCATCTACATCTCTCTCTCTCTCCAATAGCGCTACAGCCCAAATCGGGCCTTGGTCTCCTCCAAACTATGCCTCCAATCTTGTCGGTCTCGCGCCGATCTTCTCCAGGTTCTCTATCATTGCATTTTACTATCAAGGGCTCTTTTCGGCAATATTTCTGTCTCCATTCTTACTACATGACTAGCCCAGGGAAGTCTCTGAAGTTTAACGAATTCTGAGATCGGTGTCTCTTTGAACAGTTGGTAGAGTTCATGGTTATACCTGGATCTTCATATTCCGTTTTCGTTAATAGGTCCAAATATCTTTCTTAGGACTTTTCTTTCGAAGACTTCCAGTTTTCTTTTTGTCTCTTCTGTCATCACCCATGTCTCGCATCCATAACATACTATTGGTCTGATAATAGTTTTGTAGACCCTGATTTTCGATCTCCAGTGTGTGTTGTTGGAGCGAAACACATGATCGAGTGAAAAATAATCTTTGTTTCCCTTTACTATTCTTCTCTGGATTTCTGGCTCTTCTGTTCCATCCGTGTTTAATGTTACTCCTAAATATATGAAACTTTCTACCGTTTCAATATCGTCCTCTAATTCAACTGTGCTTCTGTTTACCCTAGCTCTTGCCTGTGTTAACTTTTTTGTCTTTTGAATATTTATTTCTAGTCCGGTCTCTTTTGCCTTTGATTTTAATTGTGAATATATTTCTGCCGCCTTTTCTGTTCTGCAAGACATGATGCTGATATCATCGGCATAGGGCAATCTGTATTGATTTATTTGTTAGGAGATTACCTCTTCCAATAATCAGCTGTCTTATCACATATTCCAAGGTCAGGTTGAATAGTGTCGGTGCAAGCCCGTCTCCTTGCTTTCATCCTTGGGCTATCGTAAAATTTTCAGTGAGCTAATTTTGGACTCTGACAGTTGCTATTGGCGAATCCATTGTTGTTTTTACCAGTCGGGTGTATTTTTGGGGGATATTAAAGCTCTGCAATATTTGATATAACTTGTTCCTATTAGGCACTTTTAAAATGAAGACAACGATAGTTCAGCAGAAATCAAAATAAGAATAGAAAAAGCCAGATCCATATTCACTAAAATGAAGAGAGTGTTCTGCGGAAGAGATTTGAGCCTTGAAATGAAACTTCGCCTGATGAGATGTTACGTACTTTCTGTGCTGTTCTACGGAATGGGGTCATGGACGTTGAAAAAGATTGATACCAAAAAATTAGAGGCATTTGAACTGTGGATGTATCGCAGAATTCTGAGAATATCATGGACCGAGAGAGTCACAAATGTCGAGGTCTTGAGAAGAATGAATAAAGAAAAGGAAGTCATATTTACGATCAAAAAACGAAAACTGCAATACTTGGGACACATTATAAGAGGCGAAAGATATGAACTGCTTCGAATAATTATGCAAGGGAAAATAGCAGGAAAAAGGTCCATAGGAAGAAGACGAAACTCCTGGCTAAAGAATCTACGGGAATGGTATAGCTGTAGCAGCAACGAATTGTTTCGGTCAGCAGTTTCGAAAATACGTATAGCCCTGATGATCGCCAACCTTCGGAACGAAGATGGCACTTGAAGAAGAAGTTCCTATTAATTAAGTAGTAGGCTTGTTTGAAATCTATGAATATGTTGTGGACGTCAATGTCGTATTCCCACGATTTGTTTAAGATTTGTTTCACTGTGAATAGTTGGTCAGTTGTAGATCTTCCTTCTCAGAAACCGGTCGTTTGTTTAGTATGTAAGTAAAAATTTTGTACGCCGTGCACAAGAAGGTTATGCCGCGATAATTTTCGCATTTTAGTTTATCCCCTTTTTTATAAATTGGGCATATAATCCCGTTTTTCCAATCATTAGGGATCTTTTCATCATTCCAAATCTTATTCATGAGCACATGCATTTATCCTACTAGGTGATCGCCACCTAATTTATATAGCTCATGTGGGACGTTGTCAATACCTGGAGCCTTATTGATCTTTCGTGCTCGTATTGCCTGTTTTACCTCTTCCATCGTTGGGGGTTCTATATTTTCGGTGTCTCCCTCATTGTGATGCATGTCAATATGATCTTCATTTTCTTGTGTCCCTAAAAGAGTTTGGAAATAGGTTTTCCAGACTGATTTTATTTCTTTTGGATCACTGGTTATTTGCCCTTCTTGATTTCTGCATAGATTTGTTCGGGGTTTATATCCTTCTCTTAAATTGCGTAGATATCTGTACGCCTGTCTTATATTGTTGCTCTGAACATTTTCTTCCATTTTCTTTATATTCCGTTTTCGTATTTTCTTTTCTTTGTTCGGCATATTTTATCTGCCCTCCGTCTTGAATCTTGGTAACTTGCCCTTCTTTCTCTGGTTCTTCTTTCCATATATTTCTTGTGTTCTTCATTTCTTTTCTGTATGGCCTTATTACACTAGTCATTGAACCATTCCCTTTTTTTATTTTTCTTATTCTTGCCTATGATTTTTCTTGCTGCGTCAATAACTTTTGTTTTGATTTCTTCCAAATGTTCTTCGGTACCTAGTGCTGTCAGTGTTTGTGTTATTTCTCTTTCATAGTTCTGTGTGACATCTTGTTGTTTAAATTTTTGTATATCTAGCTGTTCTGTTCTTTGTTCCTGTCTTTCTTTCCTGTTTCTCTGAATTCTGCATCTGTATTTTATCTGTACTAGGAGATGGTCAGATCCGCAGCATGCTCCTCTTCGGCTTTTCACATCTTGTATGCTTGTTGCGGCCCGTTTGTCTATCAAGACATGATCAATTTGGTTAGCGGTTGTTCCTCCAGGCATAATCCATGTCGCTATGTGTAAATAGGTGACGATAAAAGAAAAGCTTTCTATGATCAGTTAGGTGGTAGACTTAGAAATATTCCAACTAAGAAATGACTCATAATAGAAGGTAACTTCAACGCTAATATAGGCTAATTAGACAGAGGAAATGAACATATAGATGGAGGATACGGCATTGGAACTAGAAATAACGCAGCAGATAATATACTGGAATTAGCAGTAGCACTAGGTATGGCCACTGTTAGTAAATGCTTTTAGAAGAGAGAAAGCCAACTTACCAACCAATAGAAATATTAGAAAATCAGTTTAAATTCACGCAAGGCAAATCAACAACGGATGCAATTTTTATCATAAGGCAAGTAATGGAAAACTAATGTTAGAACAGGTGAGGGTAAGACTGATAAATTTCATTTAAGAATAGTATTGCATCAGGCGTCAGTGCTAATCCCTTATCTCTTCTAATTAGTGTTGGAAAAATTAACGAAAACATGCCAAGGAGATATTCTATGGTGCCTGATGTATGCTAAAGATGTGGTGTTAGTAAGAGATAAGGAGAGAGAATTCAATTAATGATTGAGACAATGAAGATGGGCGCTTGAGCAAAAAGGTACTAAGGAAGACAAAAACAGAGTATCTAAAGTGTGCAATTAAAAATTAACTTCAACTTCACTTTAAATCAGGTTGTAATGTTGACTGGTGAAATTATTGAAAAAAAAATCGTTTTAGGTAGGAATCTAGATTTGATGTTACAAAGCAATGGGGAAATAGATGGAGATATAGTAGACTCAAATAAGGATGGATAAAATGGAAAGAAGCAAGTGATGTCTTGTGTGATAGAAAGGTTCTTACGAAACTGAAAGGTAAATTCCATAAAACGGATATAAAATCGTAATTGGACAGTTAAAAAAATAAGAACAATGAATGCATTTGAACGAAATGACAATGCTTAGATGGATGGGTGGCTTAAAAAGAAAATATTAAATTAAAAATTAAAATATTAGCAGAATTCTAGGCGCAGCACCTCATCTATGCAAAAATGAAGAAGCATAGGTTACGATAATTAGGGCATGTTGATCGTCGACACGAGAGTCATGCAATACATAGGATTCTGGTTTTCCAGGTCCCAGAAAGTAGTAGAAGAGAAAGACCGAAAAAGAGATGACGGGAAACGAATAGGAGAAATATGTGTATGAAAGAAATTCATCTTGATATGGCGAAGGATAGAAAGATATCTCTGTATATAAGGATAAGGCGTAAAGGGATAAAGGCAAAGAGAATGATGATGAAGAATCAGTAAATATGGTGATACTTGCATATATACATAATTTTTCAAAATAAATGAATCGCTTATTTTTATTAATTATTCGCTACTCGATTTATTCAAAATATTATATGACAAATTGTTCATATTTGTTAAATCAGTAATGTTAAAACTGTTTGAGAAACAGCTAGTTAAGAACCACCTTAAGTTAATAAAACCAATAATAAAAGAAAAGAGCTGATTCCAAACCGATAATTTTTATTCAGAGATAAAAAATATCCTATGATTAATTGAATATACAGAATTATCGATATAGGTAACTAAGTGAGAAACTTGTTGAGAAACACGTTTTAGAAAAAAAAAAATTGTGCTAGTCTTTTTTGACATAGCTTAGGCCTTTGCTAAAGTATAGCATGGGAGTTTAACCTGAAAATAGTATACCTACATGGTCATAGTTGGAAATGACACTGTCATACTCACAGTATTTGACAACAGCAAAGTAGCAGCAAAAAAATTATAACAGTTATTAAATAAAATTCATATGTACTTAAAATTGGAAACCTAAACTAAATGAGTCCAAATTAATGAACGTCAAATTTATACATCTGAAAATCTAAAACATTAATTTTACAAAAAACGATGTCTAAATACCTTATGCATCTTTCACAAAATACATGGGAACTGTACTTGAGACTTCTATAGTATATGTTAAAAAAAGGGAGGAACTCAGAAAAGTTATCAGAAAATGTATCCGCAACTCCTATAGACATTAACTTGGTACTGATATCTCTGCTCTCCGATTTTAGCAAGCAGTCACCAAACCATTAAAACTGCTACATTCATACTTCCTATTATCCAACGATTAGCCAGTCCAGGAATATATGCATTATTATGGTACTGATATAGCTGCTGCCCCTCATAAGTAAGTAGAATATGCAAGGAAGTTTTTGGCAATTTAATAGGGTTTTTGTGTGTTACAATATAATTTCTCCGAGAAAGTAAAGAATATCTATCCGCTATCCTGATTTATTCCATAGATTAAATATTAGAATACTATAGAATAATGCTATTACCAGCAAAAAAACGGTATAATAGTAACGAGAAAACCAAATTAATGTTCATTAACAGACAAAAGAGACGATGTAAAATAGGGCATATAACGTAACAATAGACCCATATAATTTTAAAAAATTTGAGCGTTTTAGATATCGCAGATAACGTTGTCACATAAGAGACAAAAGAGAAAATTCAGGTAGCAAACTGATATATGTATAACCTCATAACACTTTTAAATCCAGAAGCGTAATACATACTACTAAAATCAGGATATATACATTATATATAAGACAATGTAAGTAAAACTCAGGTATTAATTACATCAGGATTGCTAGAAAGATTGCCCTCAGTCAGAAATGTTTTACGACCGGGAACTAATGCTAAGGTCAAACAGGTATATAAACATTGCACCGTCGTACAAGAAACTAAATCTCAACGATAAAGTTATTGTTTTGCACTTCGTATTGATTTGTGATCTGATTCATAATAGAATTATATATTTCTCTAAGAATTCTTCTTTCTGCGATGCTCAATCGGCTCTTATTTTATTTTTTCATTGTTCGTGTTTTACTTACATACGTAGAATATTATTTTTCTTACTGCGGGATGTATTTTCGGATTTAATTTTTTGCTTAAAATGTAGCAATTGCCAGCTTGTATTCTGTTGTTATTCTCTTTTGTAGTGTTTTTGTTAAAAGTGCTCTTAAATCCCAAATATTCAGACCGATGAAACATTTCAAAGTTATACTGGTCTATTGAAATATTATGCCCTATTCTGTTTCTTATGATAGTCTTCTTATGATAGCCATATATTTTTTTATTATCGTTGATTTGGAGGACCCTTTTTTACGATTTTTTCTATTGAATGTATTAATGTTTTTTTCTCACTAATAATTATACTCACTACTATGTTAAACTCATCGTCAAAAGTCCCTATAATATGAGGACCTTAATTATTAAACTGTGAGATTTTCTGTATTTGCTTTCCGGGCAATGCTCTTAAGCATTGCAAACTAGCTTAATGTTTTTCTTATTCCCAACATTTTTAATTAAGTATATAATAGTGAATATTTGATCAACGGTTCATTGAATGTTTCTAATTTCACATTAATCTTTCCTAATTTCACATTTGTGGTTGCTGGATGTCAAAGAAGACACCATTTTCCATAGCGGGTGCTATGATTCCAATGGTGTAAAGTACAACCTACATATTTGTTGCCAAAATTACTTTGCTACTGTCTCGAGTACCGTTTACTGGTATATGAATTTTGTTACGAATTTATGTTGTGTGCTGAACTCTATTAAATCTTTTACCGCGAATTGAAAAGCATGTTTTAACCTTTATTTGTAACATTTATCGTTATTTGTCTTATATGTATACAATCGTCCTAATATTTGCGTTATACATTGATATTTATGTGGCAATTAGCTGTAAAGTCATTAGTCTTTTCTGTCGTATCATATTTTCTTGATTTTATTTTTGTAGACAAGCGGTTTAGTTTGTGTAATATAATATCCCCAATTCGTTTCATAATATTTAGTTTTCAAAACAGCTGTTCGCTAATTCGTTCACCTTTTTTAAAGCACTTTGGGTTATGACTATTGGATTTTACTTTTTAAATAGAGTTTGGAATGGAATCTTCCTGTTTGAAATCAATGTACATTTGAAAATAAGTCGACAGTTTTCCTTGAAGTCTGACTTTACTTGTAGATTATTCCTTGTTAAATTAATTAGTTTATTAGGTAAGCCTAGTTCTTCCATGGTATTTCATAGTTTTATTCTTATGATTATATCAGTGTTTGTTTAAAATTCATAAATAACTAGTTTAATGTTTTTTTTTTTGTATTCCCAACATTTCTCATTAACTGCCTAATAGTGAATAATCGATCAACGATTTATTAAGTTTTTCTAATTCCACACTAATATCCACCTATTTTATAGTTCACCTATTTACTCAATCGTTCTAGGTGTATTAGAAAAAATACTGTATATCCTAATAATTAATAGATATATAGCTTATATCGCTATAGTTTATGCAGTACATTTTATTGCATATTCCTTTTGTGTATGGGTATGCTTTTCAGCAAGTTGGTACTTGCTCTTACTTCTAAATTGACGGATCAGCCGTTTAACTGCCTGTACTGAACTTTCTTCTTCATTTTGCAAATATATATAAAAATTAATAAAAACCACTCTGACATACCGCTGATTGAAATGTTGGATACCCTGGCCTATACTATTCAATCAACGAAAATACTAAGATCACACGGGGAGAATATTATGGGTTATTTCTGGTTACGTCATAATTTACACTGAAATTACTAACAAGAGAGTGCTCTCACTTCCACATATTGAAATTGATATATAGTACCAACAGATGCTAGTCATATTATACCATCAGTACTAATAAAATAGAAACTATCAAATTAATGTCAGTTTCATTTAATCAAACGTACTAACCTTAGACATGGTCATTTAAGGAAACACACCTCAAAAATGTTGACAATAAATTAAAAATATCTTAAGCGTTATAAAAGTACCAGAGCAGCAAAGCTCACAGCATGAGAATATTGCCTCGTACTTTTATATAGCAATTTGTTCTCACAATTTTATAGATTTTCGAAAAATGAACTCCGATTCGAAGATTAAAACGTCAAACAAAATGTAAAAACCTATTCATATTTTGAGATATAAAATCTTCAATTTAGATATTGAACATTCTTAATAAATGTATAATCTAATATTTAAGCCTGTTTTACAGACTTGGAAAACACTGAACAGACAAATATTTATTCTTTAATGTACTAGGTTCTAAAAAAAGTGTACTCAAAACGAATAAACATTATCTACCAAGTGTTTTATTCCAGTTTCATATGAAAGCACCAGATATTAGATATAAATTTCATAGGTACAAATTTGAGATAAAAACCAAATGATAGAGCATAATATAGTGAAATATAAATATCTTAGAATAGCTGTATCGAGCGAGGATAAGGTTATTGATGAGAAAAAAAAAACCTATGGCTGAGGAAGTGAGAAAGTAATTGGCAAACGCAAAGAGCACTTTAATTATATTAAATGAAATATGCATTACAATCTATTATGATACACATATATTCGTACCGCAGAAACAAGACAATAAACACGTTAAGAGAATCTTAATAATAACCAAAATTTAACTTTTAATACACAGAAGAAATAATGATATACAGAAGATATATAAATTAAAAAACTTTATCCACTTATTGTACGCAAGAGAGATACCTCTAGAAAAACTCAAAACGATCGAAAATATATACCAAAACAACACAATAAAAGTAAAAGTAGACGAAGAACTAACCGACCCTATTGAAACTGACAGTGGGATAAGGCAGGGATATTCCCTGAGTCCTTTAAATAATAAAAAAGTAAGAACTTAAAAAGGATACCAAATGGAAGAAAAACAAATTAAAATAATCTGCAATAGTACTCTTTCAAAGTGAAGATGATTTACAACGTATCCTGCACCAATTTCATATAAAATTTAACATGTTAATTTCCCCAAAAGAGACAAAATGCATGGTTACAACAGCAAATTTACTAAGATGGTAATTGGAGCTGAAAGGTCAGATAATAGAACAAGTGATGGAATTTAAATATCTAGGCATCACATTATCTAGCTACGGAAAGCTCGAAACTGAAGTGGAAGATCCAGTGAATAGAGCAAACAGAGCCCCAGGCTGCCTAAATGAAACAATACGAAGAAATAAAAATATCGGGAAAGAAACGAAAGGCAGAATTTACAAAACAGTCTTCAGACCAATAATGACATACGCGGCAAAAACAAGACCTGACACAGAGAGGACAAAAAGGGTGTTAGAAACAGCAGAGATGAAAACACTTAGAAAAATTGATGGTAAGACACTATGGGAGAGTGCTAGAGATCTAGCAGTACAGATATACGACGTAGATGCAAGGTAAAGAACATCAAGAACTGGTTAAGAAATAGAAGAGTAGAATGGAATAATCATATAAGCCGAATGACAACAAATAGAGTAGTAAAGACGGCAAGAGACGGTTAACCCATATAAAAATGATCAGTAGGAAGACCACGAAAACGATGGAACGGCAACTTACTGGAGGCACATTGAAAAACAGACAGAGTCATGTCTATATAAAAAGAAGAAGAAGAAGATACACAGGATAATCATTAAAATAGCTGCAAGAAAGATAAAATAAATCAATCATATTAATGTAGAATAGCAGAGGACAGAGTGTTTAGAGAAAATAGTGAATCAGTCATATTAATATAGAATAGCAGAGGAGAGAGGACTTGTCATAGCTTTGGACAAGTGCCCAATTGAAAAAATAACACAGGTCGTTAAAAAAAGACGGAACTCTAGAAAGAAAATAGAATAGATTTAAAAAAAATAAAAGCATAAACATGTCTTTTCCTACTTTTTTTAATATTGAAAATACGTAAATAGAACATTGAATTAAAATGTTACCTTTGACATCTATGATAAACCTATGACCTAAACAGTGGCGCCAATGTATGTAGTTGAAATTGTTTACACTTATTTTAACTGTTTATTTTTTTATTATCTATAGATGAGTTGCGACCGATATCACAAACTTATTTATTTTCCACAAAGAGGCCCTTTAATACCTAAAATTATTACTATACAAATATGATTCGAAATATCGTCAAAAAGTAATACACGGCATGTAAAATTTAAATTTTTAATAAAAAGTAAAAGATTAGGCATTACTTCTGTGGTTCAAAGAACGAGCCTTTACAAAGATTGAAGTACTAATAAGGCCACCGCAATCGGGCATACCCCGGGTAATGATTAATTAATTAATCAGCTAATTCTTCAGTCACCTCTTTAATATGATTTAATCAAATTGGTCCTTTTTAGGACCAACTATTCTAATAACATATGTCTATAACTGTTAAGGGTATTTCTAAAGATCAAGAAGAAACTTTACTTTACTTAAACTTATCAGACATATGAGCTAAACACGAATCTGACTTATTTCTAGTGCAGGAAACACATACAGGGCCTAACCTAGGCTATTTGGTATACAGCTGATCGTTAAAACCACATTATAGATATAGACATGCTATTTCTGTCGAAAAAGAAGCAAAGAATAACTCTAAGAAGAGAGTTATTCTTATATTGTAGAGTAAGAAAGGACAAAACCAGTCAGCTGAGAGAACCTTTTAACAATGTTGAGCTTGAATCCACCATCTACATATTTAATGAAAAATAATACAACTACCGACATTGAGGATCTGAGCACAAAGCTTATTACGAAATCTAGACCAAAAACACTACAATGGCTGATCCGGATGATGAACAACTGTATTCAAATTATGGAGATACCCAAAGTCTAGAGACAAGCCAAAGTTGTTAACTTGCTTAAACCTGGCAAAAACTCCAACGACTACAAAAACTATCGGCCAATATCTTTATTTTGTCAGCTATTCAAAATACTTTTGCACAAGATCGTTTATATGATATCACCGATATTAGAAGAAAAACTTAAATTAAAAGGCAAAAGTGGCTATAGATAGGGAAGATTATGTACATCACAAATACTAAATCAAAGACCAGTACGAAAAATATCGGGTATCAGGGGTGGTATTTTTCACTCTAAATGCCGCTTACGACACCTTAAATTACAGAATATTTCTCCAAAAACTATATGATATCCCCTTACATAACAAACTCACTTATATTGTCTCCGTATACCTACACAAGAGAAAATTTTTTGTATCACATAATGGTAAGAATAGCAGTTGAAGAACATTCTCGCTTGGGGTAGCATAAAGGCACCTACACTGTATAACATATTTATTTTGAGATAACCTTCTATCGAGATATCATATTTATTACACAAATAATAAGAGCAGAACTAAAATAATAAAAAAGCTTTATACAAGATATTGCAGAAGATTGGATAAAATAAAAGTAGTTTTTATTAATCGGATGCTTACATAAAACGTACAAAGACATACTCACGTAAACAAAATATAATACGAAATTTCTGTAATTAAAAAAAACATCGAGTTCAGCATTGAACTAATAAAATTATATTAAATAAAAAAACAACATTATTTTTAAAAATGCAGAAAAAATAAAATTTTCTATGCAAGCGAACATTTCATTAAATAATAAGCCCAAATCCTTTTGTATCTATATACCTGTTTTTTAAAGAACCAGTTACCTTTTAGTACGTAATTATACCAGGTAATACGATATCCTCTGTTACACAGTGTAATGCGTATGACATTACATTGTCTGCAAACAGTAGATAAAAATAAGGAGCCCATATAAACCGTTCACGGTATATGTTGAAAATATACGGTATAATCGCACAGTTGCCAAACTCTCAGAGCTTACTTAAACCGATAAACGTATGGTTGAAATATACAATGAAGAATATCTGAACGACCCCTATAATATATACACGTGAACTAAACGATATACATTTATGATACAGGGGTATTTACGGGCTCCAAAAAATTTTTACAAATTATTAAACTCTACATGTTGATGAATCGACAGAACCAATATTATGGAATGGTCAAGTGAGCTCCGTATATCGGTATCCACTTGACCACGGAGCTCAATTGAACCTGCATTTTAACATGGGCGGAGTCCACTTTATGCCGTAGATATATATATATATATATATATATATATATATATATATATATATATACACCAAATCCCTACATTTGAAATTCTATAAAGATATAGAATTTCAAATGTAGGGATTTGGTATATATATATATATATATATATATATATATATATATATATATATATATATATATATATATATATATTATATATATATAATATATTTATATATATATATATATATATATATATATATATATATATATATATATATATATACCAAATCCCTACATTTGAAATTCTATATCTTATATTCTATATGTTAGATCACTAATTACGTATTTAACTTTTTAAAAAGGAACTTTATTTGTTACACAATAAATAGTATTAAATTAATTTAAAATGACTACAATAACTGGACTGGTCGAAGTTGCAGCTCAGAGTGGTTCCGGCATCTGAAAATGGTAATTTATAGGTTTGGTATGAAATGCTGAATCGCTGTTCCCATGAATATTGGCCAACGGTTCGTACAAAGTTCTACTGCGTGCTCAGCGGTTTCTATGGGAATGGGATGATGAAATCTGAAGTCGGCGAACTTAAGCTAGTTCAAGGTTAATATTTTCTCATATAACAGCTCCCCTTATTAGTGAAAAGTTAATGCCATTGCTTTGACTTTTACAGAGTAATTGGTGTTTCTGCTTCGCTTTTTTGTTGGAAATGGGGTCTTATTCTGAAGGAGGCTTAGCCCTGAAGTTTCTGTCTAATGGAATTTCTGCGTGGTAATGAAGTTGGGAATATTTTGGTTCGGTATTTGCAGAAAAGATATAAGATAACTAGGATAATAATCAGGGATAAGGTTGATATAGTGAATAAGGGTAGATGTTCCTCAATAAATGATTGGCTCATAATATGGTCCAGTTCTTCTGAATATTGGTCCAATTTGTGTTGTGCAATATTTAAGTCATCTACGTTGATCTTACTAAGTTTTAGTGGTTTCAATTTTGATAGGTGACTCTTTGTCTCAAAATGGTCACAGCATCTGTAGGGTACGTTAACTGGGTGACTTCTATACGTGATATTTGTATATTTCTCAATTTGGTCTCTAGCATGAATTCTGGTACTGCCGATGAATGCAATACATTCGGGAATTAATCTTAAGATTGAATTTGTTTTGATTATTTGTGTAGTGACGTCTTTTCTTGCACATTTGATTGTTACTGGTAATGGATCGGAAATGGTTAGTAATCATAAATTTCGGTCAATTTCTTGTACATTGTAACCTTGTGCCAAGAGCATGGACATCTGGCAAGTTTTTGGTAAGTTGCTGAGAGATTTCAAAAGCTGGGCTTCACATATAGCATCTGTGTCTATGGGATACGGAAGAATGTCTGTACACATTCTTTGGTTTTGACTGATTTGTTTGCATTTTTCGGTGTCCATGGGTAAAACATATGAAATTGAATCATCATCTCGCGCTATGTATTTATGAACAGTTGAAAGTATATGTTGAAAACCAGTTTGATTATCTAATATTGGTATTGAATATAATTGATACAAGGTGAATATTTCGGGATCAACTAACGGAATTTCGAGGACGAAAACAATTTTTGAATCAAGCTGATAAGCTTGCAGTTTTATATGTCAATATACTGAGCTATATTTGTCATATAAGTGGGTAGAGGCAATACGTTATTTTGTAATGACTGTGAGATTTCTTTTAATGCGTCCATTGAGTCTATGGGCGAAATAATAGAACTATGTAGAATTTGCAGGCGAGAGAATGTGATAGAATTTAGTATATCATTTAAATAATTTTCTAAAAATACGTAGCTTTCCATTAAGGACTCACATAAATCTAGTATTTGTAATTGTGCTTGGTAAAAGGAGATGTCATTATTAATGTCCAGAAGTGTAGTCTCGATAGTTTTTAAGTCTTTGTTAAAAGTTTCTTCGTCTATTTGCAATTTTTGAATTGTAGTGTTGAAAGTTCTTATAACTAAAGTGGTAACAGATATTTGATTTTTTAGGAGATTTTCAATTTGAGTTTCATCGGAATTTATCTTATTTATACATTTATTAAAGTATTCGCCATCAGAGGCGTCTAAATTTCCAGTAATAGATTTCCAGATTGTTCCAATACCATTTACTAAACCGCGTTTTAGGCGTTTATTATAAGGTACTGTGTCAGAGGTTATTTCTTTATATTTTAAATTAACGGAGTTTGAGATTTGTTTTAGTAGACTAACATGTGTCTGTACTTCGGCTTGAAGGGCAAGTTTTCTCGGTGTATCCACGTTAATAAATTTTTCTAACAGGTTTTCCAAAATTCTGTCATTATTGGATATTGTAGTTTTGATAGGTAATAATTCTTTGTAAACAAGTAAAGTCCATTTGTCGTTAGATATTCGTATAGTTCCTTTTTCATGAAAAAATATTCCAATTGTGTTATTAATTGGAGTGAGGAGAATTTGGGATTGGACGATAGGAAGGAGTCCATAGAATCTGTAAAGGAAAATTATTCAAAATAAGGTTTGAGTCTGTCAAAATTTACTTTAGAGGTTTGGTTAGTTTTGGGGTTAAGGATAATTGCGGAATTTGTAAAAACTTCTTGAATTTCGAAAGGTCCATTAAAAAGATTATCCGATTTTGATTTAATTTGGGATTCTTTTACGTAAACTTTGTCACCAATTTTAAAATCAGGTCTTCGTTCTGAAATATTCTCGACAAATCTTACTTTCGCCTTTTCTTTCTGACTTTCTGTTTTTGCTCTGGCTACTTTGTAAAAATATTCCATGCGATTATTCAGGTCTCGAATATATTTACTCATTAGTGTTTTTTGATTGTATAGAGTTTCTGGTGGTCGGCCTGCAGTGTACCCAAATATAAGTTCATATGGTGTGAAATCGTGGGTCTTATTCTTTGTGTTGTTATAGCATATTATTGCATAAGGAAGTATAGTGAAGGGATGATCGTTTGTGGATGGTTACCGCTAAAAAATGTTAGTTTAATGTCGTAACATTCGCATAGATCTTTGATTATAGCATTCTCGAATTCTCGACCGCAGTCACAATGAATTCTTAGTGGTGTTCCATAGTGTTGAAAAAAGAGTAGGAGTGTCTTGACTACTGTTACTGCCTTTTTGTCTTCCAAAGGATAGGCTTGCGTGAATTTTGTCAATACGTCACGAATAGTTAAAGCGTAGTTCCTAGTAGGGTATTCGAATATATCCATATTTATTCTTTCGAATGGTGTTTTTGGAGTTTTTGTTATGACTAGTGGTTCACTTAAGTTTTTCCTGCAAATCTTAACTTTTTGACAAATTTCACATGCTTTTACAAATTTCTCTACATCTTTTGTTAAATTCTTCCAATTGTATTTCTGCTTTATTCTTCTGACAGTTTCGTTTATTCCTCGATGTAAGATGTTTTTACCGCAATGGTAATGATCTAAAATTTGAGGGATTTCGTCTTTGCTGGCTGTTTTAATTATATTTTGACAGATTCTTAATTTTAATTCTTTGTCAGCAAAAATATAAGAAAATATCTCTAGTATAGGTAGTTCGAGATTATTTTCGACGCAATATATTTTTGATTCATCGAATTGATCTTTATTTGCAAAAAGTACAAGAAACAAGTGTGATATTACTCGTTCGGGACCAAACGGTAATGGTATAATAAAATATTTTCGATCTTTTACAGTTTTGCTGTGTACAATATTAATTCTTCGGTTACTATATTCCATGTTTTCTTCGAATATGTCATTCATTATGTTCTCGTGGAGTTCTTCAAGTTTATTTTGCCAAAAAAATGTAACAATATTTTTGTTGGATTTGTCTAATAAATCCATATTCGATGTTTCAATTTTAGAATAATCGATTATTGACTTTGTTCTATACAGTTCGATAAACTTGTCAAGTTCTTCGGACATTTTTTCTATATTTTCTTCATCGTCGTCTTCGTTTTCTTGAGTTTCCGTGTCATCTTCATTCGATGCATGTAATGAGATTTTTGATTGAAAGTTTGCACAATCCTTGAAATGGTTAATCTTTATCCTTGAGAGGGCATCTGCATTTCTGTTTATTTTTCCTGCGCGATGTTCTATTTTATAATTGTATTCTTTGAGTTTTAGGCGCCAACGCGCTAATCGGCTTCCGGGATCTTTTATCGAGAAAAGCCATGTAAGGGGTCGATGATCGGTAATCAGGGTGAATTTTCGGCCAAAAAGATATGGTCTAAAATGTTTGACTGCCCATACGATAGCTAATAGTTCTCTCTCTATAGTCGAATATTTTGTTTCGGCACCGCATAATGTTCTGGAGGCATAAGCTATGGGTAAATCTTTTCCAATAGGGCCTTGCGATAGAATGGCTCCAATCGCGAATGCACTAGCGTCAGTTGTTAGTAAAAATGGTTCCTCAAAATTGGGATATATAAGTATTGGATCTGAAGTTAAAATATTTTTGAGTTCGTTAAAGGCTTCTTTGCAATCAGAATTAAAAATAAAAGGTACGTCTTTCTGAAGTAGTTTCGTAAGTGGTTTAGAAATTTTGGCAAAATTTGGAATAAATCTTCTATAGTAATCGGCTAAGCCTAAGAATGATTTTATTTCTTTGGTGTTCTTTGGTTCCGGGAAGTTTTTGATGCAAGATATTTTAACTGGATTTGTTTTTACACCATTTTCTGTTACAAGGTGGCCCAAATATGCTACTTCTGTTCTTAAAAATTCGCACTTACTTTTCGTAACCTTTTAAAAACTTCTGTTAGTGGTGACATGTGATCATGAATAGTGGGTGAGTAGATAATTATGTCATCCATATACACTAAGCATCTTTCGTTTTGTATTCCTAAGAGGATGTTGTCCATTACTCTTTGGAAAGTAGATGGAACATCCATTAGTCCGAATGTCATGCGGACAAATTCGTAATGTCCATTTTCGACGGAAAAGGCCGTTTTCTGGATGTCTTGTGGCTCGATTTCAATCTGGTGAAATCCAGACGCTAAATCTAGTGTTGTTAAGTATTGGCATCTTCCTAGTTGGTCCAATAGTTCTGATATTTGTGGTAGAGGATAACGGTCGAACGAACTGTGAGTTCGTTGAGTGTTCGATAATCAATAACAACTCGCCATTTTTGTTTTCCTGACGCATCTAATTTCTTCGGTACGACCCAGACTGGACTCGACCAGGGCGAGACACTTTTCTGGATTATTCCTTCTTCTAACATTTTATTAATTTGCGTCTTTACCTCTTCCTTATGTATTTGAGGATATCTATAGGATTTAGTGAAGATAGGTTTAGCGTTGTTTGTTTCGATTTTGTGCTTGATTTCGTTTGTGAAGGTTAGTTTGTCGCCTTCGACATAAAATATATCTGCGTATTCAGTACATATATCTAGAATTAGTTCTTGTTCTTTGCAATTTAGATGATCAATTCTTAGTTGTTCTTTAATTATTCGTGTTCTATCTACTACGGGTTCTTCAAAATCATTTCCGTTGTAGGATAGGATTGTCTCCGAATTTTTGAAAGGTTCGATTGAAATGTCTGAAAATTCGATTGTCTTCGGCATGGCATTAGCATTTAGTACGGAAGTTAAGAATTCTCCATTTTCATCTACATGGACTAATGCATGAGGTAATCTAACTTTTTCTATTTCTTGAGCTGATAATATGGCATCTGTATTTGATAAGTTGCATTTTAGTCTGCATATTTGTTCGGTCCGGCTGTCAATGGTAATTCTGTTTTTTCCTTTTATTCGTTTTCTCTCTGGTCTTTCAAGATTTTTGTCTTGATCTCAGTTTTTTACGATAGTATATTTTTCATTTATAGGGTTTTGACATTTTAAATTTGATTCCTGTTTAGAATCTGATTTAATTTTTATTTTAGGTTCGTTTTGTCTTGTTTCTGTAGGGTGTGTCGGTGTTTTGTCTTTAGGAGGTGTGTTTGTCTCGTGTCCTACTTTGTGAAGGGTGACAGTTTTAAAATTTGTATGCAACTGTCGGGATTTGAGATCTATTACGCATTCATAATGATCTAGAAAGTCTAGGCCTATTATGCCATCGAAATCAATGTCTAAATTGAAAATAAAGACTTTGTGAGGATTATCGGCAGTGAAGCGAATCAGGACAGATTCTGTTATTAACAATTTTTGATCGGTTATACCTTAAATAGTAACGTTTTCAGGAAATCTATTATGATAATTGCGTGCTGTGTTTTCTTTGAAAACAGTGATTCCAGCACCTGTGTCGATTAAAAGTTTAAAAGTGTTGGTAGCATCGTTAATGTAATATAAATTTTTGGAACTCATTGTATGAAATGGGGTTACATGAATGTCTGTTCGGGAAAATTGAGATTCGGATGAAAGTTGTCCAAGTTGAGTGCTTGGATTTGTTCTTGGATATTCGTAATATCCGTTGAGGGGTTCGTATGATTGGAGGATGATTTTGATTCTGAAGTGAAAGAAAATCCTGATAATTTTGTGTGTCATTGGTTTCGTAAATGTTATCAGTTTGTGGAATATTTTTTGTATAATGATCTGTTTCATAGTTTTCATAATTATCGGTATTATAATAATTATCTGTATAGTATTCGTTTGTATAATAGTTAGTCGTCATTTCATCAGGGTATTCGTTTAAAACATGTGCCCGTTGTAAGTTTGGGTTTCTTTGAATAACAGATGGACGATTTTGATTTTGAGATGAAAGGGAAGGTCTCTGTTGGTTGAAATTTGGATTGTTGGAGGAATATTGATTCCTATTAGGGTTCTGATTGTTTTGATAGTTATTAGGTCCATTATTATATTGGTTTTGGTAACTGTGTGGCCTAGAAAAAATTTGGTTTGGCTGTACGAAACGTGAAGAGCGGCATTCACTATTTAGATGACCAATGCGGCCACAATTTGTACATTTTGTAAACTGAGATGAGGGTCTTCTCATTGGTTGAGAGGGTTTAGGAATAGTTGATCTAGAATTAGATTTTTGTTCTTCAAAATATGACAATTGAAGTTCGCGTCTAATACGATTGCTTGCTTCAATGAGATCTTTTGGATTACTAGCCCTAATAACTTGTCCTAGATGAGGTTCTAAACCGGTTAAAAGTGTGTTTAGGGCCATGGTATCGATTAAGTCACATTGGGCAGTTTTTTGATCTGCGGATAAATTTGCTATTTGGATCGAGGCGTGCATTTTTGCATTCAGAACTTGTAAACGGTTAAAGAAAGTTAGAGAAGATTCGTTAGATAGTTGTTTTAGTCTTTGTAAGTCTTGTATTAAGGAGGTCAGGTCTCTACTGTCTCCGAAATGTAGATTTAGTAATTGTTTTATTTCTGTATAAGAAATTGGTTTTCTAGAATTAATAAGCTGTGCAGCTTTACCTTTGAGTTTATTTTTTACGCGAATCGTTAATAGAACGCGCTGATCGCCTGTAGCCATTTTAAAGGCACAGTCACACGCATCTAAAAATGTAGAAAGAGAAATCGGATCGCCTTCAAATTCTGGGATAATAGAAAATATTTCCGAAAGCTTGTATGGTTCGATTTCTTGTTGAGTCTGGGAACGTGTCTCGGGCATGTTTTGAGATATTTTTAAACGAAAATGAAAAAAAGAAGTATGGAGAAATATAAAATGTATCAGTATATAAGGGAGAAAAAAAAATGTGGTGGTATATAAAGGGCAAAAATGTATCAATATAAAAATATCAAATAATATATTAATAAAAATGTATCAAATATACCAAATAAAAATATATCAAGAGAAAATATACCAAAAATATAGCAAGTAAAAAAAATATGTCAATAAAATATCAGTATAAAATAGTATGAAAGAAATATGTCAATATCAATAATTTCAAATATTAGATAATCAACTTGTATTTTTTTTTTCATGTATCTTGATTAATTGACTTGCAGTATAGTCAATTTCGTAAATTATTATAACAAATTATTAACGAGATGATTCAAAATCCACTTACATAAAGAAGAACATCGGGACGCCTTGTTCTCTCTGCTCAGCTACCAGGGGCTTCACTAGGTGTTCCTTCCGTAGATCACAGGAGTGAGGTTGTTCGGAGATGCTTTCTTCTTTAAGGGTCGTCTTGTTCTCTCTGCTCGGCTACCAGGGGCTTCACTAGGTGTTCCTTCCGTAGGTCACAGGAGTGAGGACTTCCGTAGATTCTTTGTTCCGTTAAGGGATGAGAATCCGCCGCTGCCAGTGAGTATACACGTGTTCTACCAACGTTAACCGGATCCTACTGACTTTGCGCCAATTGTTAGATCACTAATTACGTATTTAACTTTTTAAAAAGGAACTTTATTTGTTACACAATAAATAGTATTAAATTAATTTAAAATGACTACAATAACTGGACTGGTCGAAGTTGCAGCTGAGAGTGGCTACGGCATCTGAAAATGGTAATTGATAGGTTTGGTATGAAATGCTGAACGCTGTTCCCATGAATATTGGCCAACGGTTCGTACAAAGTTCTACTGCGTGCTCAGCAGTTTCTATGGGAATGGGATGATGAAATCTGAAGTCGGCGAACTTAAGCTACTTCAAGGTTAATATTTTCTCATATAACATATATATATATATATATATATATATATATATATATATATATATATATATATATATATATATGTAAGGTGCCTAAGATTTTTAAAATTGTAAGGGTAAGAAGAAAGCGTACAAAACGTTTTTGTAGTTAGCTAAACCCAAAGCAGCGTATAAAAACCTATATGAACTTAATATCAAATACGAAGTAAAAATTGCAAAATAACCAAGTGAGAATAGTAAAAACAAAATAATCAGGTTCTATCTATCCAAGAAAAAACCAAGAAAAAAACCAGGAAAATCCAAGAAATCCAAGAAAAACCAGGAAAAAATCGAAGTAAAAAATACAAAAATATTGATATTTCAAAAATAGATTTATGCTAAGGTTTTGCTTGCGTTTAAACATATATAAGAGGGGAATAACATTAATTTCAGTGCAATATATATTTCGTCACTTGAATATCTTTAATTAACGATATATGATATTCATATTTCATTGTGACCCATCTACATTTGGTTTATTCCGATTTATTTGTTCTCTACCAAAGTTTTTGTAAAGTAAAAATATATTTACTTAACCTAAACATTTCCTCTAATTTCCTCTTATAAAATGTGAAACAATACATTTTTCGCTAATTATGACGGACGTTTGTTTCCACATTTTTTTTAACAATATACAAATACCTTTTTCCAACTTCCATAAATAACTTAATACCCACGTAACAAATCTTACTTATTTGAACCATCCATCCAACTTTTTTCATGAAAATTTTCAGGAAAACCTACAAAAACACTTTCGTTTCCCTTAGGAGTTTTCCATATTTTTTCCCGAAACCGAAATACCGCCTCGGGCAAAACATGAAAAATTCTCCACATACATTAAGTCAACTTCTTCGCTTTTTTATTTTCAAACTTTTAACTTAAACATTGTCCTAGGAACAAGTCCAATAAAACAAGTGAACATCACGCAATAAATTGTATTTGTCTTGTTACTACAATTTGTAAACGTTTACGCCTAGAAAGTTGGAATATACTTCCGGAGTAAGATCGGCTGAGAGTCAATTCCACTTTTAAATAAAAGTTCGGCTCTTATTTATCTACAGAAAAATATCTGTGATGTTTTCTTAGTTAGATGTGAATAATTAAGGAGAGCTATCTAGCTGATATCAAGTAAATGGAACGATTCTAATTTATGTTTTAGTTGTATTTGAATTCGGGACTCGAAAGTCGAAAATAATAAAATACGACCAATGAGAAAATTTCTAATTAGACATTTATGTGAAATAGAATTTTAATTATGACTTAATACTTTTATTTTAACTAACGTTTATAACCTTCATATATAAGGAAAAGAAATACTTCAATAAATAAATCATAATAAGAGCGTACAACCCAAATCTTTTTGACAATCTTGTTTCATACTTAGCAAACTGAACTACCAGTAACTAAGCTCAGGACACTAATACACTTTATGGCTCGAAGACACCGCTGCTCAGTTGTTATATACGAGGGGGGGGGAGGTGTCGTTTAGGGAGGTAAGGAACACGTTAAAGCTATAAACCAACAACAAACAAAATTAAAAAATAAATTGTTCACAAAAAAATAGTCGCCACTCTTGTTACATATTTTAATTAAAAAAAAAACAGAAATGGTACAGGCAGAATACAAAAATACTAAATGAAAGGACTGATATAAATGCCAAGGAAACCCCTAGAAGATGTGGAAGGAGCCCAAATAATACTAATCAAATTATATAACTCACTATATCAAAAACATTATATATTATATTTAAATAACCTATACAAATTCATGTATATGTACTAAAAATAAAAAAATCTAAACTTATACTAAGGGCTCTTTGAAACGGATTCGCAGTATGTCAAAATAATAAACGTGCAATAAAAAATTAAGCAAACTATTATATGTATATTAAGAGAATATAAAATTAATCATTAGTTAATCCCATTCACATTTAATCATGATTAAATTTAATAGACTGTACAAAGAAAATGACAATAGTATTAACATATATGTACTGCCCAAACTAAATACGATGTAAATCTATTCAACATTAAAACTAAACGCGATGTAAATCTATCAAATATTATATAAGTAATTGTGTCCAGTTTTGTAGTCGGCAATAAAAACTCTTTAAACTCAAATACAAAAGCTGCAAAATACCTGTTACTGCTTAAATATCACTTCGCGACAAAGCCAAATAAAGTCATTCAAATCATCCAAGACAAGTCATCAATTTTGGCAGGTTAAAATTCGTAAAGCAGCGGTAGTAATTAAAAAGATTATTGCAAAGATTTGCATAGCACTGGTTAAAATTAAGACTATTTTTGTGAATATTTACAGGGCACTGTTCAAAATTGGGACGCTAGAAAAGCAAGAAATACAACAATAATTTGAGATATAAATGATTCCAATTAAAAAAAATTTAAAAAAGGTTACTCAACGAACAGAAGTGGTGTTCACTGAGACAGAAAAAGTATCAGAATATTAGCTAAAATATTAACAAGCTCATTAAGGAAAGCTCGGCTCGTTTCGAATTCAGCTCGACTCGGCCCGAAACAAATTTGGTTCGGCTCGAAACTCGCCTTGCAGAAAACAAACCGGCTTGAGCTCGAAGCTCAGCTCGTCGAGCTGAGCCCCCAGCCAAGCCGACTTAAGCTCGAACTTGTGACCATCTCCAGCTATAACGTGACATTATGCACTGATAATACTTATTTTCAAATAAATAATGAATTCTATAAACACAATTTTGGTCTAGTCTTTTGAAACAAATATTATTTTTAAACAAAATTTAAAAACCCACAGTATGGTGGAGATATGTAGATGATGTATTCTCAATATGGCCTAATGGATCAGAGTTGTTAAACACTATCCTGAATGATATAAATCGTAAAGAAGAGACAATAACATTTACCATGAAAAAGGAATATGATAACACACTACCTTCTCTGGATGTTCTAATGTCTAAGAGCGATACTGATTATGAGACTCGGGTGTATAGAAAACCAACACACACCAACAAATATCTAAATTACAAATTAAATCACAACATCAATATTAAAATGAGAATTATTAAATTATTATACAATAGAGCCAGAATTACTTGATCTAACGAAAATTCATTCTTAGAGGAGAAACATTTGTTAACAAGTGTTTTAATAAAAAATTATTATCTTTTTTCGTTTATAAATAAGGTATTTTCAACAATCCACCGAATGGAACAGAACATCTTATAACGAGATCCTACAGAATACATTAGGAATAATATGAAGATAATAAGAATACGATACATAAAATTATTATCAGAAAAACTTAAAAAGATAGGAAATAAATTCAACATTTTAACAACATTCACAACAACAAACACATTGAAATCTATTTTATCTCAAACTTAACCTAACAATGAACAAGAAAGAATAGAAAATTGTATTTTTAAAATACCGTGTGAATGCGATCATTTTTATTTAGGTGAAATATTTAGACCATTTAATGGTAGAATAAGTGAACATCAATCTTATATTACAAATAGAGAATTTGATAGATTTCAAACATGTAAACACACACGGGGAAATTAATAATGGGTTTAATGGAACGATTGAAGTATAGACCTAAAAGAAACCGATGGTAAAAAAAAATCAAAGAAGCGGTCTAATTATGCTAAATCAGATCAATTGTGTCGCAAATTTTTCGGCAGAATGTAGCAGGATCTAGTTACCCATTATAAAAGAGAAAGTTAATAAAAGAAAAATTACCTACTATTAGTAAGTCGGTAACATATCGAGGATACATCATTTATGTTTTTAAATAACATACATACAAAATCAGAGTTTTTAGTTTATTGAAAGTAAACTAAACGTCAGATCAAACATTATAAGGTTTTTTTCCTGGTTTTTCCCTCATGATTTACTATGGAATCACAAACAGGAGAATCTTACTGTCGTTATGACATGTCGTTTTTTTTTAAGTCACATGCTATAAATTCGTCCCAGGAACGCAACTCAGCAATATTGGCAATATCATTTTAAAGTCGTCTACTTTAAAATATATAATATAGTATTTTGAGAACGATTTCTGAAGTGGAAATCAGTCAATAAACTTATTTTAAACTTAAATTGTGGCTCATTCCCAATTAAAATAGTAATATGCACATATTTTTCAAAATATTGTACAAAACGTTGCAGTTAAAGACTAATTTAATATATTCTTCACAAAAATCGACCTTTATGAAAGTGAGTGCTATCACCCTTTTTTATTTCATATCTGCATGAAAGTACTTAGCAAAATTTTGCAAAATGTTCTTGATTGCATTTTTTAGAATTAATTTTCTTAATAAAAAGTTTTTGTCAGTTCTTAATAAAAAAAAACAAATTAATAATTAAATAATTTAATTATGTATATGAACAACGAAAAATATCAATAGCTGAAAGAGATATAAAATTAAAGCGACGTGTTTACGTAGTTTGGGATATGCCAGAAGAGAGAATACTAGAGAATTAATTAAAACGAGACTGGCTGAAAAATAAAAAAGGCACGTGTATCAAGAAAATATATGGAATCCGTACTACAATATGGAAAAGTCAAACAACTACAACAAGGGTGGAAAAACTCGAAGAAAAATATTGAAGCTATGGGTAGCCTACATTGTTTTGTGCTTTCGACTGTCGGAACTTAAATATATATCGTATCTTTGTTTAAAAAGGATTTTTCACGTACTATCCTAAATAATCTAGTTTACTATATCAATAATAGCTAAGTATACAATTTCAAACTCTTCCAGTCAGTTAAGAGTTTTTATTTTATCCAGGCTACTTTTAAGCCATCAAATATACACCAGTCGTTTTGCAGCAAGTTGGCTTGGTGTAATGGTGTAATGGTCCCATTAACTATTATACGAGTTTTCGGGACTTCGGTGGACCTGCTGTATATAAGCGCCCTGACAACACCCGAAGGACCTTTCATTTGACCCTGGTATACTCAAGGTTCTTGTATCAAGGCAGGAGCTAACTCTATGTGCTGAAGATTTGTCTGTAGCATTTCGATTAGTCTTGTTGGAACCTATTTGGGACAGATACAGAGTCCGAGACCATGTATCTACCCTTGTATGTACCCTTCTACATTATTACTTATGGATACAGAAACGTCACTCATTTTTGATTCCTCTTCTGGGCCTTTGTCTTCGATTGGTTTCCATTTTATTTCCACAAGTTGGAACGAAATTCTGGCTAGAACGACAGTAAGCCCATATGTGTATGCGCGTACTTACGCGCGTTTGTGTTAAAGTATGGGTATGTGTCGTGTTAAACTAACAAAGCTACAGTTAACGACAAAGCTGCAGTCTATATGTTGAATCTGCAGTCAATCTGCATTAATATCAGTGAATCTGCAGATATTTATTTAGTTATACCCTATTCACGCTTGTCTTATATTTCTATATACCCCTAGGAAATTCCCTATTAGTCATTGGGAAGGCGTCCTCCTTCAGTTTGTCCTCCGTTGATCAGAGGTAAACTCAGATTCAGTCACAAATACCCAGCCGTGTCTGACTCCTTGACGGGTAATTATTTTACTGAATATTTGAACCCCAATTTTTGTTCCCAAACCTTGGTCCTTTGTGTTTGACGCATTTGAGTTTGTCGAAAGTTTTTTTTTAATCAAGCAAACATAAAAATTATTTTCGCTAATTCATAGTTTGTTGCGTAACACCTGAAGGATAAAACAAGTTTGCAAAAGACTGATCTGTTTTAAACACACTTATGACACATGAATAAATTGAAAAGAAAAGTATTTTAAAAGTGTCTAACGGATTTATACATGTTAAGATACCCTGGACAGCAAAACAAACTAATGAAGAAGTACTAAGGAGGTCAACAAAGATAGAGAATTGCTAATAAGGCAAAATAGAAGGCCGTAGAGGTGTAGAAAGAAAACAAGTTTCTTGGTTAACAAACATTCGTGAATGGACTCACATATAAAATGCAAGACAATTATTCAATGTGGCAGAAGATCGGAGTCGACTACAGAGACATTCGAACAATAGCGAGTCTCTATTGGGGCCAAACAGCTAAAGTGAAAGTAGGATCTACATTGACCAATAAAATTGAGATCAAGAAAGGTGTACGACAGGGCTGTATCTTGTCTCCTATTATCTTTAATATATACTCAGAAGAAGTATTTAAGACAGCGCTGGAGGAAAGCACAGAAGGCATAAAGATAAATGGAGAAATAATTAATAACATAAGGTATGCTGATGACACTGTGATTCTAGCAAGTAGCATGGAGGAACTGAGTTGCCTAATGAGTAAGATACAAAAAACAAGTGCACAATACGGACTCAGACTAAATATCACAAAAACCAAATGGATGTTAGTAAGCAAAACCCAACAACCACCACAGCAACTGATATTAGACAATGAAAGAATTGAACACGTGGATTCGTACATCTACTTGGGAACAACAGTTAACTCAAATTGGGATCAAGCAAAGGAAATACGTATAAGAGTAGAAAAGGCAAGAGCATCGTTCACTAGCATGAAGCAAATTTTCACCTCTAAAAGCCTCACCCTACCTCTCAAAATTCGACTTCTGAAATGTTATGTATTCCCGGTTTTGTTATATGGAATGGAGGCGTGGACAATGACCGCAACAATGATGAAAAAAGTAGAGGCCTTCGAAATGTGGGCTTACCGACGTATATTACGTATATCCTGGACTGAGCACGTGACCAACGAAGAGGTACTACGCCGGATAGGTAAAGAGAGAGAGGTAGGAATAAGTATAAAGAAAAGAAAGTTGGAATACTTGGGTCACGTTATGAGACATAATAAATATAGAGTACTACAACTGATCATTCAAGGGAAAATAGACAGCAGAAGGGGTCCAGGGAGGAGAAGACACTCGTGGCTCCAAAACTTGCGGCAATGGTTCGGATTGTCATCTGCTGAACTATTCAGATCTGCCGTAAACAAAGTCAGAATAGCCATGTTGATTGCCAACGTTCGGAACGGACAAGGCACATGAAGAAGAAGGCAGAAGATCGGGTAGCCTACGCAACGGTGATCGCCAACGTCGAATAACTCTGATATGGTACGTGAAGAAGAACAAGAAATAGATTGAATTTCTAACTGAGCGCATTCGTTTTACAAAGCCATCTTCAGAGCAATGCTACAATAGAATATACGTAACTATTTAAATGTAACCAGTTACTTTTGAGTTTAACGTCAAAATTTAAAAAGTACCGCTACGAAAAAAGGATCCTATGGTTCAAAATATACAAAAATGTTTCTTTATAAATATAAAGCATAAATCAAATCACACTTTTTGAAACATTGTTTCTATTCAAAAACGGAGTACCTTATTACAGCTTTTACACAATAGTACTAATTTGGTCAGGGTATTTGCCTATTATGATGATAATTCATGTTTTTATATTTTTATTTAGAGTATTGGTCGTTTCTTAAATTATTAATATCTGTTTGTAATGTTTAAATTCGCAAAAATTTTATATGTATGTATGTAAAAATTAGACATTATTTTTATGACTTGTCAAAAACAAAACTATTTTTGTATATTGACTAAATCAATTTTATTCTATTCTATTCATTAAAAGACTCCACAAAAAAACATTTAAAGTTTTGGTTATGGTACGGGCAACAACCGGTCCATCTGGATAGAGTTGAGGCGAAAGACAGAATAAGTAGAATCCAATGCTGGTTTTTAAATGCTTTTGTAGGAAATTACCATTATTTAAAATTTTCATTCAAGTTGAAACATTTAAATTTAGAATGAAAAAGACATGTATCAAACACTACCTATAGATTAAAAAAATGTTAGTTTGAATAGCATACATGTTGTAATTAAATGCAGATCCAAAAAGGTCAATTGACAAGTTATCCAAAAAAAAACAATTCAAATCATTTAATATATAGTACTATTGTTCTGAAGCTATTTTCTTGTGACATTTTAAAGTAATTACTATTTAAATGAAAATGAGCCACAATTAAACGTTAAAGTAAGTTTATTGACGTTTCAATTTTCACTTCGGAAATCGTTCTTAAAATAAAAACATTGTTTTTTATTTTGAGAACGATTTCCGAACTGGAAATTGAAACGCCAATAAACTTACTTTAACTTTTAATTGTGGCTTATTCCCATTTAAATAGTAATTAATATATATTAATATAAAAGAAGAAACTTGGTTGTAATGTTTCTAGTCTGATACTTAAGTAGATTAAAAATTGTATATATTATAGTGTTGGAAAATGTAGCAAATTTGTTCTAGTGAATCTAGTGAAGAAAAGACGAGTTATTTTTAACGGTTATGTCTAAAAAGTTGATAACGTTTTTGTTACACACATACATATCATCCTAATATATTATTGATTCAATAAAATTTAATGACTGATTTACTAATTTATTAAATTTAAAAGAAAAAAAAAACAAATTGCAAGTCAAAACGTCAAAACTATGCAATTTTAATTACCATTGCAGCCGAAACACATTAATTTAAATAAAAAAAATTACAATTATAGTAAATTATAGCTATTACAATTACAAAAAATTTAAAGTATAAAATTCGATTCTAAAAATTTTTGGGCAGATTTCGTTTCACTGAGAATTCTTCTTTAATTGCATTTTCACTTTCACTTTTAAATATGTTAGGACCCCATCATTTATATCTAGAATTGGTTTCGTTCTACCCTAAACAAACATTTTTTATACACTTCTGTAATTTCCCTTTTAAAATTCATTTATGGTATTAAATATGTATATTAATTTTAAATTAAAATAATCTTTAATTTATATAAACTGGTTCTATTTCCTGCATTTTTAGGCCAATTATAATTATTCTGTGCTCATATATTTAACAGTCGCTTGAATTTCGTGGTGTTTTTATATTTACATCTTCGCCTCTTATCCATTAGATCTAGGAATCATTCTCATCTATTTTTTTTGTCCTAGAAGTTTCTGGCATTTTTTTTGTTTTTTGAAGTTTATATTCCAAAATCTCTATATACTTTAACAGCTACAAGTAAAGAAATGGGAAAATATGATTATAACTAGAATACTGGTTCCCCATATACATTCTTATCATAATTACTCTTTAGTATATTTTCTTGTTGACCCCAGAAATTACAAAACGACTAATTTTTCTAGGAAAAATTAAACTAAATTTTATATGTTGACGGTATGCGGTGTTGCAGTTTTTGGTAGAGGAATTAACGCTAACCCACAAATGAAAATATCCAAACCGTATGACTCCCAGTTCTCTTTTCCGACTAAAACTGAGAAGTAAGTTTGTTTGGTTTGCGCCAACAACTGAACTATCCACCCAATGTAAGAGAGAGATAGATAATTAAACCAGAAAACACGACATATTACTACAAATAGACTAGGTCGTAAATCTAAAAATATTATTAGAGTGTGTTGATAACAAACAAACCTAAAGCTAAGATTAATACTATTAGAAGAATTAACATTAAACTCAACAGGCTTCCGGGTTGAACCGAAAGCTTTCGACATCCTCTCTGATGTCTTCTTCAACGCTTCCAAGGTCTCACGTCTCTCGGGACCCCAGACGGTTCATTCACACCGTCAGTGGTGACATGGTTTAAGTTGAGGTTGGCTTAAGGATTGTCGTGGGGGTTGGCACAAACATTTCTGACGGCAGGATTTTGATTGGAAGGTGGATACAATTTGGCCTTTTTTCAATTTCTATGTCTTCTCAAATAATTTTTGGTTTATAAAAGCGGATAGGGGTTATGGTTCTAAATTTTCAAAACAATTTTTTTGTTCTATATGAAGATGGTGTTGACCTAGAGCTAAAGATCGGCCTATATAAGATCGGAAAAAATCTGCACAAGCAATTTTATAAACTCCGTATTGTTCATTTGAAATGTTGTCTTTGAGTGATCGGACAAGAGATGAAAGTTTTTGTTGGTGAAAGTTAAATATTGTCTTTATTCTTCTTGATTTCAGAATTTTGTCGATTTTGTCAGTAACACCTTTGATGTAAGGAAAAATACCTTTCCTATCATGAGGGTCTGAGTCTGTGTGATGAGATTGTGTGGGATATTGATGTCTGTGGACGCTCCTATTGATGTGATATTCGCGGTTACTATTAATGACTGAATTAATTTGTGAAAGTGGATGATGAGAGTTGGCATGCAAGTAACGATTGGTAAGGGTGGGTTTTCGATAAACAGAGTGATAAAAACCTTGAGATTGGTTTTTCTTTACGATAACGTCGAAAAACGGTAATGATGAATCCGTTTCCACTTCCATCGTGAACTGGATACTAGGGTGTATACCATTCAGTGCTCGGGTCTCAAAGTCTTCCATAGAGATATTGGCAATTACTGGAGATAGTGAGGAGCATTAGGGCACCATTATTTGTCTGTAGAATTGATTTTGGAAGATGAAATAAGTGTTGAACATAAAATGTTTAATGAGAGATAAGTGGTCTTGGTGGATACTGTATTTCGTTTTCAGAATGTTTAGAGTTTCATCAATAGGAATGTTTGTAAAAAGTAACACGATATCGAAACTTACTAGAATGTCTGACAGTTAGATAGGGTATTATTTAAGAAGTTCCATAAAATAAAACATGTTTGACGAAGGTTGTAGAGTTTTGGCCAAGAACTTGGTCAATGGTTATGTAGGGCAGTTGTATGCACTGGACGTTGAAGAATATCGAGTTTGTGAATTTTGGGTGGGATATATATTCGAAATGTTCTGGAAGACTCTTCACGAGGAATTAGAAATCGATTTACGTCAAGAGGAAGAGAGGTTTTATTGATAATAGCTTCTGTTGTTTTCTCTAGATATGTTGTTGGATTATTAGGAATTGGTATGTAGTCTGAAGTATTATTGTGATGACACTAGCATTTTCTTTATCGGCGGGAAGCATGACTAGATTTGAATTTAACTGAAGTTCTTTCAGGGCTTTTTGGTCGGATTGGCCAACATCCTGAGTGCCAAAGCCTGGAGGCTTTGAGTTTCTAGAAACTCTGTCTTGTCTAGTTATTTCAGCATCTTCGGAACGTAAACTGAAGCTGGCTTCTTCAGTTTGACAGATGCTTGTTTCAATTGGAATGTGACTTTGAGTAGCAGAGTAATTGAAACTTTTTGCTAAAGCCTGAGTGGTAATGATCGAAGAAGGGGTATCAAAAAAGTTGTGAACCACTCTAATGGCTTTTAAAGTTGTAGGTTTTTGAATTTTGATTTTTTGTGTTGATACGGTCGACACTGTCCTATAATATAAGGATGTATATGGAAAGAATGAATAGATGACCATATATTGAAAATATTGATATTTCTGACATCTAGTTTTCATCTAGTGGAATAAATAGGTCTTTCTAAGAATTTGGAAGATAGAAGGAGAAGAAGTATGACGTTTGAAATTCTTACGTAGCAGCAGATTGCTATATGGTTTAGTGAGCTGGTAAAATTCCTTCCCGTAGAGGCAAATAAAATGTTCCGAAATATTTCCGCAGTTAGTACAATTAAACCTAAAACTAAGAATAATACTATTACAAGAAATAACATTAAACTAAACAGGCTTCCGAGTTTATCCAGTCTTCCTCGAGGTTTCGAATTTGTTAGTTTCCATTTCATTATTTGACTTATGAATTCATTCTCCCGTCCATCTTTTAATACAATCAAACCATTTGAGCCATTGGACCTTTATGTAGGGCTATCTCAGATTTGTAGCCTTTTTAATCCATTATGTTAATAGATACGTGATATTGCTATGCAATTTAGTACATAGTCTATTTTTTCTGGTCTAGTTTTCTAGTTGTTCTAGTCCTGTGGGGCTTTGTGCTCGTTATGCGATATAAATGTCTACAAATTACCCTTTCCCTCTTTTATCCAGTATGATTTATATAGCCTTGTTTTCTGCTGGGGCAACCTCTCTTATCTTTACTACTTTTATTCTCTTAAAGCCATCCTCCGGTCATTCTTTGTCTACGTACCCTAAATATATTTTTTCAAATCTCTCATCAATTTCAATAAACTACGGTATTCGACTGTACAGTATACTAAACATGAAAACAACAATCTAGGAATTGCATAAAAATTCAAGCCACAAATTCCACAAAAAAACATAACCTTTTATCTAATAGAAACGATGTTATTTGTAAAGATAAATAACTTGTGTTAGCAGCATTAACTGGGTATTCTCGACTTTTGTTGTTCGCTATTCGTCGCTCGATTCTTTCCACTCTAGGCTGTTCCCGTCGGAAAGTTCTGGGAATAATTTATTTCTGATTTTGATGGATACGCCATTACCTAATCTAAAATTGATACCGACGGCGGGGCCTGAACAAAATACCTAAACAGGAAACGGATCTTATATGTACACAATCATTGCACAAAACGAATAATATCGGATCTGAAGCTTCTCTGTTTTTCCATTAAAGTGTTAATATAATTAATGTGCCTTTAACTTAAGTTTGATAAAGAAAAGGATTATAAATGCTTAATTATATTATTCTTCACAGTTTCTTTCTTGAGATTGGAGATTCAAATATATTTTATACGTATATAACCTCTGGTTCGTGGAATAAGAAGTAGAAAAAAACAAGACAAGAACAAAAAAATCTAATTTCTTCAGTACAAGTTGGACAGACTGGTCTTTTGTTTTCGGTACACAGGCAAGCTTTTGCAGTAGACGCACAGATCTCTATCTTTTCTGTTGGACAATCGAGGACCAACTTGATACCTTTTGCGAGTTGGAGGTTAAGTTTTTTGATTTCTGAGTACTGGTTGGTGCTTTTTAATTGCGGAGTCACCAACTGAAGGGCTAAATTGTCTAGGAAAATCTTTCCTGGAAGTAATTCTTAAATTTGGATCTGATTTGGTTATATTTGTGCTATAAATAACATAAGCATTAATACCTGTACCATCAACCATGTAATAAAAAACTCTAAGAGGCCACGGATGAGTCTTTTAGCCACGGTCTTCGAATGACATAACTGACCATAAGTGTCTACTCCTACTTTTGTAGGGTTATAAAATAAAACAATTTCGGGCTTACCAGTATTTTCATCAAGTACATCATCAGTATGAAAATGTTGATAGCAAAAGAACATTTTTTTTTTGTTTTGAGGAAAATGATCCTACTAACGTCATGTTCTTGGTCAGTCAAGTCAGAACTTGGAACAATTGTTTTATTTTTAAGAAATTGTGGCGGAATGTCAGACTTGTTTTTATTAAAGTCCCAACCATTGTCAGGTTTTTCTGTAAGATCTGAGGACGAAAACCAATTATCTCTGATGCCAATTCTATTGGTTCCATAGAGATTTTTGCATAGGCGAAGAACGTATGGTGTGGGCAAAACTTTTGATGCATCTTTTCTCCCTTTTCCCACATATGATATTGCAGAACACATATAAAAAGTCTTACCAGTCGCACAACATAACGATTTTAATTCCATATTTATCGGGTTTGTTTGGTATATAAACTTTAAAAGGTCATTTGCCTCGAAAACTGAGTAACTGTTCATCAATTATCACATATGCGCTAGAAGTGTAGGTAGCTACAAAATTTTTAATAAATTTAGTCAAAAGAAATCTTGGTTGAGTTTACAGAAAGTACAAGCTGATTATAGCCGCAAATGTCAAACATGGAACACAAAATGTCGCTATAGCAGTGTTGGCATGTTTTTATAATGTAGATGCTGTATGCTTCAAATATAAAAGGATAAAGCTTTAGAAAAGTATATTTATGTTATGTTATGAATTCTGCAATTTTTGATTTATATAAAACAACAATGAGTAAATATTTGTTTCTTTGGATATTAATTGCAGTTAATTATTAGACATTTTTTTAGCTATTACCCTTTGATAGGTTAGGGGATAGATTTGGCAATCATCAAATCAGCAGTTGCCACATTACAACAATTGTTTGCAATTAATCTCGAAAGAGACAAATATCTACTCGTTATTGCTTTATATAAATTAAAAATTGCAGAATTCATAAAATAGTATAATCAAAATGTACTTTTTAAAAGCTTTATCTTTTTATATTTGAAACGTACCACATATGCATTATAAAAACATGTCAACACTGCCAAACCGAAATATGTTTGACATTTGCGATTATATTCAGCTTGTACTTTCGATAAACTCAACCGAAATCTTAATGGTGCAAATTTATCATCACATTTACTTTCATCTTTTGTCGTTAGTTCAAAACGAAGACAATTAATCAAACATTCAAAATGTTTTTGAGACGTTATTCCTCTAAAAATGGTGAAAATCTCTTCTGGTGTATTTGAAGCGTGAGCTTTTGAACCTGGTAGACGAAGCAATATGTTTTCTTGAACTTTGAACATTGCGTGAGTTCTTTGAGAAAAACGGAGTTTTATACGACTAAATAATTTTTCCATACATTGCTTTTCTTCTTTGATCGCTATCTTTCTGTAAATATTTACTCTCCTCTTCAATGACCTCTGGTTCTGATAAAATGGTATCAGAATGTTCACTTTTACTAAGCTCTTTGTCTTAATCCCCACTTAAATACTCAGATTCTGTATAACCTAAAGAGACATCTTTATCACTCAAAAGCCTCATAAACATGCACAATTTCTTCTAACTCAGACTGAGTTAACGCTGTGCTTGTTGAAGCCATTTATTGTTATATTCAAAATTATAATGGGAATTATAGTGTGATGTCATATGTAAAACCGATAAAAATTCTAAATTACTTATTGGCGCCCGATAAACAGTCGTGGCTACAGTTGATTTGGTAAAGGCACTGAGAATCTAAAACTGCTACTTTCTACTCTCTAGAAATGTGCTGACTGCATCTAATTGACTGCGGGGTGTCGCCAGCGACACCAGTATACTGAACTGAGTTTATCAGTCTAATTTATTAACTTTATTTATTATAAAATATTCTAACACTTAGTTTATTAAAGTCTTTATTTATACAATATTACACTAATTTATTTACACTATAATTATATAATTTATTTAAAACATTTATTACAATTTATATTCCCGACAATACGCGCGTTACATTTCAAAACTCGACTCGATATTATTATTCAGACTAACTAACACAATGAGAATTCCTCTATATATATTTATTAAACGTTGTTCTGGAATCCCCTCGGCGACCTGTGCTGACCCTTCTCAAATGCCGTGGAACCCAGACAGGTTTTACCGTATGAGAACTACTAGGAAAATACTTGTTAGGATAAACATGTTTACAGTTTAGGCATAAGTCATATTTATCGTAACATTGCTCCCCTCTTAAAAGATGGTTCCTACTGGAACCTTGTAGGGACTGGAACTGGAATGGTATGCAGCTATCGGCAACTGGACCCTCTTTTACAACTTCCAGGAGTATAAAAATGACAAGGGACGGTTTTCTCTCTGGACCTGTAACTATGCGGATTGCAACAGACTAACACCTGGACTTTGGTATCTTTAAAGATCTCCTCCACCATACTTCGGATAACCCTCCAATCTAATTGGCGGCACTCCAACTTTAGCATGGCTAACTTTTGCACGTTGGACTCTAGTATGTGCTCTCTCAACTGAAGTAAGGCTTCCCATACATCTCGGTAGGTAGGTTGGTCACGGGCAGTGTCCTTTGTTACCAGGTAGAAAAGGTAACATGATGCATCTTGGAGTTTCAAGGCTTTCCTGGGAGCCTGGCACTTTGCACTGAAGTTCTGCAACTCGACCGAACTTCCTTCGAAAGACGGATGCAACCCTGGTGCGTCTTTGATACTGGCCGGGATGGTAAGGGCCAGTGAGTAGTCATCGGGAAGCGCGAGTAGATCTTGCTTTTCTTCAGTGGTAACACCATGTCTTGCTTTACCGGTACCTCCAGAGGCCCCCATGAATTCCTTAAACGTGAGGTCAGACACATCTTGGACTTGGTTTACTTCATCATTTTACTTGGTATGATGAAGTATCAGATTCTTTAAATGATGTAAGACTAATATCGCACTTTGGAAGAGTTATTGTCCATGGTGGAGGATTATCAGAATTCGTAAGTAGGTATACAGGAGGTATAGTGATGTGTAGGTTATTTAGAATTGTGCTGATGCGATGATAGAATGATGGATCTAATCTTCTTCTTAACTGAAACGTCCAGAAAAATCTGTCAGCAAAAGTGTTTCTGAAAACAGGAATGGTTGGATTTGCAACCACCCTTATAGCATATGTAAGACTTAAATATTCCCTTTTAAGCTGAAGTAAAGGCTCCTGAGATTCACAGTACATGCTCTTAATATGGCTTGTGTAATGTGCCACAAATGCTATCCTAAATGCGGAATTATGAACTGGATCAAGGATTTTTAGTATTGAAGTTTTTTGCCAAGTTGTACGCAACTGTCCTATAATCAAGTTTTGAGCGAATTAGGGATCTGTATAAAGTGATTAATGTTTGAAAGTCCGGGCCCCACTGCTTGTGAGCTATACTTCTTAATAAATTTCGTCCATTTTGTGTAGATTGTCGAAGAAAGTGCACATGTTCTTTCCAAGTTAAACGATTATCTAATTTCATGCCAAGAAAATAAATAGATTTTACATATTCAATAGAATTGTTATTTAATATTAGGTTTGGAGGGATTGAACTAGCTCTAAAGCGTTTGCTGAACAGGATAGTTTTTGTTTTATTGGAAGAGTACCGCAGACTAGTAGTATTAGACCAGTTTTCTAGTTTGGTAATGGCTAATTAAATATGATGTGATATTGTTGATAAATTTTTCCCTCTTGAATAGATGACCAGGTCGTCCACAAATAGACAGGCTTTGACTAGAGGTGAAAGTGAGTTGGCAATATTATTAACTGCAATAAGAAATAAAGTAACACTAAGAGTGGACGCTTGAGGAATATCGTTTGATTGGGTTTTAATATCAGAATATTTGCTGACTATTCGAACTTGGAGATGTCGCTTCAGGAGAAAGTTTCGGATAGAATGCAAGATGTTTCCTTTCATTGACCAGCTTGACAAGGTATTTAAAATATCTTGTCTCCAAATTGTGTAATAGGAGTGAGTTATATCGAAGAAAACAGCTAAACAGTCCTGCCCACAGCCAAATGATTCATGTACTACAGATTCTATGTCTACTATGTTATCAGTAGCAGACCTAGATTTTCTAAAGCCGCTTTGAATTGAGCTAAGAAGTTTATTTTCCTCTAGGTGCCACATTAATCTATTACTGACCATTTTCTCGAGTAGTTTACACATGGAACATGTTAAAGAGATGGGTCTGTAAGACTCTGGATTCGATTTACATTTACCATTTTTAAGTACGGGAATTATGATGGATTTATACCAATCAACAGGAAAGGCATTTTTTGTCCAAATAAAATTGTAGAAGTCTAGTAGATACTGCTTGCCTTTAACAGGTAAACCTTTAAGAAATATGGTTGGGATGTTGTCAGGACCAGGACTTGAATTCTTTGATTGGTTAAGAGATTCACGGAGACGTCCATTATAAATTCCACATTTAAAGGTGAACTGGTATAATCGTCATAATCAATGTTAGACTCATCAAAGTTCTTCTTGTTATTTAAAAAATTTATTGGTAAGTTTTCGTCATTGAAAGATTTATTTCCATACATTTTGTTGACCATTTCCCAAACAACGTATTGTTTAAGATTGGGTATCTCTTAAGCTTGTAGAAGGCTCTTTTAAAATCTTTTGTAGCTTTTTCACAAGCATTCCACCACGGGACTGGATTATGGTTTTTGTGAGAGAACTACAAAGTTAATAGTGCATAGTTATCCATTGCACAAAACTCGATACTTTAAAGCCAATTTCAAAGAGATATCAAGTTCAATATAGATTCTGAAATTAAGGAAGAGTAAAGAGGCCAATTAACATTTTTCAATGACCATTTATTAATGGAAATAGATGAGGGCCTGTGGTTAATACTAGATGTTAATATAGGAAAATGATCGCTTCCATATAAATAAGACATAACTTCCCAAGATGACTGTACAGAAGGATCACAAAGAGATAAATCTAGTGGAGACCCATCACTTGTAGAAGTATTAAATCTGGTTATTCGTCCGTCATTGAGAATATTTATATTAAGTTCTGAAGTAATTTGTTCGATTTTGCGGCCTTCAGAGTCCACTTTCTTACCTCCCCATAAAAAATGATGAGCGTTCAAATCACCTACTATTATTCGAGGTTGAGGAATCGATTCAAAAAGATTAACTAAGTAATTTTTAGATGGATCTTGGCCAGGAGAAATATAGAGATTACAGATACTTACTTTTTGAGGTCCTTTACGAATTATGGCTGTTGCTTCAAGATTAGTTTTTAAATGGATTAAGTCAACTTCGAATGATTTATGGATATAAATAGCTACACCTCAACTAGCATGGCATCCAGTCGTTCTATTCTTAAAATATGTTGTATAGTTTTTAAAATTGTGACAAGAATTTCCTGTGAAATGTGTTTCTTGCAAACATTGGATGGATGGATGAAATTTATTTATAAGAATTTTAAGATCTTCTAAATGGGTATGGTACCCATTTAGACCTTATTGAATAATAGAATTGAAAACCGTTTAATTAATAAGTCGCCGGAGAGGAATCGCTAGGGTCATCGGTAGAACAATTACTTGAAATTTGTTTTGTAATTTTGTTTTTAATTCGAGAACAATGGGATTTAAGATATCTTGGACTTATCATAGGATGTATTTTCTTTAGAAAGTCTATAAATCCTTCGATATCCTCCGAGTAACTTCTGGCGACACTGAGGATCTGAAGAACCATGCGCATTTTCAAAGAAGTCAATAAGTTCTTCCTGTGTTAAGTATCCATTGTTGGAGTTGACTTTGAAAAATTAACTGGTACATTTGGTAAGATCTACTAGGTTTCTGTTGTTTTCTTTTTGGTTTTTTGCTTTGTGGCTTCGGTTCAACGAAGGCATTTTCGTTATCTCTTATTGGAGGGGATATTATTTCAGATACGTTTCGTTTAGGGTAGCGGGATGAAGATGTGGAAGAGGGATACCTTAAGTCAATACCTTATTGACTTAAGGTATCCATTTGAGTCTCATTGGGTAGGTCGTAGTTTAGTATGCTTATTTGATTGAAAGGTAATGATTTTTCTAGACGTTTCAGCCTCAGTACGAGAGGATTGTGTAGAGGAATTTATCGACAAAGGAGCTGATTGTTGTACTGTAGTTTCAGTCTCAGCGGGAGAGGATTGTGTAGAAGAAATTGTCGAAAGAGGAGCTGATTGGTGTACTTCCTGTATAGAGTTTAGATGAACAGTATTTTGGGTGTTATTTGAAAGAGTCTAATTATTTTTATTGGGACACTGAGATGCAAAATGTCCTTGCTGCTTGCATAAGTAGCAATATTGCTTTTCGATGTATAAGAAAATTCGACAGTTGTTATCCTCATGGATAATTAACATAGAATGAAATAATTTGTCTAAGTTAGTTGGCGCTATAAAAGTGTATCGTCGGAAACTCAAGATATGCTTGAATGCTGGATTTGAAGTCCCTATCCTGAGAAAGTCAATTGGAGTTATTAGATGTATACCTAAGTTTTTTAGTTGTTCTTCTATAATGCTGTGCGGAATACGTGGACATACGTTGAAAATAATCAATCGTTCATTTTGAGTTATTAGTCTTCGGGCTTGAATACTGTCTTGATTAATTACTATAATCCCATTGTCGTTTGCTAGAAATTCATCGACTGTCTGTTCACTGGTAAAGAAGATACAAATACGATCAATTAGGTAGATCAATTTTAGAATTAGGTAGAATGTATTTTTCTGGGATCAATTTTACAAGTAGTGAGGTGAAACATTAGTGATGTTTGTATTTTGAGAACGATTTCCGAAGTGGAAATTAAAACGTCAATAAACTTACTTTAACCAATAATTGTGGCTTATTCCCATTTAAACAGTAATTACTAATTTTTCTTTTTTCAGTCTTTTTAAATATTGTGTTTATTATAAAATCTTTAATTAAGGTTATTTAAAACCTAAGACTTATTAAACTTTGATTATTCCTTAAAATATTAAGCAATAATTCAGACTTTTTCTTAACAAGAAATTGGTCTGTCAGTTTGCCTACATTTTAGACTATTGCTATTTTTTACCAATGGTCGTTTTATTAGTTATTCCGTTCTCGGACTATCTCGATATTTCTAAACAGGAAACAATAGGAAATCAAAGTTGGGCTTTTGTTTTTTGCTTCCTTTCTTTTTCTGGTCGAATAAGTTTGTTACAAGTAGCCGGAAATGTATTGATATATAACGACCCACTCTAAAAAATAACTTTTTTCTTTTTTTCTTAACAGATCCGATGCAGACCACTGGCCATTTTTTATTGGGACAATTTCGAAACATCTTTTATAAATTTGTTCTCCAAACTTTCTAGATAGATACGTTCTAGTGGAAGTTTTTGATTGGCCTGTTTCGAAGAACAAATTTTAAGTTTCTTAGTTGTGTTTTTACTTTAGATATTTTGTTACATAAATAAAACAATGACATAATCAGGGTAGTAATCTAGAATATTAAATTTAAAGATAACTGTAATGTAACAAAACCTTATATTAAAAATACTTTTATGGAAGCACTAAATTCTGATACAAACACGTTAAATTTTTAAACAAAACATAATATAGGTTATTACACAAAAGGGATTATTTTACATTTTTTTTAACAAATTTTTTTTTAAGTCTCATTTCTAAAAAACATATTACGCTGTTTTAAATAATAATAATATTAAAATGAAAGATATAACACCAAACTGTCAACACAACGTTACTGCTCCCTACGAACACTTCATTACTATAGAAGTTTCAAAAATTATCAAAAAACTTCATTATTGGAAATGTTATAGACCAGACGGAGTTCAAAACTTCTTGCTTAAAAAGTTGTATAGTGTTCAGGAGTGATCATCAGCGTTAATTAATCAAACTATTTCTATACAGTGGGAAATACCATCAGAAAGAATCAAAACAGCATCCAAGATCCAACCAAGTATTGCCAATTGCTTGTCTCCCAGCTTTGTACAAATTGGTCACATCCTATGCAACCCGACGTATCTAACAACACTGCTCTACAAACTATTATAGAGCCTCAACAGAAAAGATCCGCTAACGGTTCCATGGACTGCAAAGAACAATTATCGACTCTGCCATTCGAATCAAACATGTACCAAAATATAGATATATTAAAAATATATAGTCGATGGTAACATAATGACCTTTTTAAAAGATATAATGTCAGATTGGAAGACAAAAATTCACCTCCACATACCTGGTTAAAACAAGGGTTCTATTCCATGAATACTCGTTGAGTCCACTGTAGTTTTGTCTACTCATGAACCCCCTATTCCAGCTACTGAACTCAATTGACACATGTTTAAGCATCAAAAATAACACTTCTTTTATGGCAAAGCTTAATCATCTATTGTATATGGATGATTTGAAACTATTGGGTTCCACTCAAAGCCACCTGGATCAGATGCTAAAAACTGTAGAATTTTTCTCCAACGATATTAGTATGCACTTTGGTCTTGACAACAATCGTGTCTTAAATATAGTTAGGGGAAAGGTTCAGCCCGGCGACTTCGATATGCAAAATGTCCAGAACATCGAGGCCACGGGTAAAAATGATATGTATAGATACCTCGCAATAAAGCAAGTACAAGTAGTATTTGGAGTCCGGTGAGAACCTCTGTTTCTTCAGAACCCTGAAGGCTAAAGTAGCACACCGAGCGGTCCTCTCACTACTAATCTATACAATATATACTGCCAATATTCCGAGAACACCAGGGACTTTACTCAGCCTTTATACCGATGATACAGCAATAGCGGCTACACAGAAATGTAGATATAGCAGTAAATGACCTGCAAACAGCGTTGGAAAATATCGAAGAATAGAATATACAACGGAAAATCACCATAAACTCCGAAAAAACGCAAGTGGTGCTCTTCAGAAAGAGAGACCAATAGTCAGAGGAACAATTGACAGTACAAAACAACCCCATCGAATGGAAAAGCGAGACTAAATACCTGGGAGTAATAATGGATAAAGGACTAACATTCAAAAAGCACGTTGACGCTACACTACAAAAAGCCAACACGGCAAAAACGTTAATAGGAGAACTTGCAAGAAGAAGAAGCACGTTAAGAATAAAAACAAAGATAAAACTAATAAACAGAAGAAGAGGATACAAGCGGCTCATAACAGCAGTCTAAGAGAAGCAGCCAACGTACCGAGATGCGTCGCTAAACGATTTCTATTCAGGGTACTGCAACAAAATTTGGAACCATTTAAGTCTCATACTACGAGAGATAATGAGATATGAATGGTTCCATCGATGGAAACACCAACGTCCGAAACAGCAAATACTGAATTAAAAATAAAAATGTACCTTAGAGAGAAAACATAAATTAAAATCAGAGGATAGTTCGTAGCTCTATTAATACAGACAGCCACTAAACACTGTGTGGACCTCACCAACAAGATTTTCTTTTAGAACATTCTACAAAAAAAAATAAACAAAAAACATAAAAAACGGCTTCGGCCAATAAAAAAAAACTATAAATACTAACAAAAAACCGATGCAAGCCACCAAAAAACAATACCAAAAAACTCGGGCACGTAAGGCCCGACCCCTTGAGCATCAAGTCTCCAAAGTGGGCGCAGCCCAGAGCCCCAAGTAAGCGATTTCAGTTTCGCGGATAAGTGATTAGAGGATCACAGAAATAAAGCGCCTAACGCTAGCCTGAATTAGAATAGGTTAGGGAACGGAATGTATTACCCAGGACTCCCACTTGAAGAGTATTTGGCTGATAGTTGTGCCCCTATCGCGAGTGCTATAGGGAGAAAGGGATGGTCTGGAGCATTGGAGCGCGGTGGAGTGATATCTGTTTATACACGAATTAATACACCTCGTTCCAATGAATTGTTACACCCAAATGTCATTTCAAGGGGATAACAAGTCTCTTAGGCTAGGTTCAAATACATTGCTTGCTTGATCACAAGTGTTGCTTACATAGAGCACTAATAATTCAAATGAAAAAATCATAGTAGTTAATCTGAGGTTCACTACACTCTACAAATTAAAAACTACGTAAATGGAATGAGAAAGTATATATTTATTTATATTTAATTAATTATTATTTATTTTTTATGTTTATTCATTTATTTAGTTATTTATTTAAAGAAAGAACAAAATATCTAATTTAAAAATTAATTAATAGTTAACTGATCAGAAACTGTATGATAAATCAAAATTATAATTCAGTTCTGCAAGATTCAAGGAGTGATTAATTTGAGCAAAGTTACTAATGTTAGCTCTTGTTAAGAGCATTCGGATGTTTGATATATGTAAAACATTTCCAAAAACTATCTTTTAGTGAAATTTCTTTCATTGCAAAGAATTTTAACCTTTTCATAATTGACCTTATGTTTAGAAGTGATAACATGTGCCAGAGTACAAGTGTGTTTAAATAACATATTATCACTTCGGTAGAAGCTTAATCTACCCTAAGTCACTGTTTTTCGATATCGATATGTAATACCACTAATTTCATTTAGAGTTATAAGTTTTATATAGGTACATTGCGTGAAAATTTCAACAAATATTGTTTTGAAAAGATTGATATTTAACATCTGAAACTCAGCCTCTCTAATAATTTAAGAATTTATTAACTATGAAGTCAGCATCACCAGGTATTTGACAAGCTGATATGTCAATATTACCATTTATTTAAATATGTTTATATGGGATTAAATCACAATTTATTGTTATTTCAATTACATTTTTGACTAACGTTTGACGTTCTGATTTCCACTCCTAAAATCGTTTAAAAACAAAGATTATTAGAAAAAATTCTGCACAAATATATAACCTACAAGTTGTTAATAGGTATTGTTTTTCAAAATTGATGGTTGACTTACTTTTACCCTCGAAATATCAAATTCTGACTGTTTTGTGTGCTTTTTTGTATTATTTGTTTGTGTTTGTTTACGGATATTATATATTTGTGTGTTTTGTGTTGCATATATATTGTGTATAATTGTAGATGGTATATGTCTGCGACGCCCCTGAATCCGCTATTGTTAGTATATGTTCTTGTTGTTGACTGCTTGAGTCTTGAGAAGTAGAATGAGAGCTGCTTCTTTGAATTTTTTTTGTCTGCTTCTTTCATGATTATTGATGCATCTTTCCATTGTACTCTGTGCTCGTTATATCTACATTATGCGTATTTGAGATTTGTCGAAGTCTCTGTTCTTGATGTACGTTTCATGGTCGTTTGTCCTGACTGACAGTCAGGATAAACGAGCTGTTTCTCCCACAAAGAAATCGTTGCATTGACACGGGATTTTATAAATGCAGTTCTTTGATATTTCTTATGGGGTTTGTTTTGGGCCAGGATAGATCTCAGTGTGTTGGATCTTTTGAATGTTGTTGTGATGGAGTACTGATTTCCTATCTTATTCAATTTTTCAGATAAACCCTTTATACAAGATATTGTTGTCATCTTTGAACCCCTTCTTGTGAGTGTGCCTAGATTGCTTGTGGTGTTTTGTTATTCCCTTTCTTTAATTTTTGTGAAAGTCCTTGTTTATAAACGACAAACGATAGTCATTTTTTGTCAAAACCTTTGTTAGTTTTTGTTTTCCTGAAATGCATTTTCATTGCAGCAGGTGTTTTGTGCTTTATTATATAATGATATTATTTTTGATGCTTGCGTTGTGGTTTGAATAGTAATTTAAATATCTGTTGGCGTGGGTTGGTTTTCTATAAACTTTGGTTGTATATCCTGTGTTTTCTTTTGTGATTAACACATGTAGAAATGGAAGTTAATTGTTGTTTCATTTTTCCATGGTAATTTAATTTAGTTTTTTGACAAAACATCTACATATCTCCACCATATTGTGGGCCTTGCTCGTGTTTGTTTAAAATGCTTTGCTCAAAATTCTCCATAAAGATATCTACTAATAGTGAAGACAAGGATGAGCCCACGGCTAATCCAAAATTTTGCTTATAGAAATCATCATCTAGGTGAAACAAAGTGTTGTCTATGCAAAATGTTAGTAGTTCCATAATAGCTGATATATTCAGTTTCGTTCTTGTTGTTAAATATTTAATTTTGCACCAGAGGATCTATAAATATAAATTACCTTTTTACCGCTAATTTTAAATTACCCGGCAGAATACTCAATTTCGTTTGTCACATATAACTTTTTAACGTCTAGACTTTATTTGTCTATAAGGTTCTTTTCACATAAATTGCATAGCCTCCATGTTAATTTTCTTATCTGCAATAATCTGCAACCACGTTAAAATTCTCCAGAGTATAAGATTTTAATTTTATTTGAATCGAACAATTTTTTAAGCTCTTTAACTTATCTTTTTCTATTGGAATTTCTCTATTATCTACCCTGTCCTGGTCTCAACCTGGTTTCTTTTAATATAATTTTTTTTTGTGCTTTATCTTACTCTATAGATATATGGCCATAATTTAGGAGTTTATCCAGAAAAATCACCTACCTCACAAGTGCCTACATTTTTTATCATTCTTCTATCGCTTATATTTTCTTTTGTGTCCGTTGTGTTCTTTTCGTGCAAGCAATCAAGCACCTTGATTATTTGAGCGATTCAGGTCAATTTTTCTTGCCTCACACTTTCTTCTTTGATTTTGTGTTTACAACCAACTTAAATATATCAAGTCGTGTTATATCTTTATCTTCTTCAATATTTATTTATTCACAAAGCGTGGTAATTGTTTTATTTTTAAGAATCTCATTAGCAACCTGTGTCCGGGCAAAATTACTCGGAAATTTGGCATCATCGGTTGATTTGTTGGGTTGATCGACTTACCTTTTATAACCCTTTATGGCTTGTGAGGATGTAATAAAGATATGCAATAGCGATATAAGAATTAGGTTTATCGTTTAAACAGATTTGTACATTTGGTTTTTATTTTCGCGTATATTTACAATATTGTTGTTTTTTACTATAATTTATTCAAGGCTACTACTAGCAACATATTTATATACGTATGTACTAATAGTTAATAGTTTCTTTAATTGACAACCTTAAATTCTACAAGAACTCCTGTTTCTGTAAATCTCTGTTAGATATAAGTAGAAAAATATTATTGCTCTCATTTGGAAACAATATAACAACCTTGCTTTGAAGACACATTTCCTCAATACGAAGTGAAAGATAAACGTTGTCTTTTTTGTGTAGAATTTCACAGTGTAAGTTATTAAAAGCAAAACAAGTATAAGAAGAGACAGAAAATGAGGCGAGACAACTTCTCATGACAAAGTCGACATTTTCCCGAAACCCCCAACCTCGACATGACGTAACTCACAATTATATACCTAAAAACTAATTAGAGCGTCACCGTACCTTCTAACTGAAAATGATTTTCCGCATACTTTCGCTAAGCGCGAGACAGAGACAACAGCAACGGAACGTCTCGCTGATAATGACAGCTCGTTAGAACGGCTCATTTTCGGGCAGTTACTTAAAACTGATTGCGGTAATAAATAAGCTCTGGGGGCGGCATTTTCTTGATAAATTGATGATTTCAATAAGGAATGGAGCCCCACTAGGTGAGCTGACATGCTGAGAATCATCCCCGTGGGGGTTATTTAACGCCGTTAAGGCAGCTGAGTTTAAAACAGAGTAGTTAGAAAAGCAAGTGCACAAACAAGTGTTACCAAATTTGTTCAGAAATACAGGTACAAATAATTATTGTAAAACTTAAACTATCAAGGTTAAGTTAGGCATATTTACGGCGAAATAAAAATAAATAGTTTTAATAATACAACACACAACTTAGAAAATAACTAACCCACTAAGATAGGTCATAAGAAGCTAATTTTTTTATATAGATTACTAGACGTATTTGACTAACTACAAGCGATAAACTAAATTACAAGCCTAATTCAGATAGTTTACAATTCATTTTTTTCTAATAATTTGTTTCATGTAATACTGTGTAGATATTTTAGTTAATTACTAATAAAATAGGTTCAATCAGCAACAGAAAACAAAATAAACTTATTCTAACACAACTAATTAATAATAAAACATGTTTATTTTGTTTGAAACTAAATGTTGGGACATATAACGAATAACCGACGAATAGCATTGGAAACAGCCGACTCCATTAGTTGGACAAAGTTGTTCCCCCTTTCGAGCGAGGAAGATGTAAGTTCCGTTCATGTTAAATCTTATAACATAGACCTAGTATCATTAGAATATTAAATTCACCATGATTTTCATCTACTTTTATTGGTTTTTTCACTGATGATGGTCCTTTTTGATTTTTAATCCTTTTGGAAATAATATACCATTATATACAAGAAGTTCTTACTTCTATGTAAGTTTTTTTATATATACTTTTATTATAGTTTTTACAATTTAGATTAGTTATTTATTTTATCAATATAGCGGTTCCTCTCCGAGTTGTGATAATTTACTTGAGAATTACTTATCCTTATCTAATGTTTGTACACCCTGGAGATGCTTAAATTTACATGCACTGTTCTGTCCACTATCTTCCTGTATGCCATGTATTTTCCACTGTGTTGTCCATTGATATATTTTGAGATAGAATTAATTAAAATTTTCTGCATTCTAGGTATGTCGTCGTCAATTTGACTATATGTATGTCACGCTGCTGGGACTATAGATATATAGCGGTATACTAGGGATCCTTGTTTGGCTTTAGTTCTGTTTTGTTTCATATTACAATAGGATTCTTAACTTTTTATCCTAATATTGTCCTTGTGACTTATGACTGCAAGATATTAGCATAGAAGAATTTTGAACCATTTTTGTTTTAGATCGCAGTGATAAAGCTGATCAGATTATTTTTATTCGAATAACTTCTCAATAGCAAGAAATTTATTATTTTAAAATCGGCTATAAAGTACCATTTTTCAAAAAATACGTTGGCATTGATAACATAAACGATGGTAAGTTTTATTTGTTTCTAAACCTGTACTATTACTAACAATTTACGTTCCAACATGTTAGAGTTTCTAGAAAATACTATGATGATCATTTTTAAAACGTCGATACCATATACAATTATCTCCGATCGAACATATACGCCCGACTATATATAGAGAACTAAAGAAATGGAATTTTTAAAGAAGGTAAATAAGCAAAAACAAAAATAACTTATTTGGTACGGACATGTACATATAATGACAGACCACTGCCTACCGAAAGTAATATTAGATCGGCAGCCACCCAAGCGAAAAAAGAAGGAAGACCAAAAACAACATGGCTTGATTGAGTCCAAAAGGCAGTGTCAGAGAGAGATTACAACCAGGAAAATGCACTGATAGACGAGAATGGAGACACTATAAACCGGTCGTTATATATATATATATATATATATATATATATATATATATATATATATATATATATATATATATATATATATATATATATATATATACATATATACACCTATATATATATATATATATATATATATATATAATAATTTATAGGCAATTAATATATTTCTTCTTCTTGTTTTTTCGATCTGTTAATACTGACCCGCCGCTGTAATATTTCTTAGGGGAAGGCCAACTATCCCTTCATCTCTTCGGTGGCCTGCCCTATGTACCTTTTTCAACTAGCTTTCGTTCTGGCGTAATTATCAGTAGTCTATCTTCCTCCATTTTTCTCATGTGAATATACCATGGACGTTTTTTTATCAATTCCATATTATGACATCTTGTACCTCAAAAAGTGCTTTTTTCTTCCCCTGTCAGTTTACTATACTTCTCCTAGTAGTCGTTCAGTATGCATTAAAACAACAGTGTAAACAGAGGAAGAACAGGACGTGGCACTACGATCAATAAAATAATATAACCTAAAATACGTTCATGCTCTTTTGTTTACTTTTGTAATATATTCAGGAGAATTATTTGTCAGAAATTTAATTTACGGTCGTAGTTATCTTCATTTAGTTTTTACAACAACTGGATTTTGTAGGGTTTAAATGCATTCTTATATCATACATGCAAGACTGAAGAATGACCTACATTATGTAGTTATGCAGCTCTGCGTGCGCTGTGGATGTATGTGAATCTTCAACGAAACTCTGCATTGAATCTAAAGTGTTATTGTAATTTATAAAGTTTCTGGTCTACCTGTTTGAATGGCATCTTTCACTAGTCCAGTTTGCTTAAAGCGCTCTACAAATTTTTACCCCGGCTTATGGATAGGAGAATGGTTTGGAAAAGTATCGTTGAACAAGTTACTACTTTACTATAAGATCTTTTCTATCGTCTCAGCCCTTCATTAAAACAGTAATTATCTCTTTTTCATTAAAATCTATCTATATTAAAAAGCTTTAAAAACACATAAAAGAACTTATTTAGTTAATTTATTTATACAATATATTTAATATATAATATATAATATAATAATATATATATATTTAATATATTTATTAAATTAATACAATTTATTTTACAAAACTTATCAATAAACTTCAAGCTACTGTTAATTTTATGAATTACTATCAAAATGTTTTATGATATCAGAAAAATGGTAAATCTGGCAACATTGCAAGCATTAAATTTGAAATTTCCATATTGCAGAATAGGCGTATCCCGGTTTTTGTACAATTCGGAACATCTACTTAAGAGCAAATTAGTTGTTTCGAGAATTTGGTCCAATCTGTAGAATTTTTGAAAATATATACCTCTATAATCACTTGGCGCAACTTGATAGTGACTAAACTCCTTTATTTTTAAATCATTTCACACCGTATCCTAATTACGATTTTTTTCGAAGGCTCTTAATTATTAGTATAAAATAGAATATTATCCATTGTATATTTTGACAAACTCATTTTATAAATTCACGCCATGTTTAATTTGAAAACTTCACTTTAAGTTGAGACTTTTAGATATTTTAATAATTGTCAAAAACAAAAATGTAAACAAACTATTACAACTTGAAAATAAATCCACAATAAATAAAATCAATAATAAAAAAAATCTAATACTGTACATTTCTTAACAATTACTAAAACTATATAAGGGAACAGACAAAACAAAATAGAAAATAGGCAAGAAAACTTATATTAGACCACGAATACAGAGTAGTTAAAAGACAAAAAAAATAATAAAAAAAGTGGGGCAGTAGGTGGTTACTGTAGACTAGCGAGAAGCTTCATACTATATTTTTTGTATTTTTAAAATAGAAAAAATATATTTAATATTAAATAAAGTAATTTTATTATTTATTTATTTTTTATATTTTAAAAAAATTTAATCTTAATATATTTGCTTTAACACCAAATATTAACGTATTAACAAAGCATACTTTGGGTACTTATTTCAAACCTGTAAAATTCCGACTGCATATTGTTAATAAAATATAAATAAATATCATTTGATAGTTTTAATTTTCATATAAACTAAATAATGTGTTAATAATTCTATTTACACGAAATTATTTTAAAACGAGAATTATTATAAAAATTTCAATATATGATTCAATATCGTTACTAATCGGATAATCTTTACGTCTTTTATTAAATTTTGACAAGCGTTACGAATCAAACTTTTTAGTGATAGATATTCAAATTTTTACTTCTTATTTAATGTTTATATTTTATTTTTGAATTGATCGAGAGTAGTGAATCGATGTCAAAAACCGCTATTCTATGACGCTACCCGTGACGACCCATCTTATGGCGCTAGTTCCGTGACGCTCGCCTCAGCATTTTACTGTAGAGAAAAAAAGTAATGCAACACCAGTATAGAAGCTTCCCTTCAAAAATTAATTCAAAATAAAGGGTAAATTAAAAAAATCTCTAAATAATCCAAAAACTTTCTAATGCTCAGACACAAATAAATCATAATAAAGCCACAATTAACTATTTTATTTATTTTGGTATAGCAAAAAAATAATTACCAATAACAAAGATTTATATGTTATTTTACAATTTCAGAGGAATATCCGACTTCTAAAGCCATACTGAGAATTATCTCATTCTTTAAGGATAAAAGAAAAACAAAGAAAAGTATCACTAACAAACACAAGATTGTTAATTAGGGAAATCGTTTGGGAGAGACGTTGTCTTTTCTTTAAATACGTCACTAGTAGCATAAAACGAGTGTCCCAATTAGAGTATTTTGAATACAGATATATAAAAACTAGACCAATAAATAAAATTAAGTAATGGACATATACAAAGGAGGAAATACATTTTTAATTAATTGGTTTTTCTGTGAATAATTAGAAATATTAAAATTATCTGACAGTCTTGTGTTCGATTTCTTTATGAAAAATAATAATTATCATCTACACTCTTAGTTCTTTAAATTTCCTAGGTATGTAAATGTTTATTTATTAATTAAATTATTAGTACTTCTTCCATCCGCAAACTATTTAACTTGTCTCTAGGCAGACTTGCGGAATAGTGAAGTTTTTTTAAAATGTTACCTAGTCATTTAAAAATACGCATAAAAAATAGACATTTTGACATACTTTATTGTAATAATATTCCATTTCTAGGTTGGTCTTTGACTCAAAATAGTAGGTTTGAAAGTAAATTAAATAGAAGTAGGTAAAAGTTGACATACGACTGCGAACTTGGACATTGAAGAAAGAGATAATAGCGACACTCAAAGTCACTATAAGGGCAATGGTGCGATGCATGCTAGGTATAACATGGACAGATTGAAAAAATATATAATGGATCAGACAGAAAACCAAGGTCACTGATGTATCCCACGAATTAAATCTTTAAAATGGCATTGGGCGGGACATTAAGCGGGAAGAACCTGACAATAGATCCATTAGAATTACAATGTGATATCCAAGAGGCGTCAAGAGACCAAGAACACGTCCAAATTAATCACTTAATGACATAAGGAAATAGGCTGGTACAACATGGCACAAAAAAGCGAATATCAGATAATCGTGGGCAGAAATAAAGAACGACTATGTAAGGAGGCTGCACCATAATACTGCACCGGTAGAATACGCTGAGAATAATGATGATAATAAGGTAAAAGATGAAAAGAAACGTCACTCTATCAAAGACACACGTTGCAAAGACACACTCTGTAATAGACTTTTGTTGATAATAGGTTAGAAGTAAAACGGTACACTAAAAATAATCTCTAGTCTCTTGTTTGACACTTATCTAATAGTTGTCATGTCATTGTTTCTCCACAGGTGGTAACAACTAAAAACAAATCGTCACATGCGAGATAGTAGTAGTTTTTGTGGATAGGCACTGTAGTTTTCATTACGGAAAGACAGTGAGAATAAGCAAATTATAATGTTAATAATATTTAAAATATTTCTTTCGCAATTCACGTGTTTTTGGTAATAAATCAGTAGGTATTTAATTTAATTTTCTTTAATTTGTATCAATATTCCTACTATTAAAAAATCCTATTTTTTTATATATAAATTTTTTTTATAATTTATCTAAAATGATAAAATGAAAAGACTTTCTGAATTCCTTATTTTTCTTAGTTAATTTTATTTAATTTAAGTAGAAATAAACGTGTCGGCAATTTTTTTCCTAGGACGTTATATAAAATTTCACCACTCATATTCTCGTGGACTGCTAATTCTCGATAACTATATGGATCCAATTATAGCATTATTTGGGAAATCCAAGGTCACACACATACACACACACACACCACACAAACACACACACACACACACACACACACACACACACACACACAAACGCGCGCGCGTTCAACTCAGCTCCGAAACTCATGTGTGTTCCAATGGAAGAGTGGGACCCATGTCCGGAGATTAAACCGGTCACACTTCGTTATGGAGTAGTACGTATCTGATCCCCATGGTAAGCAACCACCCCTCCTTATCACATCATCACAGGACATAACGAATGGGGAGGCTTTGAATCCAAGGTCAAAATATCAAAACTTTATTTATTACAAATGTTAAACGAGGTATAAAGGGCAACCGCGCTAACAAACAAATTTAAGTTATAGGGGAAACATTGCACAAACTATATCATACCTTGTGTCGTTTTACACAATTTTAAAACAGATGGTAATTCCGCATTGCAGTTATAAAAAAGTCCATAAGAGCAAAGAAATTACTATAAATATTCAAAAACATGAGAGATCAGCTAAATATGTTGTGCGTGTCACAAAATCGCAAACACAAGCATAGAAAACACACGAACATCAAAATACTAAAAATAGAGCCTAGAGAAGTGGACGAAAAAACACACAATAATAAAAAATAAGCCGTTTTCTACCTATTTATCTAAATTTCGGAGTTTCAATTTCCGCTCTTCCGGTAGAGACTATGGAGAAATAACACCGAGACTGAAGCCCTCATCTCTTGTCGTGCTGCTCGTGCTCATCCAGAGGTCGATCCGATACACCAGCGTATTCAAGTCATAAGAAGTAGATTCATTTCAAATTTTGTACTACTACGTTAGCCTTTTTGTTTCCTGGCCAGGGCCTGGAACCATCGTGTGCTAGAGAACTCATTCATAGTGAAGTGAATTCAATTCTGCCACCTGACCCGATTGGCTATCTCACTAACTTTACCTATCGACCTAATATGATTGGCATTTTATAATTCATATTTTCAGTTTTATTAGTCACAATACAAGTCACATTCACATTTATTAATTTCAAAAAGATACTAAGAAAGCTTCTAAAATAAAAATAAAAATTATTTGCACATTTTATAAAAAAAATCTGGGTGGCCATATGTTTTTTTATACATATGGCCATTTTCGTTTAAAACAAGAGTTTATTGCCATTGTGTAGGAACTGTGTAGGCCTAGAGGAGATACATGTTATATTTTTAATTAAAATGTTTTCAAAGTTCGTGATAATTAAAAGAGATTATACAATTGTGTGTTTATGGATAAATTCAAAAATAAAACAATAGATGTTCTGAGATATTATTTATTCGATTTTGTTACTGCGTTTGTGCGCTTGTTTTAAAACTTGAAGTGATGCATGTATGTACTAACTAAACATGCATTTGCTAATGTTCTCATACAAATTACGTAAATATAATTATTTGTAAAATAATTGCATTACTGCAGTTTTACCAATATTTAGGACCTAGTATTAATATCATGAGAGGAAAAGGAATGGGCTAGCAATTAGGTCACGTTAGTATCTGTTTGTCGTATTCAGAAATTAAGTATATCAAGATTGATAAAATGAGTACCTTAAAATGAGATCTTAACATTGAGATATTGATTTACTGCTAAAGATGTGGCGCTGTAGCTCAGTATGCAGGCTTAATAAGCCGTAAATTAAACTGAGATGTTATTGTTCTTCGGAGGGCCTGTAAAGCCGTTGGTTTCAGCTACGTATGTAGTCGTTAAATCATGTTAGGGACGCTTGCGCTACCTAAAAACCAGAATACTATACCTTACCATGAAAGTTACGCGAACTTTACTTATTGATAAAAATAAGAGGTACACGTCTTAACTCATAAAGGAAAATGATAAAATAAAATATATTATATATAATAAATATAATATCTCGACAGCAGCCAACATATAAAAACAGAAAGAAGAAAACAGCGGGAAAAAATTCGTGAAAAAATTGGACACGATTTTTACTAATTACGAAAGAGATTTGGAGATTTAAAAAATATTACCAAAAATGAATGGATACATAATCACATGATTCTGGGATTCAGAAGCGGAAAATATCAATGCAGTAGAATACAACAAAGCAGCCTACTTATGTTTCGTAGACAGAAAGAAGACGGCTGCTAGAATTAATAAAAGTCTAGTATACGATATATAACTACCGTTGGAAACAGCGGGATACCTAAACGACAAAATATGAAGAAACAAACATCTAAAAAGAAAAACCCAACTGCGCATATACAAATCTGTAATAGCTTGTATACAGAAAAAACAAAACCTGAAAAGACAAATTTGTCAGCTCCACACAAAAACAGTTATTTATAGAAAGAAAGAAAAGAATATATCTTTTGTCCAGATTCGTATTTATAAAATTACAATTATTGTAGTTGTTATAAAATTAGTGCTAATGTCGGCATATTGAATCAAATTTGAAACGTCCGTATTGTAGCTTACATTATTACTATTAAATGATTTTTATTTTTAGAATCAAAAATGCTGCCAAATATCCGGAAAGACAAAACGTATCACAAACAATATACAGAACAAGATCTTCGGTCTGCTTTTCATGCCATAGAAAATGGCATGAGCCAACGAAAAGCCGCTGAACAATTTAATATACTAAGAGCAACATTGCAGTTTAGAGCAAGCGAAACATTTAATGAAAAAACTACCCTTGGTCCCAATTCTATTCTTTGTTTGAAGGAAGGAGAATCGTTTAAAACATTGGATCATAACATGCCAAAGCAAAGGTTTTCCAGTAGAAGTGGAAGATATATACAAGACTCGCTTAAAGGTTTTCTTGACGCAAATCTACGTGCCAATAGTTGATAGATAGATATAGTTGATAGATATAGATTTTTTTTAAAGTGACACCCAGATTTAAGTGAGAAAACTCCAGAAGCGGAATGGTAGCAAGTTCAGTTGTGTCTAAAAAAGATATAAAAAAATTATTCGCCGGTGTTCAAAAATACTTGCATCGTAAAGGTTACATTAATATTCTTCAGGACTTTGGGACACGTGTTTTAAATGGCGATGAAACTTGCTTCCTCTTGTGTCCCAAAAATAAACGAGTGTTGTCTCTAAAGGGAAGCAAAAATGTATATTAAATAGAGTATCACTCCAAAGTTAATTTAACGGTTATGTTTACCTTTGCAGCATCTGGAGAAATAACAGCACCAATGATTATTAGTTAGACCCTTATAAACGAATTCCTAAATATCTTCTAAATTCCGTTCCACGAGAATGGGGTATAGAATATAGAGATACGCGATGGATGAAGAATGAAAACTTCTATGAATACATAGGAAACGTCTTATATAAGTACCTAGTTGCGAAAAATACTAATTTTCCACTCATTTTGTTCGTTGATGGACATAAAACTCACTTGACCATTCAAACCAATAAATTATGTTCAAAGTTATAAATTATTTTAGTGGCATTATATCCCAATGCGACAAGAATTATACAACCTGCAGATATTGCTGCATTTAAACGATTAAAGGCAAATTGGAACCGGGCAGTATTAAAGTTTAGACGCGAACACCCAAACAGTACCCTACTTTGGTAATTGCCAAAGAGAATTTTGCATTGGTACTAAACACATCTATTAGTCAATTAAAATCAGATTCCATAATTAATGGATTTAAAGCATCTGGATTGTATCCATGAAACACTGAAGCAATAGACTATTCCAAATGTTTAGAAAAGATCAAAGATCCGAATAAAGGTATTAATCACACTATTTCTATGACAAAATCGAATAAAATATGAAGATTTTGTACATACAGTTGCGAGCCGCAAAAAAGTTTGGATAATTGCAAAGGACTAAATGGAGATTTAAAATTGCTCTTAAATATATTTATGTGATTTTAAAATACCATAGGTCTACCCACGATTCAGAATACAGAGATAGGTGGAATCACAAATGATATACAAGATACCTCTATCATCACAGAAACCCATATATCTTCAGACTATTACACTTAACCCTATAGGTGGCAATGAAATCATATGCAACGTACAAGATATTCCTGTTATTACAGAGGAAAATCTACTTTGAGATTTTCGAGTTCAACTTCCAGAAAACGGCGATATTACATATAATATACAAGATATCACAGAAGATACAGTGACTTGATATTCAATCGACCTCCAATAATCTGCCTTTAGTTAATCAAGACAACTCATTATCTAAAGAAATTGACACCTCAATCGACAAATTCTTTTTTGGAAAAAAACCCCAGAAAGAAAGGGCAAAACCCAAACAAAAAGGTTGCCTTTCGTGCTTACGTCTTCAGATCGTCAAAATGAAGGGGTGGTGAAAATTAAAGAAAACGCAGAACAAGAAAAAATAAAATTAGAACGAAAACAAAAGCGAATTGATGCAAAAGTACACAATAAAGGTCAAAAAAACAAGGAATTCAAGATGAAAGTAATAAAAAAAAATGCAACAAGAGTCAATTCCGGGAGCAAAAAATGTCAAACTATTGTGAAGAATAAATAAAATGCTACAGTAAATACAGGTGATATTGCAGATACAAATATTTTGAAAGCAGACACAATTAATCATACAATAATTGAAAGCACTACTTTGAAAACTGGAATTAGAGTACATATACTAGATGTTATTGTCCTCAAAGAAAAACCAGAATTGCCACGGACCCAATTTCCTGATGCTGTAGAGGACAACGTTAATCTGCCCACAATTAATAACATATTTTTTTATGTCTGCAATAATATGAATTCATCAAATTTGAAGAATACATCCCAAAGCTAATGTACAAGCTTGGAAAATGCAAAGAAAAACATGCTGGTGAGTCGGCTAAAAGAAAGAAAGTTATTTTTTAAACTGAGGGATATCCATAACATGAAACAATACAAATTCTCTCAGATATAACGGTGAAACAGTGAAACAATCAGACGACACTAATCCACCTGTAAATAATCTTTTTTATACAGGATTGTGTTATTCTTGTTCCCATAATATATCTAAATCAAAAGTTGGAATAAAATGTCTATTTTACGGTAGAGGCTACCATATTGGTACTCGTGCAAAAAAACAACAAGATATTGAAAACTTAAATAGTTTCGTGTGTCTTACCTGCAAAAACAAAAAAAAAGGGGATTTTATGAATGGTAAATGACTGTAATTCTATATACCAATAACTATGTTTGTATGGCCAATAACTGTGTAGTTATGTAAGTTTTTAAATTTGTGTTAATTTTTGATATACATTCTTATTTCTGATTAAAATATCCTGAGTGTTTATGAAATTTGATGTTTCATTGCTATTAAAAAACCCTTACAAAATATTTTACTTTAAAAGATACCAATTTACAATTTTAATTAAATTGGTAATTCCTTAAGTGGCCAATCACTGTACCCTTTACCTTATAAAGAAAAGAAGTTAAATCCAACTGACGGCACTTCTGACTACAGAAGCTCCCAAAAGGAAAACAATACTAAAACTTATTCTTCTGCAGTAATTAAACAACAATTTCCTACCAAAGATCAAGCTATTGTATTCCCAGTCATTGAAAACCTAAAAGTTCAAGATTATCTGATTCCACTAGGAACGTTGATAGAGCTTAAAAATATCCTAGTTTCCTCACAGCTTTCTAACAACAAAATGTGTATGTACCTTGCAAATAAAAACGTTGTTAAACATTTCATGAATAATTGTGAATGGTCTATAGAAATTAATAACCAATAAGTCCAAGCACGCAAACTAGTCATTCCAGCGGAAAGACTAATTCTGTCAAACGTTTGTTCCACCATTCCGCATGTTGTACTAACAAAAGAAATTGAAAAATTGGGGCTTAAAACCATGTCTCTCATGTCATTTCTTAAGATAAGTGCCGTCTTTTCCGAATTCACCCACTTTTATAGTTTTAGACGACAAATTTTTATCACACCACCGCTTGCCTCAATACCTGACTGGATATTAATTAACCATGATAGCACCAACTATAGGATTTTTTTTCACCATACATACCAAGATTCCTTGGTATGTTTTTCATGTAAAAGTCAAGGTCATACTGCAGCAAATTACAAAATAACTCAAGAATCAGTTTCTGAAAATTATAACCAAAACCCTCACTCCCAAACATCTTTGCAATCCATACCTCCCCAAATACTTCCAACTAACCCCTCAAAAACTGCAACCGCACAACCAATCAATAATTACTATACAACCCAGTCTACACAAAATAGCTCCCAAATAGTCACACCTCCTCCAGCGCAAGACCCCTGATTCAAAAAACCCATGTCTAGACCCGTTTGTTAATCCAAATGATGCTCCATCCAAAAAACCAAAAAAAAGTAAAAAAAGACTCCAACTCACATACTTACGGAACCGGCCAAGGCCTTCATCTCAGACCACAACCCTCCATTTATTCTTGATTTTAATCAAATATCCAATCTATTTGAAAATGTTTATGGTACACAGGATCCAGTAAGTGTCATAAAAAAATGCACTGACAATTTTGAAGCTTTAGTAAAAACGCTAACAGCAATATACCCTTATTTCAAATAAAGATCCATTGAAGCTTGATGTACAAAAATAAGAAAAAAACTAGTCATTAATTTACAGATAACTTACTCGGATACTGAGGCCTCAGTAAGTGAAAGTGAGTTATCTCAGGGAATTTCTGTAATAATTCCAAGTTTTAGGATTTATTTATTATACACGGGCTTCCCTTCAATTTCTCAGTGGAACATTAACGGTTTTTACAATAACCCTCCGATGCTACAAATTATTCTGCCAGATACAATCTAGATATAATTTGTCTTCAGGAAACTAATTTCAACAACAGTGACTTCTTATACAATAGTGATCACTATCAACTTTTTATTCGTAAAAAAACCAATGTGGACAGACCTCCTTTACTCCAAAATAGAATAAAACAAATCTTAACTGGAATCTTTTGTTAAACTCAATCGAAAGCAGTATGACCACATTTAAAAGCACTTCAAAAAAATAAGAGACACTGAAGAACCTTGCTACCATTATCACAAAAGCAGCAGAGCAAAAAAAAAGTTAATGATCAGCATTAACGCCAAAGTGCATGTTGTACAATATATCAAACAAACTAGGTGATATTTTAGGTCTACAGTGCAATATGTCAAACCTTAAAGGTTTCATAACTCCAATTAACATTTTAAACGCTATCTAAACATATAAATGCAATACAAATTATTGTTCGCTACTATTGTTTCCTAATAGCCTATTTTATTGACGCGATTTTGTTAATAAAAATAAACCTCAAGCTACCACAACACGAATATTTTTGGAAACATGTGAAAGGAGAATACTAAATGTGTAATGAAAGAATCCTTTTATTCTACACCTAAGTTTTATTAATTAAGCAAATTGCATACAAATAACTAAGTTTTCGAAAATTAGCGAAGAAAAACAGAAAATATTAATTTAGGAAACAAACAATAACATTTTTTTTTTTTTTTGATAAAAGTCTTAATCTCTGCAATATTTCATTTGAAATACGTAATGAAAATTTAGTTGTTTGAGGTTATTAGAAACCAATGGGAAAGGTAAATAAGAGTCTAAATTCTAACTAAACTTTGGATGTTAAATAATAAAAACAATACTTTTATAGGTAATGTCCATGAAAAATAGATTAACAGTCCAGTCGTCAGAAAGTTGACCTCTAAAAATCATACGAACAAGCTGAATTTTGCAGAAAATATTTATTTTGGGACCCCAAAAAAGATGCAATGCAGTTTACCAATTTTACCCATGGGTTGCCCCCCAAACGCAAAAAAATCGATTTACCAAGAATCTGTACACCGTAGAAAAAAATATTTCAAACAAAAAACGTAGCTGAGATAATTTTAAACAAAAATGTTTATAAGACGGTCTTAAGACTTGAAATGACGGTCGATTTTACATGTCAGTTACGCGCGCGAAATCAATGTTCAATAAAATTTGTATCAGCTCGACGGTAAGAGTCGATATCTTTTGATTCAAATGTCCTATCAACAAAAATCAAGATGCGTTTTAAAGGCAAAGAGTGCAGCTTTCGTATACAGTTTTTGTATTTTAGGTTTTAGAGGGAATCCCGGGGGTAAAAGTGGTAAACTTTTTTTAATCCCTTTTGAGGGACAAAATTAATATTCTTGACAAAATTCGGCTTGTTCGTATGATTTTTAGAGGTTCAGTGGCATTTTCTCGTCTCTGACGTCTGGAGTATAAAAAAATATTTAGAATAAGAATAAAAAAGTTAAAAAAGGGAATTACCATTTAAATGTGAATAAGCCATAATTTAAATAGTAATTACTTTAAAATGCCACAAGAAAATAGCTTCAGAACAATATTAAAAAATGAGAGTTAGTTAGTTGTTTGTTTATTCGTCGCGTAGTCACGAAAAAGAGAAAATTATCTGATATTAAGAACGGGCAGTTGATTACATATCTCCGATGAGTATATCACGTTGTATTTTGAAATTATAATAGAAGATCGGATACAGACGAAGTGTTTTGAGATTGAGTAACTCCTCTTCCCAACCATTGCAAAAAAACAACAACAAAAAAAATAATAAGAATAGTCCCAGAAATATCTAGTTCAATCAAAAGAAGACGCAAAAAACGACCTAGAAATGCCTGGAATGATAATATGCCAACATAATAAGATGGAACGCTAAAGAACAACAACTTTAAATTGGAATACGATTGAATGTTTTTACAGCTGATTTTAATTCAGTTAAAATGGCGGCCTTTATGATCTTTCAGTAAATGAATTAAAGAATAATACTTTTTGTAAGTATTTGTATACTTTATAAGTAAGTCTAAGTATACACACATAAAACCATTTTTTTAAAAACGCTAAAAACTGTTACTCTCTTGGATTTATATAATTAAATAAAGAACATAAATAGTATATTAGCAGAAACAGTTAGTAGAGAATACAAATAAACCGAGTTCGTTTCCGCATGCTAAGCTTTATGCCACTTTCACGAGAAAAAAGGAAATATATAAGAATTAGTAACAAAACATAAGGCTATTAATTAAGAAAGCTCCTTTCCAAATGGATATCTCGTTAAGGTTGAATGTATCTGCTAATTTGTCGGTTTTGTATACAATTAGCGTAGCAAAGAGAGAAGGAGAGCGGGTTCTGCTTGTTCCTGCTACTGCTCCTGCTGATGTTCGGGTCTCGGGAATCGAGACAAAAGGATTTGCTATAATTCTGCTCAGGAAGACCCGTCCTAATGGAATTCGATGTTTCCCACAGGCTCTGCCGGGACGCAACTGAACAGGAACGGATCGAGTTACTAATAGATCGAAACACATTACGGCTCAAAAATCGATGTACATTCACTTTGGTATAAAGAAACGTAACCATTATTTTATATATATAATATATTATATATATTTATATATATATATATATCTATATATATATATATATATATATATATATATATATATATATATATATATATATATATATATAGTATCTTATGTAAACATATGTATTTTAACATTTTTCTTACAAAAGATCAGTTTGGTTATTGTGACAATATCCGTTATTTACTATAGCCATAAATATCAAAATGTAACATCTAGAAACATTATTATTGTGATCAAGTAGCACGTGTTAGAGTCTACATTGAAACTGAAGTACTAATAACCGCTCGTTTTATTTAATCACGCTACAGTGGTGTCACGGTGTGAGGATAATTGATTTATTTAAAAATAAATTCAGCAGTGACTTTTGAAAAAGACTTTTGAACATTTTAAAAAGTACGCGTGCCTGACCAAAGATGCTGCTAGTAGAACTGTCAGTAAAACAGTTGCGTGAGCAGCTAGAAGAACGTGATGAAGACTGCAGCGGGTCCAAGAAGATCCTCCAAGAACGACTGCAGAATGTTCTTAACAAGAATGGAGATGACCCAGAGACATTCCATTTTCAGTCAGCAGAAGAAGCAGTTTTAATGAAGATCGAAGAGAGTTCCAGAAAAAATTATAAGAAATTTGAAATCGTCTCTCAAATGATAGAAGAATCTTCTAAAAGAGATGATAATAAATTAGAGAATGTTCCCAAAAGATTCGATGAAACATTCGAAAATGTATTTAAAAGATTCGACGAGACTTCACAAATAATTAAAGAAATATGTATGTTTAAGGAAAAATGACGTGAACAATGTTTAAAGGATTTCACAGCATCGGGACAAGCAGATCACCTGGTGTCACAAATAGATTTAATACTCAAGTGTTTGCTCTTACAAATTTTTTTAATGCATTCTTTCATAGTTAATTATAAAAATTAAAAAATTAAAAACCTAATTTTCGGGCACCAAAAATTACAGACCCTAGACACGTGACTAGGTTGCCTAGGGCTTAGTCCGCCCCTGGAAGATATTAAAACAGGTAAATCATTACAAATATCATGGTGCTGGATATACCACACAAATACCATGGACAAAGGTGGAAAAATTAAGTCACAGAGGATCTGGATAAACTAAGGTGAGACAATGGAAAATAGTATCACAGGACCGTCAAACATGGAATGCGGTAGTGAACGCGGCAAATACTCACAAAGAGTTGTAACGCAATTGATGCTGAGGATGATGATGATGGCTGCTGGATAAACTACAAGCTTGACATAAAACAAGAAATTAAAGCCAAAATTGCTCAAGCTAGAGTCAGTTTCTTTAATATGCGTGGTCTACTCTTGTAAAATGTTTTGTTTGGTCTGTTATTCTATATGAAGTGGAAACATGGACTCTAAAAAAAAGTGTCTCAATAAGTTGGCGGCATTTGAAATGTTGATATACCGGAGAATTTCAAAAACTCCACTTGAAACAATAACAAAATTATGTAAATTTAATTTGATGTAACACTTAACAAAGAAGCTAACACTCACGTGTATACAATATCTGCAGACCCTGTTATGGGCCGATATAAAATTTAAAAAGATATAACTAACACTTATATAATGAAAATTACTGGTTCTAGATTCCATGCACAAAAATAACATAAAACAACTATATAAACAAACAATAGATGCTGAGTCACACCATCGCATCATCGTACCGTTTTTTAATGTCACTATGGAATAGTGACACATAGTAATTCCACAGTCTGCATTCAGCAGACTAAATAGTCAAGAATCAAACGCAATATTCAAATAATAGCTACTCCGGCCAAAATGAACGTGCTTATCAAATGTTCTCGGGCTTAATGTAAACAAGTAAATGGACACAAGTAACTTAAGACTGCCCTTGGTGATGGTTCTTTTCTCGCTTAGCCCAAACCCTGATTCGAGAAATAAATGGTTTAACGTGAAAACAAATTTATCTAATTTATTACTAGAACAATCGTTTCTTCGGATAAAAGCTGTGGTTTAAATGTGCTAGCGAATTATTCAATGTAATTTTTATGGGAACCATTTACCAGACTTCTCAAAAGTATCTAAAGAAATTAAGTACACGGTAAAGCAAAAATATTGTGAGAGGTAAAAAAATGCTACAATATTAGTTATATATGTATTGGACTACGATGAAGGTATAAACGCGGATTTAGTTTTAATAATATTGTAACGTTATCAACGTCACATCTTTATTAATTTATATTTAAATAATTATTTTATTTTAATTTGGTTATTAATTTATAAATTTCTTTATCTCCAGTATAGTGTTTACTATTTTTTTTTTATTTAAAAAGTAGTAGGCGCCCTCTGTTTTTCTTTTCTCCCTCTGTCTTTCTTTTCTTTCTCTTTCTGTCCGGTAGACTAAATATTCTGTTCTGTGTTGACAGAAAAGCTAATTCTATGATATAGGTATATCCTATGACATCTGTGCTAACTTCATTCAGTCCCCCTACTTTCTGTCAAGTCAACTTTTCTAACGTAGTGGGCCTCTTTTTTTTATTTATTTTAATTATTTACTTAATTTAATTATTTTTTGCCTCTTTTCGAAATTTATAAAAGAAGGCAAACACTATTATAAGATTCATTTTATGGTCTACAAAATTCTCTTGGGGTAAGTACTTTCATCGTAATCTTTATTCTATAATTCTGAGAGCATTTCCAATATTCATAACATTACTTCTTTCGAAACCACGTTTCTTGATTATGATTTGTTCTCGATTATATGCATCTAGGGATCTGAACAGAATTTAACTAAGTAATAATAATTATATTTCATTTTATCCTTGCCATTCGCTATTTGGTTAATTGTAATTTTGTAAAATGACAAGGAAGTTAAACCCCTTTTAATGTGTCTCTAATACTAGTTGTTGTTATATTTTTACTTTATTAGCCATTTTGAAGAATTCATTGACCTTTTTGAAGAATTTATTGACCATATTCAAGAATTTATTGATCATATTCTTCAAGTCTATTGGCGGCTTTATAGAACATATTCAAGAATTTATTAACCACTTAATCAGGAGGCCATATCCACATATTACAACTGCAGCTCCCCGGAGGACATAACATTTAATTGGGAGGACACACAAGCAGATTATCGATACCATAAGTATCATCCTCACTAATTATTATTAAGCTTTGGCAGGGTTGATTATTGTTTCTTATTTTTTTTTTAATAAATATTTTTGGTTAAAATTTGTTTTATTTACTATCAGCTCAGGTTCAATCCCTGGTTTAAGACAAGACGAACTCACACTTGAGATACTGAGCTAGGCAAGGCATATACGATAAGCTCCCATGGTTAATTGGGTATTATTTTTACAATAGTACTTCAATTCTCTTTGGTAGTCTTATTGTTACAATATAATATAATATTTGTATAATGTATAATAATATAATGTTTGAACAGATAACATTAACGTTGAATAACGTTGACAAATAATAGATCTATTACCGGGAGGTTCGCTAATAAACATGAACAATACAATTTACTATTAGAGATTGGTAGAAACATTGCCAAGCACAAGTGCATAATGAAAAATGACAAAAATGTATTTATAACAAAATGACAAAAATTTTTGTATAGCAAAAATACTAAATGTATGTCCGGTTTGGCGTATTATTTATTTTATATGATTTGAACAGTTATAAAAAATGTTTTAGGTATGAAATGGCAAAAGCACATGAAATAGCATTTCCTTTATTATATCCTATAATATTATATCCTATAATATATATCCTGTCAATAAAGGTTTTAGAGATTAAGCAAAGTTGTGAAATACAATTCACAAAAATAAGTTAAATTTGAATATTATTTGCGTTATTTAGTAAATTATTTGATTGTATAATTGTGTTTTAACGCACCATCTGAAGTTATAAAGCATTCAAAAATTAGATTTTCGGCATTTCAATCAGAAGTTTATGACTCACTAGAAGAAAAGTAATGAGGAAAATCAAAGTAATAAAGATAGAATAAACAAATAAAAAAAAGAGAAAGCAAAACTAGAAAGATTAAAAATGGAGAAACACCAATAAAGAAAGAACAAATATAACTAGAGAAAAACAAAAAAACAGAAAAAAAGAAGAAAAGGGGCAATAGCAAGCACATATGAAAAAGAGAACGAAGTAAAAAGGAAGAAGAATACGGAAAAACGATGCAAGAAGAAAATATGGGAATATCACAAAGTAAGTAAAAAAAAATAAAGCGGATCATATTAAGAAGGGCATACCGAAATGGGGAAGAAAACTAAAGGAAAAAATTAAAAAGCGATTCTAATCTGGTTTCAGGTGAACAAGTAGTACACCTGCAAAAAAGACTCCGAAATTCTCCGATATGGTCCTGATTCTGTAAACCCCATTTTCGGTTCAGTTTTGTTTATACCAACGGAAGTGTTTTTTTATTGTGCAGAAAGCGTCCTGTAGAAGTGTGATGGGTTTAGAAGTGTATTTGAGAAAAGAATTTGTGATTAAAACCATGCGGGAGGCACGGAAACCTTTTTTAAAAAGATAAATGGCAGAAAATTGGAGACACTGTTAGCATTTCAGAATAAAAACTCGAATTAAAACAACATCTGGTATCAGAAAATGAAATACTATTAGTCAATTCGTTTATATTTGTTGAATTTTTTACATTTAAATCCGGAAAAAGGTAGAATTCGTACAACTTTAAGTCATGTAATTCAAATCTGTTTTACATGGAACAATCGTTTTAGTTGCAATGGTTTTAGCGAAAATTGGTTAGAGTGCTAATTATTAAAATAACTAAAAAATGATACTTAATAGCAACATTTGATGGTTTTATTAGCTTGTTATTGTGCCGAACAGTAGTTTTTTTAGTTATAGATCTAAAAGAAAGACAATATAAGAGATAAAAAAATTTACTTGAGAATTACACGGAATTTACATTCGATGCATAAACAATAATAACTGTCGAAAACTGTGTAGAGTTTTCGAAGTGACAGAAGTGTCTTCAAAGATGTCTGTTGATCTCTGAATTGCGGATTAATCCCGTTTAAATAATATTTGATATAAAATATAGTAAAAAAATAACCATAGATATGAATCTAATATAAGCTCATCAGTTAGCGACCAATATTTGATAAAGATCTGATTTGTTGAAACAAACTATAAGTTAAAATTTTATAGTCAATTTACTTCTTTTCAAATTCCATATCCTATATAGAACAATTCTTCTTATTTTAAGTACAGCTAATAAATTACACTATATAATTTCTGTGCTTCTAAGTTGCGCTATAAAATATTTTTGAAATAATGACACGTAAAGATTTTCTTGTAATCATAAAATCTTCCTGAAGGTACGAGCACTTATAGCTTGTTTTTTAGTTTTTACAAGCTACAATTTTAAAAATCCACACGAGGCGATATCCATGCATGTCTTAAGTCCGGATTTGCATGTCTTAGAACACAATAAAAATTTTATGGCTCCTATAAAATGTTAAAATGGTTGCACGTTTACTTAGCAGTTTTCTTTTTGTGGTCAGTCCCGGCAGATCTATATTAAGATTATTCGAGATATTTTACAGACCATAAATGAGCTTGTAAGAGCACTTTAATAATATATACAACTAATATATTTATTGTAAATCAATGTTTAAAGGTAATCAATATTTAAGTTTCATTCTCAACATGTGCAGAATATTTTAGATTTACAAAATATATAACTGACTTTAAACAGAAAAGAAGTACTCGTAGGGAAACATTTACGTCTATGTCATCACAATCATCGATTTGTAATCGATTCTGATGACTGACATCTTCACAGGAATGTAAAACATGTCATTTGTAAGAAAATACAAAGATTTCTGAAAATATATACTTTAAATCTTTATTTTATTTTGTAAAATTTGTAAAAAATAAGTAGAAGATTGTAAGACTGCTTTGGTATGTTTTACTCGTCACCGAGTATAAACTGCTAGAACTGCTTGTCTAGATGGGTTCATGACTCCATATGTCGGCGAATATTAGTAGCTAGGTATAGTATAAGATAAAAAATTGCTTTGGACTAACCACATAAAATATATTAAAAAAAGATGGGAAAATCCATCAGTCTGGTAAAAGTAGTTTCCAATAAAAAATGGGGAGCTGATGTTACTGTATCGTATACATTCTACAAAGCAAATATTCGTTCCATATTGGACTATGGCTGTACATTATATGGAGCAATATCTAAAACAAATCTAATAACTATCAATCGGATACAATACAAGGCTTTAAAAATTTGTATGGGTCTAATGATGTCATCGCATAACCAAGCAGTCCTTGCAGAAATACAGGAACCTCCGTTAAATATACGTAGACAGTATTAGGCTGACTGAAAACGAATAATTAAATACAGGGCATTTAATACATAATTCTGCATATAAATATATTTATCAAAGTATCATTTCTTGGCCAACCATTATATATCTTGAATATACAGACGCTAATTTAAATAACCTAATATTCACAACCACATTGAATGCTTTCTGAGAAAATGTAACTAAAATGTTTGCAGATAGGTCCAAATGCGAAAATGCGAAAATGCAGTATTTTTTGTGTTACACATCAACCATGTCGAAAAATTTAGACTTGCAGATACACTCACACAGATACTGCACACTAAATCCAGTTCAAACAATTTCTATTATGTCAGATTCAAATTCCGTTTTGTAAGCAATTAAAGGATCTCCAATAAATATTTCAATATTTACATTATATTTATATCAATTTGTTAAATAAAAAACTTATTGTACCAAGTAAATCAGCAAAATAAAAAAATAATTATCATATGAGTAAAAGGTCACAGCGGTATTATAGGTAATAAAAGGGTGAGTTATTAAGCAAAAGAAGTTTGTAAATTAGATAAACTTGTAGAAATCTTTTTTTATGCCGACTTATTACTAAATCAAAAAAATCTATTAAAGACAGATGGTCAGAATCTTACATTAATTTTAGCAAGACATCGAAAAATGTTGATGTGTTGATCTATTACTTTTATTTGATGTAAAAAACACCATCCAAACTGAACACTGTCTCAAAAGGTGTTCTCTACTCCATCGATTACAACCATTCAAATTGATAGATCGAGATCAAATTGAATGGTTGTAATCAATGGGGTCGTACCGACATTAATAATGTCAAGCGCTCCAGAAGGCCAAATGAAGCAGTTATTATGGAAAACATAAAAAAATCGCTGAAAAGTATTATATTATTATGGAAAACCGCAAAGTAAAGTTGCAAGAGATAACTGACACTATGAAGTTATCAAAGGGCAGCATTTTGGCTATTATACATGAACATTTGAGTATGAGAAAGCTCTTTTCCAAATGGGTGCCGCGTTTTCTCACAACAGAGTAAAAAGAACATAGAATTGATGAATCTCGGCGCTGACATGTTTATTCAAAATAAGTCGCAGTTTTTACATTGGTATGTCACAATGTATGAAACATTGATATACGGATCTACACCTGAATCAAATGGACAGTCATCTGAGTAGACAGCACTCTGCTGTCAGAACAAACTGCCAGAAAGATTATGGCTAGGTTAGTTTGGCTATTGACTATATATATATATATATATATATATATATATATATATATATATATATATATATATATATATATATATATATATATATATATGACTATTTAAAACATGAAGAGACCACCATGCACCATGTCACAAGTCGATTAAAAAGAATCGCAAAAATGCACGAAGTAGGCTTTGAATTGCTTCCGAACCGACCGTGTAGTCCATATCTGGCTCACAGCGATTTCTACCTTTTTCCGATCAAAAAAAAAATGCTCTATGGCAAGAGATATCGCTTCTATGAGGAAGTAATCGCCAAAACTAAAGACTATTTTAAGGGCAAAGATAAATCGTTTTACAACGGCGAAATCGAAAAATTAGAAAAAGCATTAGAATGATTATATCGCCGCCAAAGGAGATTATTTTGCAGAATACAAAATATCTTTTGCAAAAAAATGTATTAAATATAAAATTTGAAATAATTGTGTGGTTCTACCTGTAATGTACTTCTGTTCTCTGTGTAACAAACGTAAAATCGTGGACGCTATTCGACGAAGTAAAAACATTACATCTTCCTACTTTGAACATTATGTAATTTAAATAAGTTCTCCTACTTTTGTTTGATATTTAATATTTTTTTTATAACAATAAGACACAAAAATATCTTACCAATACCACTAGCACCATAACCCTCCTCTTAATGCTTAGAGTGGGTAATTACCGCAAAACAACCCCAATAAATAAGTAATTTTAGTCGTTCGTACACCCCCTAACCCCTCAAAATACCATACTTCATTAATACCCTGCGTTACGGTAGCCATAACAAAGCAATTAAGGTGTAATTGCAAACAGTTTATGACCCTACACCCCTTAAAGATGTCCCCTAAGACATCCTTATTCACTGGCCCTACTGAGGTAACTTTGTCGCGTAAGAACTGTTAAGGGTTGCTGGTAAGCGTCTGCAGAAACGAAATGGGATTACGATATAAGACAGGATAAGAATATCTTATTAACTAAGAGGGTATTACGTCTGGATACGAATTATTGTTAACTCATGGTAAACAATATGCTGTTTGTATGAAACTAGAAATTACTACTATAAATACAGTTTTTCGTATAAATACAGATGTAAACTGTAAAAGTATACGTGTATATGGACATATTTAACACCACCTAATTAATTTGCATATATTTCCATTGGATCGAATATCAAAATGTGATTGGCCGATTAAAAAGTAAAACTAGGCAGACATATGTCAGAAGAAATACTGATCATGCGTACAACCAGACCTTGCACTATTATTTAGCTTGAGCTCTAAAGTAATCTTCCAGCAAGCATTATTCAAAATAAAACTAAATAATATCATTCATGGTGGTCTAAAGATTAAGAAGTGATTAGTACTAAGCAAGCAGGAGAACGTGTTGGGAGGTATGGAATGTAATAGAAAAACCAAAAAACATGTTCATTAATACAAGTATTTGCGCTGCATACTTGAAAACTGGGACGGCACACGAGATCAAATACGGAATAGAGCAACCTCTAGTTTAAGTAATCGGGTGGAATATAAGGATGTTATCGATTTATTTCTTTCAGTTTTTTACTTTAGATTCCTGTAGTTATTTTTGGTCAGTAGTAGCTATAATACACAGCTTACGGGTTCGCGAGAATGAAATCATGTGCTCTTAATATAGGCCAGAAACTTTCTTATTTTTTTTTAAATTTCTTCTAGTTGACCGTATCGTCACCATCTATGCGAATTTAAAAGTATATGTTATATACATTAAAATTGGAATTTTTATGCAGCTTTTCTTAGGGTTTTAGAATCATAAAAATTTTCAGAACGTTTTCTTGTACTCTGATTTGGAAGATATGAATATTGTATAAATTGCTGAGTCACACGTTAACCAATTTCTCACTAGACCAAAGTGGTATCAATAAAACTGTCGTATTTTCGACTGTATATTTGTTGTCTTTTGGAATCATAACTGCATTTTTTCTTCGCAATTCTAGGCCTAAAGAGTAATGTCATGGGAGTTAGATTGTGCGAGGAACTAAAAAATCTATTATTCCACAATATCTAAACTACCTATGTTACCCAATTATATTATGATTATTCATTATTATGAATGGCGACCAATTATTTAGCAATTTCAGACATGTTAGACACTTTCGTTCATTTTCATATAAGTTTTTTGCTGTTATATCCGTTTTGACCACTTTATAGAGCTAATAAGCAATAAGTAAGCAATGTCTATTAAGAATCCTTGTTGTTAACTGGGAGTTTTCTGGGACTCAAAATAGTATATTAAAGTAACTGGATATTGAGGTCTTTAAAACACGCGCGATTTTTCGAGCACAACTTCGCAGCCGGAGTGCTCGAAATAGAGCAAGTGTTTTAAAGATCAGTTATCCACGAATACTTTACGCTATTTTTTTATTGGTACACTTTGAAATCATATATTATTACTACAAAAAAATTGAAATAACACCTAATAAAGTAAAATGGTTGAATTTGTGATGTACATTAGTATACCTTTCGGTATTATGGAAATGAGAAAAACAAAAATTAATTTGCAATCTATCACATCAGATTAATTGTTATTACTGGTTGTATATTGCATAAAAGAAGAATAAAAACAATGCTTCAAACATTATTGGGAGTGCCATTAATGGAAGTACAACCCCATTAGCTTCCGAGAATGTCGGTAGTATTAATTTGAACAGCATTTCCTCTGATTTTAAAAACGGGAGTATAAATATTTTAAACAATACTAACTGTTTTTTTTACATTTATTTAAAAGATTAAGATTTCCAAATATTTAAATAAAGCTTTTAAAATATTTGTTAATAATATTTTATTCATATTTTATTTATTTGAACCTGACCTCGGAGTAACTGCAAATGGTGTGGTGAGATTGTCTAGAATTATTCCTATGAATATGAGTCACAGGCTTTATTTTGACAATTATTACTCTTCTATACCTCTCCTCGTATATCTTTCCAAACAAGGTATTTACAGTTTAGGAACCGCAAGAAGGAACATGATTCCAAATTGTAAGTTTCCGGATGAAAAGACTATGAAAAATTAAGAAAGAGGAACTAGTTTAGAGTTTGTTGGTACTTGCGATGGTTTGAAAATTGGAAATAAGTAGCTTAGTGTGGATTCTTTACAAGAATTCAGCTGAACATAGAACTGGCGCGAAGCCTAAAGTCACACACGCTCAGTTTAGAACACAACTGGCAACGGCATTATGCAGGACAGGAGGGAGATTCACCATTGGAAAAAGAGGAAGACCTTAGAAGGCGCTACAAATAAAGAAGTCTGTATGTTCCGAAAAACACATAAGGTTCAAATTTCCGCAGTGCAATGGCTATACACATGTTGTGTGCGAAAAGTCCGGTGTGGCACTTTGCTTCACTAAAACGAAGAACTATTTTTAAAATTTTCATTTTTCCTAAATATTGTATTAGATATATCCTTACTTGCATAATGTTGTTCATAAAAAACATTTATTTTCCAAAATAAAAAAAGATTGTTGTTCAGAATTTATTTTCTTTTTTATTCGTAAAAATAACGAAAATCCATTCTGCAAACTTTTTTGTAACGAAAAATAAAAAATCATGCAGTGAAGGGATATACTGTTTGAAGTTAACAAATATTATTTTTAGTTAAAAATTTAAATAACTCTAAATACCTTTTTTTGTATATTATAGACTACATCTGTCATATAACATTAATTCTCCCTCAAGATACAAACCACAATCAGCGCTATTATTGACTAGCCACCTAAACTACGAAGCACCCGCCTTCTCAAAATTGCCCGAAGGGCAGGAAGGTGGTGACACGTCAGAAATGCCCCAAGAAGAGTTTTTCTTCTTAGGTGCTCCTTGTAGAGGAACGCACCGAGCAAATTGTTTTTGGGGGTGATTAGATTGGGAAATTGGTTTCAGGGGATGATTTCTGATTAATAGGGGTTCGGCTTTCAATATTGGGGTGTATTGAAATGTCTCTGAGTTAAGTTAATGTGCAATTGTGTGTAAGATGTAGCCAACAGTATGCTAATGAAATTGTATAAAATTGAATCAATTATTGGTTTTTAAAATTTTGATGTTGAAATAGGAATATTTCCGGAATTTCTATTTCAATAATAAATTGAAAATGGTTGTATCTAATGATTTATTACTATTATTCTTAATTATTACTACTCAAATAATATCAAAAAAAGATTTATTTAATACCATTTCCTTAAATATTAAGGGTAATATATTATTATATTATAGGTCTAGAATAGTATTTTTAACTCATTTTACAGCTGTAAACCCTCTTCAATGCTAGTTGTTAAGGTATCGGAAAGTGCCGATTAATGTCGCAAGATATGTACTTGCATAAGACAATCATTGATCATATTTAGGTACATAAAATCAAGTCTTAAGAATGATTAGTTTTAATAACGGTAACAAATTGTAGTATTGATATAAGGTTAAATAATTTTAAACTGTTTGTCCTTGTTTTAGTGTAGTGTTATGTACAATCTATGTTTAATTTCATGTTTATTACATTCTGCGCTTGCTGGATAGCCCAAATTTGACGAAGTAAGTCTAAAACGTTAATCACAAGAACTTTTATCATCCATTAACTTCGAGTTTTTTATCGAAGTTAATCAATTTTTTTCATTTAAAAAAACGTTTCTTGGCTTATTTCAGATGCCCCTGATGATGCTGTAGAAAGCGAAAGGACTTGGGCAAGATTTGATTATTAAAATTGTGCTCGATATTTGTCTTTAATTTTTCAAAGTTAAATTGTAGTATCACTTAAAAAGACATTGACATTAAAAAAACCAGCAACTAGGCATATAACAAGTTCAAGACGGTAATTAGAAAATCTACTGGAATATTTCTTTTTTTATTATTATCTCCCTTATTAAAGTTTAATTGTCATTAAACTTACATTAATCCTGGAGATTATATCTACATTAGGCCTTTTCATTAAATGTACATAAAGGCTGCTCAGGGATATCGGAATAGAGGGAATATGTGGTCAAATATTATAAATAAATTATAAATCGAAAATAATATTCTTTGGATTTCTATTTTTCGACTAAAAATGTCAACTACTCAATGTTGCATTGTCGTTACCACGACAATATATCGGCCAAAAGTTTTGAGAACTGATTCGGTAAACAGTTAGTTTCAAATCTTACTCCTAGCAGTCAAATTATACTAGATAACTCAAAGTATTATCTAGTACCTGGTTATCGATATGTGTCAATTATAAAAATACAAATTAGTGGCTCCAAAAACAAAGAGACTCAAAATTTCAAAAAACAGGATTTCTATTGCGAAAAAAACTACACCAAAAATCGGCTCCTCGAAGTAAAAAAACCAAGCAAACAAAGGAAAAAGCCACCGAAAATATGGAGCGTAAAAATTGAGTGGGAAAAAATAAAGAAATATTTACGTTCCTGTAGGTTATAATTTATAGTACCAAATTTATAGTTCAGGCGTATTACCCAAAGAGTGGTTAACATCTATTTTTATTTGTCTCCCTAAAAAGAAAAACGCAAGAGAATGCAGCGATTACCGCACCATTAGCTTAATGTCTCATACGCTTAAGTTACTACTTAAAGTCATCCATAACCGAATATATCACAAACTGGACATAGACATTAATAATACACAATTTGGTTTTCGCAAAGGCTTAGGAACACGTGAAGCTCTTTTTTCACTTAATATACTAATACAAAGATGCCTGGACGTCAATCAAGATATATACGCATGTTTTATTGACTTTAATAAAGCATTCGATAAAGTACGACATAAACATTTAATGAATGTCCTGAAATCAAAGAAGATTGACTACAACGACCTCAGGATCATATCAAATTTATACTATAAACAGCGAGCAAAAGTACGTGTTAACGAACAGCTGTCAGAAGAAATTGAAATTAGATGTGGAGTAAGACAGGGATGCGTATTGTCGCCAATTCTTTTCAATGCCTACTCCGAAGAGGTCCTGAAAAAAGCTCTTGAGGGTGAAACAGCTGGAATAAAGGTAAATGGAGTTCTCATTAACAACATTAGATATGCGGACGACACTGTGATCTTAGCCGAAAACATTGAAGATCCTCAGAGACTGGTGACCAGAATAGCAGAGTATGGAAAAGAGTATGGTCTAACAATGAATGTCAAGAAGACGAAATTTATGAGAATATCGAAAACTCAAAGAAATAACGAGAATCTTCTAATAAACGAAACCAACGTCGAACAAGTGGACAAATATGCATACCTGGGAACAATGATTAACTCCACAAATGATTACAATCAGGAGATAAAAATAAGAATAGAAAAGGCTAGAGCAAATTTCAACAAAATGAGAAGAGTTCTATGTACCAGGGATTTAAAACTGGAACTAAGAGTTAGGTTGGCGAGGTGCTATGTTTTTTCGACTTTATTTTATGGAATGGAATATTGGACCTTAAATGCGACATCAATGAAAAAACTGGAATCATTTGAGCTGTGGGTGTACAGAAGAATTCTGAAAATATCATGGACAGAACACGTCACAAACAAAGAGGTTCTGGGAAGGATGAACAAAGAAATGGAAATTTTAAATTCAATAAAAACAAGAAAATTAGAATATCTCGGACATATTATACGTGGAGAGAAATACATCTTGCTCCAACTGATTATGCAGGGAAAGATCCAAGGAAGGAGAAGCATAGGGAGGCGTAGAATGTCATGGCTGCGCAACCTGAGAGAGTGATACGGATGTACATCAAATGAACTTTTCAGAGCAGTCGTCTCAAAAGTCCGAATAGCTATGATGATTGCCGACCTCCGCCGCGGAGATGGCACTTGAAGAAGAAGAAGTTTGTTATAAATTATTTCTAATAATAATAGCAGTTGTGTGACGAATTACAGTGAAAGTAATATTACAGAAGAGTAAACTCATATCCGTATAAAAAGTACAAGGGCACATTGCACTGAACTGCGTGAAACCAAAAATATTTTATCCCAAAACGTAACTCCTCCCGAATATGTTGAATTGTCCGTATAAAACAATTTTAAAGAGTTTCTGCTCCTAAAGAGGTAATAAAATTAGCAATAATTGACACCATAGGATAAAAATAAACGCTTAAATAAAAACATATGACAATCAATAAACAGAAATATTATATGAAAAAAAAAAACGAAAGTAAACTAAGTGGGTACATAAATATATACTGATTTTGTTCCTACATTTTACAACGACGGATTGAATCATTTTGGAGCTGTTATGTACAGTAGGGAGTAGCACGCCGCTAAAATCCCGGTATTCGACAGGCTGCTACAGGGAGTGGCATCCCTGTCATACGACTTAAGGTTTGTCAGTACCGAAGGTACTTTTTAAAAAGGCCATTTTAAAGGTACAAATAACAATGTAGTGTGCATCTGATCCTTTTTTGGATGATCGTTGTAGTGACAGTGACAGGAACACTTTGGCATTGGGCAGCTTCATTGATTACCTGGAGAATTTGGATGATGCAGTCATTAGTCTGGTCACTCTTGTGGAAATTTCTCAGAGCCATTGAATGAATTGGCTTCGCTTCTTTTACATGGTAGATCCATATGTTGAAAAAGGTCTGAGTTGTTGACTAGGAATGGACCAGGTGGAATGATTATGGTGTGATTATTAGTTGGGATTGAGTATAAATGGAAGTACGTGAACGACTTAGAATGCAGGATAGAAAAATGTAAAATGAAAACAAGGGTGTGATTCGTATAGTAACCATCAAAGTCTATGATTTTATAGTATTTGGGTAATTCTTGTTCTTGAATATAGGAAACCTGTGATGGAGGGTGGTGTTTATTTGCATGGTCCATTTTACTTCTTTAAGTTTGGTGAGACCATTGTGTAAAGTTTTGATTTTTGCAAATTTATTTTCTTTTCAGCTACGTCGTTATTTATGTATTCCTTTCCTATTATTCGCCTAGTAAAATTAATATGTCATTCTTGGGTATATATTCATATATCTCTTCAACTTACTTACTTACATAATCAGTAGACCCATTTGTACCTTTCGGTGTTGGGCCGTTTATAATACAATTCATTAAATTACAATATTTTATAGTCTTCTGAGGTGTCCTAGCTCTTAACGAACTTTCTCCATTCCTTCCTATTGGATACCATCTGAGTTGCTTCCTGCCAAGTCTTACCCTTACTCTGCAATATCTGCGAGATGTCACTGTTCCATTTTTTAATGGGTCTTCCTCTTCTGTTCTTCCCTATTGGTTTGGCGTCCCACACTCTTTTTACTTGTCTATTATTGTCCATCCAGCTGAAGATCTAGGTATGGCAAGAGAGATGGTACAGGAACTCGTTGTGGCTACAGAAAGTGTAGGTTTAAATATAAATATCTCGAAAACAAAAATCATGACCAATTTGGTACCCAACCAGAACATCAGTATTGGTGGAAAAGAAATAGAACTCGTAGATAGATATAAATACCTGGGACATGAAATTATGATTGGCAGGGATAACCAGACTCATGAACTGAAGAGAAGAATCGGCCTTGGGTGGGCAGCATTTGGAAAACTGAGAGAAACTTTTAAAAGTGAGCTGCCCACATGCCTAAAGAGAAAGGTATTTGATCAGTGCGTCCTCCCAGTCTTGACGTACGGAGCAGAAACACTTACCTTAACAAAAGCAGCAGCTACCAAACTGAGAGTCACGCAGAGAAGAATGGAGCGGTCCATGTTAGGAATAACTCTGCGAGACAGAATAACCAACGAAGACATCAGGAGAAGAACCGGAGTGACTGATATCATCGAGAAGATAGCCAGACTAAAATGGAGATGGGCAGGACACATAGCCAGAATGACAGATGGGCAATGGACAAAGAGGTTATTGCAATGGAGGCCAAGGGAAGACAAGAGAAGCGTCGGTCGACCACCTACAAGATGGACTGACGATTTAAGAAGACTCAATAAAAACTGGATGAGAGCGGCGCAAGATACACGGGGTTGGAAACATGAGGAAGAGGCCTATGTTCAGCAGTGAACTCTTGAGGCTGGATGATGATGATGATGATTGTCCATCCGGGTTAGATGTCCGAACCATGCTCATTTTTTCTCCTTGATTAAGTCGAGTATCGGTTTGATTTTGAGTCTTTCTCTTATTTCTTCATTTCTGATTCTATCAGTTCTTTTTACTCCGATCGTTCTTCTGAGGTATTTCATCTCTGCTGCCTGAATTCTGCTCTGATGTCTTTTGTTTATTATCCAATTTTCTGCTCCATATGTCACTGTAGGTCTATATATTGTTTTGTATATTGTCATCTTGGTCTGTGTTAATATTTCTTTGTTATTAAGGAATCCTCTATTTAGTGCTTGGAATAGTTTTTCTGTGTTTTCCATTCAGTTGTTAAGATCGTCCTCGATGTCTCCTTTGTTGTTGATTACTGTTCCTAAGTATTTGTATAAATTTGTCTGTATTATTTTTTGTTGGTCTATCACTACTTCTATTTGATCTTCTGTCCCTTGTTTCCTTGATATTTTCATTATCTGAGTCTTCTCTTTGTTTATGTTTAAGTTGTATTTGCTTGCTTCTAGTTTCCATTTCTCTAAGTTGTATTTCAGTTTTTCTGCAGTTGCCGCAATTAATACTATGTCGTCTGCAAATATACACATCTCAGCGTTTATCATTTGCATTATGTTCCAACCGATGCAGTATTTCTTGAATGACTTCTTACATTCTTCCACTATCTCATCTATTACATTTATGAATAGCACTGGGCTGAGACTTTCCCCTTGTCTAACTCCTTGTGTTGTTTCAAATGGTTCTGACTGTATATTTAACATTCTTACTGTATTTGTTGTTTTCATGTATATATTCTTTGTTACTTCTATCAGTTCTTCGCTTCTTCTTTAGGCTTTCCCATATATCTTTTATTTTGACTAAGTCGAATGCTTTTTCCATGTCTATAAAGCTCAGATATATTTCTCTATTTTTCTTTAAGGCTTTTTTCTATTAATTGTTGCATGGTGAATATATGATCTTGTGTGTTGTGTCCTTTCCTGAATCCACTTTGTACGTCCTCTAATTTATGTTCTATTTATTTTCTGATTTTCCTTTCTATTATGGTTTTGTATACTTTTGCTGCTACACATAGTAGTGATATACCTCTATAGTTCTTACAGTCTCTTGTGTCCCCTTTCTTGTATATAGGTATAACTACTGCATTTGTCCATTTTCTGGGTATTACTTTTCTCTTCCATATTAGGTTATATATGTATAACAATTTTTACATCATCGCTTCCTGGTGCTTTTCCAATCTTTATCTTTCTTATTGCTTCTTCCAGTACTTCTTTTTCTATAGTTTCTGAATTTTCCGTGTTTCTCATGGATAGTCTCTTGTTGTGGCTTTCTTTCTCCATTATATTCGCTTGATTTCCATTCAGTATCAGCTGGAAATGTTCCCTCCATCTTTCCATTATTATTTTATCGTCGTTTATTATTGTTCCTTGTTCATTATTGGTTTCAGTTTCGTTTCTTTGTTGTTTCTTAGGTTTTTCAATGTTCTGTAAAATAATTTTACGTTTTCTGTGCTGTTTTCTTCCATTTTTTCCCCGAATTTTTCCCAACTTTTCTTTTTCTCTTTCTTAACTATCTCTTTAACTTTTGTTCTTTGTCTCTTATAATTTTCATATTTTTGTTGTGTTTTGTCTTGTATGTATTCTTTCCATAATTTCTTCTTTTCTTTTATTTCTCTTTTCACTTCATCGTTCCACCAAGATGTTCGTTTTCCTCTGTTGTTATTTCTTGTAGTTCCACATATTGATTTAGCTGTTTTTATCATCGCATTTTTAAATTTTCATGTTCATGTTCATTGTCGATCTCTTTCTCTAGCCCTTCTGAGTATCTTATTTTCGTTGTTTCCTCCCTTAGTTTCTAAGTTTTTATTATTTCTTTGTGTTTTCTGTTTATGTTCTCATTTCTTTTTATTTCTTTTCTTTTGCTTTTGAATGTGGTTTCTAGTAGATAGTGGTCACTACCAATTTCATAACTCCTTTTTACCCTTACGTCTCTTATCCAATTCTTCTCTGTTTTTTGCATTATAGTATAGTCTATAATTGATTGTTCGTCTCTTGATTTGATTTCTCTTGTGATCTTGTGTATCCTTTTATGTTGAAAGTGTGTGTTCATAATCACCAGGTTATTGTCTAGACAGAATTCGAGTAGTAATTTTTCATTTTTGTTTATTTTTTACTCCCCATAAGGTCCGATGACATTGTTCCATTTTTCTGGTTCTTTCCCCACTCTACTGTTCATGTCTCCTGTGATCACAATTTTCTCTGTACAATCATTTATCACTTCTTGTAATTTGTCCCAGAAATCATTCTTTTCATCTGGTCCATACCATATGATTACGTTTGTATTGGTTTCCTCTGTATCCATATCTATGTCTACTCTTAGTATACGTTCGTTGTAATATATCCAATATTTTACTTTGTTGATACTGTCCTTCTTTATCATGCACGCTACTCCTGCCTGAGCTCTCTTCGTTTCTTCCACTCCACTGTATATTAGTAACATTCCGTTTTCTAATATTATTGATCCCTTTCCTTTTTTCTCTGTCTCTGTTATAGCTACTATTTCAATGTTCTTATCTCTAATTTCTTCCCCCAGTTCTATTTCCTTCCCATTTATACCTCTCACATTCCATGATGCCATTTTCAAAATTGTTTTGTTCTTTTCTTTGTTTAAGTTGTACTTCAATTTGTTTTTCCTTCCGTTTGTGTTATTATCTTTATGTGTTATATCTCTTCAAGTTTCTCGTAAAACTCGTTTTTGTCTTCTTTGGAATTCTCAGTCGGAGCATATGATTTAATGAATGTTCAGTTATATTACCTGTTCTTTATTCTGAGATAAGATATTTTACCACACATGGCTTTAAAATCTTTCCCTTAGTTTACTGCTAATTAGGAAAGTTTATGACCCTGTTTGGTATTTTCAGAATACAACATGTGTATTTCTTTTTCACTATTGCCCATTGATCTTTCCATCGAATTTCTTGTAACGCTAAGATTTCGATATTGTACTTTTCCATCTCCAGCTCTTCCATTTTACCGTCTCTTAATAGATGAAGTCCATGAATCCATGAAATTCCAATGAAAATACAATTAATATTCCATTATACATATATATATATATATATATATATATATATATATATATATATATATATATATATATGTATATATATATATATATATATATATATATATACTTATATATATATATATATATCTACGGCATAAAGTGGACTCCGCCCATGTTAAAATGCAGGTTCAATTGAGCTCCGTGGTCAAGTGGATACCGATATACGGAGCTCACTTGACCATTCCATAATATTGGTTCTGTCGATTCATCAACATGTAGAGTTTAATAATTTGTAAAAATTTTTTGGAGCCCGTAAATACCCCTGTATCATAAATGTATATCGTTAAGTTCACGTGTATATATTATAGGGGTCGTTCAGATCTTCTTCATTGTATATTTCAACCATACGTTTATCGGTTTAAGTAAGCTCTGAGAGTTTGGCAACTGTGCGATTATACCGTATATTTTCAACATATACCGTGAACGGTTTATATGGGCTCCTTATTTTTATCTACTGTTTGCAGACAGTGTAATGTCATACGCATTACGCTGTGTAACAGAGGATATCGTATTACCTGGTATAACTACGTACTAAAAGGTAACTGGTTCTTTAAAAAACAGGTATATAGATACAAAAGGATTTGGGCTTATTATTTAATGGAATGTTCGCTTGCATAGAAAATTTTATTTTTTCTGCATTTTAAAAATAATGTTGTTTTTTTATTTAATATAATTTTATTAGTTCAATGCTGAACTCGATGTTTTTTTTAATTACAGAAATTTCGTAATATATTTTGTTTACGTGAGTATGTCTTTGTACGTTTTATGTAAGCATCCGATTAATAAAAACTACTTTTATTTTATCCAATCTTCTGCAATATCTTGTATAAAGCTTTTTTATTATTTTAGTTCTGCTCTTATTTGTGTACTAAATATGATATCTCGATAGAAGGTTATCTCAAAATAAATATGTTATACAGTGTAGGTGCCTTTATGCTACCCCAAGCGAGGCTGTTCTTCAACTGCTATTCTTACCATTATGTGATACAAAAAATTTTCTCTTGTGTAGGTATACGGAGACAATATAAGTGACTTTGTTATGTAAGGGGATATCATATAGTTTTTGGAGAAATATTCTGTAATTTAAGGTGTCGTAAGCGGCATTTAGAGTGAAAAATACCACCCCTGATACCCGATATTTTTCGTACTGGTCTTTGATTTAGTATTTGTGATGTACATAATCTTCAATATCTATAGCCACTTTTGCCTTTTAATTTAAGTTTTTCTTCTAATATCGGTGATATCATATTAACGATCTTGTGCAAAAGTATTTTGAATAGCTGACAAAATAAAGATATTGGCCGATAGTTTTTGTAGTCGTTGGAGTTTTTGCCAGGTTTAAGCAAGTTAACAACTTTGGCTTGTCTCTAGACTTTGGGTATCTCCATAATTTGAATACAGTTGTTCATCATCCGGATCAGCCATTGTAGTGTTTAGTACAGATTTCGTAATAAGCTTTGTGCTCAGATTCTCAATGTCGATAGTTGTATTATGTTTCAATAAATATGTAGATGGTGGATTCAAGCTCAACATCGTTAAAAGGTTCTCTCAGCTGACTGGTTTTGTCCTTTCTTACTCTACAATATAAGAATAACTCTCTTCTTAGAGTAATTCTTTGCTTCTTTTTCGACAGAAATAGCATGTCTATATCTATAATGCGGTTTTAACGATCAGCTGTATACCAAATACCCTAGGTTAGGCCCTATATGTGTTTCCTGCGCTAGAAATAAGTCAGATTCGTGTTTAGCTCATATGTCTGATAAGTTTAAGTAAAGTAAATTTTCTTGATCTTTAAAAATACCCTTAACAGTTATAGACATATGTTATTAGAATAGTTGCTCCTAAAAAGGACCAATTTGATTAAATCATATTAAAGAGGTGACTGAAGAATTAGCCGATTAATTAATTAATCATTACCCGGGGTATGCCCGATTGCGGTGGCCTTATTAGTACTTCAATCTTCGTAAAGGCTCGTTCTTTGAACCACAGAACTAATTCCTAATCTTTTACTTTTTATTAAAAATTTAAATTTTACATGCCGTGTATTACTTTTTGACGATATTCGAATCAGATTTGTATAGTAATAATTTTAGGTATTAAAGGGCCTCTTTGTGGAAAATAAATAAGTTTGTGATATCGGTCGCAACTCATCTGTAGATAATAAAAAAATAAACAGTTAAAATAAGTGTAAACAATTTCATTTACATACATCGGCGCCACTGTTTAGGTCATAGGTTTATCATAGATATCAAAGGTAACATTTTAATTCAATGTTCTATTTACGTATTTTCAACATTAAAAAAGTAGGAAAAGACATGTTAATGCTTTTATTTTTTTTTTAAATCTATTCTATTTTCTTTCTAGAGTTCCGTCTTTTTTAACGACCTGTGTTATTTTTTCAATTGGGCACTTGTCCAAGGCTATGACAAATTCTCTGTCCTCTGCTATTCTATATTAATATGACTGATTCATTATTTTCTCTAAACACTTTGTCCTCTGCTATTCTACATTAATATGACTGATTTATTTTATCTTTCTTGCAGCTATTTTAATGATTATCCTGTGTATCTTCTTCTTCTTCTTTTTATATAGACATGACTCTGTCTGTTTTTCAATGTGCCTCCAGTAAGTTGCCGTTCCATCGTTTTCGTGGTCTTCCTAATGATCATTTTCCTATGGGTTAACCGTCTCTTGCCGTCTTTACTAGTCTATTTGTTGTCATTCGGCTTATATGATTATTCCATTCTACTCTTCTATTTCTTAACCAGTTCTTGATGTTCTTTGCCTTGCATCTACGTCGTATATCTGTACTTCTAGCTCTCTAGCACTCTCCCATAGTATTTTACCATCAATTTTTCTAAGTGTTTTCATCTCTGCTGTTTCTAACACCCTTTTTGTCCTCTCTGTGTCAGGTCTTGTTTCTGCCGCGTATGTCATTATTGGTCTGATGACTGTTTTGTAAATTCTGCCTTTCGTTTCTTTCCCGATATTTTTATTTCTTCGTATTGTTTCATTTAGGCAGCCTGGGGCTCTGTTTGCTCTATTCACTGGATCTTCCACTTCAGTTTCGAGCTTTCCGTAGCTAGATAATGTGATGCCTAGATATTTAAATTCCATCACTTGTTCTATTATCTGACCTTCCAGCTCCAATTAACATCTTAGTAAATTTGCTGTTGTAACCATGCATTTTGTCTCTTTTGGGGAAATTAACATGTTAAATTTTATATGAAATTGGTGCAGGATACGTTGTAAATCATCTTCACTTTGAAAGAGTAGTATTGCAGATTATTTTAATTTGTTTTTCTTCCATTTGGTATCCTTTTTAAGTTGTTACTTTTTTATTATTTCATCCATAATCAGGTTGAACAATAAAGGACTCAGGGAATATCCCTGTCTTATCCTATTGTCAGTTTCAATAGGGTCGGTTAGTTCTTCGTCTATTTTTACTTTCATTGTGTTGTTTTGGTATATATTTTCGATCGTTTTGAGTTTTTCTAGAGGTATCTCTCTTGCATACAATAAGTGGATAAAGTTTTTTAATTTATATATCTTCTGTATATCATTATTTCTTCTGTGTATTAAAAGTTAAATTTTGGTTATTATTAAGATTCTCTTAACGTGTTTATTGTCTTGTTTCTGCGGTGCGAATATATGTGTATCATAATAGATTGTAATGCATATTTCATTTAATATAATTAAAGTGCTCTTTGCGTTTGCCAATTACTTTCTCACTTCCTCAGCGATAGGTCTTTTTTTTTCTCATCAATAACCTTATCCTCGCTCGATACAGCTATTCTAAGATATTTATATTTCACTATATGCTCTATCATTTGGTTTTTATCTCAAATTTGTACCTATGAAATTTATAATATCTAATATCTGTTGCTTTCATATGAAACTGGAATAAAACACTTGGTAGATAATGTTTATTCGTTTTAAACCAAAATATTATGAAACGAATTGGGGATATTATATTACACAAACTAAACCGCTTGTCTACAAAAATAAAATCAAGAAAATATGATACGACCGAAAAGACTAATGACTTTACAGCTAATTGCCACATAAATATCAATGTATAACGCAGATATTAGGACGATTGTATACATATAAGACAAATAACGATAAATGTTACAAATAAAGGTTAAAACATGCTTTTCAATTCGCAGTAAAAGATTTAATAGAGTTCAGCACAAAACATAAATTCGTAACAAAATTCATATACCAGTAAACGGTACTCGAGACAGCAGCAAAGTAATTTTGGCAACAAATATTTAGGTTGTACTTTACACCATTGGAATCATAGCAAACACAAATGTGAAATTAGGAAAGATTAATGTGAAATTAGAAAAATTCAATGAACCGTTGATCAAATATTCACTATTATATACTTAATTAACAATGTTGGGAATAAGAAAAACATTAAGCTAGTTTGCAATGCTTGAGAGCATTGCCCGGAAAGCAAATACAGAAAATCTCACAGTTTAATAATTAAGGTCCTCATATTATAGGGACTTTTGACGATGAGTTTAACATAGTAGTGAGTATAATTATTAGTGAGAAAAAAACATTAATACATTCAATAGAAAAAATCGCAAAAAAGGGTTCTCCAAATCAACGATAATAAAAAAATATATGGCTATCATAAGAAGACTATCGTAAGAAACAGAATAGGACATAATATTTCAATAGACCAGTATAACTTTGAAATGTTTCATCGGTCTAAATATTTGGGATTTAAGAGCACTTTTAACAAAAACACTACACAAGAGGATAACAACAGAATACAAGCTGGCAATTGCTACGTTTTAAGCAAAAAATTAAATCCAAAAATACATCCCGCAGTAAGAAAAATATAATTCTACGTATGTAAGTAAAACACGAACAATGAAAAAATAAAATAAGAGCCGATTGAGCATCGCAGAAAGAAGAATTCTTAGAGAAATATATAATTCTATTATGAATCAGATCACAAATCAATACAAAGTGCAAAACAATAACTTTATCGTTGAGATTTAGTTTCTTGTACGACGGTGCAATTTTTATATACCTGTTTGACTTTAGCATTAGTTCCCGGTCGTAAAACACTTCTGACTAAGGGGAATCTTTCTAGCAATCCTGATGTTATCAATACCTGAGTTTTACTTACATTGTCTTATATATGTATATATCCTGATTTTAGTAGTATGTATTACACTTCTGGATTTAAAAGTGTTATGAGGTTATACATATATCAGTTTGCTACCTGAATTTTCCCTTTTGTCTCTTATGTGACAACGTTATCTGCGATATCTAAAACGCTCAAATTTTTTAAAATTATATGGGTCTATTGTTACGTTGTATGCTCTATTTTACATCGTCTCTTTTGTCTGTTAATGAACATTTATTTGGTTTTCTCGTTACTATTATACGGTTTTTTTGCTGGTAATAGCACTATTCTATAGTATTCTAATATTTAATCTATGGAATAAATCAGGATAGCGGATAGATATTCTTTACTTTCTCGGAGAAATTATATTGTAACACACAAAAACCCTATTAAATTGCCAAAAACTTCCTTGCATATTCTACTTACTTATGAGGGGCAGCAGCAATATCAGTACCATAATATTGCATATATTCCTGGACTGGCTAATCGTTGGATAATAGGAAGTATGAATGTAGCAGTTTTAATGGTTTGTGACTGCTTGCTAAAATCGGGGAGCAGAGATATCAGTACCAAGTTAATGTCTATAGGAGTTGCGGATACATTTTCTGATAGTATAGAAGTCGCAAGTACAGTTCCCATGTATTTTGTGAAAGATGCATAAGGTATTTAGACATCGTTTTTTGTAAAATTAATGTTTTAGATTTTCAGATGTATAAACTTGACGTTCATTAATTTGGACTCATTTAGTTTAGGTTTCCAATTTTAAGTACATATGAATTGTATTTAATAACAGTTATAATTTTTTTGCTGCTACTTTGCTGTTGTCAAATACTGTGAGTATGACAGTGTCATTTCCAACTATGACCATGTAGGTATACTATTTGCAGGTTAAACTCCCATGCTATACTTTAGCAAAGGCCTAAGCTATGTCAAAAAAGACTAGCACAATTTTTTTTTTCTAAAACGTGTTTCTCAACAAGTTTCTCACTTAGTTACCTATATCGATAATTCTGTATATTCAATTAATCATAGGATACTTTTTATCTCTGAATAAAAATTATCGGTTTGGAATCAGCTCTTTTCTTTTATTATTGGTTTCATTAACTTAAGGTGGTTCTTAACTAGCTGTTTCTCAAATAGTTTTAACATTACTGATTTAACAAATATGAACAATTTGTTATATAATATTTTGAAAAATTTGATTCATTTATTTTGAAAAATTATGTATATATGCAAGTCTCACCATATTTACTGATTCTTCATCATCATTCTCTTTGCCTTTATCCCTTTACGCCTTATCCTTATATACTGAGATATCTTTCTATCTTTCGCCATATCAAGATGAATTTCTTTCATACACATATTTCTCCTATTCGTTTCCCGTCATCTCTTTTTCGGTCTTTCTCTCCTACTACTTTCTGGGACCTGGAAAACCAGAATCCTATGTATTGCATGACTCTCGTGTCGACGATCAACATGCCCTAATTATCGTAACCTATGCTTCCCCATTTTTACATAGATGAGGTGCTGCGCCTAGACTTCTGCTAATATTTTAATTTTTAATTTAATATTTTCTTTTTAAGCCACCCATCCATCTAAGCATTGTCATTTCGTTCAAATGCATTCATTGTTCTTATTTTTTTAACTGTCCAATTACGGTTTTATAATAGTTTTATGGAATTTACCTTTCAGTTTCGTAAGAACTTTTCTATCATACAAGACATCACTTGCTTCTTTCCATTTTATCCATCCTTATTTGAGTCTACTATATCTCCATCTATTTCCCCATTGCTTTGTAACATTAAATCTAGATTCCTACCTAAAACGATTTTTTTTTTCAATAATTTCACCAGTCAACATTACAACCTGATTTAAAGTGAAGTTGAAGTTAATTTTTAAATGCACACTTAAGATACTCTGGTTTTGTCTTCCTTAGTACCTTTTTGCTCAATCGCCCATCTTCATTGTCTCAATCAGTAATCGAATTCTCTCTCCTTATCTCTTACTAACACCACATCGTTAGCATACATCAGGCACCATAGAATATCTCCTTGACATGTTTTCGTTAATTTTTCCAACACTAATTAGAAGAGAAAAGGGATTAGCACTGACCCCTGATGCAATACTATTCTTAAATTAAATTTATCAGTCTTACCCTCACCTGTTCTAACATTAGTTTTCCATTACTTGCCTTATGATAAAAATTGCATCCGTTGTTGATTTGCCTTGCGTGAATTTAAACTGATTTTCTAATATTTCTATTGGTTGGTAAGTTGACTTTCTCTCTTTTAAAAGCATTTACTAACAGTGGCCATACCTAGTGCTACTGCTAATTCCAGTATATTATCTGCTGCGTTATTTCTAGTTCCATCTATATGTTCATTTCCTCTGTCTAATTAGCCTATATTAGCGTTGAAGTTACCTTCTATTATGAGTCATTTCTTAATTGGAATATTTCTAAGTCTACCACCTAACTGATCACAGAAAGCTTTTCTTTTATCGTCACCTATTTACACATAGCGACATGGATTATGCCTGGAGGAACAACCGCTAACCAAATTGATCATGTCTTGATAGACAAACGGGCCGCAACAAGCATACAAGATGTGAAAAGCCGAAGAGGAGCATGCTGCGGATCTGACCATCTTCTAGTACAGATAAAATACAAATGCAGAATTCAGAGAAACAGGAAAGAAAGACAGGAACAAAGAACAGAACAGCTAAATATACAAAAATTTAAACAACAAGATGTCACACAGAACTACGAAAGAGAAATAACACAAACACTGACAGCACTAGGTACCAAAGAACATTGGGAAGCAATCAAAACAAAAGTTATTGACGCAGCAAGAAAAATCATAGGCAAGAATAAGAAAAATAAAAAAAGGGAATGGTTCAATGACTAGTGTAATAAGGCCATACAGAAAAGAAATGAAGAACACAAGAAATATATGGAAAGAAGAACCAGAGAAAGAAGGGCAAGTTACCAAGATTCAAGACGGAGGGTAGATAAAATATGCCAAACAAAGAAAAGAAAATACGAAAACGGAATATACAGAAAATGGAAGAAAATGTTCAGAGCAACAATATAAGACAGGCGTACAGATATCTACGCAATTTAAGAGAAGGATATAAACCTTGAACAAATCTATGCAGAAATCAAGAAGGGCAAATAACCAGTGGTCCAAAAGAAATAAAATCAGTTTGGAAAACCTATTTCCAAACTCTTTTAGGGACACAAGAAAATGAAGATCATATTGACATGCATCACAATGAGGGAGACACCGAAAATATAGAACCCCCAACGATGGAAGAGGTAAAACAGGCAATACGAGCACGAAAGATCAATAAGGCTCCAGGTATTGACAACGTCTCACCTGAGCTATATAAATTAGGTGGCGATCACCTAGTAGGACAAATGCATGTGCTCATGAACAAGATTTGGAATGATGAAAAGATCCCTAATGATTGGAAAACCGGGATTATATGCCCAATTTATAAAAAAGGGGATAAACTAAAATGCGAAAATTATCGCGGCATAACCCTCTTGTGCACGGCGTACAAAATTTTTACTTACATACTAAACAAACGACCGGTTTCTGAGAAGAAAGATCTACAACTGACCAACTATTCACAGTGAAACAAATCTTAAACAAATCGTGGGAATACGACATTGACGTCCACAACATATTCATAGATTTCAAACAAGCCTACTACTTAATTAATTGGAACAAGTTATATCAAATATTGCAGAGCTTTAATATTCCCCAAAAATACATCCGACTGGTAAAAACAACAATGGATTCGCCAATAGCAACTGCCAGAGTCCAAAATTAGCTCACTGAAAATTTTACGATAGCCCAAAGATTAAAGCAAGGAGACGGGCTTGCACCGACACTATTCAACCTGACCTTGGAATCTGTGATAAGACAGCTGATTATTGGAAGAGGTAATCTCCTAACAAATAAATCAATACAGATTGACCTATGCCGATGATATCAGCATCATGTCTTGCAGAACAGAAGAGGCGGCAGAAATATATTCACAATTAAAATCAAAGGCAAAAGAGACCGGACTAGAAATAAATATTCAAAAGACAAAAAAGTTAACACAGGCAAGAGCTAGGGGAAACAGACGCACAGTTGAATTAGAGGACGATATTGAAACGGTAGAAAGTTTCATATATTTAGGAGTTACATTAAAGACGGATGAAACAAAAGAGCCAGAAATCCAAAGAAGAATAGTAAAGGGAAACAAAGCTTATTTTTCACTCGATCATGTGTTTCGCTCCAACAACACACATTCAAATCAGGGTCTACAAAACTATTATCAGACCAATAGTATGTTATGTACTCTCAGCTGACTGGTTTTTTCCTCTCTCACTTTGAGTTTTTCTTTGCTTCTTTGCCGGCAAAGATAACACTTTTCTATTTATCACATTGTTTTATCTGCACTAGAAATACGTCACATTTGTGTTAGACACATGTCTTACCTATGAGTTTTAGTGAAGTAAAGTTTCTTTATCTCTAGATATGCCCTCAATTTTTATAAACATAATTAGAATAGGTTTTGCTAAAAGGTTCGATTTGACAAAATCATATTGCACGGGTGATTGAATAATTAGCCAATTAATTAGTTAATCATTCTCCAGGGTACGTCCGATTGCAATGGTCTCATTAGTACTTTAATCTTCGTGAAGCCTCCTTCTTTTGACCCCTTAAGTAATGGCTTATCATTTACTTTTTATGAAAAATTTAATTTTTATATACAGCCTATTACTATTCGACGATATTTCGAATCAGATTTGTGTACTAATAACTGTAGGTAATAAAGAATCTCTTTATGCAGAGTAAATAAGTTTGTAATTTCAGTCACAAGTCGTTTATATGGATAATAAACAGTTAAAATAAGTGTTCAAAATTTTAACTACCTATATCGGCGCTATTGATCTTGACAATGGCTACTTAGACATAGTATTTTTTAGTATGTAATATATTCTGGATCATATTACATACGTGCTAATATGCTGTACTAATACTGTTGAGCGATATTGATATATTTAATGTATGGAGGATATACTGTTCTCATTCCTATTTACTATGCACGTGTTTAAAAATAATATTTGAAAAAAATATATTGAAGAGAAGTACTTTTACCTATGGTAGCGACAATCAAATTTATTTCTTACACTTTAACGTTTCGTGGTAAAAATGATTTTGTGTGAAAATAATGGTAATTAAATAAAGGCTTTGGAATATTTATTGAGTTTAATCTAACTGCAAGATTGGTATAATAAATTATTTATCCCTACAATATGTGATGAATTTATTTCTATTGTATTGAAATATCTGCAACTCATAAGAGTGAACAAATTACAGAAAGCGAAATTTTACTCTCTAATTATTGATTCAACACCTGATATAGATCAGCGTACCGTCATTCTTCACTATGTTCTTTTAAGTGGTATAAAAGAGGGATTTTTGAGATTTGAGACTCATCAAACTGATGGTTCGGTAGTCACTACATCTTTTTGCATTTGCTTTTTTAGGTATCGTCACAAAAATCGACAGCCGCCAATCCGTTGGTTTATAGCCAGTTTCATAAATTTTATTAAACAGATGAAGGAGAGATATTTTACCTGAACTTTGGAAGCACTTTATTATTTCACTCGGTATTTCATCTGGTTCCGTCGCTTTTCGGGTCTTTGCTAATCGTATTGCTTGTTCAATTTCGTCCATAGTTATGTCAGGTCCTGTAACTACTTCGTTAATTTTAAGCTCGGGCCTTTCATCACTAAACAGTTCCTCAATATACTCTTTCCATCTGTCTATTTTATGCGAATTAGTGATAGTCAGTTTTCCGTCTCTATCAACGTTGTTATTTGCCTGTTTTTTGTTCTGACCTGTCAGTTGTTTTATTTTTTTATACATATTAAATGAATCATGTTTTCCCTGTAATTCTTCAATTTCTGAACATTTGTTTTCGAAGTATGTTTGTTTTGCAGATTTTATTTTAGTCCTTATCTCTTTATTAATTACTTTATACATTTCTACGTTTTGGTTCTTAAAATTGCGTCTTTTTTCGATCAAATTCAAAATCTCATCGTTCATCGACTTTTGCTTTTTTTGACTGCTCTCTTTTAAGTTTGGAGTTGAGTTGCTTATAATCGTTTTGATTTGGTTCCAATGATCCTCGATGGATTCTTGGTATTCATAATTATCAAAATTGCTCTCTAAATTGTTTGCAATCATCTGGCTATTATTTCTAATAAAATCCATATACAGTTTGTTATAGGATCGTTGTTGCTTTATCCGTTTAAGTTTTAATTTTATTTCTGCTAACAACAGGTTGTGATCAGATGGAACATCGGCACCAGGAAGAGTTTTTACAGACTTTACTGCATTTCTGTAACGCTCACTGATAGTTATGTAGTCAAATTGATTTCTGACGATATTACGGGGAGTGTTTGCTGGAGATTTCCATGTAAATAATCTCCGTTTAGGTAGTTTGAAAAAGGTGTTCTTTATACATAGGTTATGTTCTTTGCGGAGCACAGAGCCACGTTCTCTGTCGCTCACGTGGGTAACTCCAATCTGGCGCGTCCATGTCGCGGGGATTGGCATCTATCATTTCAGTAGGCCGGAGTGAATACATGGCCAAGTCCAGATCGGGACCCAGTTCTGTGGGGTATAACACTGACCCCTACCTAGGGATACAGGTGAAGACCACAACGGTAGGCACGGCGGAGAAGAAGATCTTCGGTGCGACGTGGATGGCGGAAGTGGCATCCCTGGATTTTAGGGATGGTATAAAATCAAACCGATAGTTATAGTTATACTTGCAAAATTACAACTAAACACCCGTTACTCCATAAAGATCATTCAAGTCTATGCACCAACATCGAGTCACGCTGACGAAGAAATAGAACAGTTCTATGATGACTTGTACACAGCTGTTTCAGAAGACCAAGAACATTTTAGGAAAATAGGAATAAGCACTGATCCAGCTGAAAATGCCCTCGGAAATTTTGGCACACCAGATAGAAACGAAAGGGGCAAAATACTCTTAAATTTCCTATTAGAAAACAATCTATATTTAATGAATAGCTTCTTTTATAAGGAAATCCATAGAAGATGGACTTGGAAGAGCCCCGATGGTAAGACAAAAAATGAGATCGACTTCATCATCACTGACAAAAAACATATAGTCAAAGATGTTACAGTCTTAAATCAATTTAGAGATTTCTCAATACAACAAGAGAAGACGTAAATAACCTAAACGAAGAAATAGTAGATACATTAACACAAGCTCAGGAAAAATCTGGCTTTAAACATGGAAAAGAACAAAAAATTAGTAAAGAAACGAAACAAAAAATGGAAGATCGTAGAATGCTCAGAAGTCAAGGAAATGTTGACTCACAAGATATAAACAGTATCAATAAAGAAATCTCTAAAGCCATCAGACGGAATATTAGAAAATACAACAAGAAAATTATAAAAACTATAGAAGACAACAAAAGCATGAAACCATTGAGGAGAAAAATGGAAAATGGCAAAAAAGAAATCTTCCAACTTAAAGACAAAAATTGAAATATTATCTCAGATAAACCAAGCATATTACATATAGTAGAAAGTTTCTATGAAACATTATATAAAAGTCAAGTTATTCCAGAGCTCATCGAACAACCAATACAAAAGGTATATAATGTAGGATCGGAAGATATACCAGATATATCACGAGAGGAAATTCAACATGCCCTCAAAAATATGAAAAATAATAGAGCTCCGGGGGAAGATGGTGTAGTCATTGAGACAATTAAACTAGAAGGTCCACTTTTGATGTCCCGAATCCAAACACTTTTTAATCTATGTCTGCATAGTGAAAACATTCCAAGTACATGGAAGAATTTGGTTACAATCCTCCTCCACAAAAAAGGGGATAAATCAGATCTCAAAAACTATAGGCCAATTAGTTTGCTTAACCACCTATACAAGCTCTTTACTCGAACACTGACAAACAGATTAGAAGCAAAATTCGATTTCTATCAATCAGAAGAACAGGCAGGATTTAGAGCGGGACACGGAACAAACGACCATTAGCAATGCCTTAAAACTCTAGTTGAAAAGGCTATCGAATATAACAGACCCCTTGCTCTTATCTTTGTCGACTTCCACAAAGGATTTGACACAGTCGAAACAGTTGCTATTTTAAAAGCACTATCAGAATGCAGAATAGATCACAGGTATGCAAATATTATTCGAAATATATACGATAATGCGACAACAACCGTTAACCTCCACTGCATAACTGAGAAGATAAAAATTGGCAGAGGGGTACGGCAGGGAGATACCTTGTCGCCAAAACTATTTATAGCAGTTGTGGAGTACGCATTTAAACGGCTAGAGTGGGAATCAAAGGGTATTAGCATCGATGGAAAGATATTCAATCATCTCAGATATGCCGATGATATTGTTCTCATAACAGACAACTTAGGAGAAGCCAGAGTTATGCTACAATAACTACAGCAAGTAACCCAGAAAGTAGATTTAAAAATAAAATATGGAAAAACAAAAATGATGACCAATCTCGTCCCCAATGAGCTAATAGAAATCGAAAAGTCGCCCATAGAACTTGTGGAAAAATATGTGTATTTGGGTCACGAAATAAGGTTAACGCGAGATAACCAAACATGCGAGCTACTTAGAAGAATAAGTCTGGGTTGGGCTGCATTCGGAAAAATGGGAGACGTATTTAAAACAAATATACCAATCCATTTAAAAAAAGAAAAGCTTTTAACCGGTGCGTTCTACCAGTCCTCACATACGGAGCAGAAACCTTAACTCTCACAAAAACATCAGCCGAAAAATTAATAAGGACACAACGAAAGATGGAGGGATCAATGCTTGGAATAAGCTTAAGAAATAGAATAAGAAACGAGGAAGTTCGTAGACGAACCGGAGTGGAAGACATTATCGAACATATTACAAGGCAAAAATGGAGATGTGCAGGACATGTTGCAAGAATGAAAGACGACAGTTGGACAAAAAAATTGCTTGAGTAAAGACCACGGACTGACAAGCTAAGCCGAGGAAGACCCCCAACGCGATGGACCGACGACCTCAAAAGAATCGTGACCAATTGGATAGCAGAGGTGCAGAACAGAAGCAGATGGAAAAGTCTAGAGGAGGCCTATGTTCAACAATGGACAACTCAGGGCTGATTGATGATGATGATGATGTTCTTTGCAAAATCTGAGAAATAATCTCCTCTTTCATTTTTCTCGCCCAGTCCATAACATCTAATAATGTTACTTTGTCTGCCTTTTCCTATCTTAGCATTAAGGTCACCCATCAGAATAGTAAGATCTCTAGTCTTGAGTTGGTCAGTGACGGTATTTACATCGGCGTAGAATTTTTATGTTCTTCCAGTTCACTTTCCGCTGTCGGTGCATACACTTGTATTAAATTTATATTTCTGGGTTTCGCGTTCAACTGAATCATTATGACCCGTTCAGATACCTGGCATATCGCCCTGTCACATTTGCTAACATCTTTTGTGACTATGAATCCTACACCATTACGATGATAATTACTGTCTTCTCCTGCATAATACACTTCATGATCATCCACATGGCATTGGCCAGATCGGGGCCATCGCATTTCACTAATACCCAGAATTGATATTTGCAGTCTTCTCATCTCATTTATGGCATTCTGTGTTTTTCCGGGTTCATATAAACTCCGCACATTCCATGTGCCTATTCTACAGCTTTTTTCGATATCAAATTTGACCGTTGTAAAGACCTTCTTCTCCGCCCTGGATGCCGTTGTGGTCTTCATCCATAACCCTGGAGAAGGGACCCTTAACACGTACTAGTTTCCCGGGCCAGGAAACACCTGGAATCTGCGGAAGGCAGGGATTGATTCACTTTCCCTGATAGGACTGTCCAAAAAGGAGTTCCTACCCGCTATCCGCGAATCCCTATATACAGCAGTTTTAATATATTAAAATGAGTGAATTTATTATCTAAGGGGATGTCATATAGTTTTTAGAGAAATTCCCTTTAATTTAAGGTGTCGTAAGCGGTATTTAGATTTAAAAAAATCTCACCCCTGATGCCTGATATCTTTCGTACTCGTTGTTACTTTTTGCACTCACGATGACCTCTATTAACATAAGTGACCAATTTAAAAAGTGATTTATAAATTATTGTAATTTAAATTTTATTAATTTATGAAACAAATATTGCACGTCATAAACTGTAGCAATCAGAAAGTTACTAAGATCTCCCTGCTGTACAGAGTTTTCTATAATTTTATGTGGTAACAAATATTCGAGTACTACTACTTTCTTAAACTGTTACACGTAAACTCCACTCGATATACGTACATTTATATGATAAATGTTTCAGTCCGATGCATTAAAAGAAAATACTAATGCATAAAAATGGAAACTTTCCAAGTTTATAATAGACGCTTACTTAAGTTTAAAAATAATTAAAACAAGTAATATAAATTACTACCTTGCCTATTAAACATAAAAGTAATATAAATTTATATGTCGGTTAACAATTTATATTATAATAATTTTAACTACGTTAGCCAAGTATCTATGAAATTCCTCGATGCCTAAATTGATGAATATTAATATAAATTTCAAGTCCCACAATATACCTGCTGTAAAATTTCAAAATCTACGACTAATAAAATTATTGGCAACATTGCAGGAGCTTAGTTTTGTACCAGACAAGGTGTATACGGATCCCAAAAATGTTTTAACGTATTACGGAGCCTACTTGATCCTATGCGTTGGTCGGAGTTTACATAAAGCGCTACTTAGATAATAATATACTCGGTGTATATTCTCCTAGAGTTCGTATAACACCGTTTTAGTACGGAGCCCACATTAACCGCTAGATCTATATATATATATATATATATATATATATATTTGTTCCTTTAAGATATTTGGACTCTTTCAGTATATCTGTTTTATTTTCTTTCCCCATTTCCTTCACTATAGGTCTGTTTTTTTATTTTTTGGCCATCTTGCTTTAATATTTTTTATATCAGTTATTTTTTGTTTTTTGTTACGGGTCTATCTCAGTTCTTGGTTTTTGCATTAATGTTTGGATTGTGCTTTTTAAAGTCTCTATAATATTTTCCTTGTCGTTCGTCTGTTCCGTATATTACTAGGTTCTTCCTTTTAATGTTTTTTTAGCATTTCTATTCTTTCTATTTGGATTTTAATTTTTTCTTTCATTAAGTCTAACTGTATATTACCCAACTTTTCTTTGACTCGTTTATTGTGATCCTCCATTGTTTGCAGTTTCTTTAAGATTGTATCTAATGTCGTGTTCGCCATTTTAACCTTCGGTGACAGTGGAAGAGAGTACATCCTCTTCAACGGATCAAAGGTTCTTCTCCATCCGTCGATAGAACAGAAAAATTTTTTCGCCAACATACTTTCTTTTTCTATATATTCTGTACAGTCCGACAACTTTGCCAGAATATCTGTTGGCCTATCGCTTGTTATTATTAATAAACCAGTATTTTAGGTTAGCTTCATATACGTATATTAACACAGACTAAGCAGTCTGTAGAGCTAAGTGCCGACCCCATCCTTTTTTTAATTGTTCGTTGTCCCTGTAATACATCAAGTAAGTATTGATTGACAGATCAAACAAACGCAAGATATCTTGTCGTTAGTATGCGCGGCCGGTGTATTCGTTCTATATTAATAATATATACGTCTATGGTTAGCTTATGCTTCTAAATTTTTATATATTTTTTAATCTTCCAAAAATTTCTTGATGTCGTTAAAATATTTTATTTGTTTTTAAAAAAAGTTTATTGAGTTTGAAAAAAAAGGAGGATACGAATGCGTGTACATAAAACAATGTATAAATAAAACAAAAAAAAAACTTATTAAAATTATTACACATTTTTATCATCATCAGCCTCTCTCAATCCACTGCTAGACATAGGCCTGATTCAACTAGTTTGCGAGTCCATCTTCCGTCCTTCATTCTGGCAACGTGTCCAGCCCATTTCCATTTTAAGTTACACCTTCTTTCAATGACGTTTATGACTTTGGTCTTAGCTTGTAGATCTTCGTTTCTAATCCTGTTTTATAAAGTGGCCCCTATCATTGATCGCTCCATTCTTCTCTGCGCTACTCTTAGTTTTTGTGCGTTTTTCCTTGTGAGCGATAATGTTTTTGCACCATAGGTCATCACCGGTAGCACGCATTGGTCGAAAACTTTTTTCTTCATATTAGTTGGGATTTCACTCTTAAAAATGTTCCTAAGAGCTCCGTATGCTGCCCATCCTTGTATTATTCTTCTGGATACTTCGGTTGTTTGATTGTCCTTACTTATCTTAATTTCAATCTTAATTTTAATTTTAATTTGAATTTCACATTTTTATAACTTACCGATATCGTTCTACTTGAAAAATGGGCTTACCTGAAAATAATATAAATAATTAGAACGAAAATAAATAAGATGACAAAGTAATATGATTTTCCCAAATAGGAACTCAGAGATTAGAATATAAGCATATAATAGGTCAGCATATAGAAGAAAAAATAATAGATACGAGTATATTGTAAGTGATGAAGTTTTGTAATACTCGTACAGCTGGTTCCTAAAAAAACTGATACTCTTAGAGCGTATTTTCTAGAAAATTAAGCAGTGTATTTAAAAGGATACATACTTATTATTTACATACTGTCACTGTCACTGCCAAATCTTAAAATTTGTCAGATAACTTATTCTGTTCAACATCAAAAAAATGGCTCCACATGCTAGCAAGGAACTAAAAGCAAGAATTGTAACGAAATTAGAAGATGGTTGGTCACTATCTGTCGGTACGAACCATTTTAACGTAAGCAGAACAACAGTTTCTAATATTAATAAAAGATGGAGGGAACAAGAAACTCTCAAAAGAAAGCAAGGTTCTAGAAGACCAAAAATATCTACCGCTCATGAAGATCTACGCTTTTGGAGAGATCATAAGAGATTCCGTTAAAAAATGCGAAACCTGCAAGAATTATCTCACAGTTTCCAGTAAGAAAGACAACAACTTGGCGCAGAATTAAAGCATCGCTTCTTAGAAACCGAACTGCAGCAAAAAACAAGCTCTTACACTACAACAGAAGCAATCAAGACATATTTGCTTTAAACCATCAGCTACAAAATCAAGATTTTTGGGACAGGGTAATATTTACATATGAGAAATGTTTTCAATCTTCTAAAAAGGGCAAAGTTGGGGTGTATAGACCAGATAATAATAGATTTCTTCCTCATACCTTGATAGATATCGGACAGCTGGTCATTTTAGCGCCAATGTATGGGGATGGATTTCATCTAGAGGAATGTGAATGGTATGGCGTATTGATGACAGGTTAGTTGGGCAGACTTATCTGAATATTCTAGAAAACATCATATTTCCCAGTGTAGAACAGTTGTACCCAGAAAATAATTTTATCACACTGCAAATATAATAAACCAGTGGCTCCAGAATAACAACATCGAATCCTTACCATGGCCCAGCTACAGTCCAGATTTAAACTCAATCAAGAATGTGTGGGGGTTATTATAAAACGTTTATATCGACGTAATTTTATACCTTAAAATGTTAAAGAGCTGTAGCACGATATACAAAAGGTTTGGGAAGAGCTCTCTGAAGAAGACAATTTCATAGTTTCTTTCACGCAGATGGACCGAAGACTACAAGCTGTTATCAATGCTGATGGAGATATTACAAAATATTAATTTTATTTTTACATATTTAGTATAAGTATTTAGTATAGTTTTGTTCTTCCAGATCCTCTCTTTCTTTCGAGAGTTTCTTGTTCCCTCCATTTTTTATTAACGGAAAAACTGTAGTACTGCTTATGCTAAAATGTTTTACTACGTCTAATAGTCCCCAGTTATCTTGCATTTGGTTACAATTCTTGCTTTAATAGTTTGTTGAGTTAAATTTATTTAAAGTTTATTTTATTCCTTAATAATAATAAAAATAAGTACAACAACCCTATTTTATGTAAAAACTATCATTTATATACTCTTTATAAAATGCAGTTATTCAAAAAAATATCAAAATTTAGACCTTAATAATTATTACAATTTATGAATTTACATTATGTAATCAACTGTTTGTTGTTTGTTTGTTTATTTTATTATTTGTCTGTCATAATAAATATAATATAATGTCAGACCAATCAGATACACTGCTCAAAATAATCAAATCTTACCAAGAGTCGTATAAGTTTATTTAGGAACCAGCTGTACATGACTTTGGCTACTCCAATGAATAGTATTATGCTACTTTATATTTTTTGTTTTGCTTATTTTTACCTGATTTTAATTTAATTTTTTGATATCACGACGGTTACCAGCATATATCTTTAAAATTCTTCCAAACCTGTTTACCTGCTTCAATATATTAAAAATTATATGAAGAAATTGTAAATAAAAGTGTATAAATAATTTACAATACCATCCACAATAAAATACTTAAGCATTTGATTATCATTCTCTCTAACAGGGTCACAATGGTGATGTTGTGTTAATAGAACATGCTTAAAGGGAGTTGGAAGAAAGATTGGCGTGAATACAGATTCTTGAAGAAAAAGGTGTAAAACTGAAGTAACAGAAAAACAGATGTATAGAATGTACACTTCCCGTCATATAAAACTGGTACACTTTTTTTTCCCAATGTAAACCTGGGTTCAGACTGGATACAGTGGTTCGTGAATTAATTCGCTGTTGCCATCACAGATAACGGAATTGCACTAAATCTAATTAAAAAAAATAAAGTTATTATTAGATAGGTATTATTTTTATCATTAATAATAAAAAACCGTATTTAATAAATTTAATAACCAGAGATAGGGTTCAGCTAATATCCAAAATATTTGAAGGATCTTTAAACCTAGATTATTGGCACAGGGAACATTGGAACGCATCTACTGTATCTAATTTTTTACTTCAATTACCTAGCAAACACGAACTGTATTTTGTATCAATAAGTTTAGTCACAGGCCAACTACCAAAATTAATTTATTATTTATTATATGAACGATAACATTAACAAAAACTAACATTATACTTTATCCTACGTAGATTATAAAGTGACAGATCCAATACCTCACTGTAATGTTTTATTATAATAATTTAAAGTTATGTCTAGATTGATTTTATCTATCACTATATTTGAATTGAAATATTTTCATAAATTATAATAAAACACAAATCAAGGTATGAGTACTTAATTGAGATAATGAAAAATTACAAAATTAATATGAGAATTTTTTAGGATGCATGTTTAAACAAATTTAATGTGACTGACTGATCGAGAATTCTCGATGTTTTAGTTTTTAGAATACTCAAAACTGGCGGTCTGTCACACAGCCCTGCTTTTAGCTGATTTCATATAATATTTTCGTTGAACTGGCAACAGTGCCCTAGAAATTAGAATGACACATGTGACAAGATCAACTTACACAACTTGAAAAACATGATTTTCGGTAATAAGAGTTGTACCAGTTTTTTATGACGCGAACGGTACTAGTACAAAGAAGATGGTAACTTTAGACGTTAAACTGATTATCGAGAATCGTGATTTTACTATAAGGGATCAATGTTATAAAATAACAGACAAATTGATGAAGATTCATGCTATGGAGATAGAGAAGGGTGAATGAACTCAGTGGACGATCAATGAAATACCAAATATGATGTAAAGTAATTGGTTAGCTTAAAAGAAAAACGAACAAAAAATGTACTTTACGTTTGTTGCAAATGAGAACGTGAATAGCGTATATAAGTAGGGTCGATTGGTGTGACCAACACAGATTTTATGTATAATTTCATTAGCAGAGACCAGGAGTGGCTTAACGCTTACTAAAGTTCAACGCTGAAATAATAGCCACCTTATACAAAATATCGCTGAGTATTCCTGTAAAGGCTCTTGCTTACTACGAACCGTAAGATCTTTCGTGATGATCCCGTCATCTATGTTCTATCTAATGTCCACTTTGTAGATCAGTTACCTGATCACTTTGCCCATTTAAAGGAAGTATTATCTGAGCTAATTACTAGTAGTGTAATTCAGGATAAAGGAAAATGTAATTATGAAAGCTATTTTACAATTTTTTTACCGAAAGCCGTCTGTTTTATACCGGTGGTACTGCAGCCACTAAGTTTTTTGTACATCTTCCATTCACTAATAATTATTTTGCTGTTAATTTCCGGCAGTACATTTGGCGATGTGTTTGACCGGTTATGTTTTTTTAGTGAAAGTTATGTTGCTTTCGGACCCAGCATTTTTTTTATCACGCACGATGCTTTTTGGCACTTTCACGGCTAGCTCTGGACCGACGTATTTTGTAGCAAATGCTCTTCTCGCAAATTCCATATCATTCCACTACCAGTGACCCATCGAAGTCAGTTGAGTTTTTATCCACATTAGCCTAGAGTCTACATTAGAATGTCCATGGCTGTTAGTTCCAGATTTCACAAGAGAGATGATGAGACTCCCCCTGTGGACAGCGTTTGACTATTGTGCCTTCACTAACATTGCATATATCACAGGGCTTCGCAACATGCAATCTATTAATTAACCTGCAGCTTATTCGTCTAATCCTTTTATTTGAATCGCCTTTGTGATTGTTATATTTGAGGTGTTTTCTAATGCTCTACCTATGTCAAGAAATAAACCCAACATCACTTCTTGGTTTTTCAAAACGTACTAAACGGTGTGGAACAGTGCTATTTCCGTAGAGAGTCGTACTCTGTACGCATACTGTCTGGTTTTGTTAGGTTTGGGTATAATAGCCACCCTTATAAACCTCCATGTTTTTGGTATTTACCCCAGTCCTAATGTAGCCTGTAGTATTGTATATACTAAATACATAATTTGTTGTGCAACAGGTCATTTCCGTTCTGTGGAAATATTGGATAAATCCCGTTCTAAACCGGTGATTTATTTGGCTTAAATAAGAGTATTGCCATTTAATTTATTCCTGGTTTACCACTTCTGATGAGACACGTCAGTTTTTCCTAGAATTATAATTCATGGTATTCAGTCCAGTCTGCTGTCATGTGTCTAGTGGTATCAGTTTTGTTAGACTTGGGAAAGTTCACCTTGTAGAGTCTCTTCATCATTCTGGATGTAGTCACCCGATCCTTTTAGAGTGGGAGAATTCTTATCTAATGGTCATTTGAGGGAGCCCTGACAATTCTGCAGTCTATTCTATCTCCTCACAATGCCTTCTTCATGATTTTTTTTCTCTTTCTTGTTTTACAGATGCTTTTTGATGTTGTTTTATGAAGGAGTAGATATTCACCAGGTAATTTCACATGGGAAACTTTATATTAATCTTCTTAAAATTAACATCAATTGACATACATCAATTATACTTCACTACGTTCAGAAAAGTCGAAATCTCAGTTATTTGCTTATTGGCTCGACTCCTCCTACCCTCGTATTCATTGCTCTGCAAATATTTAAAGTGTCAGGCATTACCCATCGTGTTCTCTCTGAAATATGAAAACACTTAACAGTTAATTAGCATAAAAATTAACGTTGCTGCTTCGGACGTCAAGCTAAACATCAAAGTCCACTTTACAGAGTTATTTCACAAACAACGCACCATTTAGATAGACAGAAACAAAATGATATTTAATTTGTGAATAAAATGACAATTCTCTTTTCTATCTAACACAAAGGAATATACATATATTATTTACAAATTACACAAACATTACAAATTATACAAATATTATTTTTTAAAGTTTTACCATTGTCCCGACTTCAGGAAATGAACATCACTACTCTAAATTATCATTTTCTGTAATTACTTTAAACTACGCAGAAAGCTTGATTTTAATTATTATTAATTTATGCAACAATATGTTTTACATATTTTAAACAATGAACAGTAATTGGAATTGTAATTCGGTTAGGGAGTAGCGAAACTAACGGTGTTGGTACCCTAACGTCATCCCACAATTCTGCCTGGGCAGGCAGGCTGCTTCTATTTTCTTAATCTCAACACCAACAGTCCGTAATGAGACTTTTATTTCGGGACAGCGAGTGCGGATTGGGATTCAATGCGTCTTTAATTAAGATAAGGCAATATAAATAAATTTCAAATGCTGACTACATTTCACAGCGGAGCGTTCTTAACTCTAAGACGTGTAAATACCTGTCTTAGATCTGGGATGAACCAGGAGAGACTAAATGGTTTGGTGTTTTTCAACATTCAACGCATCCCTGACTTAGATAAAAAAAAATCATAGACCTTTTTGCAAGAAAACATCCTAGACTACTTCAACTACATTAAACTGTAAATATAAGCGCATAAGATAAAATTAGTTCAATAATTGTTAGTTGATGATCTTGACTGGTAGCTGGAGTTTACGAACGAGTTAATATAATTAATGAAATGTTTTCAAATCCTCACTGGATACATAAAGCTCCTTACATAACGTCCACACACGTTGAATGTTTAGATGGAAATAGTGGGAAATAGGCTTTAGACCCAGTTTTAATAAACGGACACTTGGATGATGACAGGTGATGGTGATGTTGATGGTGTTTAGATTTACTTAACGAAATTATCCATATACTTTAACAGATTAGACGTAGATAATTCATATAACGGTCTGCTCGTTCTCCAGATCTTAGCCCGTTAGATTTGTTCTTTAGAGCTATCTGAACTTTTCCGTTAGACGACCAGACGATAAAAATATAGGAATTTTAAAAGTAGAAATTGAAACACACTATAATAGATGAAATCCCAGTTCTATTAATTTGGAATACCGAAAGCCATCAAAATCAGCAAAAATATACAAAGTGTTCCATTTAAATTAAAAAAGCTAAGGGTATTTTTGATTAAATCGAAAGTACATTATTATATAATATAGTTTTTAAAGATATTCACTTAATTAGATACTTTATCCCAGCCCTGTACAAAAAAGTTATAAAACTGTTTCTATATTAAACATTATCCAAATAATCATATAATAATATTATCTTTTGATGATAATCTCTTCTTCTTCTAAGTTCAGGCGAGACAGCGTATTTCTGACAATTGGTCGTGATATACTTATACTCGTTATACTAAAAATGTCCACCGAAATACAAAGATAAGAATCTATAAAACCTTAATTCGACCAATAGCATGCTATGGCAGTGAAGCATGGGTCCTGAAAGAAACATCCAAAAGCAAACTCGACACATTTGAAAGGTAAGTATTGAGAAGAATACTAGGACCTGTGAGAGCAAACGGAATCTTCAGAAGTCGATATAATAACGAGTTTTATCAACTTTATAAGGAAGCACCACTGTCAGACTTCATTAGAATACAAAGATTGCAATGGTTCGGGCATGTGATAAGAATACAGGGAAAGAGACCGGTTGGAACGCCAAGAAAGCGCTGGGAAACCACAGTAAATAGCGACGCACAAGCCCTTTTACGAGTCCGTGTATGGAGAAGATCAGCCACAGACAAGCAAGGTCGGAGGCAAAAAATAAAGGAAGCCAAGGCTCAATTTGGGCTGTAGTGCCGTAGAAGAAGAAGTTTTTTAAAGTCTCAACAATATTTTGAAGCTGTATCACAATGGGTTTTTCAGTATACAAGAGCATACACATAACATAACTAATACCATGCTTCCAGAAAGTATGATTACTGATGCTTCTTACCAAGTTTCTACTTGTTAAAATACTTAGATACCTCTCGTTGCTTTCTTTTATATCACTTACACTAATCTTTAAATCAATGGCTAATGTTAACTGTGGTAACATGTAGCTATTGGTACTTCTCTGTAAAACGTACGTCTTTAAGTTAACAAAATGATTGAAAAGTAGACAGGAATTACAACTTGATGCTGAATTCGGGAAAATGATTTCACAACTTGATTGATACACTTGATTGTTTAGAAAAGGATGAAAATTTATCGAGAGAAGTTTGTAAATAAACGGGTTTATTATTATCCTTAAAGATATTTTATTTAAAAAAGCACAAGTGCAAAAAAATATAAAATACTTTAAAAGTTTTATAACGTATCACCATGCACCTATATTCTAGTTGCGTGTATTGTTATTCCTGAATATACGGAATAAATCAAACATGCAGTACGTGTTGTTGATTTTAAATTAACAACACAAACAATTGAAATATTGGTTCATATTTATGTTAATTTTCCTAGTTGCCCACAAATTAGAGGAGACCGGTTTCATTACTACAAAATGGCCGCAGCTAGAATCTGATTTTAGATTCCAATTCAATCATTTTTGTATAACGCGTGGTGGATTTGGTATATTGTGTTATGCGGACTTCATGAATATCAATTTCCCTGTGTGATTTCGCAATCAGGTCGCGGTTTAAAAATTTCAAGCAAAATAACATTCCATTTTAATATATGCAATATGGTGAATAGGTAAGAGGATATAGGTCACGAGATTTTTTATTACTGTTCAGTTATATAAAAACAAAAAATACATATGCTAATTTATTTTATAAAATTTGTATAATAATATAATAGCCTAATAAATAACTAATACCGAATAATGAAACTATTTATTTTTCTGTCACAATAAATGTAAAACAATCATATATTTATATAAGTGACCTAAATCGCAAAATTGTTATTTCTTTTTTGCAAACGTAATGCTATCGAAGATTAATCACAGAAGCCTCGGAAAATTTAAATATTAAAGACATTTAATGTACATTCGTGACTACAGAATGATTTGCGAAGAACCGGAGTGCGTTAATTATTAGGTTTTCGGTTTTCGGTAAACACGATATAAAGACTTTGAAAGGACAATTTATAATAATTCGTGGATTTACGTTGGACGATGCTGCTTAAACAGTTGCGAGAGCAGTTAGAGGAACGACATGAACATTCCTGAGTTTCAGAAAGATCCTTCAAGAATAATTGACGTAAGTGCTCATTATCGATGGAGAAGACCAGAAACATTTGAACTACAATCGTCAGATACGAAAATCTACGAAACTTCAGAGATAACAAAGAAACTAGAAAAAAAATCTAAATCTAAAACGATCGATAAGAAATTCGACGGAACTTCTAAAATGATAAAAGTAGTAGATACAAATAGTAGTAATAAAATTAATATAAAGACCAATGAGAAATTTAAAAATATTTCCAGTGAGTTCGAAGAAGTTTCTCAAACAGTTGATAAAGTACGAAACTGGTGGAATATTGAAGGAAGAATGGGTACACGAAGAATCGACACATCACATGAGATTCAAATTACTACCGTTTGATTTAAAATTTTCTTGGTCTTTATCTCATGCAATCTAAAGCTATTGCAACAATGCACCATTAGACAGAAGAAATGACATTTCACGATAAATTCCTGAGGACCAAGGAAAATGTTATCAGACCTTATTCAATTGACTGGAATAACCCTGTTGAGATGCCCATCTTCTATTAGTATACAAAGCTCAATTGCAAAGTTGAATTTAAAGCATATGTTGCTCGTATGGTGCAGTTTTAATTGATGTGTAAGAACATTAGCGCCACCAGATATAATATGAGTCATTTTAGATTGCAACCAACATCAGTAAAACTTAGGACTGCAACTGACAAAATAATTATGCATATAACGAAGTAATCATATCTGTATGTATTGGTCAGACGACACTCAACACAAAATATGAATTACTGAAATTTCTGACCAGTTTTAATTAGAAGTAGACCTTTGGAAAATCCAAAAAATTTCCATTTATGAAAAGAAATGACGTTAAAGAGATTATTAAAGATATAGACACAAGGGATGTTTGGCCACAAAAAACCATCAAATAATCCGTGGAACTCACCTGTAGTCGTCTAGATAAAAATTAGACAATAAAAGATAATTCTCCTTGAACGGAATAGACGATACATTGGATACTCTCTTGGCGTCCTGTTGTTGTAACGTTCGACCTAAAAATAAATACTGTCAAGTTGAAATGTAGCTCGCTGATCGACAGAAAATAGCATTCTCGATACAATCAGTGTTTCAAATAAAGTGTTTGGAAAAAATCCTTAAGGTTTTAGTATTAAATTTTTCTTTACGGCAACCAATAATAACCCACAGTTTTTCCACTACCGAGTCCTTAATAAAACCATGAAACCTACCAGATTTATCGACATCTCTTATCTGATGATCCGTGGCCTTCCTTTTGATCTTGTGTTTTACTATTTAGGGCTCTTTTTGGCAATCTTCCGGTCTCTATTCTCACTACATGACCAGCCCATCAAAGTCTCTGAAGTTTAACGAATTCTGAGATCGGTGCCTCTTTGAACAGTTTGTAGAGTTCATGGTTGTACCTGGATCTCTATACTCCGTTTTCGTTAATAGGTCCAAATATCTTCCTTAGGACTTTTCGTTCGAAGACTTCCAGCTTTCTTCTTGTGTCTTCTGTCATCACAAATATGAGTCATAGTTTTAACCTTTAAACATGTTTTTATTCACTAATAATTCTGTTTTATTGTAGAAATTTTGGCGAAGGATCTAGATTCAAATTATGGTGAATCATCCAACTACATGCTTCTCGATTTTTCGATGCAAGACAATGCGATCTTTCGATGCTGTTCTAGTATATCAGGATTTCGTATATAAATACAACATTTTTATATGGAGGGACAGTTAATTTGTTAAGTACGGATATATATAAATTATTGTCAGATAAGTTAATATAAATAAAAAAATAAATTAAATCCGTAAGTGTTATAAATATTGAACCTTTTAATAAATTCACAACAAATGGTGTCAGAAGTGGGATCGAACATAAATTAGACTTATAATAATAATACAAGTGAATATTTGTAAATTGTGAAAATGACGACGATTTATGAGCTGACAGTGACTAATTTAAGAAGACATCTCGAAGACAGAGAATTAGCTTCTACCGGAAAAAAGGCTGAGTTAGTCCAACGACTAAAGAACGCTTTGCTAGAAGAAGGACTAGATCCAGAGACTTATATATTTGAAGATGCTGTCATCTCGTCGATTTCGAAATTGGAGAACAAAGTTTCTGACGATATTTCGAAAGTTTCTTCTGATGTAGCCAAAGTTTCCGGCGACATCGCATCATTGGAGAACAAAGTATCCGGCGACATCGCTTCTTTAGAAAGCAAAGTTTCTAACGAGATTTCTTCTCTGGAAAGCAAAATTTCTGCTAACATCTCTAAAGTCACTTCAGAGATATCTGCTCTTGACGATAGAGTGTCTTCGTTAAAAAACCAAGTTGCTGCCGATATGTTGGCCTTCGAAGAAAAGATATGGAAAGAGATGGAAAGGAAGATGGAGGAAACAGGGACAGCAGAGAGAGGTAACAATCCGATTACAGTGGAGATAAACGAAGACGAGACGAAATGTAAGTTGGAAACACGGCCGAAATTTGAAGGAAGTGGAAGTTCTGTGCATGTCAAAGTCCCAACTTTCGACGGAAAATCATCATGGAACAACTACATGAAACAGTTCGAATCAGCCGCAAGAGCAAATGGATGGTCTGAAAAAGAAAAGGCGGTAAACCTGACTATCGCTCTTCGAGGAGATGCCTTAGATGTGCTTCAGACCATAGCCGTAGAGGAGACCGATGATTTCGAACAACTGAAGAAGAGGTTAAATATGCGATATGGCCACGAACATTTGGAGCATGTATATCAGTCGCAGCTTAAAAATCGTAGACAGAAGAAAGATGAGGCTCTTCAAGAATATGAGGTAGATATTGCCAGATTAGTACGATATGCTTATCCAACAGCTCCCGAAGACATGATGGAAAAATTGGCCGTTCAAACGTTTATTGATGGTCTTCGTGATCATGAAATGCAGAGAACACTGCGATTAGCTCGTCACAAGACGCTGGTTGATGTCTTATCCGCCGCCCTCGAATACGAGTCAGCTACGCAGGCCTCTGGCGGGTACAGTAAAGTTAGGACTGTAAAAGAGGAAGGAGATGAAGATAAACTTGACCAGCTCGTTAATATGATGAAAAGCATGACATATAAGAAAACGAAGATCATCAGATGCTGGAATTGTGGCGAAATAGGACACGTAAGCAGAAGTAGAAGCTCCTGTAAGCACCCTAGGTACGACGCAAATCAAGAAACTCACCATCAGGAAAACTAGAACGGGTCAGCCTTAGGGGGGCAGCTTCGACCCAAAACTTTTCCAAAGACCCTCTCATACTAATAGCTTCTTTGAAATGTCGTGAAGATAGTGTATATGTAGATGGAGACATAAATGGTAAAAAGCATACGTTGTTGGTGGATACCGGAGCGACCAGAACCATTATACGCCCGACAGTTATAAACAGCCGAAAGAAACTGTTACCAACGAGGTTGCGACTTCGGACCGCTACAGGTGAAAATGCCAACATTCATGGAGAAATCCAGGTACAATTGGGAATTGGAGCAGAAAAGTTTGTCCATACTGTTATAGTTGCTGACATCGAAGAGGATGTTATATTAGGAATGGACGTAATGAATATGCATGGATTCCAATTGGATTTTAAGAATAAGGTAATCAAAGTTGGCAACGAGGAAGTATTTCTCCATCCACATATTGACAACACTGTGCAAGCAGCCATTAAAGAAGATACAGTCGTGCCTGCGAGAAGCGAAACGATCATAGTAGCGCGGCTACAGGGAATTGTGGACGAAGGGAGACCCGTTATGATGGAGCCTTGGAACCACGACGATGAGGTTGGCCGTGGAATAATAATTGGAAAGGAATTGGTGACTTCGGCTAAAGAAATTCCTGTGAGACTTATCAATGTCAACGACTACCCAGTGACCATAAAGAAAGAGACAAAAGTAGGAACTTGTGTACCTGTGACATCCATAATCCGTCAGGCGACAACATCTGATAATTCCAACGACAAATTCGACCAAATGGTTGCAGTTGCAGGACAGTCTCTAAATCAGATGGAGAAAAGGAAATTAAGGGAATTTCTGCGGCAGTATCGTGATATTTTCGTACCGAAAGGAGGGAAGACGGGAAGAACTACCGTTGTTAAGCATAAAATTGATACTGGTAATGCTAAGCCAATTCGTCAAACAGCTCGACGATTACCACAGGCGAAGAGAGAGGAAGCTGAAACGATTGTTCAGGAAATGAAGAAAGACGGGGTGATAGAACCTTCTACGAGCCCATGGGTCTCTCCGGTGGTCCTGGTTAAGAAGAAAGACGGAACGACGAGGTTCTGTGTGGATTACCGTTTGCTGAACAACGTTACCAAGAAGGATAGTTATCCTCTGCCTCGGATCGATGACACATTGGACACATTGGCTGGAAGTAAATTGTTTTCTACTTTGGATTTGAAGTCTGGATACTGGCAGGTAGAAATGGACCCAGTAGATAAAGAAAAGACAGCCTTCACCACAGGATCTGGATTGTGGCAATTCAACGTTATGCCATTTGAACTCTGTAATGCTCCTGCGACATTTGAGAGGCTTATGGAAAATGTGTTGAGAGGGTTATCTTGGAAAACATGCCTGGTTTATTTAGATGGCATAATCGTCTTGGGGGAGACATTCGAAGATCATTTGAGGAATTTAGAAAACGTTTTTAATCGACTTAAAGCTGCCCAATTGATGCTAAACCCCAAGAAGTGCCAGCTATTTCAAGGTAAAGTCAATTATCTGGGTCATATAGTCAGTAAAGAAGGAGTGGCCGTGGATAAGGGAAAAATCGATTCTATTAAGGAATGACCAAAACCAACTGACAAACATCAAGTGAGAAGTTTTCTTGGACTATGTACTTACTACCGGAGGTTTATTAAGAAGTTTGCAGATATCGCTAAGCCATTAACGCGACTTACAGAGGAAGCAAGAGAATACCGCTGGGATATAGATTGCCAAAATGCCTTTGAAACGTTGAAAAAGCATTTAATAACAGCACCAATTTTAGGGTATCCACTGCCAGAAGGAGAGTTCATCTTAGATACAGATGCAAGTAATGTGGGAATTGGAGGAGTGCTGTCTCAGATTCAAGGAGGACAGGAACGAGTCCTCGGATATTTTAGTAAAGTTCTTTCAAAACCTGAACGGAATTATTGCGTTACGAGAAGAGAACTTCTGGCAGTAGTGAAATCAGTAGAGCACTTCTATCAATACCTCTATGGCAGAAAGTTTCTAATCCGAACCGACCATGCCGCCCTTAAGTGGTTGATCCCCTGATCGCCCTTAAGTGGTGGCAGTTTAAGAATCCAGAGGGTCAGATAGCCAGGTGGATCGAACGACTCCAAGAATACGATTTTAAGATTGAGCACCGGGTTGGGGTTAGCCACAGAAACGCTGATTCTCTTTCCAGAAGGCCATGCTCGGCAGAGTGTTCCCACTGCAACAAAACGGAATCCAAGGAAGCAGCAGTGCTAAGAACGACGATTGTCAACGACGACTGGACGCCTACTAAGATCAGGGAAGAACAAGAGAGAGATCCAGTTATACAGAAAATCCGAAAATGGAAAGAGGAAAACCGTCGACCACCTTGGCAGGAAATATCAAACCTTTGCTCAGTAGTTAAGACGTATTGGGCCCAGTGGGACTCATTTATCGTAGAAGATGGCTTGCTCAAACGAGTCCTGGAAAATGATGACGGTTCAGAGAAGAGAAGACAGTTGGTGATCCCAAAGAGCAGAATAGCCGAAGTACTTCGTCAGTTACACGACAGTCCATCGGGAGGGCATTTTGGTGTAAGGAAAACCCTTCAGCGAATTCGGGAACGGTTTTATTGGATGAACAGTTCCGACGACGTAAAAGACTGGTGTAAGAAATGTACTATTTGTGCTACGAGTAACGGGCCTCACCGAAAAAGGAGAGCTCCTATGAGACAATATAATGTTGGAAGCCCGTTTGAAAGAATAGCTTTGGACATTGCAGGGCCATTTCCAGAAACTGAAAATGGGGGCAAGTACATGTTGGTAGTAATGGATTACTTCACTAAGTGGGTCGAGATTTACGCACTTCCAGACCAGAAGGCCGCCACCGTTGCAGATAAGTTGATCCAAGAATATATCAGCCGATTTGGAGTGCCTTTGGAGATCCATAGTGACCAAGGCAGGAACTTCGAAAGCGATCTATTCCAAGGAATATGTGATAGACTAGGCATGAAGAAAACAAGAACTACCGCGTATCATCCGCAATCGGATGGTATGGTAGAACGAATGAATAGGACAGTTGGCAAGTATTTGACAAAGATGGTGTCCGATCATCAGCGAGACTGGGACCAATACCTTCCGTTCTTCACAATGGCCTACAGATCTGCTGTTAACGAATCAACAGGCCAGACACCAGCCAAAGTCCTATTCGGACGCGAAATGCGACTACCTTGTGATCTCGAGTTTGGATGTCGACCTGGAGAAGATGTAGCAGGTGAAGATTATGTGATCGAATTACGAAGAAGAATGGACGATGTACATGAGTTGGTCCGTTCCCACCTTCAGATCGCTAGCGACCGAATGAAGAAACGGTACGATACACAAGCCGAAAAGGGTTGCTTTAAGAAGAACGACAAGGTCTGGCTCTATAACCCCAAGAAGCGAAAAGGTTGTTCTCCCAAATTGCAGCAGTTTTGGGAAGGCCCATACCTAATTATGGAGAAGATCAACGATGTCATCTACCGAATAAGCAAGATTCCGAAGGGAAAGCCGATGATAGTACACCATAACCGGCTGGCGTCTTTCGAAGGTGACCACGACGTAGAGAAAGAAGTGGAAGTAAACCAAGTCCAAGACGTGTCTGACCTCACATTTGAGGAATTCATGGGTGCCTATGGAGGTACCGGTAAAGCAAGACATGGTGTTACCACTGAAGAAAAGCAAGATCTACTCGCGCTCCCCGATGACTACTCGCTGGCCCTTACCATCCCGGCCAGTATCAAAGACGCACCAGGGTTGGCATCCGTCTTTCGAAGGAAGTTTGGTCGAGTTGCAGAACTTCAATGCCAAGTGCCAGCTCCCGGTAAAACCTTGAAACTCCAAGATGCATCACGTTACCTTTTCTACCTGGTAACAAAAGACACTGCCCGTGACCAACCTACCTACCGAGATGTATGGGAAGCCTTACTTCAATTGAGAGGGCACGTACTAGAGTCCGACGTGCAAAAGTTAGCCATGCCAAAGTTGGAGTGCCGCCAATTAGATTGGAGGGTTATCCGAAATATGGTGGAGGAGATCTTTAAAGACACCGAAGTCCAGGTGTTAGTCTGTTGCAATCCGCATAGTTACTGGTGCGGAGAGAAAACCGTCCCTTGTCATTTTTATACAACTGGAAGTTGTAAAAGAGGGTCCAGTTGCCGATACCAGCATACCGTTCCAGTTCTAGTCCCAACAAGGTTCCAGGAGGAACCATCTTTTGAGAGGGGGGCAATGTTACGTAAAAATATGAGTCATAGTTTTAACCTTTAAACATGTTTTTATTCACTAATAATTCTGTTTTATTGTAGAAATTTTGGCGAAGGATCTAGATTCAAATTATGGTGAATCATCCAACTAGATGCTTCTCGATTTTTCGATGCAAGACAATGCGATCTTTCGATGCTGTTCTAGTATATCAGGATTTCGTATATAAATACAACATTTTTATATGGAGGGACAGTTAATTCTCAAGACCCGCGCTCGCGAATTTGTTACGTACGGATATATATAAATTATTGTCAGATAAGTTAATATAAATAAAGAAATAAATTAAATCCGTAAGTGTTATAAATATTGAACCTTTTAATAAATTCACAACAATACCTTATTTATAACTTCTTAAACACCGAAATATTGTCCATATAAAGTAAATATACCTACAGAGCCACTATAAAATCGCATGAAGAGTTCAAAATATTCCTAACAATAATTTGTTCACACTAAAAACTCTACAAATCAACTTAAATCTCACAAAACACCATAAAATCTACAACAAGCTTACCAAAGAAGCCAAAAGCTAAAAAATTAATAAAATTTCCATTATAAACAGATATTTAATAAGGACGGCCACTCTCATTATGACGTCAAGAGTAGGAGATCTGCTGACAAAGGCCTGCGTAATATAATACCTGTTATTCTTCTTTGTATCATGTTTGCATATCGTTTCGTGGCTGGTAATATTTTGAATGGCTGAAGATAATTCGACGAGTATTCGACAAGAATCTCAGGCAAATGTTCGAACGATGATCTTCAAACGATTACGATCTGAAACTAAGTTCAAAGGAGTGCCAAGTGTTCCGACGAATAATAGCTTACATACTATTTCCACATTTTATCTCTATAATGGCTGCGTAAGTTAGGTTTGATATATCCGAGATGTTTCCAACCAGCTACTGCACGCAGTACAATACGGCACCGAAGCCGAGGGAGGTATAACTTTTACGACGGCCAAGTTAAGGAATTGATTAAAATCAATGGACTATAGCTGGCTACGGGTAAGACCGATGCCAGAGTCCTTAAGGGACTACAGAAAAAGGAAGGAATAATATTTAAATATGTAGGAATGGGTAGAGAGCACCTAAAGGCTATGACTCGCAGAGATGCGGTGAGATCAGCTTACTGGAGGGATTATACCAGACATCGGAGGGCCCCAATCCGAGAGGAGTAAGCAGCAACGGTCTGGGTTACGACAAATAACAAAATTCCGAAGTTATTATACACAGAACGGTGTCTGCCGAGAGTGTTCCGATGCACGTGTTAGTGAAAGAAAAATAAAGAATCTACAAGAGAAGAAATAAGGACTTGGGAGCAATGGAATGTTTAAAAAAGAAGAGACGTTCCATTATAACGTGACAAGAGGAATGGGACAAGTTGCAGACAGTTGTGTAGTGCAGGAAGTAGCTGATTCCAATTCAGAGACGATGGATTGACAGTCGGTACCCGCGTTTGGATTACTTCTTGATGTAGGTGGTCAATACTTGTATTGCAAAATGTCGGACACAGTCCCTCTTGGCATGTGATAGATAGATAGCCAACAGAAGCCTGCTTAAGAGGAACAGCTGGGAGGCAGGCTACAATTAATTACGGAACTGGTGGAAGAGATGCTAATAACGTTCGATCGGTAGAGATTATTTCAGATATATTTAAAGATGCCGACAGAGAGGGAAAAAAATCAACCCAAATAGATACAGCGTGCTTAGATACAAGTAGGAGGAGAGGGAATTTTAAGCAGTCTTCAATAAAAAAAGTGCGGGAATGCGTAAGTTTTCTGTTTTAAAAAATGATACCTTTAATATTTTTGCAAGAATGGCCAGATGTTCTTGCTTCTTTTTCTTCTTCTTCTTCTTCTTCATGTTCCGCTCCTATCGGAGATTAGAAATCATTCTGGCAATTATAATTTTGTTGGTTACGCGCCTGAATAGTTCAATTGAACTGCATCCAAACCATTCACGGAGATTGCGTAGCCACGAGATTTTACGTCTACCTACACTTCTTCTGCCTTTAATTTTACCCTGCATTATATTCCTTAGTAGTTCGTATTTTTCACCTCTCATGATGTGCCCCAAGTATTCCAATTTCCTGATTTTTATGGAATTTAAAACTTCGCATTGTTTTCCTAGTTGTTCGAAAACTTGTTCGTTTGTTTTGCGATCCATCCATGATATTTTCAAAATACGTCGGTAACACCACATTTCGAATGCTTCTAGGTTTTTAATGTTGGATTTTTTAAGTGTCCAAGCTTCCACCCCATACAAAAGGGTAGAGAAAATATAACATCGAAGCATTCTTATTCGGAGCGATATATTGATATCGCGATTACAAAAAAGTTTTCTCATTCTATTAAAAGTTGACCGTGCAATTTCAATGCGGCATCTTATTTCCTTTGTCTGATCAGTATCTTCTATTATCCATGCTCCAAGGTATTTGTACGAAGATATTTGTTCAATTTCTGTATTATCTAGTACTAGCTTAACTTTGATGTTTTGTGCTTTTGTAAATATCATGAACTTGGTTTTCTTCAAATTTATTTTTAGTCCATAATCGTTGCAATATATATTTAGTTGTTCAGCAAGGTGTTGCAGTTCTTCTAGTGTTCCCGCCAGAAGGACGGTGTCGTCAGCATATCTTATGTTATTAAATGGCTCACCATTTATTATAAGGCCCTCAATGACTTCGGCAAGAGCTAATTCTGAGATGGCTTCACTGTATAAATTGAATAACAAGGGTGATAAAATACACCCTTGGCGGACCCCACGGCGAATCTGGATATCCTCGGTTAGTTCGTTTTCAACTTTCACGGTTCCAATAGAGGTTACATATGATTCTAATGTCTATACTGTCTATGATTTTATTTAATAAAATTTCTTTAAGCCGATTATGCTGCACTCTGTCAAATGCCTTCTCAAAATCAATGAAACAGGCATATACTTCCTGATTTATATCTAAGCATCTCTGCGAAAGAACACTTACTGCAAACAGTGCATCTCGTGTTCCCAGTCTTTCCTAAATCCCATTTGTGTATTACTTATGCCTTCATCTAATTTCTTATGTATTCTATTGTGAATTACTTTTAAAAACTTCGTTTTTTTATATAATAATAGTCTCCCGTTTTATACCGCTGTCGCGGCTTTAGGAGTATAGCAGGGTAGTCTGCTATATCTAGGGCCTACGGTATACAAGGAAGGTAACATGGCCAGTGCTACGCTTCAACCGTCTATTATTACCCCTAGTTTTACCCAAGGTACTCATTTTTATTCAGGCTGAGTCGACCTGGGGCCTATAGACATTTAAAATGTCTAGATGTTCTTGCCAGCGGTGGGATTCGAACCCCGGACCACCGGCTTGCGAGTCAAGCATCCTACCGCTTGCGCTACGCAGGCCCTTCGTTTTTTTTTATACAATATTAATATACACTATTAGTAGGTCAATAACATACCGGGGATGTATCATTTATGTTTTTAAATAACATACATAAAAAATCAGAGTTTGGTTTTTATTGAGAGTAAACTAACTGTAGGACCAAATACTTACCATGTTGGGATAGTATTATGAGATTTTTTTGTGATTTTTTCCTATGGAATTACTAACAGGAGAATCATACTAATGCCCCTGTAGTTTTCGGATTTCTTCCTATCTGTTTTTTTTTGTAGAAAACCTTAGAGGTAAAATAAGGTTTTGGCTGCAGATCTAAAACTTTTATTATAGAAAAAAATCTAAAAAAATATTGTAAGAAGATTCTCCAAATTAAAGAATATAAAAAAGGAATAGAGAGAAAAATAATATAAATAACGGTTTATTGATTAAATAAGCAACTTTGTATTATAGGCAAAGTAGAAGAATATTACATTTATCATAATACATATCTTAGAAGTCCATTTTTTCTTAAGAATTCGTTACAACTTGTAGGCGTCTAAAATAACTATATCTTGATAAAGTTACATTTTAATACAGGAAAAATTTATTCCGCATTCATTTAATAGACCAAGTTCCTATTTGCGGAGTGCTTAGTGAAAATTTATGATGTCACATAATTCATAAGAAACATTATGCACTAAAGCCGAGATTTTTACTCAGGAAGATATGGAGTCTCCGCTCTCTTTATTGAGTGCAATAAAACTCACATTTTTCATCGCTTTTATAAATTTTATAAAAGTTAATTTGTAGAAGAACGTTTGTTGATTAGAACTGAGCATAACCAGTTGCTAAACCCATGATATAATTAAAAAGAAAAGAAAAATTTAATTAAAAAATATAAAAATGTAGTATACGGCACCTGAAAATAATATAACGATATTATACCACTATTCCAAAGACAAATGAATTAAATGGGGAATTAAGCAAAGCCTTGCTTGTGAAGAGTGTTACAAGACCTTTATTCGGGAGTACTCTGTAGGAATGATATACGATTGTTACAAACCTGGAAGTCACTTGGTGCCCTCAAGGTTTTGGTGAACAGACCAAGAGCCTAATATTAGAAGAAGACGAAGAAGAAAACTTTAGGCCACTGTTTTCGCATATCTTTTAATTAATATAATAAAAAATTTCAAAAGTTATAATAATTTCAAAATCAGACTAAAAATTTATTTATTTAAGGACAGACTCTATGGAAAACAACAGAATTTAAAATACTTATATTTACACTTAAAATTTCCTTGTAGATTAGATTGATTCACAATGAGACGTTAGACCTCGTTCATAGCTAACTGAAAAATTTTTTGTGTATATTATATCCCAAATCTATATTTGTAGCTTTCTAATAGATTTTCGCAGCTGTTGTAGATCCTCTTTTGTGTATGAGTTACACCTCTATTTGTATTGTAAATTATACTATACATGGTGCCCAGAAACTCTCCCGTCAAAAAAAAACCGGAGATTCCTAACATAATTTTAAAACATTGTAACCCAATTCTAGAAAGCTAGAGCTCTTTGAAAATGGCGCTTTGTGATTAGTTTTTTTTTAAATAGCTCCAGAACGCTTTTATTTAGAAAAATGGAAACTGGTACGATTATTTATCCTCCAGAGCTGAATCGATTCTATCAGTTGCTAATTTTTAGTACCGGTCATAAGCGTCCGTTTTCGGTAGGTCAACTGTTATTTTAACGCTTTACTTTTTTTGTCTTTATTTTTTAATCATTCGTGATACTAGATTATTAAAGTTTTAGGTATTCTAGTACTAAAAGGTACTCTTAAGTCTGTAGAATACACCGTTTTCTAAAAAACTCGATTTGAAAATTTTTCCTTTTTTCGTCATGAAAATTAAATTTTTTTTTGTACTAATTGGCTTTGACCTGTCAACAAAAGTATAATCTACGTTTTTTATTGTTACATTGTTGTCAGTTCGCGATGTTTATCTTTAAGTTTTTTACTTTATGTAATTTAAACACAACAATTTCAATTCAATTCGATTTCAATTTTTCAAAAATAGTTTTTACTAATAAAGAATACGCTGATGCATTATGCGAATATGCATTTAGTTTATGGCGAAAAGAGGTGTAAAGCTCGAGAAGCACAACGCAGATACGCTGAAAAATTTCCCAATCGTTAGCATCGCACTCATTCAGCATTTGCAGCTCTTCATCACCGATTAAGAGAAACAGGTTCAATGATACCAAAAGATAATGAAACAGGACAAAAAAATGATGTATCAGTAGAACATGAAGATGTTATTTTAATGGAAGTTAAGGAAAATCCAGAAATTGGCGTTTAAAGACTATCTGCCATATATCGTAGAATTTCAAAATCTTTCGAAGGAAATATCTGACACAACGAAAATGTATATCGTTTTAATTTTATAAAGGTATAGGAACTGCTACAAAGAGATTTTCCTGCTCGTAAAGAATTCGCTAGAGGGTTACAAAAGCAGCAAAATCAAAATAAAGATTTTTCAGATACATTTTGTTTTGCTAAGAAGCTACATTCACAAATAATTGAATTTTTATGTACATTTTTATTGGACATGATTATGCTTACGTTGGTGACAACCTCCACTTTGTTCAAGAACTTTAGCATCAGCGTAGGTTTAGAGTAAACGTCTGAATACAAGTAGTTGACGATTTCCTGCAAAATATTTTACCTGATTTGTTCGATGATGTACTTTAAATATTCGGCAAAACTTATGGTTCCTACACGACGGTGGTCCGGCCCACATTAGCAGGAGACTTTCTTGATAATAACTATGAAGACCACTGGATGGGGAGAGGCGGTCCAATTGCTTGGCCAGCAAGGTAGCTAGATTTGAATACTTGCGATTACTGTGTTTGGGGATACATACAAGCTTTGGTTTATTCTGTTCCGATACAAAATCGTGCACAACTCTGGATAAGGATACAAGATGCTTACAACAAATTTAGGAATACCTTTGAAATTTTCCTCAAGAATTCGATGTTCTTTAAGCGAAAGGTCTAATTTATGCATAGAAACTAATGTTCATCACATCGAGTATCTTTTATAACTATCTACATTTGATACTTGTTCTTTTGTGATAGTTTCGTTTCATCGTAATAAATACTTTGTTTTTAAAAACTTTATATAAATTTTTTATATAAGTTTTTAAAAACTTTATATAATTAGTTAAATTTGAGATATGTTACGATTAGAGAAAAGAAATGTGTAGGACATCAATAAAATACATACGTTGAACTTATTCCATTAATGAAATGATTCATGCCTTATTTTATTCATTCTGAATTTTTTTAATCAAGTAATCCAAACCTTCCAATTATCCGGCACACGGTTTTTAATAGTGCCGAATTAGTGAGATACTACTATATATACATCTTTGCATTCTCTTAAAGGGGGCACTAGCGAATTTCGGATTTCAATTCTGTCTTGCATCACAAGAACATTAATTTTCTGCTGGAATTTGTTATTTCTGCACCATGGAAGGCTGTTATTACTCTCTCCATCCTCAATTCTGTGACGTTCCACTGACGGGGACGGTAACGGGACGAAACGTCGAGCGGACGAGAAAGCCGGGATTTTGACGCTTAGGGACGGTGATGGATTGAGCAACAGGATTTTCAGGGAATTTTAGTGGATATTACATGCTCTTATTGGATGTACTATTACTGCTAATGGAAATTTTGTTGTTGGAATTAGGAAATTCAAGTGTGCACGTATGGGGAATCCGTAAGCGTGTCTTTAACATAACTGTAGTGGATGTTGCTGCACATTGGTACTTTGTTGTTAATGTATAGTAAATACGTGAATACTTACAAGGGCTTTAAAATATGACGCTATAATATAATACGTACATATTATACTTTATTTACTAAACTCAGTCTTAGCTTTCTAGTAAATTCAGTAACTAACTTTGGCTACAGTGGTCAAATTTTGACCTCGAATGGAGGTGCGTGGAAGGCACTATACAACTGACCACACGTACTTCTAGCCAATATTATTAAACTTTTCACATGCAGCTCAGCAACAAAATAAATGTGCATAATATAAAAAAATATATAGTCGGTTATAGATTAATATTTACAACTAGAGATTTGAATACAAATTAATGAATACACTCTTCAATTATTTATATACCTATATGTTTTTTCAGTTAAATAAGTCTGCAACAATAAGGTTATTTTGCATATTTAGTGTATTAATAGTGTCAGGTATCAAAAAAAGTCGATATTCAATACACTTAACTTTTAACGTCTTTCTGTTGCAAATTATTTACTAATGGTCGTTTACAAACAATCTTTATACTCGTTTTAGTGAGCCTAGTCCCAACTATCTAGTAAATTTAGTAATATTTTTTTTTGCCACGTGCGTTGGTTAAATTTTGACCAACTGGAAAAGGCAGGAAATTACTGCTTGAAAATACTGCATCAATTAAAACAAAATTTTAAAAGATTACAACAAAAGTAAATGTTTATTTTTGAACAATTCTTGTATAGTCGTTTATAGATTAGTATTTACCAATGAAAAGTTTGTAACGTTATAAATATCACATGTTTGTTATTTTTCTTTAAATAATTATTTTATTTCAATTCAACATTCAAGCCAACAACTGAAGCCAACAACCACACTACCTGCACTTGATTCAACCAACATCTGAAGCCTACCATCCAGTCAACTGCATGAAACCAGTAGTGTCATAAGTATCATTTTTAAATTCTTGTACGGATTAAAATTTCATTTAGTTTTTTTTTGTACAATGAAATTGATTAAAGTCCCAGCCAAACCCAGTTTTCAGATTTACTTTAAGATTTACTTAGTTTTTTTGTATAATAAAAATGATAAAGTCCCAGCCAAACTCATTTTTCAGATTTACTTTAAGATAAGATGTTCTCATATCTGAGAGACTGAGCTAGACGAAGCCTTAATAATTGGGTCCCAACTTTCATTGCTACATTGCTACAAGTTTTATATCAAAATTATTGAATATACACTGCAATTATTCTTGCATATTCAATAAAAGAAGTATGTAACAGTAAGAGTATTTAAGGTATTAATAGTGACAGTCAGACATTTTGTGCTTTGTATGTTTCCGACAATAAATCTATTAAAATAGTCTCAAGCTGAGCGAATGGCCTATACCTACAATCACTTTTTAAAACGTCACCATTGTCAAAACTGAACTTCCACTAAAGATTTGGCAAGAGAGATAACTTTTTTCTTTTAATTCTTTTCGATATTTTTGGGCGTTGTTGTTATTTTAGTGAGCCTCTATATTTTCTATATTTCTGGAATATTACTGTGGCGTAACACAAGTATTTTCGATAAAATATACGTTTTTGCGTACTTAATATATTCATTCTGTGGAACTGACGGAAGGGGATATAACTCACGTTTAAAGCGCTCATATCGGCCAAATTTGTCACCACCGTAAGATTTTTTTTTTCTTATAATTATTATACATGTAATTATTCAAAACGATAGTAGGTAATCTTTGTTGCATCGCAAACTGCTACAGTAATAGTAAAAGTGGTTGCACTTTTTATCGATATGCGAATTAAAATTGTAAAAAAGCATCAATGTGAACTGTGGATTGCAGCTATAAGGTCTAATTTATATAGAAAGAAACTTTTATGTAATGATTACTGTAAATTAAATCGTCGAGACGTCAGCAAGACAACGCGCGTCCCCATATTGCTCGCCAAACTATGGACTTTCTATAAGAAGCTGGCGTTAATATTTTGCCGTAACCGCCCCGTGCTCCGGATTTAAATCCTATCGAACATGTATGGGATATGATGTGAAGGAGACTGTCCACTTTGCACCATCCTCCACAGACTCTGGCACAGTTAGTACATGAAGTTCAAGTTGTTTGAAACGAGGTGCCACAAGCAGACATCGATCATCTTATTCTATCAATGCCAAGACGTATACAGGAGTGTATTCAGCTACGGGGTCTCCAAACACATTATTATTTTTCTTTTGATTACTTGTTAATAAAAATTTTTGGTAACGTTATCGTTTCATTCATGATGTCCTTTTCGGTGAAACACTTCTAATGTCACTGAGTATATATATATATATATATATATATATATATATATATATATATATATATATATATATATATATATGTATCATTTTCATCATCATCATCATTCTCAGCATATTCTACCGAGTACGGTGTAGCCTCCCTTACATATTCATTCTTCATATCTGCCCACGATTGTCTAAAATTCGCTTTTTGGTGCCATGTTGTACCAGCCTATTTCCTTATGTCATTATGTGATTAATTTGGACGTGTTCTTTGTCTCTTGACGCCTCTTGGATATCAAAGTGTAATTCTAGCGGACCACCTATTGTCAGTTATTCTCGCTAAATGTCCCGCCCTAAAGATTTAATTCTATGGATATTACATCAATAACCTTAGTTTTCTGTCTGATCCATTCTATTCTTTTTCGATCTCCCTTTGTTATACGTAGCATGCATCGCTCCATTGACCTTTCAGTTTCGATATTATCTTTTTCTTTAGTGTCCAAGTTTCGCAGCCGTATGTCACGATTGGTAGTATAAACTGATCGAAATTTTTCTTCAGGCGGCTTGGCATCTACGATTTGATTATAACTGCATTTCTACCAAAAGATGTCCAAGCTAGTTTTATTCTTCTGTTGATTTCTGAAAGTAAGAAACCAGATTTATGTATGAATTGTTCCAGGTATAGATACTCGTCTACTGTCTCAAGTGCAGTGTTGCTTATTATTACATCTGGGACATCTACTAGCTCGTTGTACATGGTTTTTGTTTTTGTCAAGTTCATTTTTAGTCCAACTTCTTTGCTAGTTGCATTTAGGTCGCTTATAAGTTCTTGTAGTTCTGCCGGATTATTAGCAATCAGAACGATGTCGTCTGCAAATCTTAGATGGATAAGGTATTCTTCATCAATGGATATTTCTTAGTTCTGCCAGTTCATTTTGCTGAATATATTTTCTAGAGTTGCAGTGAAGAGCTTTGGTGATATTGCGTCTCCTTGTCGGATGCCTCTGGTAGTGGAAAACTCTGAAGTGTTTTTATAAATTTTTACCTTAGCTTTTGCTTGTCTGTATATATTTGCTAAAGTTTCTATGTACAATTTGTCAATGCCTTGTTTGGTTAAAGCTTCTATTACTGCCTTGGGATATATAGAATCGAAAGCCTTCTCGAAATCTATAAAGGTTAATGCTAGCGGTATTTCATATTCTTTAGCTCTACTCACTAGTTCTCGAAGTGTATGAATATAATCTATGCTACTGAATCCACTTCTGAAGACAGCTTGTTCTCTCGGCTGTGCAGCATCTAATGCGTTTCTTAATCTGTTGTTGATGATCTTTGTGAATACCTTGTATACGATTGGTAGTAGACTTATAGGTCTATAGTTTTTGATATCCTCTGTCCTACCTTTCTTATGAATGAGAATTATCTTTGCTGTATTCCAGTGGTCTGGTATGTATCTCGATCTTAGGCAGTTCGTAAATATGCCTGTTAAGATTTTCCAGGTTTTATTGACAGCGTATTTAAGCAGTTCCACTGTTATACCATCTGTTCCAGCTGCTTTACCGCTTTTCATTTTTGCAATTATCGATTTTACTTCTTCCGGAAAGACTTCTGGTACATCTTTTTGGTTACTGATTACTTCTTTAAGTGTGTCAGGGGCTTTGTATAGTTCACTGTAGACGAGTTGTATTATTTCATTTCTGTCTGTAATTCTGGTGTTTTCGTTTATTAGAGAAACGATTTGCCCCTTCCCTATGATTAATACTTTTCATGTTTTCTTATATTTTGTTTCTGTTTTCGATTGCATTTTTTACCTTTCTGTCTTTGATTGTATTTTCTTATGTCCTCCTTAATACTTTTCCTTATTGTCTTACAAAGTTCTATGTTTTATATTCTCTGCAGGTTGCTGCTTACTTTCATTTCCCTTGTTTGTTTTAGCAGTATTTTAGTTTTATCAGACAGTTTACTATGTGGATTTTGTTACTGCGGGGCTCCGATTTCTTTGGCATTATCAAGGATGGTTTCTTTTATTTGGGAGCTGTCGATTTAGTTGTGTATTCTGGCATCAATTGTCCTTTGGTAGTGATCTGAGTTTTCTTTTAGATTGTTAACTTTTATACCGGTTACTGTTGGTTTTGCAATTAATTTTATTCTTTCTAGTTTCAGATCCGGAACAGTATTTGCTCTGATTAGTCTATGGTCGCTGTTTGTTTGAAATTTATTTATTACACTGACATCTTTTACTGTAACAGTCTTGTTGGTTAGAATGACGTCAATTTCGTTCTTAGTGATTCCATTTGGTGCTACCCAAGTCCATTTTCTGTTTGATTTTTACTTAAAGAATGTATTTGCAATTGGCATGTTTTGGTTGTGTGCAAACTGAACCAGTCTTTCTCCCCTCTCATTTCAATTACCCACTCCACACTTATCCACGACTTGTTCCTTGTCGTTTCTCTTTCACACTTTGGCAAGTCACCAATTAAATATTTGAAATGACTTTAATTGTTATTTAATGCTTTATTTCTGTTACTGTATAGTTTCTCTATTTCCTTGTCAGTGTGAGTAATCGTTGGGGCGTATATTTGTATACTTTGTATATTGTATCTCTTTTATAGTTGTAAGGTTAAGCTAGCTACACTATCTGAGATACTAGTTATCTCTACTATTCTTCGATTTCATTTCTTGTTGATTAGGAATGCAATACCGTCTGTTCTGCCTATTGATGTACCTGGGTAGTAGAATGTGTATCCTGACGCTAATTCCAATAGCTCTTATATGTACTAAGATTTATACGTTATACATATCTAACTATATGTTTACCCTCTGCCCTCCTGGCTTGATCACGAAAGCTACCCATGAGGGCCATGATTTGAATGTCTCGTTCATGTTAGGGGATGTGATGCCTTAATATATATATATATATATATATATATATATATATATATATATATATATATATATATATAAATATATATATATGTATATATATATGTATATATATATGTATATATATATATATATATATATATATATATATAAATATATATATATATATATGTATATATATATGTATATATATGTATATATATATATATATATATATATATATATATATATTAAGCTACTCATACTTTGTCCTCTCCTTTCTTCATATCTTCCTTTCCTGTATTCTTATGATCTCTGATGTAAGGGCACTTCTTCCACATTTGCTTGTATTTACAGATATAATACAGAATATTGTATTTAAAACCTGTCATGCTGAATGTTTGGATCTATGTGTGTTTTACTGTTTTCATATTTACCTCACTTAACCTGACTAAATCTAATGTTTCAATATTTTTCCTAAAATTTTATTATTTAGAACATGTTATGTATGGAAGAGCACATCAAACAAATGTCCTCCACGGCTTTGCTGGCATATGTGCAATTTTTTGTCGAAATTTTTCACAATAAAATTTCTCTTTCGATGCAATGGTGGTTGTAGGCTTGTTTGGCATAGACCTTTGACTTCAAATAACACCATAAAAAGAAATTAGAAAAGACGAAAAGAATGGTACTTAGGCTTCAGTTATTGTATCAATAAAACTTTGTAAGCATCACGATGTAGATTTTTAGTGAATATACGCTGTAACAAGCTTCTTGAATTTGCAAAACTTGTCCACTACGCCGAATTGATGTTCCTGGACTTTCGCTAACACTCTCCCGGTCTGTCTTAATACTGACATTTTAGGGGCTTGTTTTTAGACAACCAGTGTATTTAGAATCACCAATTTATCCAGTCTCCCTGAATTTTTCAATTATTTTCTTCATAGTTAACAAGGTTAAATCAATATTCCGACCATATTTTGTACGAAATTTTTAAACTGTGGCCACCAAGCTTTAATTATTTTAACCAAAACGCGTTGTTCTCTGATGTAACGCTTATTCTGGATAATCCTAAACTGCCAGCGGTCAAACTAATTTTGTTTCTTTGTGTTGCCAATACTTTACTGCACAAATGGCAGCGAATTTAAATTTTGCCTGAATTTTTTGGACATTTATTATATATATATATATACACTTCTCCAAGAAATTAACGCACCACTTCAATAATTCAATTTTATTTGTAAACAGGCAAAGAATAAAAAATAAAACTTCATCAGATTTACTCTACATTTTATTAGTAATTATAACAATTTGTCTAATCATCAGAACATGTTGAAGTACAGGAGAAAAAAAAATAAAAAGGAAAATTCTAAAAAAATAATGATAACAAAAGTAAACTAAAATATTAGGAAAAATCTTAATAACGAGTGTTTCCACCTCTAGTACGTATAACAGCCTCACATCGTTGGCCCATACTTAAAATTAATTGCCGTATTTCATTTTGGTCTAGTTCTCTCCAAATCTGGATCAGCCTCTCTCCCACTTCCTCTAAGTTGTTTGGTTGGATCGGTGTTGCTCTTAATCGCCTACCAAGGATATCCCAGAGATTTTAAATCGGATTTAAATCCAGACTATGTGCTGGCCATTCCATAGTATTAATTTCTACCTCTTCTAGATAATTTTTGACGATATGTGCAGCGTGAGGTCTGGCATTATCTTGCATTAGTAAGAAATTTTCACCGACATAAGGAGCGAATGGTAATAAATATTGCTCCAGGATCTCCAATATGTACGTTTCAGCTGTAACAGTTTCATTTTCTATGACCACTAGGTCCGTAGGTGCGGTCAAAAAAATACCACCCCACACCATAACGGATCCTCCACCAAAAATCCGGTGTGTGAGAAGTTACACTGAGCATATCGTTCGATGGGTGGTCGCAACACACGAACACGTCTGTTGTTATTGTACAAACAAAATCGGGATTCATCAGTAAATAGCACTCGTTCCCAGTCAGCCTCTAACCAATTAACGTGTTCTCTGGCAAAATGTAGTCTCCACCTTCGATGCTCTGCAGTTAATAGAGGATCCCGGACGGCAATCCTAGGTGTTAAGTTGTATTCCCTAAGTGGCTGGCGAACAGTTTCAGTACTAATTTGTATAGCATGCACGTCTCGAAGCTGAATTTGTAGACTTCGATGTGTTACAAAACGTTGTCGAAGAGCAGAAATTCTTAAAAATCGATCTTGAATAGGGGTAGTTACCCGGTTTCGTCCTTGCCCTGGTCTGCGTGTAGGATCCCCTGTTTCGAGGAATCTTTCTAATACCCGTGAGACGGATATGTGGGACACATTAAACCGACAACCAATTCTCCGGTAACTCCAACCTTCTTCCGACAGTATCACTGCCTGGGCACATTCATCTTGGGTTAAATTACGTGATTGACGCTCCCTAATAAACACAATTAACAATAATCAACAATTAAACAGTAGCCGAATAAAATTCGTTGAACACTTGGAAATTAGTATATTTATAGAATAAGTACATTTTTTGCTTTTTTTTGTTTTGTTGCAAAAAAAAACTATAGCGATAAAACACAGTCAATAAATATAGAGTGTACGAATAGCATACACAAGGGGCTTGCAAAATATAACATTACAATGGAAATTTTTATTAACGCTAATAAAATATTTTAATATTTCAAAGTGGTGCGTTAATTTCTTGGAGAAGTGTATATATATATATATATATATATATATATATATATATATATATATATATATATATACATAACATACCCAGATCTCAATGAAAGGCTCTATCGAATTTCTTGTTTTCCGTTGTTACCGACTAGGTTAAGGAAATCGAAGAGACGCAAGGGGAACGTTGTAAGAGCGAAAGAGCAGCATGAACTATTATCTCAGAGAAAGACAGACATAAGGTAAAGGTCGATCGCCCAACATTATAAGCGGAAATAATATATATCGAAGGAGAACGGTTAGTGCAGAACTTTCAAGATAAGATAAAGACACCGAATTATGAGTTACCCGACTATCCAAGAGTAAAGAACCACACGTCCAAAATTTCAAACTGATGTATAAACATATAGCCAGGTCAAACATCTTAATAACAAAAAAAAAGTTTTGTGAATACCGAAGTAGAAGATAGGAGTAGAATTTTTGAGTAGAAAACAAAGTTGAAGGGGTATGATTATTAAAATTTTGGTAAGGGATATCTAAAACGAAATTAAATTAAAATATGGCCCGTATTCATTCAGCATGCATTTGTTGAAATAAATTTCAAATAACAAGTTAAAATCAATTCCAAATAGACTACCGACAGAATTATTAATTAGTAGCTGATAATAGAACTACCAACTAATTTAATTACTTGTATACAGAGTGAGTCGTACGCAATGAAACCAATTATGACTACATTTAGAAACAAAAAAAAAGTTAAAAATAACAACTAAATACTTACAAATATTGTCCACACACCTGTTAAAGATCCACACGTTTTTAAACGAGTCACGATAGAAAAACAAAATCTACATATTAAGTACTTTCCTGGGTCCTTCCTTTACGAGTTTATCACTGATTTTCATAAATTATCATATCAACGTTATTAAAAAAAAATAATTAAATGTTTTTCATTATCTGAGTACATATGCTTGCAAACAAAAAAGATGCATTCTACATTAACATGTGATTGGAGCATATTTAAAACTAGTTAAATACCCTAAAAATTTATAAAAAAAAATTTAAAAGCTAGTTTTTGAAACACATGCTGGCCACATAGGGATACATAATAAAAATAGTAACTTTTATACAATTACATTTTATTTTATTTTCTTGTAACAAATTAAATATTTGCTCCCCAAAATAAAAACAGTAAAGCAGGCATAATTTAATTATAGGTTTAAAATAGTTTCTATAATAAACTTTAAAGTAATTATCGCAAGGTAACAGTAATAATGAGATGCTGTGTCGATGTGGATGAAAACAGAACTGTTGGAGCAATATTTTGAGGTCCAGTAGAACGGGATGGCTTTCCATAATTAGACAATAATGTACAAACTATATGTGTTCTAAATTCTAAGTTATCATCTTTATATACAAATTGTCGCGCTATTTCCCAATAATTAGTTAATCCAATATCCATATAGGAGAATACCATTTTTTCCGCAAATTTTTATTCTATAGTTCGAAATTGTTAAGTAGATTCAGCCAATAAATTTATTGTAACATAAAATTACAAATGGTTGATCTATTAGATTTTTAGTTTTTCCTTTGGTGAATATCGGCTTGCTTTTTGCGTTGGCTCAGTTCGATGCTCATTAGATCACATAGCGACAACATTATTATCTTTTCATTATCGTCTTGTTTTTTTATCATATACTTTTTATCTTCTAAATGGCACTTTTCTGTTCTGTTTTCGCATACCGTACCACTACACCCAATTTTTACAATTGATGATGGCAATGAAATCCTTGTGAAAAAGTTAATAAAACATCTTAAAAACTTTATATCTTTATATGCACTTCGCAAAATCTCTGCAAAGGTCAAAGCCACAATTTATTCTATTCCACAATTTTTATAAGATAGATGCTAATTTTCGGTCTTGATATATGCCGAAATTCAGGCAATATCGATTTGATGAAGCCATTACCCACGTTTTATAGCCAAATCTGATTGGTTTCACTGATTTATTATCAGTATTAAATGCATTACAAAACTTTAGTCATAATTAACAGCAATATATTCATATTAAAATTTTTTCAACAGTTACTAAAATTATCAGCTTTATCATATTATGTTAAATTCGTAAGGGTTAAGGGACATTCAGACATATTGGATAATAGTAATGCAGATTCAATAGCTAAAAATCCACCTAGAGCACCCACATATTATATTGATAGAAGAATTTAACACATGTGATCTCCTTGCATATGTGAAACAGCATATTTAATTTAAAGGGGATAGACGTTAGATTCAGTTCGGTGAAACTACAGGAACTAATTTGTTTAAATTATACCGAATAGTGGCTACGAAAATTACAAAGTTGTTGCAGTAAGTAGAAATACACTGTCGACTATCTTAAGATTAAAAGTAGATCATGGATGTTTTCCGAAGCATCTACATAAAGTCGGAGTTCTCCCAACAGACAAATGTGAGTGAGGAACTAGTATAGCTGATCTAAATCACATATTCTTTAACTGTCCCTTACATGTCAATACTACAAGTACGTGGTTGCGTCAAGAATTGCCGAAAGCAGGCTTAAAGACGCCATTAAATTTAAATGTACTATTAAGTGAAGATAATACAAAATTTTTGAAATTGATTACAGTATTTCTGCAAAAAGTTAAATTAAAAGTGTGAATAAAAAATTTGATCGTTTGAATGGATATTTCCTTTGCATGTGTACCTATTTGTTGCCCACCTATCTAACCGTGGTTTATGTCTTGTGTGTTATAATTAAGTCGGTCTGATGAACCCCTGAGCGTGAAAATTGTCCTCCCTGTGCAATCCTGAATGAATGAGTACTAATATTTGTATGTAATTACGTGGCTAAAGGTTCTAAACCAATGCTAAAATATGACAAAAACTTTGACAACGGGATATTGGATACTACCTACTAAGGCTTTATCGTCGAATCCTGAAAATATCCTATACCGGTCTACTAACCAGGACGTTTTATTAAGAATGCAGAAAGGGAAAGAGCTGCTAACAACGATAAAAACAGCCAAAATCGAATACCTCGGTCACATCACGGGGAACAGGGAAAGATACGGGTTGCTGCAATTGATTCTACAAGAAAAAATAGAAGGAAAACGCGGACCAGGAAGGCGAAGGACCTGGCTGAAAAATTTACGTACGTTCAACACAACAAGCACAAATCTTTTCAGAGCAGCAGATTGCAAAATACAGATTGATGATGGTCGCCAACATCTGAAACGGATAGGCACTACAAGAAGAAGAAGAAGACCTATACACGACTAGTTTACTTAATTTTCTAAAAGGCTGCTCAATACAGGTAAAATCGAAAAATAAGATTTGTAAAGTGGCATGGCATCCTAAACAAAATTTTGTTACTCATATATACCTTGTTTCCCCTTTTACGAAAATATCATAGCAATTTCAATATTATATATTATATTAGGATCATCAAAAACACTAATTTAAAAACATAACCACAGACTTAGATATTTTTAGTAACTGATATGAATAAAAATCTGTATACCCGTCTTGAGATAAAACAAACTTATCTACAAGTCCAGAGAGACTTCCCAATGCGTACGGTAAAAAATGACCCATTCAAACAAAACTTTCATACATATCGACATGTTTTCTCAGATTCACAAACTTTTTCTGAGTTCAAGTATAATTTGACCATTCTATCGGGCCTTCCACGATTTGATTTCACATCGGGTTTGAGATGAATCTGGGGTCAGGAGAAGGGGATCGCAAGGTCGTAGACGACATATCGATAAGGGGATAATTGTTTTTAAATTAGATATTGTTTTATAATTAAGCATAAAAACATATTGCTAGCCTAGAGTTGGAGACAGTATTACAATTAATCAAATTCGTAGATAGATATTTGTAGCGTCTAAAAAAATGCAGCTGTATTAAAGTATAAATGTGGTACAATAAAATAGAAAAGAAACTACATAATATATCTTTTGCAATATTTCGGGAATAAAATTAGTGGTGCTAATGATACAGGTATGCAGATAATGAGGTGTTAGTAGAAAATACTGAACGTAAGTTAAAATAAAGAATGGAACGTTTTTAGACATCTTCCATTTATTCATGATATCCATACCCGAATTCTGGAACTTTGTACGAGCTTGTACAGGTCTAGTAGACTGGCACTATACGTTTTTGGAGTCACTCACAGTTACGCAAGATATGTTTGACTACTTCACGTTCTTTAGAGTCTGCAGCTTAACTCTCCATAAAATAGTCCCATTGTATGCACGTGTCCAGTACTGGCGCATGTTTAGTTAGGAAGCCTGTTATGATTCTGAGTTAATTCCTGCTTAGTTTCAGCAGTACTTTAGCCCTAATTAGCACATGTCCGTCTAATATACATTATACCCTGTACTTAACTGGGTGTATTTTTCCAGTGAGAGTTTTTTTAGCCTTTTTTCCGGTTGTGGGCAGTGCTTTATGGTCTCCTACGGCCAGCGCTGGACCGAAATATTTTGTAGCTAATTCTTTTCTGGAAAATTTATCAGCTCTTTCAATATTGTATGTTTCAGATAACCCACACCAGTGTGACACTTTTGTGTGTGCCAGTCTATTCAGTTCTTGTCAGCATCTTCTTCTAAGAATACCGATACTCGCTTGACGATCTGTGCATAAGGTTCAATTGATGATGCTTAAGTTATTGTAATATTAGTTTTAAGAAATAAGGATCGATATTATAGAGCAATGAGGAAATTAATGGAGTTGCATGCAGTAGAACTACAGCAGGATGGATGAAATAAAGGATGGAAAGTGATAGTTGGAACAGTTAAAAGATATATATATATATATATATATATATATATATATATATATATATATATATATATATATATATATATGAAAGTATTTCGATTCGAATTCCACCAATGATCTACACATGTTTCGAGTTATATCAACTTTCATCAAGAACACTTTTGGAAGTTTAAACTGATCTAAAATGCAATCTAGTATTTGGCCGTTATAATAAAAAATATGCCTAGTAGTCAAGAAGTTGGGACACCTCTCTATATAAGATTAATACCATTATAAAAATTAATATTAAACGCACCAGTCTTCCGGGTTGAACCAAGTTGATTTTCATTGCGCCGAGCTTTCGATATCATGTCTAATGTCTCCTTCAGGGCTTCCGAGGACTCAGTCTCTCGAGCCACCAGACTGATCAACTAGACTGCCCCCAGGCTACACTTATCAATAATCACTTCACTACTACCGCTGGGAACAGAGGGCGGTTCATATATACAGTCATGGTGACGTGGTTTGGGTGAAGATTGTTGGGTGTCGGTGCGAATATTTCCGACAGTGGGATTTTAATTCGCGGATAGAGCGCACGATATTTTCTTTATGAGAGGTCTTCATGAAGAAGGTAACTGTATGCCGTCATTCTTCGTTCGGCTCGCGGAGATAAGAATACGCAAAAAGCCCTGCCTGTCGTAAGAGGCGACTAATGGATAGATATCGAGAGGTGGAGAGCCGTCGCTTGAGGTGTCGGGTCTGTAGAAACGCACTCGGGGCGCTTAGGCGTCACGGTCACCGGTCTACACTCCTAGTATCCGAGACAAGACTCTCGTGGGACCACTCTACTCTCATTCCAAGAGAACCAGGTGAGGTTGAATGAGCTGAATCCGTACGCACCTCTTTTGGCCCACACAACCATTAGGGGCGCCGGTGTCTCGGCACGTACCCACCTGGAGGTTTAAGAGTGGTAGAGGAGAGATCCTCGGCGGCGACCTGTCTACGTGCGAGGTGAAATTCCTCTGCCTGCGTCACCTGTCCGCCCTTGGGGGGATTAACGGATGGGTGTGCGTAATCGCAACACAAGTACTACGGGGAGGGTGGAGCCCCGCGATGCTCTATGCTTTATGCATCGCGCCACACTCATTTGGTGTCGTACTCGTAGGGGCAGTGGAGTCGCTTACGGTCGTATGCCGAACGGCCAGGAAGACCAGGGCCCTGCCAATTTTATAATTGGAGGGGCACAAACCATAGCCATGTATGCCGTCATATCTTTTCTTGAGACAATTTGGCCTTTTTTCAATTTCTATGGCTTCTCGGACAATCCTTGGTTTATAGAAGCGGATGGGGCTATGGTTCTAAAGTTTTCAAAATCAATTTTGTGACCTGTATGAAGATGGTGACGACCAAGAGCTGAATTTGAATCGAAATTGCGAACAGAAATGGAATGTTCGTAAATCCTATTTTGGATTATATGATTTGTTTGGCCTCGGAAGAGAGACCTTGGAAGCCCTGAAGAGGAAATCAGAGAGGATGTCGAAAGCAATGGAAATCAATGCGGTTCAACCCGGAAGACTGGTGAGTTTAATATTAATTTTTATAATAGTATTACTCTTAGCTCTAGGTAAATATATATATATATATATATATATATATATATATATATATATATATATATCTATATATATATATATATATATATATATATATATATATATATACGACGGAAATAAGAATTATGACACGAATCAACACGAAGAATTGCTGAGTTGCTGGAAGGAGTAGAAGAAGACGAATACATGTTTGTAAAAAGAATTAGTATTGGAATAACCTAACATAAAATAAAATGTATAAATGTTCTATTATTTTATTACTCAATTAATAGTATGACAATCAAGCAATACAGAAAAATCTGATGAATCTTTCATATATACAAACCCCTTTAAGACGATCCTGGTAACGGCTTAGAGTAGGAAAATAAGGGACTAGAAGGGTAATCGATATACCAGATTTCAGGAGATTTTGATTTTTGATTGCACTACTATTTCTGCAGAATAACAAGTAGTTTCGCCGATTCGAAGAACACGGAACAATTTCATGTTTCTGAACTACTACCCATTCTAACGTAATTCCTTGATGTTTACTAACAAATAAATACATTATAATGTGACATACCGTGTACTTTTTCTCTATAAAATGGACAAACGTTTTGGTTTCATCCTAAATTCTCTTTATTTTCGTCCTAACTGTAATCTCTGTTGTATTATCGTCACAGACCTGCCGCAAATAATGGACATGAAACAGTTTTATCACTGTGATACACGTAACACAAACATTGCGATTTTCCTGTCAGTGAAAGGTTTTTTTTAAAGACCGACGCTGGCTATGAAATGTCGGTGTTTGCAGTAAATTATGGTTTTATCCTGTACGGTCGCACGTTTGAAAATGTATGCAATAATCGCAAACTGCGTGCGGAATGGAGCTGACAAAAATGTAAAGCTACTATTGCCGTACTATCTAACTATTAAATAATAGTATCTACCTATGAAACTGAACCGATAAAATAAATACCTACCTTATTTTACGATTATATTTTTTAAATATTAGAAAGTATTTTTTTAAAATATATGCAGAACAGTTGATGTATTTCTTGCAAATAAAATGATAAATAGTGCTTTTTTGTTCTTTTGTCTTATCCAAATGGAAAGTACAAATAAAGAACTAAGAGAGTGATACAAAGAGTCGAAATAATACGAAAATTATTAACAGAACATTGTTTATGACACAGCTCATTTGTCTAAATATTTTTTTATTTTAACTCTAAAAACTATAAAATTAAGAAAAGAAGATATAACAGTATTAAGATCTTTGTAATCTTTTTTCATAAAATTGTGCATCATTCATTTCCAAATCGAGAATAAAACAACTTCAAGGCTTAGCTTGAACTTTGAAACTTGTATTTCATAAATATTTTCTACTTCTTATAACATTTTTATTCTGAAGTATTTGTATATGTCAAAGTAATTTCTCTTCAATAAAACACAAAGTGGCAAAATAATAAAATTCAATTTTGCTTAAAGGAATAAATTCATTTTAAAATAATTATTTTCTTACAATGCTGATTATCCTCGAAAAATAAAAAAAATCTTTTACTTTTTGGCCTAACTATTCCCTGACCCTTTCATGTCTATTCTCTTTGTCTTTTTCTTATTTTTAGTCTAAGTCATGACTTTCCTGTTTCCCTCAGGCCAAAAGATAAATCTCCGGGTTCAGAGATAAAAAAATGTCAGTAAATAATTGCAAGGTGAATGTAGCCTTACCTCACGATCTACCGGGTCTTCGAAAAAGGATCGTGTCGGGGATTTACCTAACCTGTGTGAGATATGCTCAAATATAAAAAAAATTGATTTATGGGAGGTATATAAAACAGAATAAGAGTAAAGTTCTGTTACCCGAATGATTTGTGAACGCTATATTCACTTTCGTAAAAATATGGAAAAAATCATTTATTTAAATTAAATAATAAAAATAATACATTCTAAAGCTACCTTAAATACAGAACGATGCAAATATAATTAACTGTCAAAATATTTGTATTTATATAAATATGTGATTTTTGTCAATATCCGGTTTAATGAGAATGTGTAAGTAGAGAAGTAAACAAATATTTTTATAAGAAAATGAAAAATATTTCAATCATACAAAAAATTTATTTTTAAGAATTTATCTGGTTTTGAATACGGTTTTTTCCTTTTCTTCAGCATCTTCATCACGTTCGTTTCCAGTATAACGAGGTCAACAAGTCATTTGTATATCTTTTACAACGTACTAATGGAGATGCACTTTTTATACATTTTGTCATGTCAGTGATTTTTGCTGCGGGACGGGACTCGGGACTGGCGCTTTGTCCATCGGGACATTTCGTATGTACTGTAGAAACTGCCCTATCATTATTGGAATGATTTGATAATTCAAGATATTTCCCAGTTTGGTCATGTACATAAATTTACTACTTGACTACCTTGATAAAAAAATATTACAAATTAATACTGACCAAAACAATGACGAGGAATTCAACTTGAAAAACTCTTCTATAGCAGCAAGTAATAAGATTATTAAATAGTACAATAAAAGAAATTTATTGGTTTACTATATTTCTCTAATAACCAATCCTTGTCATAAATTGGAAGCTTTTGATTTATCGAAATGGGGCCCTTTCTTGAAACAAGAAACAAAGACAAAACAGAGAATTATATAAAAAAAAACGAAAAACGAGCCTCAACCTGAAAGCAATAATCAAAGGAGTTGGATCTTCTTTTGAGTCCCCACACTTCCAATGAAGATGTTCTTCAAATGATCAATTGAGAACGTCTGCTCATAAACACCATAAAGAGGAGAAAAACAGAATACCTCGGGCATATAATTAGAGGACCTAAATACCATCTACTTCGCCTTATAATACAAGGAAAAGTGGAAGGAAAGAGATGGATTGGTCGAAAGAAACTTTCATGGCTGCGTAATATTAGACAATGGTGTGGTTCCACAGTAGAAGAATTATTTCGCGCAGCAGGCGACAGAGAAAGGTTTCAGGAAATTGTAAACATGAGGACGGCCAACGTCTGAATACGGACACGGCACCCAAAGAAGAAGAAGTGGCAAGGACAATTTCAAAATTTTGTCACTGGCAGAATCTCATCTAGCAGAAGAACGACAAGACAGAAACGTGGACATCATATCTTGGTGGATAGACAATTAGGATGAATTTTCTTCAATAGCTCGTTTAACCAGGGATATCCTACTAATTCCAACTATGCCCATTCCAGCAGAAAGGCTCATTTCCAGAGCCGGCTTGACCATGAGGAAACAAAGAAGCCGACTCAGCGAGAATATAGAGGCTGCGATCCTTTGTGTCTACTCTTGGACAAAAGATAAAATATGTTTTAATTTAATTAAACAATCTCATCTTCTTCAGCCTGTTTGTATCCACTCTTGGACAAAGGCCTCCCCAAGAGTTCTTCATTCTTTTCTGTTTTGTGCTATTTGGTGCCAGTTTCTTCCCACTTTTGCTTTGATGTCGTCTAGAAACCGGTTTTGTGGTCTTCCTGTACTACGAATGTGTTCGCGTGGTCTCCAATGTGTAATGTTTCTCGTCCATCTTTAGTTGTTTTGTCGTGTCACGTGTTCTACGCAGCTCCATTTCAGTTACACAATTCTTCGAATTACATCTTTCTCCTTCGTCCTGCTCCACACGTCCTCATTTCGTATATGTTTTCTCAGAGAAACTCTTAACATAGCTCGTTCGATGGCCCTTTGTGTTATTTTTAACCCATTGGCTGATAACTCTGTAATTGTCACGCTCGCCATTCCATAGGTCATAAAGGGTAGAATATAACTGTTAAATACCATTTTCTGTAAATGTATTGGTATATTTTTGTTTGTCAACATAACACTGAGACCTTCTAATACCGCCCAAGTCATTCGGATTCTTTTAGTTATCACTGCCGTTTGATTCTGTTTGTCTAGTTTGATGGTGTGACCTAGGTATATATACTCTTCGATATTTTTGATCTTACTTCCATCTAAGTCTATTATGATACTTTGATTTGACTGTTTTATTTACTTACTCCACAAATGCCAAATGAAGAGGTTCATTGTATTTTTTACACTTTTCGATAAGTATCCGTATTGTGTGGACGTGTTTTAGTATTCTGTCTTTAATTTATTATTTTTCGATTTCGGCTTGGTATGGGTTTTTTTGATCGCAGTGATTATACCCGTTCTTATCGGGTCTTCCAAATCATTTAGGTCATTTTAGTTTAATTGATCTACTGGTTTTAGGTTAAATTCAAAATGATTCTGGTAATACGTACTATTTTGTATAAGTTATTTAGAAGTTAGGGTTTTTTTTGCTCTGGGTTTATCCAGCTCCACCTACCATTGTCGGGTTCACTAAAAATTGTGTTTACACATTATAGGTTTTGCTCCTGCACGTATGTTAGTAACCGTTCTCCCCTTTCGTTTGTAATTACTAGACTATAATAGTCCTCTATTTGGTATGTTGCTGATGTTATGTTTTCCTTCTTTGGCGTTAAAATCTTCCTTGATTATTTTAAAATGAACGCTCTCTTTTATTATCTTCAAAATATCTTAAAATTTGTCTATTTCTTCACATGTTGATTGGCTTGTGGAAGCGTATACTTGAATGATTTGGATGTTGTACCTTCCTGATAGTTTAAAAATGATGTATAAGACCATATCCGAGATTGCAGCAATTTTTGTGGCCAGATGTTTGATTGTTTTATAGACCAATACTGCTACACCTCCGACATGTGTATTTTTATTAAAGAATATTATTTGTTAGTTACTGATACACTTACGGTGTGTCTGTCTAGTTAAGTCGGCACCAATTGGGACTTTTTTTATTTTTAGTTTTATGAAAAAGTTGTTCTTTTTAAAGTTCTACATGTTCTAAAACCTAAAATATAATCATCAAATATTAAGTTTTTTAGTCGTATACTCTCAACCTTGCACAATAAATGGGCACATTTTAGAACAGGTCAATAGATTTAAGTACCTGGGATGTTGGATCGATAGCAGCCTAAATCCTGATCTAGAAATAAGATCGAGAATAGAACAGGCCAGAAAATCTTTCGAAAAAATAAAAAAACTGCTTTGTGATTCTCGAATAAAACTCGAAATTCGACTACGTTTATCAAAATGCTACGTCTGGTCGACTCTTCTATATGCAGTTGAAACGTGGACCCTAAAAACATCAACCGTAAATAAATTGGAGGCCTTTGAAATGTGGATCTACCGGAGAATGCTCAAAATTTCATGGACATCGCATACCTCAAACGAAGAAGTGCTGCATAGAATAGGCAAGGAAAGAGAACTTTTTAACACAGTAAAAGTTAGAAAAACATCATACCTAGGCCACATACTGAGAAATAATAAGTACCAATATGCCCAACTTATAGTGAAAGGAAAAATCGAGGGAAAGAGAGGCCTAGGAAGGAAAAGACTATCGTGGCTCAGAAACATCCGACAATGGACAGGGCTAAATTTTGAACAGCTAATAAGAACAGCTGAAGATAGAGAAGATTTTAAAATTGTAGTAGCCAACCTCCATTGAGGAGAGGGCACTTTAAGAAGAAGTCGTATACTCAGTTTGTCAAAAAATATGAACTTTATAAAGAGTAAAGTAAAAGAAAAAGATGATAAACGATCTGAATTGTGTGTTAATAGAGCTGGCATGTCTTTTATTTTATACATTCTAATTAGCGATTCGACGTTTTCTATTATTGGGAAATAAAAAAAAAATAAAAATAATAAACATATTATCAATAATATAAATTAATAATAATATTATTCGAAAATTACATAAAATTCTAACATTCCGTTTAAAATAAGAAAGCTTACAGTGATTTTCATTCTAACCAAAAGTAATAATTAACAAAAAAATTATTAAATTAGAAGGTCTGCACCTTATATACTGCACCATATTTAACCTTCCTCTTATGGTCTAAATTTTCAGAAATATACAAAAACAAAATATTGAAAACTTATTATTCAATACTAAATTATTAAAGGAAAAAACTAAAAAAGAAAGGAAAGAAAAAATAGCTGCGTGATGGGACGCGCGACGGAACGCGGCACGAAATAGATAAAAACGTTCGAGACACGGGACGGGACAAGAGCCTGTCTTGCGTCTCACCGCCCGCGTGAAACCCAATAAACTAACTATTTTTAGAAGTAAAAAAGTAAAACAAAACATAAAGTTAATAAACGAATAAAATCAAAAGAAATTGAAATAAAATAATTATTTGAAGAAAAATAACAAACAAGTGACGTTTAGAACGTAACAAAGGTAAAGGAAAGTTGCCGGGATAGAGTCATAAGCGAGATAGTGAAATGGAGTAGAATTGACTTGCATTATATCCAGAATATATGAGAAATATTTTGAGGAAGTTAAGGAATCTTCTTCTCCTTTCAGTACCCTGTCCGATTATCAAATTAGCGGATGTCTCTTAATACCAGTCTTGGAGATTGAGGATCAAGGATATTCTTTATCACCCTGGGCCTCTTCTTCGGCCTGGGCTTCTTCTTTCCGTGATCTTGCTCTGTATTATGAGGTGTAGAAGGTTATACCTATCTGGATGTCTCATTACATGTCCAAAATATTAAGATTTTTAAATTTTTATTGTTTCCGTTATTTCTGTGCTCTTTTCCGTTCGGTGTAAAACTACTACATTTCTTATTTCATCAACCTAACTTATCACTAATATTCGTTGGTAGATCCACATCTCACAGACCACCAATTTTTTCATTAGTGTCTCTGTAAGGGTCCAGCTCTCCATGCCATACAGTAATGTGGAGAATTTATAACAGCTTATTAATCAGATTTTAAGGATTAATTTATCTCTATTAATTTGAGGATATGCCGTCTGAGTATCTGATATTGTTGACATGAATTCGGTTGAATTTAATAAAAAAATTTCTTGACTAAATAAGTTAATATAATTTTTATAAAGTAACCAGACTAATAGTAGAATCAACTACTGACTACACATGATCTATCTACATATTTCATATCTTCTACTTTCATGATAACAGAGTCAACAATTCACAGCACACAAAATTAAAAATATTTGAGACAACCATCTTATGCATAAGATATATAGTTCATAATAGCGATCACCTCATCTACAATAAACATCAAACTAAATCATTTCAAAAATTTTATTTCATTTCATTTTCATCTTCATTTTGATTTAAAAATTTTAAATTTTCCTTTAGATAAATAAAATTTGCTCCGCTATAATCTTGTATTTATTACCTATCCTATCCATCTACTACTTTTCATACTAACGGTATTAAAGATAATGTGGTCCAGTCGTTCCTAATCAAATTATTCTATCACCTAATATGTCATGTCGGTGGCATATTAGGTATGTATAACTGATTAGGTTTATGTATCTCAAATCCCTATAATTAGATTGGAATATTACGTGTTCCTTCTCCTGGGGCTCGCATTTAACTTATGATCTTTAGAATTGAAACGGCTCACCAATCTTGCCAATTCCAACAATGAATACCTGAAACAGAATGCTTAAATAAACAAGTATTATGTGATAAAAGAAATTAAACTTGAAAAAAATAGTATCACGCAAGCGATACCAACAGAATATGGACCACAAAATAGTAGCTGTTTCCTTGGGGTATCACAGAGTTTTGAATATAGAATACACACAACAAAGTAATTTTTATAATAATTTATTAATATCTACCCACTTATATCGATATTACCACAAAAGATCTGAAAAGGTCGACGTGAAATAGGTCAAAAACCCTAGGTCATTGAATCTATCTATTTCGATATTATGGATGAATCATTATAAGATTATATTTTAAAGCATAAGACCTTAAAATGAAATGGTAAATCGTTTTAAAGAACATTGCTGGGACAATATTTTTTAAGGACAGTTTATTTGAAATTACCTTTAAGTTAAGAGAATTTATCTAACAAGATTAGGGATCTTTATTGATACCATATAGTCCGTCATGCCATGTAAAAAATCCCTTATTAGTTAATAATTCTATTGCAAATCATAGGATATACCGGAAAGAAAATACCAACATTACTTCATTTCACTTCTATACCAATTGTGACACTTACTTTAATACTTTATATGATACCTTTGCGCATATGTTTCTTAAATGAAGTTTACGAAGCTTACGAAATATCCAAACAGATTATTTAAAATGAAGCAAATAATTTTCGGCCGTATTAGGCCATCATCAGTGAGTCCGAAAAGCAAGTAATCCCACTTAAATAAATAAAAAAGGGGTAAAAATGTTACAGTTAAAAAAACCTTGTGGTAATTACTTAGTTAAAATTAAATTTAAATGTGTTAACATAACGAGAAAAGAAGAGACTTGCGAGGTCCACGACAACGAGAAAATAAATTGGACGTCTACATGAGTATCCATGTGAAAAAAAAATAAGTACATCATTTTATAGATTATTTTTGCAATCGCTTCGCTTACAAATTCCAAAATATTTCTATAAACTGTATTGCGGAAATTTCAATAATTTTAACTAATTTTAAATATTCATAGGTCATCTAGGCAGGAATCACTTAGTCTAATATAAAATTTGTATGAATATACATTATTATATTAATTTAAAATATATGTTGAAAAAAAAGTTAAAATGTCTGAAAAGAAAAAGAAATGTAGGCAGTAACGTTGGATATTTAAAGCTCGGGTTTATTTCATCAACGTTGAACCTGCCGCTGTGCCTTCTGTGCAACAAAGGCTTAAGAAATTATGCTATGAAACTATCCAAGCTAGAGGATCATCTAAGAAGGTGCCACCCTGATAAAGTAAATAAAAATTGATTGTACTTTAAAAATTTGAAACAAAAACAGAAAATAAGTACGGTGGACAATATGTTTCAATCCATTTCAAAAAGAGACAATGATGATTTGCTGGCAACTTAAAACATCTCACTACTCATAGTAAAATCAGGAAAACCTCATAATATCGGAGAACAGCTGATTTTTCCAGCGGTTGAAGTGGTGTTAAAACCTGTCCCATATCATGGAAATTATATACTCAAAAGAATTCATTTGAGCAGCAACACAGATCAAAGACTTCTTCTTCTTCTTCTTAGGGTGCCTGTCCGTTCCGAACGTTGGCGATCATTCAGGCTACAATGACTTTCTTGGTTGCTATACTGAATAGCTGTGTTGAGGTCTTTCTATGCCATGCTCTCAGGTTAGCAAGCCAGGATATTCTTCTTCGTCCTGGGGCCCTTTTTTCTGCCAACGGCGTTCACAAATCCAAACTGATTGGGTGCAATTTGCTCCTCGCATTTTCGGTAAATTCTTTTGTGGATGACTTTTAAAAACAGCTTCAGCAGATGGCTCATTAGGCTTATGGTTCTATAGTCTTCACAAACTTTTGCCCCTAGTTTTTTGGGCAATGGTACGAAATCCGATTTAAGCCACTCTACTGGTATTTTTCCTGCCTTTTATATTTTATTAAATATTTCAGTTATTATTTTTATTTGCTCCGCATCTAATAACTTTAGCGGTTCTGCAGGAATTTCATCAACTCCTGGTGCCTTTCCATCCTTATTTGTCTGACGGCTGCCGTTATTTCTTCTGGTAGGATTTAAGGACCTGAATTTTCTTCAATGGTGGGCTCTTGTATTGTTCTAAGGTCATGGAAAAATTTTCTCTAAGTATTCTTCCCATACTGTCTTTTTCTTCTTTGGTTATGGCGCGATTGCCTTCATCATCTGTTATTTCAGATTTTAGATCAAAGAGTATTGATGAAATGAGATACGATGTTGAAGATGTATTGTGAACTTATCTGCAAATGAACCATTTCTTAATTCAGTTGGACCAGTCAACGTCACCTGGTAGTAAAACACCATTATTGACATATATTCGTTTCGTTATAGATATCAAGAAATCCAAGAAGAACTTCTCTTTGCGAGAAATTTAGCGACTGACAAAAAAAGTGAATACATATTCAATGTTTTGAAAGCCTATTTTACTGAAAATTTAATCCCTTTGTCAAAGCTGGAGCACCAGCTTATTCATCAGATTTGTTTACTAAATTTAATGAAGTTAACTTGCAGTTACACGGTGATACTCTGAATTTAATAAAAGCAAAGTCCATCATGGCAGCTTTCCTACAAAAATATTAGACCACGTGAATTTTTTTGTGTCCCAACTTATCATTGTTTTCACTATGGAAATACCACAGTGGATTATCAACACATTTTGTGACATTACAGAAATGGATGTCATAATACAAGAAGTACTGGTCGCAATTAGCACTAACAAAGTAATTAAGGTGGAGTGTGGAAAGGGGTATAAACAATTCTGATTTCAGAAAGCTGTATATTTTTCTTATCGTGCATTGGTGACTATTGTTAAAAAATTTCGATAGCTTTTCCATCTTGTAATCTAGTGGAAGGGTTTTAACGAAGTTGCCAATCTGCTTACTAAAAACAGTTTGCAAATCGTTGAACGTGAAGATTTAAGACTGCTCACTAATTTGAAGCCACGAATTGAACGATTTGTATCAGAGACACAGGTTCATCCCTCACATGAATACCAAAAACACATTAATATAAGGTTTTGCGGATATAATAAATTTATACGAACAACAAAAAGGCATAATTGATAATAAGTATTCAACAGGGATGTGTTTTCTCACAATTATTATTCGATATTTGTTTATAGAAGCGATAGAAGCGACTGACGACAAGTAATGAACCGTATCGAAATTGTAAACATTTTATAAATAATTTTAATATCGATAAAACAAAAACAATTATTATAATCAGCAAAAATGCATAAATGGAAAACATTAGAAATAATTCAGAATTTTACATGGGATGTAAGTTGAATAAGAAATGTTAAATATTTTAACTTTACTACATGAATTTGTGTCGCGAAACTTAACAAAAGCAATTCTAAAGTGATGATATTACAGTATCATAGGTGTCTCATGAGAGGCAACTTTTTCTAATTTTTAAAATTTAAAAGCTGAAATTTTCTTTTTTTTAGCGTCAGCTTTTGGGCTTATATTTCATTGCTATTATGTTTGCTAATTTATGATCGGAAGACTAGAAACGCACTAATGGCACTTTGCAATCGAACATTTAATTGTTCCGTTCTCATAATCTAATATTCTATAATGTCAGAACTTCTTCCGTTCAGGATGATCGCCTGGCACCAACCCTTTTAATTTAGCACTGAAATCTTTTTCTTTACGTGCCATATCAAAGTTATTCAACGTCCCCGATCACCATTGAGAAGGCTTCTCGATCTTATGCCACATTATAATTGTCCTGCATTTGATATCTCAGTTCATTCACGAATGTTTTTTGACCAAAAACCTGTTTTCTTCCAACGTCTCTGCGGCCTTCTATTTTGCCTTTAAGGGTAAGTTGTAATATCCTATATCGATTTTCTCTCACTATGTGCCCCAGATAAGACATTTCCGATGTTTAATAGTCTTTAGCAATTCTCTATCTTTGTTGACCCTACTTAGTACTTCCTCATCAGCACTTGCTGTCCAAGGTATCTTCAGCATCCGTCTATGAATCCACATTTCCTATGCTTCAATTTTGTTCATACTTGATACTTTTTGTGCCCACACTTCTGCTTCATACAAAAGTACAGATTACATATAGCACATAATCATTCTTTGTCTTAGTTCTAAACTATGATGATTATTGCAAAAAATGTCTTCATTCTCATAAAATAAGTTTTAGTAATTTCTATTCTTCGTTTTATTTCCATGTCTGGATCTAGTTGGTCCGTTATGACAGTTCCCGTTATGACAGTTATATATAATTTTGTGAACTTTTTTAACTTGGACTCCATTTAATTGAAGCTCTGCATCTGGAACGATCTTCATCATTGATGAAGATTGATGAAGATGTTCTTGATTTAATGGTTGAACTCTTTAATCTAATATATCAGACTGCCACAATCGGTGTTACGTATTCACTACTCTCCTTTATGACTTGGAAGCATTGACATTAAAACAAGTGCATCTAAATAAGTTGAGCGAATTTTGGTGTTGAAGAAGAATCCTACGAATATCATGGAATCAAAGAATGTCAAACGCAGAAGTTACTAGAAGAATAGAAAATAAAGCTGAAATAATATTGACTATCAAAAGAAGAAAACTTAAGTACTTAGGTCATATTATGAGAGAGCAAAAATACTCATTATTGCAGCTTATTATGCATGGCAAAATTCGAGAAAAGCGAAATGTGGGAAAACAAAGAATATCGTGACTTAAGAAATTGAGGGAATGGTTGGATTGCAGTAGTGCAGAACTATTTAGAGCGGCAGTCAATAGGGTCCGCATAGCAGTGATGATTTCCAATCTTCGATGAAAACTGGAACTTAAAGAAGAAGAAGCATCTGGATGTAGATTACGACTAAAGACTTAAATTTTGGTTTTGTCTGAGTTTATTTTAATACCCATTTCTTCTCTCACTTCGTGAATATGATCAAGCAGAGTTTGGAGACCTTCGATATTTTCTGACGGAAATACTATATCGTCCGCGTATCTAATTACATTATGTTGTTCCCCTTTGATTTTGATTCCATATGGCTGTCTCTCAGGTGCCCTTTTAAATAGCTAATCCGAGTAAACATTGACCAATGATGGGGACAAAATGCAACTTTGTCTGACTCCTCGTTGTATGGAGATTTCGTCGGTGTAATTCTCTTTAATTTTTACGATAGCAGTTTGATTCCAGTATAGATTTTTAATGACACGAATATTTTTGTCATCCATTCCTACATGAACTGGAATACGTAGTTAGAAAAACGTCAGAAGTAAAAAGAATACACTTATCAATAAATCAGTCCAACTGGCAGCACATGCAAATCACATGCTAAACAAATAGGTTTGACAATAGTAGATGAACAACACAGCCGTCACTATAGGTATAGGGAAAACAATGTGTTAGAGAGAGAGGTGTGTGACGTCACAGCATATAGGGAATTGTGTGTATTGGAGAGAGAGGTATGTATACGTATATACGTATATACGTATCTCCGTTGTTAGTGGTCCGATTTTAACAAACTGAGGCTCATTTGAATGGGGGAGGGGCAAGGAATTCAAATATGACGACGTATTGCCAAAAGGGCGCACGGCGTCCGGACGCGTTCCGGCGTCCGAGCGCTGATCGGTGCGCGAACCAGATGTGCGGTCGGTACCTTAATTTTTCAACGTCCGAGCGGGCGGCATCCGATCGGTGCGCGAACCAGATGTGCGGTCGGTACCTTAATTTTTCAGCGTCCGAGCGGGCGAGCTGGCGACGTCCGAGGGCAAGCTGGTGATGCGCAAACCAAATGTGCGATCGGTACCTTAATTTTCCATGGAAAGATCTTGTAGATAAGAAGCGCGCGGATTTTGGAATTTAAATAAAACTATATTTAATTTTTTATTAATTTTTATTAATTATAAAAATTATAAAAATAATTATCAGAACAATCTTTATTCGTATATAGTTACAATTTTGTTTAACAAAGTTTTTAATTGTTTTAATAGACCGTCTTCAGGACAGGGTATTCCAAAAAGCCCCCAACTAAACGTTCCTGCTGCTACAACTTTACGTGTGTATTCGCTGTACTTATAATAAGTATTGTTTTGAAAAAAGTAAATAAACCCATCTGTGTACCGGAATGCTGATGTTATTTTATAAACGCAATTTGCCTATAGGTACAATTAGAAAACTGCAAACACATATAGGACATTTTAAACATTTTAAACAGATTATTTTAAATAGACATGTAGGTATGGGTCTAGACAACAAACTAAAACATAGAGTTAAATGGGAAAATGTAGTTTCCGCGTTTAATAGTCGAATTAAAACTGGAATTATAGTTAATTTATGGCATAAGGACTTAGCACATTTCCTAAATGATTGTTATATTATTTTTAAAAATAAAATCAGAAAAATTTTAAAGGTAGATAAACTTGTTAAAGTTAATGTTTGTTTTTGTGGAGAATTTATTAAAAAATCGGGGGAGAATGAAATTGTGACTTTTAAATATTTTAATACAAAAAATGCTATACTAGACATATCTGCCGATACAGAGCGGTGGTTTTTTGAAAATGTTAAAGATAAAATAAATCTTAAATTATCTGAGTTTCAGGAAAAAGACTCTGGTTTTGCATTAAATAGAATAATATCTTTAGAAGTAAATATTAATCGATATGAAATTGGAAATGGTTCATCTTATATTAAACTCCCAGAGTCTATTCAAAAAAAGCGTGCTTGCATTAATATAAAAAATTCAGATCAGGCTTGTTTTTATTGGGCAATAGTTAGTGCCTTCTATCCGGCTAAAGCAAATAAAGAACTTACGTCCTCATATCCATTTTATAGCACAGTATTAAAAACAGAAGACTTGGAGGCACCGATGCCGTTACATCAAATTTCAAAATTTGAAAAAATAAACAATGTATCAGTCAATGTATATGCTTTAGAATTGATAGAAAATAATAAAAATTCATTTTTCACAGTATACCCAGCAAGATTAACTAAAAAAGTAGTTGCCAAACATGTAAATCTTCTTTTAATTCAAAATCACTATTTTCCTAAATTAAACGATTATGAGGCACCTCCAGTGGATACTGATGATTCTGAAATTAAGTACCACTACTGCTATATTACTGACATATCTAGATTAGTTTCTAGTCAAGTAAATAAAAGGAGGCGCAAATTATTTCTTTGTAATAGATGTCTAAATTATTTTTCAACTGCAGAGAAATTGTCTGAACACGAAAAAATGTGTGCAGATATTAATAATTGTAAAATGTCTTTTCCTAAATATGATGTTGTTAGTTTTAAAAATTATACTTATAAACAAACAACGCCATTTGTCATATATGCAGATTTTGAGTGCATGTTAGAGAAAGTTACAGACCACAAATCACTTTTCACTAAAAAATATCAAAGACATATTCCGTATAGTGCTGGATACTATGTAAAATGCAGCTATGATGAAAAGTTGTCTTTTTTTAAAAGTTATAGAGGCAATGACTGCATGGAGTGGTTTGCTAGTGAATTACCAAATTTAGCTCAAAGTATTAATTCAAAAATTAAGGCAATAATACCAATGGAGGAAAAACCAAGTACCTGTGGGGCTACAGTGTGCCACATATGCGAAAAATGTTTTTCTTTCACAGATATCGTTGTCAGAGATCATGATCATTTTACGGGGGAGTTCAGAAATTACGCTCACCAAGCATGTAATTTAAATTTTAAAAAATTGTTTGTTGTCCCACTTATTTTTCATAATATGAGCGGATACGACGGCCACTTTATAATTTCTGAGTTAAGTAAAAAAGGAGATATTAGTCTACTTCCTATCAATAAAGAAAAATACATTTCATTTACACTTAACGATAAAGTTACTAATATAAAATTTCGATTTATTGATTCATTAAGATTTTTAGGAGCTTCTTTAGATGAATTAGCATCAATATTAGATAAAAATGACTTTAAAATTTGCAGTCGAGAATTTAGCAGTTTAAGTAGCGAAAATTTTAAATTAATAACTAAAAAAGGGGTTTTTTGTTATGATTTTATTGACTGTTGGGAAAAATTAGACATTACCGATTTACCTCCGATAGAGGCATTTTATAATAAACTAAACGATAAGAATCTTACAGATGAGCAATATACTCATGCTAAAACAGTTTGGGATGCATTTAGCATTGCAAATTTAGGTCAATATTCGGATTTGTATTTAAAGACTGATATTTTGCTTTTGGCAGATGTTTTTGAAAATTTTCGAAAAAAATGTTCAATAACTTATGGTTTAGATCCCGCATGGTACTACACAATGCCTGGTTATTCTTGGGATTGTATGTTGAAATACGTGGGGTGTAAGCTAGAGTTATTGCGTGACGTTGACATGATACTGTTTATTGAGAAAGCAATTCGTGGAGGAATTTCAGTATGTAGTGGCAGAATGTCGGAGGCTAATAATAAGTACATGCCTAAATATGACTCCACAAAGCCCTCAAAATACTTAATGTATTTTGATGTTAATAATTTATATGGGTGGGCTATGGGAGAGCCCTTACCCTACGAAGGATTTGAATGGATGGATGCCAACGACTTTAATGTTATGTCTATACCTGATGACTCTCCAGTAGGGTATATGTTACAAGTTGATTTGGACTACCCCCACAAATTACACGATCTTCACTCAGATTTTCCATTCGCTGCCGAACACCGCAAGGCTTTGGGTTCAAATCATACGAAACTAATGACAACACTTTATAATAAAAAAGAATATATCGTTCATTATAGAAATTTAAAACAAATGCTGGCTAATGGGTTAGTTTTAACAAAGATTCATAAAATTTTGAAATTTAAGCAGTCTGCGTGGCTGCGACCCTACATAGAATTAAACACTCGACTTAGAGCTACAGCTACAAACGATTTCGAAAGAAACCTCTATAAATTAGCAAATAATAGTGTATTTGGAAAGACAATGGAAAACATTAGGAAACATAGAATAGTAAAACTAGTCCGATCATGGAATGGGCGATATGGTGCCAAAAATTTAATTTCTAGTGCGCGGTTTCATAGCCGAAAAATATTTAATGAAAATTTAGTAGCTATAGAACTAATTAAATCAGATCTAGTTTTTAATAAACCTTTATACATTGGCATGACTGTTTTAGATATATCAAAATTATGTATGTACCAATTTCATTACGACTATATGCTCCCAAAATTGGGTGCAGATAAATGTAATTTAATGTATATGGATACCGATAGCTTTATTTATGAACTGTACTGTCATGATGTATATGAGGAAGTAATAAAACAAGATTTATCAAAATTTGATACATCTGATTACGCTGTAGATAATATATATAATATTCCTCGCGTAAATAAAAAAGTTTTAGGAGTAATGAAAGATGAAAATAAAGGAGAAATTAGGACAAAATTTGTGGGATTACGATCAAAAATGTATACTTTTAAAGTTCAATCCGGCCGAATCACTAAAAAAGCAAAAGGGACTAAATATAATATAGTAAAAAATGTTATAAAATTCGATGATTATGTAAACTGTTTAAATGATTTTAAGGAACAAACTGCTACTCAACGCTCCATTCAGTCATATTGCCATAACGTTTATAGTATAGAACAAACAAAAATTGCGTTAAGTCCTTATGATGATAAAAGATATTTAATTTCAAATAGTTTTAGAACGCTACCATGGGGGCATTACAGTATTTTAGAATAGATTTTTTTATTGCAGAAGAACGTTGAAATGTCTCACAGGTGTGTTACACCAGACCTATGGACTCCCGCTAATCTGCAACAAATAGCAGCCAATAAAATTTATTGGGCTGTAGTTGATGCTCATACAAAGACATTTCCGCTTTCAAGTGGAGAGTTATGTCAAATTCATCTTCACCATAATGTGATTGGTATTCAACGGGAGTTCAGTAAGCAAGAGCATGGATGTATCCTGAATTTTAAGATTCCCAAGCAAATACGATCTAGTTTAAACGTAAATTGTATAAGAGAATTAAAACTACAAATTGTGAAGAACTCTGAAAAAGTGATGTCATGTGGGTGTCAAAGATGCGGGGCTCCCTATGGATTCCCCCCAATTTACAAAAATAGCGAATACAATCCTAAGTAAATTGTCTAAGAGAAAACTACAAATTGCAAATATATAAAAATTGATTTTTTGAGACGAATTATGTTTATAAGCTACTATCTCTCTTTTGTACTAAACGCATAACAATATCCACGTGCTATCTCTCTCTTTCTTGTATATATATATATATATATATATATATTGTAAAATAGTTTGAAATATATATGTTAAGGTAAAATAAAAACTCTAAATTGGTATTTGTATTATTTATTTAAAATCATTAATTACCTTAATTTTATTAAAATGAAGCAATTCCCTAAGAGCATTATTTGTCATATCATCGGGCATTATAGAACAAAATGCATGCAATATTTGCATGGGACTTAAACTATCTACAGTATTTTTACAAAAATCTATAACATTATAATAATATTTACAAAAGTTCATCTTTTTTAAAAACTTTATACGAGGCAATATCACACTAGTGTTAAGTTCAACAATTTGCTTCACTTCTTCTTCATCCATATAGTACTCCACACCATACTTCTTAACAATAATGAATTTGCAATCATCGTAAACTATTGTGGTAACAGTGCAGTATTCTTCGCATGGAAAAGTTTGGGTGTTGTTGTCTTCAGTTGATTGGAAAAAATCAATTAGTTGTTGTGTGATGATTGAAATAAAGGATTTCCATTCGTATACGCTGAGTGATATTCTGCTGCTAGTTTTATATTGTTGAGATAAAATCACTGCAGGCATAAATGATCTTGCTGGGCTTATACCACATTGTACTTCATAGCCCGATAATGTGTATTTTGTTGCAAGCAGGTAGAAAAATTCTGATTTGGAGGCATCCTCATAATTTTTCAAAATTTTATTTAATCCATGACTATAGTCTAATCCATGACTGTCTTCTTCGCAGATAGACATATCATCGCAATCACTTGAATAAGAAGAATACCCACTATCTTGAGAACCCATGATAACTTTACTGACTTTGATTCTGAAGCATGAGTTCTTTTATATCCCCCTACTCCTTGTGGTATCTACCTCTTTTTTTCAAAAATGTATTGCTACGCGGCGGATTAAAAAGTAGATCTTAAACTGTGTCATTAGCGTTAATCCAGCTGTTATGTTTGCTGTCCATACCAAGCCATTTCACATACATCTTATTACCTTTTCGTCTAAGTACTTTTTCAACGAGGTATATGTCTGGGCTTGATGTCTTCTGCATCTCTTCTTCGTAGAAGCCTCCACTTATCGGTGTACCTTGCATGTCTTCAAGCAAATATGTTATAGGATTTGTTATCTTAACTTGTACAATTTTAAATAATTCTGTAGTCCAATTAGGAGTGTAGGCCTTTTCGAAGAAATGTTTTGCCTTTCAAACACGTACAATGTCACCAACTTTAAATTTTCTCGGACCTGCAATCTTTAAATGGCTATAACTTTTGTTTAAAATAGCTTTTTCGTTGGACTTGTTGACCTGGGATGGTTTGTATCCTGTTTTGCTGTGTTTTGTATTGTTGTATTCTTCGGTGATTATAGGCAGAGCATCTAACCATTTGTATGATCCATGTAAACTAAAATACTTGTATAACTTTGCTTTTAACGTTCTAATAACTCTTTCACAAATGGCAGCTTTTTTGATCGTGTAGGTGCTGTAATGATTAATTCCGTGTTTTTTCATTAAATTTTGAAATTTTCTGTTGTAAAATTCGGTTCCCTGATCAGATTGCAGGTTCTTCGGAAGTCGTCGAGTATGAGCGAGAATATCCGAAAATGCCCGAGTAATTTCCTCACCAGTCTTTGTTTTTAGAGGACGTGTCCAAACAAATTTTGAAAAACAATCAATTACAACTAGTATTAGTTTGTAATTTTTATTTTGGTGTGCATAAGGACGCATTTCAGCTAAATCCATCTGCCACAAATCATCGATTCCTTTGATTATTGTTCGTCGACGAGGATAGTTTTTTCGTGTCGGTTTATGCAATTCGTTCACCACTTGTTGCTTTTCTTTAGACATTTTCTGCACATCTACTATATCTAGATGAATATTACCTACTAAACTCTGTAATGTTTGCTCCACTTGTTTTAACCTCTCCATCTTTTAGGGTATATTTTTTACTGCGTTCTCTACATTTTTTAACCTCTCTTCCATCTTCATCTCGTTTATCATATTTTTTGCAATTGTTTCTGCAAAATCTTTTATATTTGTACTCATATCCTTTTTTAGTGTATTCAAATCATTTGACAATATTTTAGTAACCTTATCTATGTTGTTATATACTTCTTTTTTTAATACAACCATATCGTGTGCCGATGTTTGTATCAACTTAATTATCGTGTCATCCATATAATTTTTTAGTGTATTTTGACCATCTATAGCAGATTTTTGATTTGTATCCATATCCTTTTTTAGAGTATTAAAATTTTCATTAATTTTTTTTTCCAATCTTTGCTCGACAAGTGGAACTCTAGTTTTATAAAGGCCTGATCTTACTTCATTTGTTTTGTAGGTTAAATTTGGAACTATGGTTGTATGAAACTCTTCTCTTACATCGTTTAGTCCGATGGTTAAATCCTGTATGCTTTTATCCGTATCCGTTTTTAGTGTATTCAGATCATCTTTGATTATTTTCTCAAACTTTTGTTCGAGAAGTGGAACTGTGGTTTCACGTATCTCGTTTATTTGATTATCGACATATCTTTTCGTAGCAGCATCGTCATTGTCTGATGGATCCTTGACATTGCAAATTTTCACGTTTTCGGCATTAATATTTCCGTCAGAAGTATGTGGAAATGTGACTCGCGCCACCTTTTGGGTGTTACTACTACTACGGGAGTGATGACCGAATTTGTCGACACTCATGATGGAAATGATACTGACATTCCCAGTTACTCTATTATATTAGCTTCTCTTAGTTCATTGATGATGGCTACGATTTCGTTGTCGAGAGACGTGTTGCCTGCGTCTTTCGAAGCCACCAAGAGTTTAAGACGTTCAACTAACTCATTTGGATCATCCCAATAAATATACTCCATGGGTGCAGTGTTGTATGTTAAACGAGAGTCATCCAATCCCGTTCCTTTGGCCGTAGATGAAGATGATCGTGTTGTTGTTGTTGTTTTCGTTTTGTGTTCGAGTTCTTTTTTGGATCGAGTTGCATGCTTTTTCATTGCTGCATCAGATGGTTTGAATAGAGGTTTAATAATAGAATGGTATTTTTCTCCACTAGAACCTTTAAGACGTCCTAAGGTATCCAGATGAATCTCTGTGTTTTTCAACAGTGTTTTATACTTTTGTAAATCCTCATCATTATACTGTTCAGGGTTGGCATAAAATAAAAGTTGATATAGACCTGGCGTACCACCTAACCTACGTTCTTCTAAATCACGTTCTCGAATTATTATTATGTCTCCATTGCGTTTGTCAAAGTTTATTCGACGTTTTCCCATTATCCAGCCACTAATAGAATCGTAAAATGGACCATAGTTTTTATCAATTTTATCGTCTTTTATTAAATATTCTTTTATGTACTTGTGACTTATTGAAGGATATTGATCGATATATTCGTCTGTGGCATCCATCGGAATCTCGATTGGTTCTCGAATAATGTTTTCATCAGGTATCGCTAGATCAGGTGCATCAAGAAATACATCATCACCATCATCACCATTCTTCTCCTCCTCTTCCTCCTCTTCCTTTTTCACTTCTTCTTTTTTAACTTGTTCAAACTTGTTAGTGATAGTATGATGTAACGTTTTTGATGATTGTGCAATATCTTTGAGAGGTTTCGAGAGTGGTTTAAACAGTTTATTTAGGGACTCATCTTGTTCTGTTCGGCCTAATTTTAATGCCAAATATTTTTTGCGAATTGATCTAGCCAATTCGGCGACTTTCTTCTTGCGAAGCGCAATGGCAACCGTATCATCTAACATTGTGTTGACAACTAAACAATTATCTTACAATTTTATATATTTATCAAATCCTTTGCGATATCGGCCATTATTGAGAGCAAAATCTTTTATAATTACCAGAGTACCATACCTATCACGCCAACATTCAGAACAAATTTTTTTAAATTCATCAAATGACATGTCTGGTGATACATGCTCATCAAATACATGCTTTAAATTTATCTCATCTTGCTTGAATAGTACAATCATGTTACAGTTGTCTCTAATTAACTGCTTCGGTATTTTTGAATATGTTTGACATAAATAAGCGGCATCGATATCTTTATGTCTGCACATGGAATAATACTCGCGAATCTTTTGCTGACCATCGCATGCAACATCGTCAAATAAAAACACGGAGTGAGGTTTAGCTTCGCTGGGACTAATAATTTCTTCGTTGTCTTTAAATGGGTAATATCCTACACCTTTAACTTGCGCTATTACATCTTGCAGTAGTTGGTATTTCGGTTGAAAGAGGGATTTCGAATAAACATAGACATTTTTAAACTTGACGCCATTCGGATTAAATAGAAGAGATAGCATAACATTCGTTTTGCCGCACCCACTTGGACCGCAAATAATCGCTCTGAATGAATTCGGTAGTAATTTACCATGTTTACCGTTGGTTGTTTTCTGGGCAATGTCCAAATTCTCAATTGGTAGCGTCTGCTCTTGCTGAACGACCTTCATCATGTGACAAGTGTAGTACATAAGTACGGTAATATATATTATAGATGTCACCACTTGCATGGTATCAGTCCAATGTTGGTCGTTGAAGGAGGAGGTCTCGTGAACTCTCTAATTAATAAACTTCCAGTTGAACTACATATTCCTGGTTATCAGTATTGTGGACCCGGAACAAAACTAAAAAAACGTCTTGCACGTGGAGATCCAGGAATTAATCCATTAGACGCAGCTTGCAAACGACACGATATCGCTTATTCGCAGCATTCATCTCTCGAAGAACGCCACAAGGCCGATAAAGAATTGGAAGATAGAGCTTGGGAGCGCTTCAAGTCGAAAGACGCTAGCTTTGGTGAAAAAAGTGCTGCTTTAATTGTAACTGGTGGAATGAAAACGAAAAGAAAGTTGGGGATGGGATGCTCTCGTCGTCGTGGAAGACGAGGACGTTACTCTTTCAATCGAGATGTTGTCCCAAAAATTGCAAAGTCCATGAAAAGAGGAGCATCGTTAACAGATACTGCTTTGACGGCTGTACGAATAGCAAAATCCATAATCAAAGGACTTGGTGGTCGTAAAGAAGTTGATGTTCCACGAGTGCTACCACTAAAATCCGGAGGTTTTCTACCCCTCATACCTCTATTTGCAGGCCTTTCCGCTTTGGGGGCTTTAGCGGGGGGTGCAGCTGGGGTGGCGAAGACAGTAGTCGACGCTAAGAATGCTCAAAAGAAATTGGAAGAGGATATTCGCCATAACAGGGCAATGGAACACATCGGTTCGGGTCTGTACCTACGTAAGAAACCCAGAGGTGGATTCGGCTTATATTTGAAAAAAAACTTCCAATAAAGCTACCCAATCGTCCGCTATATGATGTGGAGATTGCACATTATGCGAAGAAGATCCTTAAAATACCACATTTTCGAGGTGTTTTCATGAATGACGCTCTGCCTAGAGACGGTCCTCGACAACGAGAATGTGCAATAGTAAACTTGGATGTGTCCACACATAACGGGACACATTGGGTAGCATATAGAAAGATAAACAGCGACGTAGAGTATTTCGATTCATTTGGTAATTTGAAGCCGACCAAAGAACTTGTTAAGTATCTGGGTGGTGCACGTGCCAACATTTCCTATAATAACCATCAGTATCAAACATACAATCAAATTATTTGTGGACATTTATGCTTAAAGTTTTTATATAATGGAGCCTACTAAAAGTACAGAACTGCTTATGGGCCATATGTTTTACAAAAAATGTTTTACAGAATTCAGTAAAGAAGAACTAAAATGCATACCGCTAGATTATATTAAACGAACTGTACGACCTTACGAATTGTTACAAATATGGCATAAATTGCCTGAAGAATATCGAAGAGAATTTAACCTACAGATACTACTTCCTTGCTTCGTACATTATAACAGACCGGATTGGAGGACTCACTGGGATGGCCCACCTGATTCTCAAGCTTCATGTTATTTTTGTAAACTTGCTTTGGAACAAGTAAAACTATTAAAGTAAATATTGTTGTTTTTTTCTAATATAATAACCTATTAATACATTGACGTGAGTCAGTCATCATGTCGCAGTTGTTGAGAGTAGACAGCACCAATTACATATTCTCATTTCAACCTCCCACACCGATCGTGTTGGATCCGAACAAAGATTATGAGATAGCTCTTCGATTTTTCCATTCCTACAACAGTATACCAAACATTGAAAATAACAAGTTTTATTACTACAATGACAAAAACAAATTGCAACAATTTGATATCCCCGATGGATGTTATGAAATTGCCGATATTGAAGAATACATACAACAGAAATTGGGTGCTGATAATGTGCTTAAACCCGAAACGATATTTAGTCTAAAACCTAACCATAACACGTTGCAGTGTCAAATTTTCAGCAAATATAAGATTTCGTTTAAGCAACCTGACAGTCTTGGTACAGTATTGGGATTTTCTCCTGCAATACTAAATCCAGGACAGACGCATTCTTCAGATCGACCTGTTAGGATTATTAAAGTATCTAGCATACGCTTTGAATGCAACATTAGTACCGGAGCCTTCGATGGTAACAGACCTGCTCACACGATCTACGAATTTGTCATACAATCAAATCCTGGGTACGCAATTGACGAAACTCCACACAATTTGTTGTATTTACCTGTTGTACCGCAACGAGAAATTACCAATATCACAGTGTTGGCTGTCGATCAAGACGGACGACCTGTAAACTTTAGAGGAGAACAGAGCACATTGGTGCTGGAACTTAGATCAAGAAGGAAATGGGATTATTAATAAGACAATCTACTGCCCATAGTACACCATTAGTTGAGCAACCGTCTAAGCGGCAACATCTTACGTCCTTATCTAAGCGACCACATCTTACGTTTGCAAACAAATTATTTTTGCAATCACTTGGTTTTAAACTGAAAACATGACAACTATGTATGGAAAACGATCACGTTCAAACAGCATAATGCCACCAATATTTGATATTTATCGTAAGCCGATGTTTGACGAGTCGATTCGAAAGGCCGAATACCGAACATATGCACCATTCATCAAATCATTCAATTGCAATGACATTGTGGAATTTAGCATCAATCAAGTCGACTCGTTCTTTGCAATGAGCGAAACCTTGTTATGCATTAAAGGATCGCTCGCAATTAATGGAACTGGTGACGTTAAACTAGCAAATAATGTTGGTGCTTTTCTTTTCGATTCGTGTACGTACAGCGAAAGCGCAAGGGAGATGGAAACAGTGCGGGATCCTGGTATCGTAAGCGCTGTACGTGCTATGACATGTTATACTCAAGAAGATTCCAGTCATATGGCAATGGCAGGCTGGAATTACCCTAGGGATCCAATTCTACATGCTGCTGATCATTCATTCAACATACAGATGCCTCTTAAGCATGTGTTCAACATTTTCAATGATTATCCTTTGATTACGTGTGGTCGTCAAACAATAAGACTAGTTCGAGCTCGAAACGACAACGATTGCATAATTGTCAAAGAAAAAACTCAAGGCCAAGTTACAACTGTTAAGATTAACATTACCAATATTGAGCTCAGAGTCAAGCACATATTTCCCAATGATGATATTAAATTGGAACTTATGAAATCCATTCAACAAGATCAACCTATAGTTATTCCGTTTAGAAAGTGGGAATTGCATGAATTACCAGCACTTACCAAAGGCGCTAGACGTGAAGTTTGGGCTGTAAAAACTAGCAATGCAGTGGAAAGACCCCGTTATGTCATTGTTTTCTTTCAAACCAACAAACGTGACAAGAATTCAGCTGATCCCACCTTATTTGACAATGTCGATATTCAAAGTATCAGATTATCTTTAAATGGTGAATATTGGCCAAACGAGAGAATGCAGTTGGATTTTAGCAAAACTGACTACAATGAGGCCTATTTCAACTATACCGAATTTTATACTAGCTACATACATTCCCAACAAAAGCGACCTCTACTCGATTTCTCAGCTTTCAAGAATCACGCATTGTTTGTCATCGATTGTTCGAAACAAGAAGAAAGCATGAAAGCATCCACTGTTGACGTAAAACTCGATATTGAAGCGAATAATGGTTTTCCCGAATATACCAAGGCTTATTGCATTATAATTCATGATTGTGTAATGGAGTACTTCCCTCTCACCGAAATTGTAAAAAGTCTAAATTAGATGCATAAATTGTCAGTAGTGAACGAGAAGTCATCATGAGAGTAGCATTCGTAGACATTCAGGGATTCGATGTGGACGGATGGTTTGTTCCCAAAGAACTTACCATTGAAATAGGTTTTAAACGAAGTCATTACATCTTTTTGCCTCAGAAACCATTTAATGCGCTAACTAATAGAGATAGGAAGACTGCCTCATACGTGGAGAAAAAACTGCTTGGAATTCGATACTCTGATGGTCAAGTAGAATTGTCCAAACTCAATGAAATACTAGAAACCAGGTTGTTGTATGCAGCAGATTACATCTACGTTCGAGGAGAACAAAAAGCAGAATATTTGGATAAGAAACGTCACGTTTTTGGAGTTTTTCCCATTATTATTGATGTTTGCAAGTTTGATGGTACGCCTCGTGCTACTGGAAACGTTGGCCCTACTGCAAACCCATGTCATGCCGCTGGATTATTTTCATGTACCGAAAGAAATGTGGATCGTCTACGTCACTGGTTTGCCAATAACATAATACCATTGTAATTTTTGTATATGTATAAATAAATATATTAGAAATTAAACGCTTTTTTTTATTTAAAACATCTTTATTGATTGAGTCTTATATTACATGAAGATTCAAATTTTCTTCTTACAATTTCAAAAATAATTTTTAAAATTAAGATAAATACAGATGCTAATATTACACAGGACATTGTAAAGACATTATCTATTTCACTTTTCATATACTCGCTGGTTGTGTTGTTGTTGTTGCTGCTGACCCCCGTGGTGTTGTTGTTATTGTTGCTGACAAACATGGTATTGGTTGAATACGTCTTAATGGATATGTAGCTGGTGGTAGTTTTCTACAGGCCCAGGTGTCTTGCTGCTGCTGCTGTAGATTCAACTCTTCGGGTTTCCACGTTTTGTTGTCAAAATGCAGGCTATCTAATTGTCTTGTAATATGTTTAAAATCCTCATATGATTTAATGTCTTTCTTTAACCGATCAAGTTTTCTTTGAAATTCTGTTACTCTATGTATGTAATCAATGGAATTCATATTACTACTAACTATGTTCTACGTAGAATGCCACATTTTATGTCAAGCGACATCTTGACTAACACATAACTGCCACGTCCTGCGTCGAATGTCACGTCCTGCGTCGAATGTCACGTTCTACGTCGAATGTCACGTCCTGCGTCGAATGTCACGTGACATTTCGCGTTCTACGTCGAATGTCACGTCCTGCGTTGAATGTCACGTGACATTTCACGTTCTACGTCGAATGTCACGTCCTGCGCTGAATGTCACGTCGTTTCACGCGACATTTCACGTTCTGCGTCGATAACTATCACATTATTTCACGTGACATTTCACGTAGAATGTCACGCGTTCTGCGAAAATAATTGACAGTTAATATTGAACTCTGGCAGAAGAAGAATTATTCTTATTAATAAAATAATAAAATTAAATATAGTTTTATTTAAATTCCAAAATCCGCGCGCTTCTTATCTACAGGATCTTTCCATGGAAAATTAAGGTACCGATCGCACATTTGGTTTGCGCATCACCAGCTTGCCCTCGGACGTCGCCAGCTCGCCCGCTCGGACGCTGAAAAATTAAGGTACCGACCGCACATCTGGTTCGCGCACCGATCGGATGCCGCCCGCTCGGACGTTGAAAAATTAAGGTACCGACCGCACATCTGGTTCGCGCACCGATCAGCGCTCGGACGCCGGAACGCGTCCGGACGCCGTGCGCCCTTTTGGCAATACGTCGTCATATTTGAATTCCTTGCCCCTCCCCCATTCAAATGAGCCTCAGTTTGTTAACATCGGACCACTAACAACGGAGATACGTATATACGTATATACGTATACATACCTCTCTCTCCAATACACACAATTCCCTATATGCTGTGACGTCACACACCTCTCTCTCTAACACATTGTTTTCCCTATACCTATAGTGACGGCTGTGTTGTTCATCTACTGACAATAAACACAAAAAAGACCTTAGCTTAGAATTTTAGCTTTAGGTTTAATCTATATATATATATATATGTATATATATACATATATATATATATATATATATATATATATATATATATATATATATATATATATATATATATATATATATATATAAAATAAAGTTTTATTTTGGGGTTGCAGTCATTAATAGGGCAGGAAAGTGAAACTCTTTGTTCTTTATCTAGCTTTCGCAAAATTTATTTGCCTCTTGAGGATATGCTACAATATGGTATCAGCTAAAGAATTATTCCAGGATCGACTAAAAAAATACTTAAATCAATCTTATTTACAAAAAGCTATAACGTCTAATTATAAAACAATAATTTAGCCAAAAGGTTTAAGAAAAACTTTTAATACTTTTCTAGCTTATTACATCAATCATTTCTAAACTCTCAAGTGATCATAACCTAGCAATATTTCGTGAACTCTAAACTAAAAACGAACTAATGGTATTATAAAAAGAAAACTAAAACAGCATAAAATTCTCTAACGGTTAATGAATCAATTTTCCTGGTGCTTTTCTCTTCATCTCGTTTTCTGGTTTCTTCACATAACCCAAAGTTCGAAATACGTATTTGTCAATTATTGTTCGACAAGCCATTATTTTTAAAGAACTGGTTCATCTCTCTGAATGTGAACTTACAGAATCGGAGTGGATGTAGGCCGATGGGTCTTACATGGAAGGTAAAATAGTATGGTATAATGTTTTCTAATATGAGACCGAATAATGGTTTTAATGGTCGTACGAATTTACATAATAATAAGAAGATACAGAATCCACATAAATTATAAAACGAGGTATGCAGGAAGTCAAGATACAGTTTAAGTTTCAAAATATAAATTCTGAATTTTTTGTTAGTACCTATACGTAAATAACAATTTGTTATATACTTGAGGCATCTTTTAAGGATCTGAATTATGCTGCAAATAACCTTTCGCTTTAGATTTGAAATTTAAGCCTCGGACCGCAGTCTGGACATTTTAACACGATTCCGTAGTGTTGTAGTGTTATACAAATTCATACATATATATATATATATATATATATATATATATATATATATATATATATATATATATATATATATATATATATATATGTATATATATATATATATGTTAGATCACTATCACGTATTTAACTTTTTAAAAAAGAACTTTATTTGTTACAAATTAAATAATAAATAATAGTACAAAATTAAATTAATTTAAAATGACTACAATAACTGGACTGGTCGAAGTTGCAGCTAAGAGTGGTTCCGGCATCTGAAAATGGTAATTTATAGGTTTGGTATGAAATGCTGATTCGCTGTTCCCATGAATATTGGCCAACGGTTCGTACAAAGTTCTACTGCGTGCTCAGCGGTTTCTATGGGAATGGGATGATGAAATCTGAAGTCGGCGAACTTGAGCTAGTTCAAGGTTAATATTTTCTCATATAACAGCTCCCCTTATTAGTGAAAAGTCAATGCTATTGCTTTGACTTTTACAGAGTAATTGGTGTTTCTGCTTCGCTTTCTTGTTGGAGATTGGTTCTTCTTCTGAAGGAGGCTAAGCCCTGAAGTTTCTGTCTAATGGAATTTCTGCGTGGTAATGAAGTTGGAGGCTGATCCTGGGACAAGGAGATTGCAATTTTTGGGAATATTTTGGTTCGGTATTTGCAGAAAAGATATAAGATAACTAGGATAATAATCAGGGATAAGGTTGATATATTGAATAAGGGTAGATGTTCCTCAATAAATGATTGGCTCATATGGTCCAGTTCTTCTGAATATTGGCCCAATTTGTGTTGTGCAATATTTAAGTCATCTACGTTGATCTTACTGAGTTTTAGTGGTTTCAATTTTGATAGGTGACTCTTTGTCTCAAAATGGTCACAGTATCTGTAGGGTACGTTAACTGGGTGACTTCTATACGACTTCTATACGTGAGAAAACCTCACTCCCCTCAAGTAGACTCGACTTGACGTGGAAGAAAATTGTATATTGCTAAAAATATATAGAATTAAAAACTCTTTTTTAAAAGAATAGGGGGTCACACTCTACCCATTTTTATTTAAAGTAGTAATTTCAAGACCAACGTGTTCTCCTTGTCTAACACTGCTTTAGTTATTCCGAATAATTTGGTATTTTTTTGGTTGTCAGAATCATAGTAATGAAATATATTATATAGAACTGTAGACACAAATACACAGTTTATGTGTTTCTTGCATTGAAATTTACCACTAATAATTATTTCATTTTCTTGAATAAAGTACAGTTTATAGGAAAAATAAACATCATTAAACTAAATAAAAATTAAAATTATACATCGCCGAATATACTTTTATAATTTATGGGGAGGTTGCTGTGTTTCTCTCGAAGATACAGTAGGCGCTGGATAAGGACCTGGAACTCCATCTCCAAACATCGACAAGAAAAATTAAATGTTTCGTAGATGATGATTAATACGGTGATAACATCGTTATTGTAGTTAATAAATGGCTTCCTCCTTTTCCTTCATAAAGAAACAAAACAACAGAACACAATAAGAAAAATATAGGTATAAATAAACGTTAAGATGTGTTGATATTTTTATCAACCTTTGATGTAGTGCTTCCCACTTAATTTTTAGTTGTCGAAAAACGTGTTAAAAAGCTCACTATTATTAATTGCTTTTAGACGTTAAGATTTATTCCCGTTTTTATTATTAAAGCCTCACATTTTTTATAAATGATCTAAATGGAGGAAGTAGCTTCACGCAAACATATGAATAATTTCGATGCTTTAATTTCGTTTAACTTACATCAGTTTTTTAAACAAAATATATTAATCAATTATGTAATTGTTTAATTTTGCCGTGTAGCAATTGTATAGATGTGGAAAGATCTCAAATGATTAATGGCAAAGTTATAAACATATTGTCGACGTTCTGACAAAACTCATTAAGTTAAATACACCAACATTTAAACAAAAACGGTTTATATTTATTGGCAAAAGTCACTAAGCCTACGCGTGATGTGTAACTGGTTACATACGAGTCAATAAGTCGATAAGTCACAATGCACGCTTTATTGTGTCAGACCATATCACTAAATGTACTTAGTGACTTTTGATGAAATAGGTAGTAGTCCAGTCAGGATAGTATTGGACGTGGCATGGTGAGCTGGCCAAATTTTATTATTCTAACCTTTAGGTGGGTCAATCGTGGTGAAATTTAGAAACGCGACTGAATCCCATCGTTGCGTTAGCCGTCATCTTGAATTTACTGAAGATGTTTGATCAATATCTCCGCCATTTTTAACTTTTCGACAAGAATTGTTCTTCTTTTTTTTTCTTTTTTATGTAGACATGACTCTGTCTGTTTTTCAATGTGCCTCCAGCAAGTTGGTCGTTCCATCGTTTTCGTGGTCGTCCTACTGATCGTCTTCCTATTGGGGAACCATCTCTTACCGTCTTTACTACTCTATTGATTGTCATTCGGCTTATATGATCGTTCTATTCTGCTCTTCTATTTCTTGCCCACTTCTTGATGTTCCCCGTCTTGCATCTACGTTGTAGATCTGTACTTCTAGCTCTGTCCCATAGTGTCTTACCATCAATTTTTCTCAAAAGTGTTTTCATCTCTGCTGTTTCTAACATCCTTCTTGTCCTCACTTTGTCAGGTCGTGTTTCTGCCACGTATGCCATTATTGGTCTGATGACTGTTTTGTAAATTCGGCCTTTCATTTTTTTTCCGATATTTTTTTTTCTCCATATTGTTTTATTTAGGCAGCCTGCGGCTCTGTTTGCTCTATTCACTTGATCTTCCACTTCAGTTTCTAGCTTTCCGTAGCTAGATAATATGATGCCTAAATATTTAAACTCCATCACTTGTTCTATTATCTGACCTTCCAGCTCCAATTTACATCTTAGTGAATTTGCTGTTGTAACCATGCATTTTGTCGTTTTTGGGGAAATTAATATGTTAAATTTTCTGGCGGTTATATTAAATTGGTGCAGCACACGTTGTAAATCATCTTCACGTATTGCGTCGTCTGCATATCATGGTATCCTTATTTAGTTCTTACTTTAATTTACTTTTCTTACTCTTATCATTATTTACTTTTATTATTTTATCCATAATCAGGTTGAACAATAGAGGACTCAGGGAATCTCCTTGTTTTATCCCACTGCCAGTCTCAATTGGGTCGGTTAATTCTTCTTCTACTTTTGCTTTTATTGTGTTGTTTTGGTAGATATTTTCGATCGTTTTAATTATTCCTAGACGTATCTCATTTGCGTACAGTAAGTGGATAACGTCCTTTAATTTTTACCCGGTCATATGCGTTCTTAAGGTCCACGAAACAAGAAACAAGAAACAATACAAGAATTGTAAGAACTAAAATTATTGCTAATACGATTTCTTACAATTTCTTTCCTATAAATTTTTTTGTGCGGTCGATATCTACCGAGTTAAGGGGGAGAAGTGAAAGAGGGGAAGCTTAAGTAAAAATAAACAAAAATGAAGAGAAATATATTTTATACAATTTTGATCTGTTCCATTTTGTTGCTAAAATCAATATTTAAGGTTGTAGGTTCGTTCCTTTTATGATGCTGATGTCAGCTTCTGGAATGTGTTTCGTTAGGCTTGTTATAGGTGTAGGACCTTAAATGTTGATTGTAGCACAAAAAATCAAATAAATCAAAATGTATAAAATATAATTCTCTTAATTTTTGTTCATGTACATTTATGTCGTAAAGTTAATAATTAACAGGATAATTCAATAATTATACTTCAACTATAATTCAGTAATTATCCTATTTTCCACCTAACTCAGAAAATATCAAGCGAACGAAAAAATTTGCAAAGAAAAAAATCTGGGACATCGCAATTAAAACAATTGCGAAAAGTAAATAAAAACAACCAAATACCTAGAATTAATTAAAGAAACCTAAAAGAAGCTGATCTCTGCCAACAGATCAAAGAAAAAATACCTAAGGAATTCCAGAAAGTAGCAAGACAAGGACAACTTAACGCTACAGAAAAATGGAGACAGAGAAGATCCTGATATGAATGAGATCCCAAGACGAAAGAATGGAGACAATAGAATCAAGAAGTAAAAACAGGCCTACAATTGCCAAAGGGGAAATTAAAAAAGTACTAACAAATATAAAAAATAATAGTAATATAAAAATAAAAAAAAGCCATGATTCGGATGAAATACTTAAGAAATTTTAAGACTGGTAACAGAGAACCACATTGATATATAAGTAAAATTACTTAATGAAATTTATTAACCCGGAGAAATTCCGACAGAATGGCTTATCTGAGTTAATTCCAATTCCCAAAAAACTCAATGCAATAAAATGTGAAGAATATAGGATGATCAGCTGGATGATGTTTTAAGTCTTCTGGCGAGTGATACATGAATGTGTCTACAAAAAACTAGACAAAGAGAAGAACAGGAATCCAAAGGCTCTGGCACTAGAGAGGCATATTTTACTAGCACAAACACATAGAATGGTGTCAAAATGTCAACTGTGAGTACTGTGACGTATCCATATGTTTGGTTGACTCTGAGAAAGCCTTCGACAAAATTTAACACAAAAGGCTGACAAATATATTATGGAATACAGATATAGATGACCGAGATGTGAGAATCATTACAAATTTCAAGTAGACCAGCAAAAATCAATTTTAATATGTGCTGAGAAGAGATGTTCAAAGAGACACTAGAAGATATCAATGAAGGGATATCAATTAACGGAACAATATGGAATAGTCTCAGATATGTCAGATATGGAGACGATACAATAGTTCTCCGATACAATTTTGATTGATTTCAGTACACAATACTGCGAGAGTTAAAAAAATCATGAATGTCGGTAAGAACAATATTTAAGACGAAACAATCTACATAGAAGAAAAAGCGTTAGCGAAAGTACCCAGATACAATTACTTGTGATATGAGCTAAATGAACAATGGGACCGCAGCCTTCAAATAAAACGTCGCACTGAGATAGCCAGAAGCGCTTTTAATATGATTAAGCAGTATAACGCAATAGTAAACAAAGAAATTAGAACTGTCTTAAGATGCTACGTATTCTCTGCCCTCTTATAAGGAGTTGAAGCCTAAACCATTACTGACGTAACTGAAAAAAAGACTTTCCAGCTTTGAGATAATATGGTGTTACCAACTATTGTGGAAAATATCATGGACACAACAGGTAACAAACACTATAACATCAAGAAAGATAAAAAAGAGAAATCTCTCCATTTTTATTTATATAGGTACGTTCTTGTCGTAAAGTTAATAATAAACAAGATAAATCAATAATTATACTTCCAACCCCCTTCCAATATTTTCCCCCTTAACTCGGAAAATAACAATCGTATGAAAAAAATTTGTAATAAAGAAATTGTAGTAAAGCCCATTTGCAACAATTTCAGTCCTTACCGTTTTTGTCAAAAGTTAAAAATGGCGAAGATATTGAGCAAAAACGGTTTCCGCGTAAAATTCAAGATAGCGGCTAACGCAACAGTGAGATTATGTAGCGATTTTAAATTTAAACTAATATTGACCCACCCTAAAGGTTAGAATAATGAAATTAAAAACGTTAGATGGTAGAAACTCACATGTTTTCAAATTGAAAAATGAACATAAGTATAATCAAATATAGATACGATTATTCCGGCAATTATCTATGTATTAACATAAACTAACGACTGTATTCCAAATTAGGCCACCGTCCTTTTAAAAGGACACTTTACAAATGCATATAATTTAGTTATACTGCTACTTTTTGCTTAAATCTGCAGCAGACTGCCCCTATTGTTTTGTCTAGTGAAAAGTCATCTTATTAAAAAAATTACTGGTCGTGGTATAAATCATATGTATGCTATAGAATTTTTAAGGTTACCTGAGAGACTGTTCATAGTCACTCAAGTTAAAATGTATTTTTTGGCTGTAATAAATGTAATCCAGCACTATATCAAAAATAATGTTTTTATAAAAATCATATAAACTAAATATTTAAGATTTTTTTCTTTTAATTGTTGTAATAATTGGATATAAAAATCTTAAGTTTTTTTATTTTTGGCACCTTTAATTTTTTGTTAGTCATATACATTGATTGTACCACTATGCTAATATAACTATTAACAATAATATTAGATAACAAATAGACACTTACAAATATCTGGGACACGAGATCAAAATAAGCAGACAATCAAACACATAAAATACGAAAACTAATACGCCTAATATAGGCAGCATTTGGCAAACCAAGCCATATTTTAAGAAGATCAATTCTCATGTGTTTCAAGCGAAAGGTTTATAACCAATGTGTTTTGTCCGTATAACCTTATGAAAGACTTTAACGAGGACGCAAAGAAACGTGGAAGGTGCAATTATGGACGTGAGCCTTTGAGACCACATAAAAAACCAACAAATCAGGCAAATATTAGGCGTTCAAGACGTCGTCGAAAAATCACGACACTTGAGGAACTGGGCAGAGTACTTAGAGAGAACACAAGATTAACGGTGGACAAAACGATTAGCAAAATGATAATGATGAATGAGTTTAAAAAGTTAACAAAGTCGTCCCCTGAAACTTCAATATTTGTATTTTCATTATCATTATAATCTGCTCAAAATCGTAATACTGAGCATAGCATAAATGTTAATAACAAAAGTACTCAAAAATAAGATATTACGGTTCAGAAAATAATTACATGAATTTACATTACATAATAATTAAACATCACAAATATTCATAAAAAAGATGTTATTGGGGTATCTTGTATCATATTACAATGTAAAAAAATAAAATACTGGGTTTTCAGAAAAAAACATGTTCCCAAAATGAGAACGTTGGCGTCTATAGGACACAACTATAGTAATGTCGTATATAACAATGTATATAACATGTATATAACAAAGTAACATCATTGTAGTAAAAACATATTGTATTTTTGAAATAAAAACAAAACAATTTAAAATAAAATCAATTGCTTCTAACATTTTATTTACAACGTGAGTCTTTCTATCAATTGATTTGCCATAGTATATCTCTAAATTATAGGGGAAGCCATCTTGTCCGCATAACATCCATATTTTGAAACCAAATATTATTGGATTATTTTTTATGAACATTTTAGCCGAATGATACGGAATCCCATGATATGGAATCATTGATTCATCTATGCAGAAATTTTTATGGAAAACTCGAAATTTTTTGAAGTTGCAACTGCAAGATTGGTATTATCACAAATATGAAGATACCGTTTTATAAGTCAAGTCAAGTCAAGTCAAATTTATTGATCACATGCAACATTATACAAAGTACATGTATGAGACAAGTCAAAGTTACAGAAATACATCTTAAAAGTATATAAATTAATAAACATAATAAAACATACTTAAAAGTTATTTTTAGAATATGGCTCTATCTCACAAATGTATTGATGTACACATCTCCGAAAGTTTGGCTGATGTAAATTCATTCGTATATCTATTGGTAATTTGTTAAAGAAACTTATGGCTGCATAATGTGTGCTACTTTCTAACAAAACAGAACGATGTTGTGGAAGCATAAAGTGATTGTCTCTGAATCTTGTTGAATAAACATGGTTAAATTGAAATTTATTAAATTCATAAATTTTGCTATGTAAATACATTATACACGAAAATAAATACAGACTAGAAATTGTAAGAATATTGTTTTGTCTGAAGATGCCTCTACAAGAATCTCTAAATTTTATTTGATACATTATCCTAATAGCTCTTTTCTGAAGTACGAATATCTGCTCTAATTCAGAGGTACAACCCCAGACTTCAATGCCATATTTGGCTATTGAGTAAAAATGGGCAAAGTATACTGTTTTTAATACTGATGTATGAAAGAGACGTGAAAGAATTCTCAATGCATAACATGCGCTACTTAATCTGGATTTCAAATTAGAAATGTGGTTTGACCATTTACAATTACTGTCTAGAAGTACCCCCAGCAACTTCGTGCAGTCTGTTTTATCTATTGCTGTTTCTATAGTGGCTTGATGGTTTAATAAATTATTTGACGTGAAAATCATATACTTTGATTTCTCTTTATTCAAAACTAATTTGTTGGATAAGAAATAACTGTTGATGGTGGATAGTATCTGTGTGGTTTTATTTTGCAAATTTTGATCACACGTTCCTGTGACTAGAATGTTAGTATCATCCGCATAACTGATGATGTTAACCCCAGTCAGTGAATTAGTTAAGAAAGCCATATCATTAATAAATACTATAAAAAGTAGAGGACCCAATACACTACCCTGAGGGATACCATAATGGATATCCAATTTGTTTGATTCGTTTACAAGTTCATTAGATGTTATCTTTACTTTTTGTCTTCTATTTTCTAGGTAGGAAGTAAACCATTTTAGAACTACACCACGAATACCAATACCCTCAAGTTTTATTAGCAACAAATTATAATCCAAAGTGTCAAAATCGAGAAATAAACCACATGCCTTCTCTCGTCTGTCCAAAGCATCCAACACTAAGCTGACGAAATTTGCAAGAGCTGTAATTGTAGACTTAGAAGATATAAAACCATGTTGAAAATTATGCAAGACACTATACTTTTTTAGGAATGCGTTCATTCTAGTATAAATCAGAGTTTCAATTATCTTTGAAAACACAGATAAGAGACTTATGGAACGATAGTTGGTAAGGTCATCTTTATCACCACTTTTGAATAAAGGGATTACAATAGATAGTTTAAACATACTAGGAAATTTTCCTTGTTGAAAAGAGGAATTACAAATTCCGTCAGTGGATCTGCGAGAGCATGAATGCATTGTTTTAAGAACTTAGGGGAAATCTGATCAAAACCACAACTGTATTTGGATTTAAAACTTTCGACTATACTAGTTATTTCTTGTGGGTTAGTTGGATATAAAAATATAGAACAACTATTACGGTTTTTTGAGGCTGATGTAAACCCACCTATTTTAGTAGGATCCAAAGCGGCAAGTAACTTTGGAGCCATTTCAACAAAATGGTGGTTAAATTTGTCTGCTAAATTACTGTTATCATCACTAGGTACTTTTGAGTTATTTTGTTTCCCGACTGTTAAGTTTACTAAATGCCAAATACATTTCATTTTATTTGATAATTCGTTTAACTGTCTCATGAAGTGACTACTTTTAGCTGCTTTTAATTTAATTGAATATTCTGCCTTTGCAAAATGAAGGACTGGCCTAAGATTACTATTTTGCTGACAGATCGTTTCTAAAAGTTTTAGCTGATCCCTTAAATTGTACAGTTCCTGCGTAAACCAATTCGAACGTGTACATTTTTTAGGTTTACATTTAAGTAGTGGAAAATGGGACCGAAAGTAATTTTGAATAGTATTTAAAAAAGCTAATGATTTATCCTCAGCAGAAATTGTATTAAATACCTCTGACCAATTTGTTGACTCAAAGGTTTGAACAAAACGATTTATGTTCCTTTCACTATATGAACGGATGAATATATAGGCATCATTGTCTGTGCTAATGATACATTGGAACAATTGCGCACGATGATCAGAGATAAAACCTTCCACAACCATTGTTTTTTGTGAGTGATTTATGTTTGTAGCAATATAATCAATTTGAGTTTTACTAGTTGTAGTAACTCTTGTATAATCATTCACAGTTACGGTTAAGCCATAAGAATCTAAAACATTCACCAAGTTCTGCTTACTTAGTGTATTTGATTTGAAATCTATATTAAAATCACCTGTTAATATTATAGCCTTACCTTCGGAGACTAGCACATCAAGTATTATATCCAGTTTTGACATAAAAACATCAATAGAGCCACGTCCAGGCAGATAAATACACAACACAACACAATTAAAAAGGCAATAGTCTATTTCAACAGCACTCACTTCAAAATTATATTTCTTAGATTCAGAACATATATCAGAACATTCCTTCCAAACCACACCCTCTTTCACATGGATTGAAGATGTTCCCCTTGGTCACGACAGTAAGAAGAAGCCAGAGAAAATCCATTTATATGGTGTAGTTCTAGTTGTTCTTTAGATTTCCACTGCTCAGTTAAACAGACACATATATTATGTAGACCTTCGCACTGCAGGAAGAACTCTAGTTTTTCAATGCTTGTTGATATACATTGTATATTTTGATGAACTAAGCCAAAACTTTTTTGATTGAAAGTTGAAGCATTTTTACCAACTGTGTCAAAATTTGGAGAATTGAATACTTCTAACTTATCCAATTTAAAACCAGTTTTCTGACTAACACTTGGGATATTTAATAATGTAATATCTGGATCAAAAACTAAGCTTCCTCTGGCTGTTTTTTCTTGCGGTAAAAAAAACGACTTACAACAGCTCCGTGAGGCCAAACTTCGGGATTCATGACCTTGTTGAAGTTCCCTGAACATATATTTACTTTGAACGATGAGTAAATTGTTGAATGTTTTGATTGAATCATTTCACATGTTGCTTCAGGAAAATTCACTTTAATTAACTCGGCTAGAGAGTCAGTTGTAGTTTCTTTATTAATTCTTGTAACATGTAGAGTTGAAATTTTTGGTACACCCTTAACCTCATCGCTATCTCTATTGCTACCTACTATAATTTTTCTTCGACCATTAAACTGATGTCGCCTAGGCCTAATAGTTTTCCATTCTTGATCATTTCCGCCTCATTTATATGTATTTCATCGTTAGTTGGTTTTTCGTCTTGTACTAATATAATGAACTGATCCATTTTTAATCTGTTTTGTTCAAAAGGTATTCCTTTCGAAACATCTGTTTTTGTTATTGTTTGGGAATTCCCTTGTTTATTTACGTCAGGCTTTTTCTGAGTAATTACCAGTTCACTTTTTGCTGCTCTGCCCGTAAAGTTTTGTTTGTGTTCTTCTTTCTTTTTTTCGGCAATATTTAAATTGGTCGTATAATGCGTTTTGGAGTTCGTAATTCTCTTTTAATTGTTTTAGGAGAAAAATTAGATCTTCTTGTTCTTGGCAACTTTTTTCTAGATGATATGTAAGTTTACTTACAGCGTCAAGTTCCTTTTTAATGGTAATAGTCCTGTCTGATAATGTGTCACAGTGAGAACAGGTTATGTTATCTACCAAATCATAAGATTTATTGTCGCTCTTGCTGTTTATAAATTCACCAATTTTATTTATATAGGCAATCACTTGTGGATTTGCAACATTCACTGGAACTTTTAACGTCACAATTATGTCGATTAGTTCATTTTTCTTTAATTTATTTAACTCAGTCGTTAACATGGTTGTATCACACGCCGCCATCTTTTCTCAAATCGAAATCTTTTCTCTAAATCGAAACCTTTGCCAACTCATTATTTTTAGAAGAAAATGGAGCCTGCATTTTATCTGCAGTAGACCACTAATCATCCTCAGAAGGAAGATGGTGATATCCGCTTATCAAAAGTATCCCCAAAAACTAACGAAGTTCGTCTTCAGAAACAGTAAAGTTGTGAATATTTTTATCCCTCTGAGCGTAGGGTTCGGTATTGTGACGAATAAATTCAAGTATTTCAGATGTTAAAAATTATAAAAAAAATTTCAAATTCAAATTTGATTAAGTGTTCATCGCCTACTCTTAGTGGCGGGGAAGCTTGAGATTGAATTTGAACCTTCTCACTCTTTTTCCGTTAAACCGATATATTTTCACCGGGTACTTCGTCTGGTATATCAGGAATATCTAAAACCAGATCGTCAATAGTATTCTCGTCGCTTTCAACACCTTGATCGGCTGAATCAGGTGAAAGAATAACAATATTCACAGGTTCTGTGTATGTGGACGCTTCCACATCGTCGAGTGAATGTATCAGAAATCTGTGCTTTCGTATATATGATCTAAGTGTATAGAAATATTTCTAAGTATTATTATTCTTTTTTTATTGCCACCAACTTACCCATAAAAACTTTTTGGATCCAAAGAGACAGCCATTTCTTAACTGAAACGTAACTAATCCAAGCCATTACAATTGTGCGCGGGCATTGTATAGTGAATCTTGAATAATTGTGTTTCGCTGTTGCCAACGTTCCCATTATGGGAACAAGGAATTTTGAATGTAATATTTTTAGAAATAAGTTATCTAAGAGTATTTTTTTGTAAAGAGTTTATTGACTGTATTTATATTCAAAAATAAAAATCAGTTCGGTACATATCGACTGCCAGCAATACCTATAGCCCAAAAATCTAATGCCATGAATTTGGTTGTTATTTTATGTGGTTTTTCTATGAATCCCGTAATTAAAAAAAAACATCTCAGCTAGCAGAAAGTACGAATGGGACATACAGAAAGCATATTTATTACAATATTTGAAAATATTTTAATGAAATCCGACATATTTTTTATTGTGTTCCCAATATGGGAACGTTGGCGTTTAAAAGGTTAAAATGTATATTTAAAAATGTATTTAAAAATATATTTAAAAATCAGTAATGTGTTAAACTTGCCTTGCTGTCTCTTAAACTTACTTCTGTACCGCTACATTTTGCCGAAAATGAGTACTGAAATCAAATGGCGTTAGAAGGTATGAATTTTTTATGCCAGCATAGTGTATCGATCTTTGATTCGTAACGGGTAAGATATCAATTCATAGTATAACTCTCACACTCAATTCCTATCCTATGCTGGTATGAATCACGCAAAAACACCCAATCTCGTCTCAATTGCCGATAAAACGGCCCGTTTTCATTCGTCCCTGGAACCCATGCAGTGGCGCGTTATCAAAAGTTTAAGTAGGTTACAAATTTTTAAACATAAAGACTTACTTTACTCAGAGCTTAGTATTTTTAATAAACTAGTTATCTAGGCGTAGATTGGCGCAATATAGAGAAAGATGAAAATAGTGGGGGTGACCTACATTCAAGAGTGGATGAAAAATATTTGAAGAATAGGGAAAGTTATCTGGGAGGGTGAAACAAATATTAGACCATGCAAAAGGTGGTGCTATTCTTGACGTGAAGATGCGTCAGGACATTTTTGGGAGATACTCCAACATACCACATCAATTATGACTAAGACTCTTATCATTTAGATGACTGAATTTTTTGCTTATTGAGAATGAGAATTATATGGTTTAATTAATTATCTAAGTCTTAGGACTAGCAACCCCCAGTGGAGTCTTACGTTGCCATATTATCTATTCCTGTTGTAACTTAAATTGTAACTTAAACGTCCTAGTTTATAAAGTTAAATAATGTAACTTAAAGTTAATTTAACAGAATTTAAAGGGTTTTTACCCAAGTATTTAGTGGCTTAAAACATGTACATCCAGATAGCACTGATGATGGAATATTAATTCCGAAAACATTTTGTGATGTAGCCCGATAGGGTTTAATAAATAATTTTTTTTGTGATACATGGTATACAGCCAACTACAGGAATTTAGTTTCCTTGTGGATAATTAATTACAATAATGAATTATAGTCTGTGTTTAATCTAAATTAAAAAAACTATTCAACTAGGCTTGAGATATCTCCAAAACTATATAAAAAGAGGGATTAGAAAATGCTTAAATCATCTTCTATGTAATGTCTGCTTGTAGCGAAGCTTAAAATTGGCACTGTAATAAATTTCAGTAAAATGAATATTACAATACAACATTGCGAAAACAATTTTATTTGCATTCTTACATTATCCAAGATAAATGTCATCATTCCGTAGAAGGAAACATGGTTAGGTGAAACGTCATTCTGCCTTCAAAATTTTTAATCTCAAGTTTTAGTCTTTACATCCTACGATTATCCCGTGATGGGGATAATCTCAATCCAAACACGGTGAGTCCCGATGGCTGATAGAGAATGTCTTATGGAGATATGGGACAATGAGAATAATAAATACTTGTCTATAAACTGAGAATTTGACATAGGACTGCAGATATGTAATTACTGTAGATTTGTTGATTAAACATAACCCACAAACACTCAAACATACACATGAATACTTACACTATGCTCAGTAGCCAAATCATAGAGGCCCACACCACAACTGGCAGATAATATGATCCGATTTGTGCTGCGACTAATCTGCTCCACAATCCCGAGGTGTAACACTATTGTGAACATGTATACATCGAAACGGGGGAAAATGTGTTGAAAAAAAATACTGCCGTGCCTTTACAAAACATTTAGTTCTAACTCGTGGAAACAAAATGAAAATAAAAATACAGGTAAGTCCGTTCGCGGTTTTTGTCTTCGCAATAAATATTGAGCAGGAAGGTGTCTAGAGCGGAACAGACTCTGAGTCAAGAGCGAAAGTCACAAGGGGAGGATAAAGAAACAGTAAAAAATAGCTGTATGAAAGTAAACAACAGCAGCTATTCAGGCCCTAGTACAACTTCCCTCCTGTGCACATCGTTATAAGGGGAATGCGAGAATGGGATATTATAGACTGAGAGAAAACTTGAGTAACACAATCGATCAGGATATAGTAACATCGTAAATAAAATCGTTTATACCGTTAAAAATATGTTGACTTCTGACTATATATTAACCAGATATAGGCCTAAAGTACCTTTTCAAGTCGACTTCAGGCAATGCAAGGGATGAGAGAAAGGAAACCACATAACCCAGAGTTATATTTGGTACACAGATAGGTCTAAACTACAGAAGGATCTGGTGTTCACTAGTGGTGAAGTATACGTTGTGCGTTGCACAAGGAAAATTAATAAAATGGCATTAGAATTTGGCCAATCAATATAAACACTGATAGTGAAGCGGCAATAGAGTCTGTTAGGAGCATTAAGGTGAACTCTAGGCTAGAGTAGAAATGACAAGAACAACTAGACGGTTAGACTGTTAAAGCATAACAGTGCCACACTGGTATAGGTGACAGGAGATCGAGGAATACACGGTAATGAACAAGCTGATGTGCTTGCGTGCATAAGAGGGACAACTACGTAATACTTCAGAAGAAAAAGTACTATACCTACGCGACCGGACAAAAGCCTGGGTCAAAACACAACATAATTCTTAGTGGGGCAGTATATCCTGTCAAATACATCGCAAAATGTATACTAGACAAATATTCTCTAAAAGTGCTAATGTAGTGCATAAAATAAATAGTAATCAGCTCAGAGTAATAGTTGGCTTCTTTACTGGACATGACAAGAAATCCCTGCATACAAGTGAGATGTTTCACGAAAAAGTAAACTGGAGACTCTAACAAAGAACTTAAAACAGACAAGATTTTGCATGAATACGAGGTATTGATCGTAGTTGGCAAACATCTTTTGGAGAAGCCAATTGGCTACATTAAGACCGGTTGATAACCATGATAACCGGTTGATATACATGACATGTATAAAAATATAAATTTTATTTATTCTCTTATAAATTTTATTTAATTTTTATAGATATAAATTTTACTTTTGCAGTCTTAATACTCTTTTAATAAAGCAGCGGTTTCTATCCCTAAAATCGATTTTACGAACACCTCTGTTTCAAAGCTCAAACCAATTCCCCTCTTAACTGCACAATGGCATCATAAAAACAAAAGTAAATATTAATTCTGTCGCTGAATTTCGCCGGGCGAATAGGCTCTTAAATTAGGGAATATAATCTGTGGTATAATCTCCAATTACATCTTCTAAATCCTGGCTACGCGTCCGCCTGGATTCACCCGGGTAGATAAGACGCGAGATGGCGTAGCGTAGGTCAGTGGAAAATGTTTACGTGTCACTAATATCCAGACCTTTCAGAAGTGGGATTACCCATATTTCAGAAGTGGGATCAGTTGCGGAAATTTTCAGACGTATGTATTATACATAGGGATTATCGGATTTTTACAAATCGAAAGATAAAAGTTTGTAATTGTATATATTTTATAAATGTCAGAAAAACGCAATTTGAATTTGCCAAAATAAATTTGTCAGAAGGTTAATTTTAAGCTTTCTAAATTCGGAAAGCATTATAACAGTCACAAAGCTTTTCTAATTAATTAAATTAGAATAAGCATATTCACTGCTAAATATTTTGAAAGAAATAAATATTTTTAATTAATGTAAACTATAAATCTAAAAAGGAGGCTCCCCTCCTTTGCACTTAAATAGGTTTGTGTTTATTGAATAATTGGAATGTCAATATTAAGTTATCCTAAGTTGATTTCCATCCTTTTAAAATATCTATAGCATATTCATTTTTAAGATAAGTCATCAACATAGCTGAATGAGCGATCAGGGGGTTTTTCTCTTTCTCATCAAATTCAATTCTTCGGCTTAGGTCAAAAATCGAATTATTACTGAGTTAGCTGAGGAAGTAATAACAGATCTTTATGGACTTTTTTTACAAACGTAGTCTGTTATAAATTGGTCATAGTGCAGCCAATTGGCACATTGTATTTTATATTTGTAAACTTGGCGAATACTGGTAAATTTGTTGGAAAAAAAAAGAAAAAAAATTATATTTTATCCAGACATAGCACAAAGCAATAGTTGCATGTTTTCAATCTCTGACGAGACCTACTCATGAAGATCAGCTGGAACTAATAGCAGTGAAAGAAATTACGGAAATAGGTAAAGAATATCCTTCAGAATATGACAAAGAGACTATAATAAATAAAATATATATACTATAATAAATATTTTTTTTTTTTATTTAAACAAATATACCCGCATCAACCACTAAGGGTTATTAGCGGGGGATAATAAATATTATAAATAAAAATTTTGCGAATCTCTAAAATAATAACAAGAATAAACGAATACAAAAAACTGGAACACCCATATAATTGTAACAATACTTAAAATAGGAGATGTAAAAAACTACACACTCACCAACGTTTTAACAAAGATAATAGAAACAAGACGACAGAAAAAACTGGAAATAGATCTATAGAATTAGAATGAAGGAGTACCAAAGATCTTATTTTTATACTGAGACTAATAGAAAAAGTTATCTAGGAATGGAAAAAAGATCCATCTGTCTTTCGTTAACCTAAAGTAAGCTTTTGACACAATAAGAAAGGACAATATCTGGAAATGTTTAAAAAGTAGAAGAGTAGAAAATATTATACTAAAAATTATTAGAGTCTTATACAAGAACAACAGCAATAAAGTAAGAGTACATAATTGATCCTCTATTTTGTAAGTCGGCATTATTTATTATCTTTTCTAACAATATATTCAAGAGAAGACACCCAACGCATCTTCAACCCGGAAGAAACCCGCATACGTTTCAAAGGCTTGTATTTTCACTCAGCAGATCACTTTAGTCGTCGTTGTTTTTAAAATTCTTATTTATTTATAGTTCATTTATGGCTTCATATAATTTGAATCTTAGGATGCTATCATGTGCTGAAGTCCAAAAAGAGAAGAAATATATCAATATTAAATTCATTGGTTTTTTCTATGATTTGGCGTAGCACAAAAATCTAGTCAATTGTAGTCCTTCCTGGTCTAAAATCGCTATGATATTCATTAAGGAGTTCTTTCACCTACGTACTTAAATGGCTGTACATTTAGTGTACATGGAGTGTTATATAATATTTTAATAGTGTTCAGAATAGTTACGCCCCTTTATTTTTTACATTTCAACAAACAAATATCTCATTTGTGCACTGGACTTATGATTCTAGCTCACTATTCCTCTGGTCTTCTTCTTCTTCTAATGGCGCTACAACCCTTTGTGAGTCTTGGCCTGCTTAACAATGTTCTTCCATTCTGCTCTGTCGGATACTGTCCTTCGTCACTGCCTGATGTTCATGGTTTTAAGATCCCTCTCTACGTCGTCTATCCATCTTTTACGGGGCCTTCCTCTTGTTCTGTTTCCTTGGGGCTTCCATCTCTGGACTACTTTTACAGCTCGATTATCTGGCATTCTTTCTAGGTGACCAAGCCAGTTTAGTCTTTGTGATTTTACAAATCTGACAATATCTGCGCTCTGCATTAGTTCATCCAGCTCGTGGTTCATTTTAATTCTCCACGAACTATCGCTGCATTGGGTTGGTCCAAATATCTTACCTTAGTATTTTGCGCTCAAATATTCTCAGTTGATTTTCATCAGTGGTTGAGAGGGTCCACGTTTCACATCCATATGTGACCACTGGTCTAATTACTGTTTTGTAGATTCTCAGCTTAGACTCACGATTCAGTAACTTACTTTTGATTAAGTCTTTGTATGCATAAAAGCACTTATTACCGCTAAGAATCCGTGCTTGTATTTCTTGACTGATGTTGTTGTTGTCGTTTATTATTGAGCCTAGGTAGGGAAAAGTGGAGGCATATTTGTAGGTATGGTTGTCTACCTTCAGATTCTCATGTTCATTCGATTTTGTGCACTCCATATATTTTGTTTTGCTTTCATTTATATATAGACCAAACGTAGCAGCTTCTCGTTTCAGTTCTATAACTTTTTCGCTTAATACCCTTTTTTTGCGGCTTATTATGGCAACATCATCCGCATATGCGCATATTTGCATATATCTTGTATTAATACAGCCGTTTATATCCAGTTTTCTAACAACAGCTTCTAAAGTTAGATTAAAAAGTGTTGTTGATAAATTCGTATATTTATAAGTTTAACCAAGTTATTGGGTATCCCTAACATAGATAGTTGCTTTAACATCTTTTGTCGATCTACTCCATCAAACGTGTTTGAAAGCCTGTTTGAAATCGATATACAAGTTGTAAATAGGTATGTTATATTCAACACATTTTTTATGTATACCTCTTAACATATGTATTTGGTCTATAGTTGACCTCTTTGGTCTGAAGCCACATTGGTATTCACCAATAATCTCCTCCGAAAACGATTCCAGGCGGCTATATATAATTCCTGATAATATCTTGTAGATGACATTTAAAACTGTTATGCCCCTATAATTTTTGCAGAGTCGTTTGTCTCCCCCTTTGTACATAGGAAGTATGATTCCCACTTTCCAATCTTCTGGGATGACTTCTAGTGTCCATATGCGGTCGATTAGTTTATGGATACGCCTCCATAGCGCATGTCCACCATTCTTTATCAGTTCTGCAGTTATTCCATCTGTGCCAGGTGCTTTGTTATTTTTTAGATGTTTTATGACGTTTATCGTTTCTTCCAATGTTGGTTGCTCAACTAGTTGTTCTGCTGTGTGGTGAATTATCTCTTCATCTTCGTTTTGTTCTTTTTCTGGGTTTAACAGCTCTTGAAAATGCTCCTTCTACCTTTTCATTATTTCCTCTTTCTCGCTGATAATTGCCCCATTTTGTCCTTGCAAACTGTTGATCTTGTTATGTATCCTTGGGTGCATTGCTTGATTTCCTTGTAAAATTTTCTAGTCTCTCTTCTGTTATTATAATCCGTAATTTGTTGTATTTTTCTATTCAACATTTCTCTCTTTTTCCTTCTGCATATTTTCTTTGCATCTTTTCTGAGTTCTTCATATGCCTGTCTATTCGATCGGGAATCCCTTTGTAGACATTTCTGTCTAGCTATATTTTTGCTATTTATTACTTGTTGGCAATCTTGGTCAAACCATTCCTCGTTTCTTTGGCTTGAGGTTTCACCTAATGTTTCCTTTAATACCCTAAAAATCGCAATTTACGCCTCTATATGTTCTAACATCTGTTACGGAGGTTGCCCACCGCTTAGATATTAATATGTGATCAATTTGATTAAATTTATTAGTACCAGGTATCATCCAGGTTCCTTTATGAATATTTTTATGAGGAAAACACGTACTAACAACTCTTAGTTTGTTTGCCATTGCCAACTGTGCCACTCTCATACCGTTGTTGCTGGTAATATCATGTAAACTATGCTTACCAAAGGATTCTGCATATATTTTCTCTTTTCCCAGCTTCGCGTTCATATCACCCAGAACTATAACTGCATCTCTCTTCTGTGCGTTTTCACATTCTACTTGTAGTTGGTCATAGAATTGGTCGGTTACTAGTTCATCTGCTGCTTCTGTTGGGGCATGGATATTAATAATTGTAACATTATGAAATTTTCCCCTTAGACGTATTTTGCATATTCTTTCATTAACTGGAGTAAAACCCAATACTGACCTGCGGCATTTATGGTTTACCATAAAACCCACTCCAAAGTCTCCTTGTCTTTCTGCTCCACAGTAGTACATACTGTATTCTTTTTTATTTATGCAACCATGCCCTTTAAATCTGATTTCTTGGAGAGCTGCTATGTCTACTACGTACTTCAATAGGTAATGTGCAATACTTTGCATTTTGCCTGCCTGCAGCATGGTTTGGACATTCCAGGTTCCCAGTCGCAAATCCATCATTAAGTCCTTATTCCGTAGCTTTGGTCGTTGTCCGTTGGTCCGTCCGGTTAGTTCATTGTTCGTAGCATTCGTGATAGCTGAGTTTAAGGTGAACAGGTTATCGGCCTATTGCACCCGAGTCCAGTGCCAGGGCTGCTGGCTATAGCTTCTGAACAAGCTATGCTTTCTCCCTTCCTCGTCCGCCCTGACCCTACCTTCCATTGGGGTTGGTTACCCAATCTCCAATAGGGTTGCTCAGGTTTACCGGGGTTCACCCGTGTGATCAAGATCACACTTCTTGGAGGTGAGGATAGGAATTGAGTAGGAGAGGCTAGAGATGTTATCTGGAAGTAACATCTTATATTGCGCCTCACTACTCCTTTGAACCCCTATTCCTCTGGTATTTATTATTATTTTCAGACTTTCACTATTATGCTCTGAGTTTGATGTGTAATGCTGTTACCTCCATGTTTGGTGAGCTCTGCGGGACTACTGGTGACTTGTTATTTTTGGCGTGTGATTGCCTCGTTCACTTTCAATATTAAACGAGGTTCCACGTGGGTATTATTTCTTCATGTCTGAGTTAAGGCATCATTTTCCACTTCAATACCAGGTAGTTATTTGAAATGCTCAATCCATCTGCTTTGAACTGCATCATTAGAATCTATTTGTGTCTCTGCACCTCGTTAGCCGTGGTTTAAATTCTTTGTTTATATTATTAATGATGTTGTAGTACTTTTTAATTTCATTTTGCCCATAACCTAGTGTTTCAAGTTCGGCTGTTTTCTTCGATGCACGCGTTTTTCCTACTTCTGAGTTCTTTGTAGGTTTTCTCCTTATCCCGTATTCTTCTTTGTAACATAAGTTAATATGCATTATATTTTCTTTTAGTGATATCTCTATATTCGTCATCGAACCAACTGTTGCGTGGAGTAGGTACTTCTGGTCCTATGACGCCATTTGCCGCTTTCTTAAATTGTTTTCTACATATATCCCATTGCTCGCTAGCTGCTAAATTCTCATTCACTGTTTATTTTACGATATATTATTAAGAAATTAACGGAAACGAGGAACTATCTAGATACAAAATTCAAATTAAGATCGTCATTTCTGTTGTTTAAATTTCAACACTACATTTGGTACGATCGAGGCTCAAAAATGTATAAACACTTTACTATATTTGGTGTGATCAAAACTCAGAAATGTATAAAACTTAATTAGTTTAATTAAGAGTAGAGAGAAAATAACTAGTCAAATAGGATTTTAGTAATAAATTAATATGAGACAAGAAATGAGTAATACAACTATTTATAAAGAAAATAGGTAAACATCAATTGTATAATTAGACTTTAACATCTTGCAACGGAAAATGAGATAAATATTTAACCAAATTATTTTTTATTATGATTATGTAATAATAAAGAAGCGTCTCAAATGAATATAATTTAGGTATACATGCTGTAAAATCTTTTGCTGGACAAAAATCATATCTCGACCTTTTCGAACAGTATTTTAAAAATATTATCATCCAATTCCAACTGCATCATGAAATAACTCTGGCTTGCAGTAATAATTATATACTTTCCTATACTCGAGGACAGTCAGTATGGCTTTTTCTAATCTATGGTGGTCGTTTGATACAGTAATAGATCCCATTTATCTGTCGCAATGGTCGAACTGACCTCCTACCAGAGATATCTACCGTTAGCCGATTTCTTTCGTTTGTAGGGTGAAATATGTGATGCAATGATTTATAAAAACTCGGTCAAATGATGCTGGTTTAGTAGGACTCTTGAGGATATTAACAAATACCTGATTCGGCACTAATCGAATCTTTAGACAAATTAAAACGTAATTTTTTAAGGGAAATATACTACGACGTCTAACATTTCGACCGTCGCGTTGGGTAAATTTACTAATAACGATCAGTTTCTAGTTAAACAGTAATTATTATTTAAATTAACTTAGCAAATATATTGAAACTATACACATGATTTTAAATAAACTTAAAAAACGAGTTACACATATACTATATTGAGAAATAAACCATTGTTAATAACGAAAAATCACTAAATGAGTGGGTACATATTTACAAGATAAGCAAAATGACTTTTACGTTTCAAGAATTCAGAAAATTAGTAACAAATAAATAAGTTGTCTGTCACACTTAACAGAAACTAAAAATCAAAGAAAACTAAGAATCAAGAAAGTTTAGTTTTTTTATCAAGACAACTGAAATTAATTGTGTAATTAATTAATGTTGTAATTATTAGTTTTACAACATAAGATAATTTGGCTAGTCAAAATTTTTTTAAAAATATAATTAAAAGCTTATTTTGAGTGTCAACAAAGGATCTAATATCGACTGATTTGTTTTACTAAGGTAATTTCAACATAATTTTATCCTGATTTTTGTCTAAATGTAAATCAAACAACATAGTTGGGGTAAAAGACTAAATTTTAAAGGCTATTTTATAGAATATGAAATTGAAAAAGAAATTGTAAAATATCTTTGTCAGCAAAATTACAATTTCTAGAATGTAAATTTGCCTAATTTGATTTTTTTAGAATAAATTACAAAAATACTATGCAAATCAAATTTAATATCAAGATGTTTTGTATAATAATAACCTATAACCTACAAATCATAAGATAGAGTATGTGCATATTTAGTGATGTGTATCTCTTTAGTACACAAATAAAAGAGCTAATGTGCCAACAGAAATAATATTGTTAAAATAATACTAACAAGAGACCCATATTATAACAAATAGTGGTAAATACCAGCTACGAAGAGCATTATTATTATTATTCTCCCCAAAAATATGAAATCTCTCTAAGCTCCTTTTTGTTCGCTCGCAATTCAGTTTCTCCCATTATGATAGGCAGCAGACAACGTTTGGTTAATACCTGCTATTGTTAATGCATAATTGAAGAACTAAGAGTAGTAGAACGCCATGCCCAATAAATTAATTATCATGATTTTGATGATGCATCAATGAATGCTTTATATACATACATTATAATATGTTCATCGCATTAATCTGCACCAAGCGTCTTTGTGTAAATATTAATCTGTTAGTAAATATAATTACCACCAATTTAAATTAGTTAAATATTCAGAGGGTTGTATGTGGACGGAAAGTTTATAAAACAGTAAAAATGAATAATGTGTGTCCCTAAAGTTTTCGAAAAATATTAGATTTAAAAGTATTATTGGTAGGAAGCATTGAATCAAGTTGCCATTGGAAACCAAAGTTAATAAACAACATAAACGATATAAACAATGTCAGTTTTGACAAATACGGTTCGTTAAGATGTCGTACAAACTTAATATTCGTCAAAATATTTATCGTTTAGTTGGACATGTACTAAAACGCGATATTGTAAGAATTTTTAATGTTCAAATTACCTATTTCTTTGTCAACGGAGGAGTCTTTGTCAATGTCTTTGTTACAGACAATTAAAGAGTGCGAAAATGGTATACCATGCCTTAATTTGCCCAAAAGTGGAACACAAAAGTTTTAGCTCTTGCTCGAGAAAATAGATTAATTCAGAATATGGAGAACCAATTAGGGAAGTCTTTGCGAAATGTTGGCCGAAGATTTGCGATATGTTGGCACATGTTTCACGAATGACTGTAAGTAGAACAAATTCTAGAAATAATTTAAAACGATATAAAAGAAAAAAAAGCTCCTAAGTACACACCAGCCCAGTTAGAAAAAATTTCTAGATGTTGCCGTGCATTGTGACGTATTCATTTTCCTGTTAAAATTCTCATTATTGATGATGAAAATTATTTTACTTTATCCAATTCCGAAATGAAGGGCAACGACGGATTTTATACATGCAATGTACAAGATGCACCGGACGAAGTTAGGTTTAAGGAAAAAGTGAAATTTGCCGATAAAATTTTGGTATGGTGTGCCATCTCAGAAGCTGGTGTTTCACAGCCGTTTGTTGGGCGTGGTCGTAATGAAGCTCTAAATGCTGACAATTAAGTTGACATGTGTCTTAGAAAGCTTGTTCAATTTATAAATACTCATCACTCCAATGATGAATTCATATTTTGGCCCGCCTAGCATGATGCCATTACGCCAGGAGAACGATAGATTGGTTAACTGCTCAAAATATAAACTTTGTTCACAAACGCGACAACCTTCCAAATAGAGGGAAGAAGACGAGGCCTATAGAAAAGTTTTGGGCTGTTTTGAGTCGAATGGTGTGTAATAATGGCTAAGAAGCCCAAAATTAAGATCAGCTAAGGCAAAGATTTTGCAAAAATTTCGTGAGATTGACTTAGAAACAGTACAAAGGCTTATTGCACATGCAAGACCAAATTTACGTGCTATCGAAGATCAGGACCTCTTTTTGTTCTATAAAAATACATTATAAACTTTAAATATGTAGACTTAATTTCCTGTATTTAGTTAATAAAATAAACTTAATTTACAATTAGAAAATACATATTTATTTTTCCCGAAAACCTTGGGGACATGAATTATAATAAAACCACAACAAGTACGTAACATTAAGTCTAACTCGATTGCAGGAATACATAGACACATATCAAACATACACACAGTCACACACAGAGACATACACACTAAATTATTATTAAAGCCAAACTAATAGTGACACAAGATTCCCCGTGGAAAGGAATTATTATGTCCGAAGTTTAAACAGTTCACCTCTTCTCGAAGACAATATCCCCTGAAGCACAAGGTATTCAACTACCCCGCCCAGTCGCATAACGTAACGTCGGGAAGGCTTATTAGTTTTATCTAGGAATTTTAGGCGTTAAATGGATTTGTCCCTTTTTGTTCTTGCTATCTTAAAACCTTTTGATTTGCGTCTTCTTCATGTCGAGCCAATGATCGTTGGCGCTTGGCGTGTACACAACTGTGTGGTCGATTAGCTGTCAATTGGTAAAATAATTTTTGTTTTTCTCACCAGCTGGTCACCCGAGTGTCTAACCAACGACCCCGTGTCTGTCATTACGCGACTTTCAGGCGCAGAAATCGCGATCCTCGGTAGTCCTAGTCTAGAAAAGGAAACTACTTGTAAAAAAATTCTTGGTATATATATTTTGGGTTTTAGGTTTTTTTTTTATTTTGGTATTTTTGTTTTTGTGATCTGAATTTATTTATTAAATCCAGCCTAGTCCTATTTCGAATGTACTCTCCACTATATAGCTATCTCATGTTATTCTTTTTTGTCCGTATTCTACAGTTTGGTATCTTATGAGTAGATATATATATATAGCTCTTGATCTTACGTTCGGATGGTTTTCGCACTGTTAAAGATTTATTTCGATATGCTTTTCTATTTATTGGATAAGCTGCATCGATATGTTGCAGGTTTGACTCCATACTGCTGAAGCATAATATGTACTTACTGATAAGTGAGCTTTAGAGTCATTTCACTAATAATCACCTAATAAATTTCATTGATACATCTTTCAATTAACTAGATAACATTTTCTATAACATTTGGCACATTAAATATTTTTCTGTGACTTCACAGATATACTCTTCGACATATAATTTTAAAAAATCGATAAACAGTGAAAGTAAAAGTTATGCAAGTGAGATTTCACTTTCCAACAGATTTCGACGCCTCCTTTGTCTAATTTTCACACAATTCCTTCCCCTCGGTCCCGTCCACCTAATCAAACAAAACGGGAGCTCTATATTAGATCACTTGCTGTACAAACTGATTAATCTTATTTGGCAACAAAATTGCCGGGGCAATTATCACGGCAGATGCGAACGGATCACGTAGTTGATGTTTGTTCAGCAGCCGATATTGGTTTGTGATTTGTTTGGATTGCGGACGGGCGTGAGGGGGTTATAGTAATGTCTAGGAAATGGGAAGTAATTTTTTTGTAATTCATAGTATGGGGTTTTTGATGATACTGTAATGGAATGTATAAATTTAGAATTAAATTTTCAACGATAAATAATTTCTGTAACATGAAAATTTCTGTAATATATAGATAATGTATTGTAATGTATAGAACGATAATTTCTGTAAAAATGAATATATTAAACGAAGATTGTGTTAAATTAAGACTTACTAAGAATGAACTAATAGAATACCGAAATGCAAAATAGTTTATTAAAAATAAATCACTTCATATAATAGAAGTTAAGATTACACGAGGAGCCTTTTCCCTTTCCAACTATACATTTTCTGTACGTATTAAAGTATTGAAATAATAACCTATTATATGCTGTACTCTGTTTGGATGTTTGTTTCTTAATATCAATTACCTTAGCGACCTAACGCAACTACTGTTTTGTTATCCCTTCATGGTAATCCGAGTTTGCTACATCTACTTACATCGGTTCTCAAGACAGTCACATATTTTGTTGATTTATATTAGAAAATAACGGATACCTTTATTCCGGTAATTTAAATTTTAATAATTGGTGCTTTCTGTAGTTACGATGGCCTTTGTATAACATATGAGACCACCAGAAAGTCAGTATGAATATATATGTTCAATCTAGAATCTGATGGTTTCTCCCTTTCTCAAACAAATAACATACATACATTTAATTCTAAATAATTAATATCTACACATCAATTGCGATGTGACAAAAATATAAAAAAACAAAATTTATTTATAGTCAGAAATAAGTTTACACAAAATTTGATTGTTCAAGCCACAATAATTTTTCTTCTTCTTCTGCCACTCCTATCGGAGATTGGAAATCATCAAGGCTATACTGACCTTGTTTACAGCTGACCTAAAGAGTTTATTAGTGGTACAGCCAAACCACTGTCTCAAATTACGCAACCATGACATTCTTCTACGGCCTGGATTCCGTTTTCCTTCTATTTTTCCTTGCATGATATTTTGAAGTAATGCGTATTTACGTCCTCTCATCAAGTTACCTAAATATTCGAGTTTTCTTCGTTTGATCGTTGACAAAATTTCTGGGTCTTTTCCTATCCTTCGTATTAATTCACTCTTTCAACCCAACTTATCTTCAGCATTCGACGGTAGCTCCACATCTCGAAACTTTCAATATTTTTTATGTCGTTCTGTTTGAGAGTCCAGGCCTCTACAGCGTATAATAGCGTGTTAAATACGTAGTCCCTTAGCATTCTTAATCGTAGAGGGATGCTTATATCTCTGTTGCAGAAGAATTTCCTCATCTTTATGAAGGTGGTCCTGGCAATTTCGATACGCCTTTTTATTTTATTGTTTTGGTCTTCAGTTTCGTTTATCGAAGTCCCCAAGTATTTGTTACTTGATACTTTTTCAATTTGAATGCCGTTTATACTAATATATGCTGGTTGTGTCATGTTCTTACTGAAAACCATATACTTGGTTTTTTTGATATTGATACTTATGCCATAATTATTGCAGGCAATATTTATATTTGTAAGTAGTCTTTGTAATTCTTCTACTGTTCTTGCAACTAGTACAGTGTCGTCTGCGTATCTAATATTATTTACAACCTCTCCATTGATTACGATTACTTCGTTTGCTTGCAGAAGGGTTTCCTGGCAGATGCTTTCACTATAAACATTAAATAGCAGCGGTGACAAAATGTATCCCTGTCGTACTCCTCTACGTATTTCAATTGCTTGTGATATCTCATTTTCTATTTTGATGTTAGCTTTCTGATTCCAATATAGATTGAGAATTATTCGCAGATCTTTATTATTTATGTTCTTTCTTTCAAGAATATCTCTTAGCTTCTCATGGCGAACTCTGTCAAACGCTTGTCCAAAATCGATAAAACATGCATGCACTTCCTGATTAATGTCTAGGCATCTTTGTGTAAGAACATTCAAACCGAAGAGAGCTTCTCGAGTACCTAGTCCCTTTCTGAACCCCATCTGTGTATCACTAATATCTGAATCCAACTTTTGATAAACACAGTTGTGGAAGCCACAATAATACTGAAGATTAAATTCTACCAAAATGAAACAATAGATTAACCATCGCAGGTCGTGACTAAATGTATACAAAAGAAATTACAAAGCAAGCAATTTTCTACCTGCCTAAGAGAAAAGGTATGAAAAGATGTCTTTATAATTCGCGGAATCCGAGGATCTGTCAATTTACGGCATAAATTAACATTACGCATTAAATTGATAAAAAGAAAATATCCAAACATACAACACAAATAATTAGTTATAAAATGAATTAACCTTCGTAAGAAAACACACCATATGCAATCGAAAACATAACAATGAATTCATCTTATATATATATATATATATATATATATATATATATATATATATATATACATATATATATATATATATATATATATATATTTATATATATATATATATATATATATATATATATATATATATATATATATAAACGTACTATATGTACTAATAAATGAAATTTAAAAGTAAAAAATGCCTTTATAATTAACGAAATCCGAAGATCCGCCAAATGACTGCATAAATTAAAATAAGGCGTTAAATTAATTAGTTCTTCTTCTTCTTCCTTTTTGTATGTAGGCTTTAAAGCCTGTTTCTTTTTCAATATTAGCCTCCTAAATTGTTTAAATTATCGCACCATCTTTTTCTTGGTCTGCCAAGTCTGCCACTTCTTTGTCCATTTGGTGGCTCATCTCGTCCTATTCGTACTATTCTATCCTCTACCATTCTATTAATGTGTTCGTGTTTCACTCCCGTTTTCGTTTTGTCACCCACCCATTTATATCTTCTATATTGAATGCTCGTCTTATGTTTTCGCTTCTCTTTCCCAACAGACTTATCCCTGAAATTCATCGGAGTATTTTCATCTCTGCTGTTTCCACTAGTCGTTTTGTTTTAGATGTGTCAGGTCTTGTATCCGCCTTGTATATTAATATAGGTCTAATTGCTGTTTTATAGATTCTTGTTTTTGTGTCTTGTCTTAGGTTTGTATGTTAATATAGGTCTAATTGCTGCTTTATAGATTATTGTTTTTGTGTCTTGTCTTAGGTGCTTGTTATTCCAGATTGTGACACTAAGAAATCCCGCAGCTTTGCTGGCTTTTAAACTTTGTTGTCGTACTTCTTCTTCAACATCTCCGTAACTAGTTATATCTATTTCCAGATATCTCAACATTGCTTCCTGCTTTATTATTTTCCCATCAATTTTGATACTATAGTTTTTTTTTGATAGACTATTTTATGATATAAAGTTTTACAAGACAATAATAACGGTTTCTGTGGGTGAGCAAATAAAATATGCATTAAAAGACATAAAAGTTTTAAACTTTTGTAGGATTTGTATATGTACATCTTATATTATTCGTTTTGCTTAATTAAAACGACTCTCATCTTTGATATTTGCCAAATGTGCCCGCATTTAAAGCATTTTTCAACAAAAGTAATCCTCTCTAAATTTATCAGAAACCAATATTTACATTTAATTTACTCGTTTTTTTTTAAAGAGGCATTTTTAATCCTTTAATCAGTAACTTTGGTAACCATTCGATTTTTTCCATGTTGTATATTTTCAAATCCTTTGACCTTTTGAAAGAAAATATTTGTTTTTGATATGTATAGATTTTACTTTTCATTTTCAAATGATTAAAAAATCTTTGGGGCCAATTTTTGTTTTGGACGTTCCGAGGCCTACAGGAGTTTATAAAGCGGTATATATATACAAAAATATAATAAAATACCAGTGATAGAGAATTGTTTGTTTTTGCATTGGCTTGGTAGTAAAAATTAATCGCTAAGTAATTTTATGTATAATTAAATTAAAAAAGAGTATAATAAAGAATAAGTGGATATTGAGGTTTTTAAAACACGCGCGATTTTTTAAATAGAGCGAAATAGAGCAAGTGCTTTAAAGATCAGTTATCCACGAATACTTTACGCTATTTTTTATTTATTATTACTACAAAAAATTGAAATAATAGCTAATAATGCAAAATAGTTGAATTTTTGATGTACATCAGTATACCTTTCGTTATTATGGGAATGAGAAAAACAAAAATTAATTTGCAATCTGTCACATCAGATTAATTGTTGTTGGACTTTGTAAAGGCGAGAACATAGATCATTTGTAATTACCGAACGCTGACGATGAGGCATATCGACCCAAGTATCTGAGAATTGCAGCTTGTACAAAATTGTTCCATTTGGATTATATTGGAGGACGCAGGTACCGGTCACGATGGAGTCTCCTGTTTTACGGCCTGGCCTTATATTAGAATAAAAATTTGACCCAAACTTATAAAAATCTGGGTGAGTTAATTCAACTACTTTAAAAGGAGAGGAAGTATACCTGGCTTCTCTCATAATACGCAAATAATCGGAAAGGAGGTAGATTTCCTTTCTGCGGCTCCACTTTCGTTCTATTAGACTATGTACTGAGTCTACCTCTATTTGGGTATGCCCTATCTTCAGATATTTCTGCCCTACTCAATCAAAACTACTTTTTGAAAATTTCAAGATACTTTGATGTTTCTATTTTGATAGCAACATCCATCACTCCAAATAATGATCTTGTTCATTATTCTTTTTGTTTAGGAATTTTGTCGCAATGAATGCGAAAATATCACTTTGAAGACCTCCTTGGCCCTCGAGCCATACAACGTAGGTAACTGTCTCATTTCTTAGGTCCTAGTAGGTCGAATTATGCACCTTTAACTTTTTGTAGTAGTTTGCTGCAATATTTAATCGAGAACCTGAAAACACTGCTTGAAGGTGTACTGCAAAAACTAAAATATTCTCACTTTCTATGCACCCAATTGTAATTATGTTTTTCCTCGAGATTCCGATTTCCTAAGTAGGTCAGCCTGGTAAACTTCTTTCAATATAGATCCATTCTTGTAACCTTGTATCCTTGGATCCATCTTGTAATCTTGGTGTCTATATTTCTAAATTTAGCTTTTTCTGACAGCTTCAGAAATTCAATTAAATTTCGAAAATTTAAAAAACACTCGGTTTAACCAGTAATTACATTTTTAAATTTGACACGTAAGTGTATGCAAAAATCAAATGTACCACGATTGTTAAAATACCGACTTCTATTTACTGGAGAGGAATGCACTAAGGAGTATATTATGTTATTGGATTTTCATTTGATTTATTTATCTTCTAAGAATTTGCTTTAGTAAATGTACATGTCTGAGGTCCACATGTGTACGTGAGGTGTACAAGCTTTCGGAAACTTTATTAAATCATTCCCATCATCAGGGTAGAAATAAGATGTGATTGCATGCCACAGATGTTACATGAAGGTTTATTTAAGTCATAAAAGTTGACGAAACGTCATTAGAATTTAGTAAAATTAAAAAAAATAAAAAACACTACTACTGCTTATTAAGTTAGTTAAGTTAAGCTAGTTAAGAACTTTAAAATTATTATGCCTGGTTGCACTAACATATCTTAGGCTTAAGACGTGCCTTAAGCTTAGCTTACGCAACATACGCGTTGCACCATTGAGTCTTAGATCAATTTCAGCTTAAACCGATCCTAATATCAAGTACCAGTTATTCTCAGCTTAAGTTGCTGTCTGAGTTTAAGATGAGCAATCTAACCTCAAAATATTGACAGTTGTGTTGTGGAATATAGATACATATTTTTTTTATTTTCACCTGTATCTGTTACAGTCTAAAATAAATAAAAAAAGGAGAGTTACTACTTAAGATATAATCAATATTTAAATTCAGAAAAAAAACTATGTATCGTCTGACAAGAAAAACTCATTAAATACACATTTCAGTAAATTACAGTGTTGCTGACGTTGCTGTAGTGCTTTGCTAGTGTTTAACGTGTATTTTATTTTTGCAAGAAAAGGTCAACAACTAGTATAATCAGCCATATAATATAGAAAAACCCATATAATGTAGATTATGAAATTGATTGATTGAGATAGGCAGTGATCTTTTCCAGTAAAAGGTACAAGAAAAGTAAATGGTCATTTACTGTAATGTATACTTAATGACTTGTTGTTGTTAACATATGACAGCATTAAAAAATATATACTTATTTAAATTAGCACATGCACATAAAAAAATCTTAAGACTCTTTTCGTCACTCAATAATTGACACGTTACATGGTTGCCACGTGAATTGCATCTTGAATTTGGTCTCAGTTAAGACGTGCTTAGATAAGAATCGAAAATTATGGTGTAACGTAAGTGAGAGTTAAGGCGGTCCTAGCTATAAGCGGAGCTGGGCTAAGCTGGAGCTTAAGATCTGTTGGTGCAACCAGGAATTAGATACTAAAAAACCATCGTATTATAGGAAACACTGTATTTGATGGACCCCTGTAAGCCAAAGCACGTGTAAGGAATAAAGGTTGGATAACCTTCATTCCTTACACGCATTCCTTTTACTTAATAAAATATACGCATAAAATGGCAAATCTAATGCTTATGATGGTATTAATTAAGCGTACAGTGCAAAATAGTGTAACTAATTTCAAGTAATGATTAAATGAAACTGTAAAATTTGGAAAATACTGTAAAACAAGTCATAAACAATTGCGCACTATAACTGGAAAAACAATGTTCGCCAAAGTCCATATTACACCCACTAATAAACATTTATATTTCTGCTTTGTGATTTATTGGTTACGTGCTTTTAGTTCGTTTTCTACCTCTTTTTGTACTATAAAACTTTAACATGCAGCTCTAGATACCGGCTAGGCAGACCAACGTTTTACAGAATTCATTTATACGATATTTTACGAGGTTGTAAATTTATATTGTAAAATTACTTGCTTTAAAGATTAACCCTACAACAAGAACTATATACATAGCATTTTGGAGGTTTTGCAGCAACAATTTATTGCAGACAGTGGGTTTGTTCCTTTGTTCCGATTTTTTTAACGTTTAGGATTATTAAACAATGTGTTTATATACTAAAATAAACTAAACTGCTACAAGAATTTCTAGAATCAAGATAAAAATATGTAAAATTTAGACGTATTTAAATGTCAAATTTATATAAGTCAGTCGGATAGCAATAGCCCAGGGAAATAGGCTTTCTTTCGTGACACTCGTCCGGTCAGGCAACCGACAGTTGTTTTAAGTAGTATGGACCTCTATAACAACCTATATGTTTCCTGCAGTCGAGTTTTTGGACTTAATTAATTATTAACAAATTAAAGTCAAAAACGGTAAATTTTCGCTTTTTTCGACTATCAGAAAAAAGTAAAGCGATTGAAACGAATTTGAGAGGAGAAGAAACTTATAGGTCATATAAAAATATTCAAAATAGCGTTTTCTAAACGTTTCTATTGTTACGATAAATTCTGACCCAAGACCGTAAATATATTTATTACTAATATTTTCATTCATTCACGTATTTTTTAGGTAATGCCTACCTGACACACGATGGGCCCCCCTTTGTAATAAAAACAACAATTCGAACCTTCTGGAGACAAGCCGATTTAACCATACCGGTTCTGAGAACAATTCACCGCTCTGTCTACTCGAGAAGGCCGTCGACGTTTCTAGTCTAACAGTAGTGAATATATAACAGGACTTTTTGGAGAACAGAAAACAGTTAATTCTGAAGACGCGCTCGCGATAAAATGTTACGTTCGCTTTTTAATAAATTATGTATATTTAGTGATAAATAAATTAATATCAGTTATTGTGCTTTTTAATGAATTAAGATAAGAACAAGACATTATAAATTAAATAGACATTGAAATAAAATCATCACAATATCCTTATTTGTTGCTTAGAAAGTTGCAAATAAGTCAAAAATTTAGGTTTTTTATAAATGTTAATAACTTTTTTTAAAATAAACTTATAACCTTTATATTACACACAATGTTGGGTCTTGTGGTGCTTAAAATAAGATAAAAAAAATTTTCAGAAATCAAGTTGCAGCATGTAAATATGAAATCGAACTTTCTCGACAAAAGCCACACGCGTAGCATGCTTAGCAAGAAATAAAACCTAGTTTATCTGGGATTAGTTATTTTACAAGGATTACATAAACCAATATTATTTTTAGAAATAATTGAATAGGATAATTTGTTTTCTTTATAAAATCTATTATAAATAAAATAATTTACAAAGTTTATTAAAGAAGTATATATTATATTAATCATAAATATTTATTTTTGACAATGAAAATTACCTCAAATATTCCCAAAAAAAACTGGAAAAAAAATTGTTTAAACAAAGTAGATGGTTTAGTTAACAACCTAATTATTTAAATAATACATATTCCTAATGTACGCAAAAAGTACACCAAATTAAAAGAAGGAACGTCGAAATCTATAAACAAAAACAGCGATACAGTTAACAGCTCGTCCCCCCCCCCCTTGCGCTCTCAATAGTTTCAAAGCCGACTAATTTTAAGAACCACAATTTTGAACCTTCTACCCTTCTAGTAAAAGAATGTTCTTTCAGATGGCCCTAATAAGGTCGCTTAATTGTTGCAAACAAAGCTGCTATCAAGTTATATAAAAAAGGCACTAACTTCGTCCCAAGGTGTCCTAGGTCAACTTTTTTCCTTTTAAATTTGTAAAAAAATTCAGACTGTCAAAATATGAAAAAAACAGTTTTTTGCAGTCAATGGTTAAAAAGTTATTCTAATTGATTATAAGCAAAAAATTGACATGTTTTTGCCAAATTATTTTGCAATATTTAAAATTATTTTTCCTCATTTTTTTAAAATAATAATAATAAAATTAATCTTCTTCTTTTAGAATCTATCCGTATATTTAATAAACCTATTTAATTTTCTGACTTATATTGTTAAAAAATTTAATTTGGGATAAACAAATTAAATAACTTTTAAACTCTTTGACCAATCGGTTTGAAATTCTGATCTCATTTTAAGCACCACAAACCCAACATTGTGTGTAATATAAAGGTTTTAAGTTTATTCAAAAAAAAGTTATTAACATTTATAAAAAACCAAAATGTTTGACTTATTTTGCAACGTTCTAAGCAACAAATAACGATAGGAACGTTTAGAAAAACCCATTTTAAAGGTTTTTATATGACTTTTTCTTCTCTTTTCAAATTTGTTTCAAACGCTGTACTTTTTGCTGGTAGACGAAAAAAGCGAAAATTTGCCGGTTTTTGACCTTAATTTGTTAATAATTAATTCAATCCAAAAATTTGACCGCAGGACACATATATAGGTTTTTGTTACAGAGGTCCATACTACTCAAAACAACTGTCGGTTGCCTGGCCGGACGAGTGTCACAAACAGGGTACTTTTTTTGCTTGTTTCTCTGGTCTACCAAGCGGGCCAGGCGGATGAATTACATTCACTTTACTATGGATGATCTAGTAGCCTAGTAGTCGATGGTTCAGATCGTGGCCAGAAAACAAAAAGGTTAACGTAGTAGTGTAAAATTCAAATGGATTTTCTACTTATACTAGAATACGCTGGTGTATTGGTTCGACTTATCAATGGGAAGACGAAAAGTATTGGGGGCTTGCATCTCGATGTTACTCCGACATAGATTCCTACCGGTACCAACGAGAGATAAATAAAGACATGTAAAATAGCCAAACCTAGACTAAAGAAAGATTTTAATCGGATGTACCCGAGACGAAAATAATAAAATAGAGTGTATTAAAAGAATAAATTTAACGTTTCAAAAACAATAAATTTAACGTTTCAAAAACAATAAATTTAACAAGTAATGATGATCAAAATAAGAAACATGGAATTAGCTTAAGCCGTACACAAACTATCGAAATATAAAGCATTTCAACCTGATTATATTACTGGATAAGTGTGGGCAGCATTAGAAGAGAAAGGAATAAATTGGCTACCAGATGTCGTCCGTTAGCCGATTGCGATAGGTTGATGTTCACCCTCAATCAACTTGTGTCTGATCCTAGAGATGACTAGATGGCTCCACTGTGGCATGCTTCTGTGGTAAAATTTTTAATGTAATTGTAGATTTCTACTTGATGACTCAGTAATATTTTCAAACCCTAACATAAATTACAGTTTTCTATGGTTATATCCATAGGCTGAGTTCCCAAATTGCGTAGACAGTAATTTTATGGAAATGCAAAATGGGAACAGGCCACAGAAATGAAGGCGAGAATAGAACGAGCTAGAGCAGCATTTAGCAATATGAAAAGGCTCCTCATAAGCAGGGATTTGTCTTCTCCCCTAAAACTACGTCTAGTTAAATGCTACATTTTTCCGATCTTACTGTATGGTGTAGAGGCCTGGACGCTGACGGAGACGCTCACGAGAAAACTAGAAGCATTCGAAATGTGGGTGTACCGACGCATTCTTCGTATATCCTGGACCGAACATGTCACCAACATAGAGGTAATCCAAAGAATCGGAAAGGAGAAAGAAATCGTGAATACAATTAAACAAAGAAAGCTTAAATATCTAGGCCACATATTGAGACACGATAAGTACCGTCTACTGCAATTGATTGTCCAGGGAAAAATAGACAGTAAGCGAGGGCCAGGCAGGAGAAGACACTCGTGGCTCCAAAATCTGAGGAAGTGGTTCGGGCTCACATCGGTCGAACTATTCAGAAGCGCCGCAAAAAATAATCAGAATTGCCATGTTAATAGCCAACGTTCGCAACGGACAGGGCACTTCAAGAAAAAGAAGTAATTTTATCAAATACTCTTAACCATTTAATGCTGACGACTTTATTACTAGAAGACCAAAAATGCAAAGATATAATTTACAACATCTTCATGTATAATATTTTACTACTCTGCTGTGTCAATCGGAATATAATATACCAAATAAACAAAGTTACACCTTTGAAAAAATAATTCATTATCTACACACTGTTATCGACAAAGAATTTATGTAGGTACCTAGGCGGCGTTATCTGTGAATATCGTTTTATACGTAATGGATCTTGAAAAGAGCTATTACTATGTACCTTGTAAATAACAGATAAACTTGTGTACTGCATCGGCATAACTTATAGCTCTTGTCAAAATCCATTACCTTTACCATTAAATTCATATTTGTCATTATATATTACATTTTTGTTGATAGTTAAAAATTAAATGATCTGGTATTATTTAATATCTTAGTGTTAATTACATTTAGGTTAATGGTCATTCGTCAACAATGTTATTTAAAACATGCTTCTTTCTTTTGGTCTGTGTATTACTAGTTTCACTAGTGCATTAATAAATTTTACTATGTCTTCCCGTTCGGTTATATGTGTATTTCTTATTTTATGCTTCATTAGTCTTCTATATTCTCCTTGTTCTGTCTTTATTGGGCTCTGTATTCTCATAAATTTTCTTTCGATAATTTTTAGTTTTTTTTCATCTTTTTTCGTAAGACACATTACTTCCGCTCCCTATGCCATTAGCAAGTGGTGGTAATATCACTCTAAGTAGAGGGTGATCTTCAAAACACCCTGTTCTTATCCCTCCCTGTATGCGTGGTAGTGTCATGCATTGGATATGATAGTGGGAGATTCTCCAGAAGATCATCGTTCTCCAAAATTCTTGTCCAAAATTTTGCAGACCAACGTAACGAAAACTCATTAACTAGAGATTTAGTCAATCTTCGTCAGACCCCAAACGAAAATCCTCAATCAATTCCATGAAAAAGTCATGAGTCTTTTAAATACAAATTAAAATCACATTGAATTGCCCATGAGGAATATAAGGAAGTTAAACGAAATAAGAAAGAATGTTTTCAACAACAAGCTTGTTTTCAGCAACAAGCAACCACATTTTCAGCAGGTCTAAGACAACGCCTAGGATCAATAATTCGATCCATAAGACCGCCGAATCTCGCTCTTGCGATCCAATATATTCAGGAAAAAAATAATATTAGATATTTCCAAAAATCTCATAATTATCCATTATCATCTTCTAACAAACCTTTTGCCACTTCACAAACGCAGAGACACACGTCCATCCAACTAGATGGACTAACGACCTGAAGCATGTTAGCAATAGCTGGATGCAAGCCGCACAAGACAGAGACAGATGGAAAGAGCTGAGGGAGACATATATCCAGCAGTGTACGCATACAGGTTAATGATAATGATAATAATATACAATGATACATACCCAGATTACTCTTACTATGAACATGAAAGTCAAGAATATGAGGAAAAAGATGTAAATTTTCAAAGATTGCAAGAAGAAAAAGAAGAAAAAGAAGAAACGTAGTAGAACTGCATTCCTATGCTGACAAAAGAGAGCTTCCATGCATTGCAATTGAAAATCCCCCTCTCAAACGTTTGATTGATACAGGAGCCACTAAATCTTTCCTTAATCCTGATATAGTCAATAAATTCTACAAAAATAATACTAAATATGAACCATTTACAGTTACCAAGATGTAACCAAGATTACAAGATGTAACATCGAGATAGTAAGATGTTACCAAGATTGTGTAGAAATTTCAATTTTTCCCGAATTTAACTTGGATATTAACTTAAAATTTTATCTTTTCAAATTTTACAAGACATTTGATGGTCTTATCGGCCTCAATAATCTTAAACTTCTGCAAGCAAATCTCAATTTTCCTAACTTGCTCTTACCACAGAGCATTCTATTCTTCCTATTAATTACTATGGCACAAACAAAGCTCAATTCTATACAGTCCAGCAAGAGCCCCAAACAATTACACAAGTGAGATTGCTAGTAAAAGAAACATCAGGTAAATCGTCATCCCAAGACAAAAAGTCGAAGGTGCCATCCCAAGAGAAACTCTTACCGTCGCATGTAATAAACTTGCCTGGATCGAGATAGTTAATAACAACGATGAAAATATTCAAGTATCATTTTAACTAAGTCAACTAATAAATCTCGAAAAATATCATATAGACACGTCAAAGATCATACCTACCAAAGACAGTAATCTAAGAGATGTCGATCCTCTCCTTAGAACCGATCATCTTATTACAAAATCTCACCTAAGACGACTATGCAGGAAGCTTGCAAAAATATTTCGTCATCCAGACGGTTTGTTAACATTTACTAACCAAATAAAGCACCATATATAAACTAGAGATGAAGTTCCGGTTTGTACCAAGTCATATCGGTATCCACATATCCATAAGGAAGAAGTACGTAAGCAGATCACTTTGGTGATAATTAAATGGTGAATAGCTGTCCACTACAGGTCGAAAAAACACGAAGGTGAACGTGAAAACCATCAATGACCGATAGCCAATGCCAAATATAATAGACATTCTAGACAAACTAAGACGCTGAAAATAACATTTTTATTAAATTTTGGTGCAATCTGCCAAAGTGTTGTACAAAGTAATTGATATGGCAACCCTGTTAGTGTGACGTTTCGTTTGAAGCATTTAGAAGGAAAAATAAAAAGAAAGGTTGTGTGCTATCGCCGACTCTTTTCAATATATACTCTGAGGAGATGTTTAATGAAGCCCTCACAAACCTAGACATGGGAATCCGAGTGAACGGTGAATACATCAATAATATAAGCTACGCCGATGACACTGTGTTACTAGCAACCAGCTCAAACGATCTGCAGGCCTTACTAGACCGAGTGCGAACTGTGATCGTAACATACGGACTGAACCTGAATATTAAGAAAACTAAATTCATGGTTGTCAGCCGTACAAATTTAGATCCCGGGGCACTAATGGCAGGTAGCGAAGAGATCGAGAGAGTCGACAGATTCACTTACCTCGGAACTACCCTCAACGTACAATGGGACTACGCTCAAGAGATTAGATCCAGAATTGAAATGGCACGGTCTACATTTATTAAGTTGAGATCCTTGCTGTTCTGCAGTGATCTCAGTTTGGGAACCAAGATGCGGATAGTGAGGTGCTACGTTCTTCCAGTGTTACTATATGGAGTTGAAGCCTGGACACTGACGCAAACCACTGAAAAACGAATCGAAGCCTTCGAGATGTGGATATACAGAAGGATACTAAAAATATCTTATGTGGACCATGTCATGTAGAGGCCTTCGAAATGTGGGCTTACCGACGTATATTACGTATATCCTGGACTGAGCACGTGACCAACGAAGAGGTACTACGCCGGATAGGTAAAGAGAGAGAGGTAGGAATAAGTATAAAGAAAAGAAAGTTGGAATACTTGGGTCACGTTATGAGACATAATAAATATAGAGTACTACAACTGATCGTTCAAGGGAAAATAGACAGCAGAAGGGGTCCAGGGAGGAGAAGACATTCGTGGCTTCAAAACTTGCGGCAATGGTTCGGATTGTCATCTGCTGAACTATTCAGATCTGCCGTAAAAAAGGTCAGAATAGCCATGTTGATTGCCAACGTTCGGAACGGACAAGGCACATGAAGAAGAAGAAGGACCATGTCACCAACGTTGAGGTCCTACAGCGCATGACAAAAGAAAACGAAGTGCTTAATTTAATTAAACAACGCAAGCTTGAGTACCTCGGCCACGTGATGCGGAACGAAGAAAAATATCGAATTCTTCAACTCGTTATGCAGGGTAAAGTATTTGGCAGAAGAGGACCGGGACGCCGTCGTATCTCGTGGTTGAAAAATCTCCGACAATGGTTTGGGATGACCTCAGCGGAGCTGTTTCGCAGACCAGTCAACAAAACCATGATAGCCTTGATGATCGCCAACATCCGGACCGGATAAGGCACTGATGAAGAAGAAGGAAAAATTAATGCTATCAATCGATGATAAATATTACCGATGTTTCAGATGGAGCCACCTCTCTACAACACAATTGGATGGCAGCAGTTCAAGGTATAATTCTTGTTTAACCAGATTCTTCGTAATATGTTTAGGAAAAAATATTCAACGTTGTATTGCAAATATCTTCCACTTTTACAGTTTTATATTTGTTATTGTTGTTTTTAAAATTTTGTCCGGTTTCTTACCGGTAGCTTTATTATAAACCGGAACATATTATTTTTTCATATTGTGGCAAAACTGTACATTCAAAAATTTTCAAAAAATTCATAGAGGATTATATCCTGATGCTGTAAGAAAATTAACAAAATTATATTTGGATTTCCCGCTTTATACTTTTAATAAAGTAGGTGTTTTGAGTTTTTTCGAAAACGAATACATAAAGTTTGCTCAAAATTTGCCAAAATACTTCTAAATATCACATATATATTCACAAATTTTTTTAAATTTTTTGAATGTGTAGTTTTGGGGCTGCAGATCAACCTTATTTTCATTTCTTAAAATGCATATTCGCACAGGTACGTTGATTCGACCATTTCTGTTAACTGAAGAGATATTTGTTTTAAACATGGACATTTGCCAAAATATAAAACATTATTTTTTTAATTAAACAAGGATATAAATTCAAGTTCAAACCTTGTTCTATCATTTTTCGATAAGTATTTTGGGCCTATTTCGTTTTAAAACATTGTTTGTTAATCGTTAATGAAGCGCTTATGACAGGACGGGCGCTCGGGCTACGGCGTGTATAAGAGAGAGAGAAACAAGGTCTAGGGCACAAATTGTTGCTGGTTTAAATTCTCATTGTACAAATGAGCGCCCGTCCTGCCATACGCGCTTTATTATGAATTAAAAAACAATGGTTTAATAGTTAGTTATACATCAAGGGTGTTATTAAGAGGATTACGCCTGGAGGCGTAGGCCTCCGCCTATTATGCGCAGTAAAATAAAAAGTAAAAACGTCCCAATTTTAGTTTTTATATTATGTGAAGTAAAACATAAAATCTGGTGTGTACCACTGGTGTTACCGGATGATTACGCCCATCAAGCAACATCCATACCTCGGTCCAGAGGCCCTTTGTCTGGATTATGTTACTTTCCGGACTTTCTTAATAACGCCATTGGTCCATAAATAACTATTAAACCATTGTTTTTTAATTGATAATGAAGCGCGTATTTCAAGGCGGGTGCTCATTTATACAATGAGGATTTAAAACAGCAAAATTGTGTGTCCTACACTTTATCGCCTACAAATAGGCCCAAAATACTTATCGGGAAATGATAGAACAAGGTTTCAACTTGAATTAAGGACCTCGGTTAATTAAAAAATATGAACACAAGTAAAATGTTTTTGAGCCGAGAAAATCGTAATTTTGCGTTTTTCTTAGTTTTAAATTATTTATAACTAGAAAACGATCAGAACGAAAATTTACAGAAAAACTACAAGAAAATTATTTTGTTCAGAATGATCCAAGAAATTAAAAAAAATGTCTGGGCCAAAAAAATTATTGTTACAATTTGTTTAAACAAAAACGGGTGTGGCAGTCCAGTGGGACTGCCGGTAGAAGTTATACTTCTATACACGCGTATACACGCGAGAGAACAGAAAGAGCAAAAGAATTAGGTATACAGGTATATGGTGCATCGTTTGCTGTATATAAACATTTGACCTGTAATAGGAGTATAGTAAGTAAATGAAGGATTGAATCAATATTTTAATGAAAATATATATTTTTATTTTCATATATGTATAAACGGAGTTGAATGCAAAAAAATTTTTTTACACATACTCTGCAGTAAAATTCATTGTTAATTTTGTTATTAATATAAAAATACAATACAATACACTGCCACATAATTCAATATTATAATACAATACAAATTAAAATGCAATATTCATAATTATTTAAAAATATAAATAACTTACGCATATGTTTAATTTACCATGATAATAATATTAATAAAAAAATAATAGTATTAATAAATATTAAATATGTTTACAAAAGGAACATTTTTATTCTCGAGAGAGAAAGAGAGAGAAAATATATCTTCTGTCTCTCTCTTACCTATATCTTACATATGTAATGATTTTGCCGATTCGCTCAATATATACGAATACACACAAATTTCCAACGTCGAACGCGCGTATAGAGCGCGTATAACTTCAAAAAATGATTGTGGAAAATAAAAATAAATAACCAACAACTCGGATTATGTTGTAAATTTTCATTTTATTTTAAAATTTAGCATTTTTGCGTATATTACATATATTAAATAAGACTAACGTGGGGTTTTTAAATATTTCAAAAATAAAAAAGGAAATTCATATTGGGATTCGAACTCACATATACCAGCGTATAAACCAAACACGTAAGCAATTTGCCAATTAGACATGACACTAACGTATTTCAAAATTGACAGTTCTCGGTCATACAGTGATCATGATACTATAACTAACAAGATAAGTCAACGCGCATGTTCTTGCATCTCTCTCGCACACCTGTGACGTAAGCCCGAGACAACTTTAATGATGCCAAGTTAAATGTTCTATCTGTTGCTATCCTGTGTGCTTCAAAACGTAGTGAATGAGATTTTTATTTATTCATTGATGTAGTAAATACTTTGTATATTATATTGTTATATAAATTTTGTGGTGAAAACATTCAGTTTACTGTGTTAATATCACCTAATTTATTTATCGTACGTAACTTCCTCTCGACTACCTGTAGCTGCTTTATAAAAAAGACTAATTATTTGGTTGCCATAATGTATTGTGCAGTGGTGGGTTGTTTAAACAATTATAATAAAAAAAGTAAAACTTTTTCGAAGTGTCGTTTTTTTGTGTTTCCTAGAGACAAACCAATTTAATGTAGAAACGGCGAGAATATGATCAAAACATTTTACAGAAGCTGACTATTGTTTAAAAGAAAAACTATTGAGATTGCCTGACAAACAGTGGAATATTACTACTAATAGTATAATTAATTATGAAATTGTCACTGAAGAGATCTTTTCCTTGCTAAATCAGCACCTGTATCCTGTATTACCACTTCCTAGTGGTGATACAGAAATTAGCCCTGAAGATTTAATTGACAGTCATCAAGATTTTATTAATTCGAATATAAAAGACCTGAAATGGGATGGATTGGAAAATTTAGCCGGTTTCATTGCGTTTAAGTTACAAAAAAAGAAATACTTTGATATATTCAGGACGCTAACGATAAATCGAAGATGTAAAATTACTTTTTTTATATGTAAAATGTATTTTAAAATACTAATTCTAAATAAAAATATTAAAGATAATGACAATATCCGCAAGAGAAAAATCACGAAGATTGTAAAATAAATGTCTAAATGATATTCATAAAGTCTAAAGTATGACCTGCTTTTCCTTATGTTTCAAATTCTTTACATTTTACCGGTCTTTTATATTTAATTTATGTTTTGTAGCAATATCTATTTTGTTTGTAATACACACAATCAAATCGAAGATTCATATAATTCTTTAATTAATTTTACAAATTACTTATTAATTTTCAAACCACGTTTTCACAGAAAGTAACTAGTTATGACTTCTTAGTGCAAGATATGGCATCGAGGTATAGGTACCGTTAACAGTTTAAGTTTCGAAGTTGTTCATTACAGTGTTGCCATCTAATGCATCGTTAAAATAAGATACACACAAGTTCCCTGGCTTTGTCTCGCTATAACGTCATGCGCAAAGTCGATTAAAATTAGAATGGCAAGTGAGCATATATTGTTTGTTATAGTATCATGTACAGTGATTTATTGTAAATATTATTTTGAAATACCAAAGCCTAAAATAATTATGAACATTTAATAAATAATACAAAACATATCACATAAATAATAATATTAATATATATTATATTATATCTATAATATTATATATATATATATATATATATATATATATATACAAGGAACATTTTTTATTCCCGATAGAGGAGAGAGAAAATATATCTTCTGTCTCTCTCTTACTCATATCTTACATATGTAATAATTTCACCGATTCACTCCCGTGTAAATTTCCAACGTCGACCGCGCGTATAGAAAGAAGTATAACAAAAATTGTTTAATAAAATTTGACCAACTTTTCACCTGAGCGACCTCTTATTTTGGAGTATCTCATGAAAGTGATTCTGTAAAAAAATCTCATGGAAATATTTTTTCGAAGAAACCCAAGCTTTTCGACTTGTGTATATCTATGATATACACCAGCATTAATCTCTATAAAAAAGCGAGTTTAAATACAGGTTTTCCGGAAAGAATAAACATCAAGGAATATACTATTAAAAAAATATATACATATTTCAAAAACAACTCAACAAATAATTCAAAAGCCTACGATTACTTTTGTGAACGTGTATGCAAAAAATCGCCCTATTAAGATGTACTGAATTATTGTAGCTGCCGCACTGTCTACCTCGATAATCTAATTTAGTGTTTTATTTGAGCAACATTTTCAGGAGTTTGTTTAAGATTTAATATCAGTGGTTGTAAAAAATAATCATAAAAAGATACTAATTTCGGATTTCTAGGGTAATAAATAACGTTGGAAATATTTAGGTTAATTGCCAGAGTAATTACCAAAGATAGGGCAGTAAAGATTTTATTTTTAGATAGAATACACATATTGTTTTGATTACGGGTAAAAATTATAACTTTCATAAAACAATATAGCTTCGTTTAGTGCGGCGTTTATCTATTTTTAGGGTTTATTGACTTTACAGTATATAATATGTAGTAGTGTAGAAAACTTGTTTAATTAAAGTTAACCACCATTTGGTGACAAATCAAAAACATAAAATATCTGAATGATAACATCAGTATTAAATAGTATTGTCGATTCAGTGAGTTTGGGAATATTTTGACATATAGACGAGGAACATACATCGGGGAATATACATCGAGTCATTTTCGGAAACATACTTATCTAAAATAAACCTATTGTTGCGGACTTCCTTAATCCAAAAAAAGAAAAGTAATCATAAATAATTTTGATTAAAAGCTTTTTAGTTGTAGATACTAATCTATGAACGACTAAAAAAAATTCAAAAGCAAACATTTTATTTTGTTAATAAATCGCATTTCAATAGTTTTTTTACTTTAAGTTACAATTATTATTGGCTATGAGCACCTGTGCTAGATAGCATAGTAACTTTCGGCCCTTTAAAAGTGTCAAATTTTACCAACGTAGCAAAAGATTGTCAGGCCATGGAGTTGAGGTGTTTACCTTGTAAAAAATGATGTGCACCCTACCCTCCATGCTATGGCACGTTGTCGAGCCATACCGTCTATAGTCATCATCCAGAGGTATGAGCGGGAACACAAAATATATTAATACTTATACGCTTGTGAAAGGCACCTGGAGCATCATAAGCGTCTTCACATTTTACTCTTTATCAGAATCTCTTGGCTAACCCTTGTTTCTTCCGACTCCGAATGGCTATTAGGTTTACAAGGGCAAACGGGTCACTATATTCCTTTCTACTACATTCTCATCCATCGAGTGATTGCCGGTATCAATTTCCCACTTACTGAGCAACGGCTTCAGGCGGATGAGTTAGTAAGTGGTAGGACACTCTTTTGTTAGTTTTATGTCAATCAGTGGCCTGTTTCATTCCTATCTTCGATAGAAAAGTTATGATTACTTTAACAATGATCCAACGAAAGCTAAATATAATACAAGTATATGCTCCAATTTCCGACAAGACAGACGATGCAACAGAACAGTTCTATACAACTGTTGTACATCTACAGAGGTACAACAAGCCATGTATGATACAAAGCATAGAGATTTCACGATTATTATGGGCCATTTTAACTTAAAAGTAGAAAAGGGAGAAGTAAAAGATATTATTGAGAAATATGGAAATAAGACAGATTCGTAAAATTCTGTCAAGAGAACAGAGCGATAGTTACACTGACTTTAAATTAACTAATCGTAGATTCTAGACCTGGAGATCGCCTGCCGATAGTTATAGCAGTTATTAGAAACTAGGTAGATTAGGTTTTAATAAGTAAAAGGTTTTGAAACTCCATTAAATCAGAAAAAACATCCTGGGGCTGATACAGCCACAGACTATAATCCGTTTGTTGTAACATTCGATTTCCGATTCAAAAAAACTAACTGCACTCTGCAATAAGAATCAAACACATCGTTCATTTTTGAACCATTCATTTATAAGAGACCAGCTGTTCAAAAAAATTAGCGACGAAATAAAGATAAATATTATTGATCCAAGAGAAGATTCGAACAGAAAATGGGAAACATTTAAAAACATAATGTTGAATCCAACGAACGAGATCCTAAATAGAAAAAAAAATAGTAACACAACAAAATCAGGGATAAATGAAAAGATACTACAATTGATGGAAAAGAGAATATTAAAAGAGAACGTAGATACAGAAAAGTATAAAGGAATATGTAGTGTAGTTAGAAAATAAATAAGAGAAGTCAAGGAAAAATGGTACTCAAACAAGTGTGAGGAAATAGAATTACTATTGGAAAGGCATGATGACTTCAATCTACATAGGAAGGTAAAATAACTGGCCGGCATCTAAAAAACAGACCACAGTAGTAGGTATTAATAAAAAGGTTAACATTATCCTTAAAAACAACAAGAAAGATGGAAACAATACATATAGAAATTATTTAAGAGAGGCCAACAGAAAACATAGCACTCTGCAACAGTGACAGAGACACTGGGCCCAGTATAACAAAATGAAAAGTCATGCATTCAGTAAAATTGGCAAAAGATAATAAAGCTACAGGTCCTGACGAGATATAAGCAGCAATTATTAAATTAATCGCAGACTATCAAATAGGTATATAACACCACATATGATTCAGGAGTCATTCCAAAAGAATGGCTTAAGTCGACTTCAGTTTTACTGAAAGAAGCTAATACTAGAGAATGCTGTTACCACTTAACCATCAGCTTAATGAGCCACACTATAAAGATATTTTTAAAAATTATACATCAAACTATTTTCAGAAACTGTAGCAAGATATAAGTAACAATCAGTTTGGCTTCACAAATGCAATGAGTCCAAGAGAGACCTTGTTTGCTCTTAATGTATTGGCGTAAAGATGTATGGATGCTAACCAAACTCTTTATATCTGGTTTCTTAATTACAACAAGGTATTTGACAAAGTCCTACATAATCGCCTCTTACAGCTACTTCAAGATAAATATCTGGATATGAAAGATATTAGAATAATATCACACATGTACTTTAATCAAGTTTCATCTGTAAAGGTTGGCAAGAAACCATCAGAAGAAATAGAAATACAATATATATATATATAGTAAACTGTAAACTCTTAAATATTGGGGAAATCTGCAAGAAAGACTCTAATGTGTATCAATTGTTTCGCCGAACGTTTTCGCCAAAGAGAATTAATTTGGCTTCTTCGGGGCTGAAAGAGAATAAATTATAGTTAGCTACCATATATTATCTATTAAAACATTATTGATCTTACCGTAACTTAGAATTGTAGAGTTAGAATATTAAAAAACTTTGCTAGTAACATAGTGGTGTTTTTTGTTACTATGTGCAAAAAAAGTTTTTTTAAGGTTTGAAATGTATGGTAGCTTTGAACTTGACACGTAAAGGCTTACCCAAGGTTAATCGAAAAACCCAATGTAACTACATTTAAAAGGAGGTAATTCTTTGAATTGTCGGCAATAACTAAATTTTTGATTTTTAGAAAGTTTAAAAGTGAGGTTCTGTTTTAGCCAGACGCAAGCGCTGACAACTTCAGTAGTTCTTATGAATCTTTATGTCGTTAAGGTTCATTGGTAAAAACGAATGAAATTAAATCCCAGTATAGGGAAATATTATTTTGATTTTCTTTATTTAATTATATTCTATTGTTCATGTAAAGTGTATATATATATATATATATATATATATATATATATATATATATATATATATATATATATATATATTATATATACACTTTCTTCGCTGCTCTTTAACCAATATTTAGAAGAGATAGTTCAGAAAGCACTGAAAGGATTGTTCAGAAAGAAAACATCAAGTGGAATTAAAATCAAAAGAGAACCTATATGACTATATAAACTGATATGCCGACGATACGTTAGTAATCGCAGAGTCAGTTAAAGAATTGCATGTTCTGATGAATAAGATTGTAGATGGTAGCGAAGAGGCCAGACATACTTTAAATATCAAAAAGATGGATGGACAACAACAAGAGACGTTATGGATTAGGGACGAACTCGTTCTAAAGATGCACATATATACATACTTGGGAACCGAAAACAACGATTATATACAGTAGATCAAATCACGTATAGGAAAAACGCGATTAACATTAAATATTATGAGAAAAGTACTTAGGAGCAATGGTCTGAGTCTTTAACTCGAAGTAAGAATATTCAGGTGTTATGTACTTTTTGGCTTATTGTATGAAATAAAGGCTTGGACGATAAAAAAGGATAAGAGTAACAGAATAGCAGCATTTGCGATGTGAGCTTATAGAAGAATTTTAAAAATAAGTTGGGTCAATAATTGGTATTACTGAAGATCATTATACAGAAATTTTTCATCATCGACGTTGATTCCCATGTTCCCCCACTCAAGTTTCTGAGATGCTAGCAGTAATTTGACTAGCGTTGTTGGGAGGATTGAGTGACTATATCACTATTTTGAGACGCCGGTGCTACTAATGGTCTGCAGGTTTGGCCCCCTTCTATGTCACTGAAGGTCTCACTGCCTGACAATGGGAAGCTTCTATGCGCCCTATCCCCAATTAAGAGATGCTTCTGCTTTAGGACTGTCGCTCGATCTTTGCCAGCCATTGAGATGAAATCCTGGATTTTGGTTCACCTTTCAAAACTTCTACTCGACCACAAAGGGAACTACCTACCAGATCAAACTTACCGTTCTCCATATGGAAAATTATAAACCGGCTGAGAAGGAGAATGTCCCTCTACAAGTACAATCTCGATCGATTTTTGTCTTCACAATCCTTCTGGTAATTTTTCTGTGTAACAAAGTCGATTTCGCCTATCGTAGTATCTTCAATTCGTAAATAGTAAAACATATTTAATGATCTTAATTTTAGTTGTCATCCTTCTTTTTTTCTTATCTCACTAATACTAAGTTTGGTTATTTCTATTGGCAACTTATCTTTGTCTTTGTCACTGTTCATTCTCTCTATTATATGCTTTACTTATTTTTATTATTTCTTATCACAGGGTTCTGAATCTTTTTGATCATTTCTGGTCATTTTCAACATTTCTGGTCGTCTAGTGTAGTCAACATTTCTGGTCCATTTTTAAATCGTTATTGAAATATTATCTTGATTAAGAAAATTGTTGTTCGAGAAAATTTTATAAACTTTTAATTTTCTTCTGTTTTCAACAAAATATTTCTTTTCATTCACCAATATGTTGTGCATTACATTGTCTTTTGTTATATGTCATATGTGTTGTATAGCTGTTTAATTTTTTTGTAACATTTTCCTTAGCTGTACGTATTTTCAAAACAGATTTCTTTCTGTAGGTCTAATTTCATTTTCTATTTTCTTACTTATAGATTTAGTAGTTCTTAGAAATCCACTACTTTTTAGAGATGTATTGTTAATTCTTTTTAGTATTCTTTTAATCTTGCAACTAGAAAATTATGATTATAATAAATAAATAATGCAGATGATAAAGTGCTCTTGTTTTGAAGAATGTTTAAGATTTCCTTAAATTATTCCTCTTAGAAAATTACTTGCACGCCACCTATATACTTAGCTAGAAACCTTAAAAATAACCCATAAGCAATGAGCGATTTGTCATGCCTTTTCCTCAACAACGAAATAGTTCGCCATATGTTCCCCACTCTTTTTATCTTTCATTTGTTACATAGAAACCCTTCCTCTTAACAAAGAAGTTAGTTGGTATTGTCGAGCCACTCAGCCTACTTTCTAAGAAAAGCGGAAAGGTTGGTTTTCTATGATATAATCTTTCCTGTCGAGAGAAAGTAATAAGGTTAGAAATACGACAACAGTAGCCTTGTCAATTAAGTATCATTTTCACGTGGCACTCTTCGACCAATACTCCCACTCTTTTTTTATCCCTAGCTTGTCTAAGTATCAGAAATCGAGTTCATTTCCGAGTTGGTTCCTGTTGCATGCGATGGTCTTCATCAAACGGCGTTAAGTGTATTTTCAATTCACCATTATCCATCCATCTTCAAACAGTGCTTCCTACATTAAATATTTTCTCTTTTGTCATACACACGTCTTCCCATTCGAGGACACTGAGTCACTTCTGTTTGCCGTTCTTTTCTTTTCTTTCTTCCTGCATCCATTCAGTTCAGTCTAGTCTAGTGTGAAAATTGACTGATATGTTATCTGTGCCTACATTAATTTGAGAGATTGCTGATTGAAGCCACCGTAATTCGTTACCTTACCTAAATCATCTACGCTGCTTGAGAAGTCCCAATGTACCTATTGCTAGGGCAACGTGTGAAGTGCCTTTATTATCGAGACCGTTTTATAAAAGAACGTCATTACGTGTGCCTACCTGCTGCCGACTAAGTACAATACAGATAATTCAACAGTGAGTGCCGATATTTTTACCTAAAATCGTTAGGAATTGATTTATGACTTCGGTTCAGTGCCTTTACCTTTTTTATGGTTTGTTTATTTTGAATCCAACCGAAAGAACTATTATTTGTATAAAACTACGGTATAATATATCCATACTAGTATAAACAGATTGATTTTATATCTAGGTTATATTTATGATAGATTTTATACACATATTTGAGGTGATCACAATCAAACATTTTAGTAACTTCATGCTTTCCTATTCTCAAGGTGTAAAAATTACTTATTTGTTTTATTTTAAGATATCAAATATTGACGTAGATTCAATTATAATATTCCTTGCCTTTGTCTTATTCTTGAGGATATTAAATTATTCATAATTATTTTTTAAAAAGATATTTTTTGTTGTATTTAATAGTAAATTGTGCAATAACTTATCTCGTACCATTTAGCTGTTCAGTAAAAATTGTCATAGTGCATTTATTTTAACTATACCTCAATATAACTTTGTTGATGAACTATTTGCCTTTAATTTTTTTATTATGTATATAAATTTATTTCATGTGCATGGTGTATCTCTTTCAGACATTTTTATTGATTTATATTACTATTTGATTTATAATATAAACAGTGTATCTGTGTCGAAATATTAATTGTGTACCGCACAACCATAATAACTTTTCTCTCACGGTCTATTTTATTCTCGCGTGATTATCTTAATCGTACCTTACCGTCCTCATTATCTTATTCTATATGTCGTAGGTTTCCCTGTTTCTCTAAAAATAGGGTGGTGCTCAATTATTTCACTTCTCTTTATCTTCTGACTTCTCTTCTCTTTATCTTCAGTACTCCACTAACTCTTTGTATTTGAGCTGTAATAAGAGTCCCGACCAAGAGACCTCTACCTGACTGAAGCCCGAGCCTAGTACTGTTCCCTGTGTAATCTCTACTCTGTCATTAAAGAGGATACAGTTTAATTAGTCTATTTGAGTCTTGACTATTTAAAATCAGAGTACTATCAACCTACTATCACTATTAGAATCTTTTTGTCCTATTGCGTAATCTCATTATATTTTAAAAATACAGTGCTCTCCCAGTGTAACCTGGCCATTTGGATACGCACAACAAAATACATATGACTAGCCAAGCTACTCTGGGCTAGTGGTAACTATATAAACAAACATGTTTCTACGAACTATATATCACTCCAAAATAAATGACTATTAAATTGACGAGTAAATTTTTAATTAACGGACTATGGAATATTCCCGCTTCTTTGATCTAAAGCAATTTGTTTTTAAACAGATACTTACACATTCTGTATACATCACTATTCTAGCCTTACCTGAAAGAAAAAAGCAGCAAATTAATAAAATATTCTCTCTAATTACCATTTAGTGAACAAAAATGAACAAAAAAAAAATACTTTTACAGTTCCGTACCAAAAACCAAATTATATCAAATACCAAAAACTATTGGATTAATGATTCAAATCAGACATGGCCCTAACACGACGGAAATTATTAGCACACATATAACACTCGAGAGCCACATAACGGAAAAATAAAAAAACTAGAAAAAACTAAATTCTGCTACTTTTCAAACATACTTCACATAATACTCTTGCTACTTTTCAAGCATAAAAATTATAAGGAAATATTCGACTTCTAAATGGGAACGAGATATGGATTTTGAGAGCAACAAAGACTAAGGTAAACAGAGTCAATGAACAAAAATTCAACTCCGAGAAAGTCAAAATGCAAAAGCACCACACGGAATTCAAGAATAAAAAAATAGATTTTTTTGTTTTTACTAAATCTATTTTTAAACCACGATACCGGTTCGGTGTCAATTTGCATTAAGTAAAAAAAATAGTTTTGAAATAAACATTATTTTGAAATAATATTATATTAGTATGCTAGGTTTATATATTTTAGTATACTATTTTTGTATCATAAAAGGAATCAGTGAAAGTTATTTTCAGGTTGAATCTTCTTTAGATTAATCCTAGGACCACTCGCCAATCATAACCTTACTGTTCAATAACATTCTTGAAAAACCAAGGCAAACAACTATATATAACCATAAAACAAACTGGGTAGAGTTTAGGGGACACTAAAAGGCACAAATCAATCGGCAATTTCCATAAAAACGCCACAAGAAATATAAGATGCAGCAAAAGAATTCACATTAGCTATACAGAAAGCAGCGTGGGCAGCAACTATTGACTACACTAAACCCGAAAAAAATCTTGACCCTACAGTTAAACAGAAAATACTAGAGAAAAGGCAGCTACGAAAAAAATGGCAAATATCGAGAAGCGCAAGCGATAGAGCAAAACTAAACAGAGCCACTAAAGATCTAACAAAGTTAATAAATAATATCAAAAACAAAGGTATCGGGGATTACCTAAGTGTTCTTGAAGCCTCTGAAGATACAGAATACTCAAATTGGAAGGCAACAGAAGAGCTAAAACAACCACAACAACATTTTTGTTCGTATAAAAGACATGCAGGGTAAATGGGCCAGAGATAACAAAGAAAAAACCGCAGCCTTTGCTAAAAACCTAGTGAAAGTTTTTGAACCAAACGAACCAGATTCCAACGATGATTCTAGCGAGATTCATAACTTCTTAGAAACCTTGCTCCAACTAGACTTATCGATTAAAAATGACTTAATAGACTTATCTAAATGAGAAATACAATTATGAAAAATATAAAACGAAAAAAGACCCAAGGTTTATTCTGATAACAAACAAGTTATTGCAAGAATGTACAATAAAAGGGTACAGATATATGCAGCGCATTTTCAACGCCATCATCAGAATATCTTGGAAAAAATTTTACAAAAAACTAAACTTCTTTAAGACCACCAATTCGGCTTCAGGTTAAAGAATGGGGCAATCGAACATGTCCACAGAATAGTAAAAAAAATTCTATTTATCTATCTACCACATGATAGACAGATCTTCTCGGTAAAGGCACGATGAATGCACTCAGCTCCACCCCATTACACCAGGTGTTCCACAAGTCCTATTTTATTAAGCATTAGAAAATTTACAAAAAAAAAACCTAAAGAAAATCGAAATTTGGCTAAAAAAATGGCGAATTAGAGTAATTAAGACCGAGTCAACACATGTAACCTTCACATTGAAACGAGGTGAATGAGCTCCAGTCACACTCAAAGTCAAGCAATTAAGTAAGGCAAACGACACAAAATTCTTAGGTATTCTTTTTCCATTGCTATGTTATTAGCATCTTGTATTTACATTTATAAACCAAAAATGTTTGATTAAATATCAGAAAATATTGAAGTATATATGAAAATACTTGGACCTGTAGTAGATACAATAAAAAAAACTTTTGTGTAAAACATATGTCTAGTAGTAATATCGTTTTACAATATTTTTATAATACTTTGTCTATTATGTTTTTTAGTATATATCATTCAAGAATTTAAATTAAAACTTTTCAAATCTAATTTAAAAACCGCTTTATTATAAGCTAAAATTAAAAGTGAATATTTAAAATTACTATTAAACGGCGTCAAAAAGTTGATTATACGAGGATAACAGAAGTTTAGTATATAAAACCATAAAATAGATTTAAGATTAGTGACAATAATGTACCAACTACGCTTTATGTAGCTTGTTAACTAATGTATGGAAATGGAATTGGGACAAGCGGCGTCTTGCGATCTCAAAAAGGGTTAATTTTTAATTCACTCATTTCTAATTTTTTTCTTTCAAAAAATACCTCATTTCGAAAGCAATTTGTAGAACGGTGTCCCTTTAATTATTAAAAATTCAACCCAATCTAAGGCGTTAACCAGCAATTTTAAAATTTCACGGCATCATGTAATTTTAAAGGTAAAAGGCCTGCTAACATAAAAGCGTCTGTGCACCTCTAAAAGTAGGTTAAAAAGTTTCAAAATTAAACCACCACGTTGGCGTATATTCTTGACAAAACGACGCGTATTTCGCTAAAGGGCCACTAGACAAAGTTTGAAGGGCCTTTTGGTTTCCCTTTCGTATACTAGACGGCGCTGCCAGCAGTACTTGTATATTCGCACTTGTAGATTATCAAACGCCCTAGTTTTAATCCCAAAGGCGTACATGCAAATTTAAACATCAAAATAAAATGTTGCCACATAAGATTTATTAGGCATGTTACATGACGACAGCAAGTTTAAAAAGAAATAGCAACTGACACAGTATTGCTGCAGTACAACTTATTATACAGCTTATTTTTGTAATGTATTGCAACTATTTCTAATGTGCTGTAATGTAATTATATATATATATATATATATATATATATATATATATATATATATATATATATATATATATATATATATATATAAATATATATATATTGTGACGATTGGGGTTTATAGAAAATAATTTATAAGTTATATACTACATAATATTAGATATTTGGTTGTTTTAAATAAGTTAAATACTAGAGAATTTAATAAAAATATATTTAAGTGAGCCATGTGCATAGGCAACCAACTATACAGTGAATGATAGACAGATATACATACTCTGAAGTGACGTTTAAGAATATATACGAATATAAGTGGGGTTATAATAATAATGTTAGTTTAAAATGTTTAATTTATATATATTTAATGATTTAAATGTTTATTCTGATCTGAAAAGCCTAAATGTCAACAAAATTATCAATGGAACATTAACGAATTCTCCAGAGTGCAGAGTGTGACCATTGTTTACGGTCGAACATTCTGGAATAAGGATTATGCCGGTGGATGGAACAGATATTTTTTCGAGAACATCCATATCGAAGAAATAGAACGAAATTGGACATGATTTCTTACCAGATGATTCTAGAATATCCAAAAACATATAAATACCCGTGATTTGGATTCAAGATGGCAGTTTTTAGTCAGAAGTCAGGCCAGTTTATTATGAAAGTTAGTAGACACATTTAGTTAGTGAAGTAAATTGTTCAGAATCTTCAAGAAGTCAGTCAGAAAAGTTTAGTAAGAAATATGAAAGTTAGTTGGAGTCAGTGAATCAAGTACAAATAGTCCAATTGTTTAATATAGTGAGTTAAATGAAGATTAAAAATTATGCATATAATTTAATGCACATTTATAATTATACACAAATAATTATTGAAGATTAAAAAAAAAAAAAAAATATATATTGGAAGAAATTAAATTATATTATGGTCGGAGATTAGTATAAATCAACTTATAATAATTGGATATTGGTATATTGAAAAGAAGAATAAATATAAATGCTGTTTGCTGGTTTGCTTGGTGGTGTATAAATGCTGGTGAAGAAAAATATATCTTAAATTGGTAGAAGCTGATAATTGGAAAAAGAAATTTCACAAAAACAAGGATAACCGAAGTACGAAGACATTCAGTGGTGATTAGAATATATATAGTGGAAAACAGTTCATTTAGGCATTCAGTGAAAGAAAGGTACAAAATTTTGTTAATATAATTTAGTTAGTGTTATAACAATTTCAATTTTGAAGATAGTTTGTTTAAATTTAACATTATCTATAGAATTTAATTAGTTTTATAAGAACATCAATTTAAAGATAGTTTATTTTAAATTTACATTGGCTAGGTTAGATATATATGTGTGTTTCATAATAGTTATAATAAAGATAATTTAAAAAAGTACTTACAAGCTAATTCTTTGAGAACCGCGATAAAAACCCTATATATTATATTATTAAAAATACTCATTGCTCATCATTCAAACAAAAAACACATCATAACAATTTGGCACCCAACTCGGTGGCTCTCTATTTAAAAGAATTAGTTTGGGAAGATAAGTGCTCTCATATAATTAAATTAATTATCAGTAGAAAGAAAAAATTATAGATTTTATTTTTAATTATATTTGAACAAGTAAAGTCTCAAAATGTCTCAAGGAAAGAAAGGTACAAGAAGCAAAAAGAATGAAGAAGATGTGGAAGTAGAAACACAACCTATACAAGAGGAGAGTTTAGTTCAAGTTCCACAAGATACTGCAGAAATGAATCCAGAAAGAGAGGAAAATGTCAATATGGCAGCTTTGATGTCATTAATGGTGCAGATGAACAAGACAATAGAAGAGAATACGAAAAAAATGGAAGAGAATTCAAAAGAAGTCAAAGAAGACATGAAAAAAATAGAACAAAAAATGGAAGAGAATTCAAAAGAAGTCAAAGAAGACATAAAAAAAATAGAACAAAAAATGGAACAGAATTCAAAAGAAGTCAAAGAAGACATGAAAAAAATGGAACAGAAATTGGAAGAGAATCATAGAAAATTAGAAAAGAAAATAGAAGATAATAATAATAAAATTGTAAAACAAATGGATAAAAAACTTGAAGCTGCAGAGAAAAAAGTAGCAAATGAAATAAAAAGTATACGGAATGACTACAAGAAAAGGATAGTCAATGAGAGGACAGAAGTAAAGAGGATTATTCAAGATAATAAGATAGATATAGAACAGAAAATAGAGTTGCAAAAATGTAACTTAGAAGTAAAAATTAACGAAGACAGGTGAAACACAGAAGAAAAATTAGACGATATACAACAAAATATCCAAATAAATTGTAATCAAATAAGAAATGTGGAACAGAGAATAGATGATATTTCACAAATGAGAGACATAGGGAGACCTTACTTAAATTTAACAAATGAGACTGGGATTAAATTCTCTGGTAATATAAAAAATTTGCATCCTAGAGTATACATAAATAGTTTAAAACATAAATTAAGATTTGTGAATAATATTAATGATATTAAAGATTATATTAGAATGACATTAAATGACAATGCAGCAAGTTGGTTTGCTAGTATTGAGAATGATTTAGATAATTTTCAAACATTTGAAAATAAATTTTCAAATTATTATTGTGGTGAATTAGAGCAAGCCAAGTTTAGAGAAATTCTATATTTTGGAAAGTATAATCAAAATTTAAAATCAAATATGGTAGATTATGCATTGAAATTGATAACAGTTGCAAAATATTTAGAACCACCACTTAGAGAGGATGAAACAGTCTTAAATGTATCTAGACATTTTGATGTTGATGTTGTGCAAACAGTAACTGTACAAAATATTCAAACAATAGATAGTTTTATTAATTTTATTCAAAGAATACAAAGAGGCAATATGACAAGTAATAATAACAACAGAAAAAACAATAATAACTTTCAATATAATAAAAATGATAATCAACAATATAGACAATCATATAACAATAACACTAGGTATGGTGATAATTTACAAAATTTTAATAATAATAACAGTAATCAAAATAGACAGAATTTTAATAATAATACTAATTATAATAGACAACATTTTAATAACAGCACTAATAATAATAGACAAGATTTTAACAATAGAAAAAATACAGAGCGACCTAACCATAACAGACAGGTAAATTGTGTTCGAAGGAATAGAAGCTGCGAAGACAGGGAACGAAATAGTACAAGGCATGAAAATGTGAGTAGAAGTCATAGTAGGGAAAGACATAGGACATCAGATCCAAGTGGTCAGATACCATCTGACAATTCTAATAATCAAAATTTTGAGCAGTAAACTTTCTGAATTACAAGTTAGGCCATTGCTATTATGAAAAACCTTCTGAATTTATTTCTCTAGATGAAGATAAAATTATTGAATCTATTAATTTAATTTATATAAATGCTTTGGCCAACAATAAAATGATTAAAATTATGATAGATACTGGTTCAGAAAGTACTTTCGTCTCGGAGAATTTTATTGTTATCACATTAAAACTATCAGATATAATAAAGATTCCAAAAATTAAAATTGTTGGTGCAAATAATAAGAAGTTGGGTGAAATTGATAAACTAGCCAATTTTAAAATTAATATTCTTAATAAAGAAATTAATATGCAAGGATTTATTGTCAAGGATTTATGTGTTGATATATTAATGGGAAATGATGAATTGGAAAAGAAGAAAGTAAAGATAGATTTTGAAGAAAAAATGGTAACTTTGGAAGGGCAAATAATTAAATTTATGCAGAAAGATGAGGTGGAAGAAGGAATAAGAGTTGATAGGATATTATTAAAAGAAAATAATGATGTTTATGAAGAAGAAATGTATTTTGATGGTAGGGAAATGTCCCAAAAGAATGTAAAGAATAATTATTGTAGTGAATATTTAAGGAATGGAAATTTTAAGCAGATGGATGCCTACGAGGCGGAGTGCGTAAAATTGGAAGCAATGAATAATGAGTACATAATGAAGAATAATTTTATTTGTAAAGAAGAAGATATGATAAAAGTTTTAAATTGCCCTGAAGAATATAAATCAATAGTCATTTCCATATTGCAGCAACACAAGGGACTTGTCAATAAAGAAAATAGAATTGCACAAAATTATATCCATAGTATAAAAGTTAAAGAAGAAAAAGATTTTAAAACAAAATCATACCCAATACCATATAAATATAAAGAAGAAGTAAACAAAACAATTAATAATATGTTAGAAGATGGAATACTAGGAAGAATTACAGAAATGTCATTTTTCACTAAAATCGATTTACAGCATAGTTTTTGGTTAATACCTCTAGAAAGAAAAAGTAGACAGTATACAGGATTTCAGATAGATGGAGTAGTATATCAATTCAAAGTAGTACCATTTGGACTTCAATCATTTTGCAGTGCTCTATGTAGATGTCTTCATGATATTTTGGATCAATATGAACATTTTGTAATTCACTACATTGATGATATATTAATTTTTTCTAAAACTGCTGAAGATCATGAGAAACACCTAAAAATTATAATAAATAGATTAGACAAAGTTGGACTAAAAATAAATCAAGAAAAATGTACAATTTTTCAAAAAGTAGTGATATATTTAGGTTATAAACATAACACTAATAACTTACTGATATATCCATTTTATTTAATAGACTTGATTTGTTAAATGGAAGATGGTAGATTTCGTTATTTTGAATCAATTTGACATCATACTTGTTGAATTTTGTATATATGGAAATTAATTTGTACCCTAAAAATCATAATTTGGGGTTAGACACAAAATTGATACTATAATTGCTATAAAAATGTCTTTCTAATATAATAAAGTGGAAAAACTTACCAATTTATATTGATGAAAGTTATTTTGAATGGAAATAATTCCTAGATTTTGTCTATAAATAAACAGAACACAATATCCATTATATTTTTAATTAAGGTTATATTTTATTCTCTCCATTTGACATGACAGTTTGACCATAGAATAGCCGAACTGTGATCCGTTGTTCTCTGCTTTGACATAGACAGCGAACAGGGATGTATTTAACACATTTTAAATAAAAAAAAAATTTTGATTTATTAAATTTTATAAGGTATGAGAAAATTAATATTTAAAAAAATAATAAGTAAATTATTTATTTTAAATATTATTTTGGGGTATTGTGACGATTGGGGTTTATAGAAAATAATTTATAAGTTATATACTACATAATATTAGATATTTGGTTGTTTTAAATAAGTTAAATACTAGAGAATTTAATAAAAATATATTTATGTGAGGGCATTTTTAATAAATTAGCATATAATAATTGTAAAAAGTTGTATTTTAATGTTGTAAATATATTTAAGTGAGCCATGTGCATAGGCAACCAACTATACAGTGAATGATAGACAGATATACATACTCTGAAGTGACGTTTAAGAATATATACGAATATAAGTGGGGTTATAATAATAATGTTAGTTTAAAATGTTTAATTTATATATATTTAATGATTTAAATGTTTATTCTGATCTGAAAAGCCTAAATGTCAACAAAATTATCAATGGAACATTAACGAATTCTCCAGAGTGCAGAGTGTGACCATTGTTTACGGTCGAACATTCTGGAATAAGGATTATGTCGGTGGATGGAACAGATATTTTTTCGAGAACATCCATATCGAAGAAATAGAACGAAATTGGACATGATTTCTTACCAGATGATTCTAGAATATCCAAAAACATATAAATACCCGTGATTTGGATTCAAGATGGCAGTTTTTAGTCAGAAGTCAGGCCAGTTTATTATGAAAGTTAGAAGACACATTTAGTTAGTGAAGTAAATTGTTCAGAATCTTCAAGAAGTCAGTCAGAAAAGTTTAGTAAGAAATATGAAAGTTAGTTGGAGTCAGTGAATCAAGTACAAATAGTCCAATTGTTTAATATAGTGAGTTAAATGAAGATTAAAAATTATGCATATAATTTAATGCACATTTAAAATTATACACAAATAATTATTGAAGATTAAAAAAAAAAAAAAATATATTGGAAGAAATTAAATTATATTATGGTTGGAGATTAGTATAAATCAACTTATAATAATTGGATATTGGTATATTGAAAAGAAGAATAAATATAAATGCTGTTTTCTGGTTTGCTTGGTGGTGTATAAATGCTGGTGAAGAAAAATATATCTTAAATTGGTAGAAGCTGATAATTGGAAAAAGAAATTTCACAAAAACAAGGATAACCGAAGTACGAAGACATTCAGTGGTGATTAGAATATATATATATATATATATATATATATATATATATATATATATATATATAGTGGAAAACAGTTCATTTAGGCATTCAGTGAAAGAAAGGTACAAAATTTTGTTAATATAATTTAGTTAGTGTTATAACAATTTCAATTTTGAAGATAGTTTGTTTAAATTTAACATTATCTATAGAATTTAATTAGTTTTATAAGAACATCAATTTAAAGATAGTTTATTTTAAATTTACATTGGCTAGGTTAGATATATATGTGTGTTTCATAATAGTTATAATAAAGATAATTTAAAAAAGTACTTACAAGCTAATTCTTTGAGAACCGCGATAAAAACCCTATATATTATATTATTAAAAATACTCATTGCTCATCATTCAAACAAAAAACACATCATAACAATATATATATATATATATATATATATATATATATATATATATATATATATATATATATATATATGTACTTCTTTTGTCAGAACGTCATTGGTCAGAACAGACAGCTTGGTCATAGACTAGCTAGCCAGTAAGTCTAAGAATGAGCTGCGGTGAAGATCAGAAAAGTATGTGTTGAGTTAGAAAGTCTTGAACGAGACCTGAAAGAAAAGCATACGCTGAGCGACCACCAATGAAGTTTTAGTGTCCACCATAGATACGGTCTCAGAATCTTCAGCTATTAATTCAAAAAACTGAATTGGTAGTTTTCAGAGAAGCACAGACAAATTCTCTCTTCGCTTTTTGGTGGAAGAGGTGGATGTTGTACCGGTTAAATCAGTCCAGGAAGGACTGAGGTTCGGAGTAAACTTCTAGAAGAATGTGTAGAAGGCTAACCGAAGTCCTGAGCCGTTGGTACAACTAATGCCGAACATTATATGCACAAGTAGCACCCAATGAAGGGTGCTAAATAAAGTTTTCCAGTTGGTGATGACCTACGCTACCCCTAAGTAGTGTAGCGTGCTGAACACTACGAAGTACGCCAAGCTGTTTAACACTTCACAAAGGCAAATGTTCCTCAGGATATCTAGCGCCTACAGGACGCCTCAAATAAGACTTTGTATTTCATTAGAGTGATCATACCGATCGTCTTATTGAACAAAGAGCGAGCGAGGGTGTATGCGAGGAGGATGGATAGAAATATAGATGAGGAAGAGCAAGAGGAAGAGAGAGAGAGAGAGAGAGAAAACGATAGAGGAGTGACAGAGGGAATGGGCTAGTCATACCGGAACGGCAATGTGGACAAAGGAGTTTATTCTCGATCTGAGGCCGTGGTGGGAATGTAAATTTAGGAAACTTTTTTTCTACATCGAGACACCTGTGACTCAGCCAGGTAGTGTTGTGTTCCTCATATCCTAACGAAGTTATGCCAGTACAAGATGCCCGAGGGAGTTAGACCTTAGCGAGGCTTCCATCTCTCGCGTCATCTGTCTCTCATTCGCTCCTATTTCGGCCAGCGACAGTCCGAATTCCACCAAGGTGCTACTTGTTCGTTTCAAAATTATGTTGCGAGTTTCCTTTCCTTTCGTTCTTTTGAAAAGAGCAGCTCCCTGGTCATTTTCTCCACCATTTCGTTCACCGAATCAAACATTCTGCAGTTACACTCTCGTTCAAACTTCTCTTTTTCACCCGCCCAACGTTCACACTTCAGCATCGTGTGTGTCACAGTATTCGAGAGCCAATAATAAACTGAAGCCCACTGAAAAGGTAGCTATGGAAGCAGCCATGGCTAGTGAGCATTTGCGCCAGACAATAATTCAGCTGCTTATGCCCACAGTCCACCGAGCTTCAAAGATTCAGGATTGGTGACTTCGTCCACTCCGCCATATTATGTGTTGCCTCCCACTCTTGCTACCACTGACCGATTGAAAATAATCTCTCGGTCAGTTTTATCTCATTTATCTCTCGCTCTCCAATATTCCGCTCCCTACGACTAGGAATCGTGGCCCTTTCACCAGCCAGCACATGCAAAAGAACACAGCCGGTGATCTCCCACAGAGCGGCAGCTAACACAGTCCTGCAGTCACATGCTACCCGCAGCAGACTAGTTCTGTCGACGCGTACCATGAGCCTCTTGTAAGGTGGTATTTCTACCACCTCACTCCAGATTGGGGCCACGTAGAGGACAACAGACTGCACAACACAGCGCAGCCATTCTCTGAATAGCTCTGCGGGTCACCCCCATAAATGTTTCCCCCAATTCCCACCCTAATGGAGAGTAACTCTCAGATACTTGACTTTTTGGGCATCTCTCAGGCACTCTTTGAGCATCACTCCCGCTCCCGCACACTCAAATATAACACTGTCCCTCTTTTTGTAGCCTCTAAGTACTACAGCTTCCGTCTTATCCTCCGCGAGAAAGATCATGTTTGTTCATCCAATCCTCAACAATGATACACGCGCGCGTAATCTGAAGCAAGAGTTCTTTCCTGTCTCGTGCCGCCACCAGCATGGCAGGGTCGTCCGCGAATGCGAAGGGGGTAACACCCACCCAATTTTCGCAGTTTACTTGCTAGAAACTAGAAACTGGACTACTTCCTGACGCAGTTTCTGATCGGAACTGGTATTTTTGGCACTTTCACAAATAGTGCTGTTTGTGGGGAGCCGGATGTTCACGCCCACCATTTCAACTGTCAGAGATGGCAAATGAGAGGAGAATGAGTTTGGGTCAACATGAGGATGAGATGAGAGAGAGAATTGAGAGAAATCCACTGTCTGATCTCCGGGGTGATGAAGAAGAAGGAGCAGGAGGACAAAGGAGGAAATTTAACCAGGGATCTTTAATCGTATTTCTTTTTTCTCGAGAGCCAGGAACTGATAAGTATTAAAATTAGGTTATGGCCTCACGGCAATAGTTTCTTTCTTTTATTTTCTTTTGGTAATAGGTAGTTCTTAAACTAATTTTTTCTGATTTATGGTGATAAAAATGACCAGTTGTAAGTTTTCCTTAAAATTATATAGTTATTCTTCTTTTAAGGTAATGTTTAATATATGGATTTTAGTTTTTGATTCGAGGATAAGACCACTATTCTAGAACGATGGTTAAGGTTTTAGAACACGGTTAATACGGCACTACCCTGAGGTCTTTTGGCCTAGTGTCATATTCGGCAAGAAGATGCCAGCGTGTCTTGCTCCGTGACATAGATTCTAAAGAAGATTTCCTCCAACGGTGCCTGTCAGAAATCAACGGATACCTTCTTGGGCTCGTACTTGAGTCTGGCAATACGGAATTAAAAAAAGGTCCCATTAGAAAATAGATTAAAAATTGGAAATATCTTATTTTGCATCTGAATTGCTTTATTCTGCGTCTCTGAATATCTATATTTGAATGTAGCAGGTATATAGGTCAGAAAATAAAATATTGTATATACAAATTTATAATAAAGTTTTCATTTAAGATGCAAAATATAAAACGTATTACATACGAACATTAGAAGTAAATTCAGCAATTTCTAGGAAATGCTTGCTTAACAGCTCATTTACATTTTTAAGTTTTGCTTATTTTATCTACTCCTGGCGGTAAAACTGTGAGGTTTATACTAGTTAATACTTTACCTTTTTAACATTCCCATTTTTCTCAGTTTTTAAAATCGTGTTCAATCTCTTGATATTTAATTACATTTGTATATTAATAAATATATCGAAATACTAGTTGGGTTGAGTATTGTAGTTTTTTTTAGACTTGTTAATACCTGGATAAACAAAATCACAGAATGGAGCCCGATTGGAAGAAGAAAGAGAGGAAGACCCCGAAGGTCATTCAGAGATGAAATCGACGAGGCTATGGAGAAAAGAACCCTGCGAGATGGAGACTGGGATGACAGGGAAAATTGGAGAAAACGGTTGAGTGAAGGAAGACAGTGAAAACTGTGGAAATCCTTAGTAGTAGTAGTTAATACCTTTAAAAACTCAATTAGCAGGTATAAAGCTGTGGCTAAGAGTCAGTAATAGGATAATAAACAGTGGATATAGAAAGAATTCATGAAGGGTAAAGGACGGAAATAAGACATGATGATGCAATAGTGTAATCGACTTTACAACGACATGGGATTTGCATGTAATTAATACGATCTTAGGTACATTCCCATTTTTCTCAGTTTTTCAATCGTGTTCAATCTCTTGATATTTAATTACAGTTGTATATTAACAAATATATTGAAATACTAGTTGGGTTGAGTATTGTAGTTTTTTTAGACTTGTTAATAACTTCAAAAACTCAATCAGCAGGTATAAAGCTGTGGCTAATAGTCAGTAATAGGATAAGAAAGAGTGGATATAGAAAGAATTCATGAAGGGTAAAGGATGGAAATAAGACATGATGATGCAATAGTGTAATTGACTTTACAACGGCATGGGATTTGCATGTAATTAATACGATCTTTATGAAAACTGAAGAACAATATGTTACCTATATTAGCAGGGAAAAGAAAAATCAGATGTATTGTATGCTGTGTAGAAGAAGCCAGCTAAATAATGTTACTAACCGTAAAGTAATAAAGGGTGAATGTGGCTAGTCAACACCGACCGGTGATAGTGGATACGTACATAAAGGTGAGGAGGAATGAAAAGCAAGTATGACATAAAAAGTAAAAAGTAAAAGATAAGTAATTATGAGTTTGGCAAAAATCTTTGGTAAAAGAGTAGAGTGCTGGAAGAGTTTGAGGAACAAGATATGGTAAATTACTGGCGAGAAGCTAACGGCAAAGTTGTGGTACAAATGGAAGAGAAAGTGTTAGAAATACCTCTAATAAAGGGCCTTTTAGGGACAAAGAAACTTAGTGGTGGAATCATAAAGTGCAACAGAAGGTTAAGAAAAAGAAATAGGCCAAAAAGTATCACAGGTCTAAAAGAGAGGAAGATAAGAATACGTACAAGGTATGTACACATATGAGGACTTAAGGTTAGCAGGTCGAAAAAGGAGTATATGTGGTTGGGACGAAGAGAAATTATTGGGGACATCGAATTACTTGGGCCAAAACTAGGACGAGTTAAAGAACTTAAATACATTGACTCCAACACAATGGAAAATGGAACACTAGATCGAGAAATTTCCCACAGGACAAAGGCTGGTTAGTTTAACTAAAAGCGAATAAGTGGTTTACTCTGTGATCGAAAAATAGGAGAATTACAGAAAGTAAAGATATACAAGAGTGTGTCGAGGCCTCTGTTGATATCGGCGGTGAAGCGTGGCCTGTAAAGAAAGTTCATAAACACAAGATGGATGTAATTGAAATGAAAATGTTACGTTGCATGTTGGGTAAGACTAGAAGAGACAAGATCAGAAACGACGTGATTAGAGAAAGTGCTGGGGTGATTACATTTTTAAAAAAGTTTAGGAACAAAGACTGAAATGGTTTGATCATGGCAGACGTAGAAATGAGAACTATGTGGGACAAAGAATAGAGCTGTTAGAAGTTGAGAAAAAGAGAGGTAGAGGAAAACCCGAGGAGAAAATGGAAGAACTGTGTAGCAAAGGACTTAAGAGATAAAGGTTAAACTTAAGAAGACACGATGGACAGAAATGAGTGCAGAAGATAAGTACAAAACAGCAACCCCTCCAAAAAAAAAAGCTGACAAAGAAGAAGAAGTCGATAATATGTTGCTAAAACAATTTCGCATGAACCCTTTGGTCAATAAAGTTTGATCTGTTATATATAAACACATTATTTTTGATAGGTTTTGCTTTTGATGAGCCTTGTCCATCCATCCTATGACTCTACATCCCAATTCGAGCCCTAATCTCCCTCCTCAAACCTGGCAGCAATCAGCAACAATGTAATATAAAACCAATTTAATATTAATTTAAGAGTTTTCACCCATGTATTTAGTAGCTTTAATGTATTCAAATTATTATACCTATTAGCAGCCCTGAAGATGGAATATTTATTCCGAAAACTGTGATTTAGCTCGTAAGGGTTCTTTTAAGGAAATATATCTTTTATAACGGATTGTTTAATTAAAATTTTTGTATAATGTCTAATCTGGCATAAATGAAATGTATGCGTACGCCTCTGGTTGGCTCTCGATTTTTCTTACTTTGTTTTTCACCTGCCTCTCGAAAAATATGGAGAAGGGAGACGATTTGTGTGTCGAGCATTTTTCTTTTGTCACATGTATTGATTTGACACACTAGATGGAGTCGTGAAATTGTGTATAGAATGTCTTTTTATTTAAGTGTACTGGAAAATACTTGAGAGTTCAAAAAAAGAACTGGGGAAGTTAAGAGTGACTTTTATCAGATGACTAATGTTTCATGTTTGAAGTTGATATTGAATAAGTAGGCACTTAAAAATATTCGTTAAAATCGTAGATATACGCGAAAGTTTTCCTTACAAAGATAGAGGTAAAAATTAAAGTTTAAAGGATAAAAAATAATACACACGACGAAATAAAAATATTGTGTATTTTATAGGAATTAAATTGTCATAAGCTATTAAGGTTATAAGGTTTTTACCTATTGCTGAATTTTATATTTGACAAATATATTTTTTCTTCAATTTGAGAACGATTTCTACAATAGATATTGAAACGTCAATAAGGTATGTATGAACTATTATGGTTGATTACCAGAAAAAATACAGTCAAAACAGGATTTATTTTAAATTCAAATTTTACAACAGGAAATCAAACAAAGTATTCGAGTATACAATAGAGATGTAGATTTGATTGCCTCTTTAATACGCATTTGATGCGGCATAAAATTTTCTTTTATTATCAAGGCTAATATTGCTCATCATTTACCAGAGCATTCAGTATGGAGAGGTCTACAAACAATACTAAGATAAACAATCTCCAAGAAACAAATGATACAACGAAAACAAATGAACAAAATTTAAGTACTCTGAGTTGAAAACCCATTTTTGAAAATAATTAGACACATTGAGAAAACTAATGAACAAATCGCAGAACTTATCTGCTTAAAAAAAGGAAAAGAAGAAATGTTGAAATTTCGATTAAACTATTGTTGATAGTATAGCTCTTTAGCATTGTCTACCTACACGTAATATGTATTTTATCATTTTACTCAAGAGTAAATTACAATTAAATTATGTAGAAAATGCCTCTAGAGTGTAGCAGCTTCTTAATTTATTTAAACCAGTTTTCAACAAATACGACAGTCATCTAGATTGCACAAAATTTTAAATCCGTCACTCAGTTGGTACCAGAGAAGTATTATTTAGTTTAAAACTGACTTTGTCACTATTTCGAGATTTTAAGTATAGTGTATATTTGCTGGCCTTACAATTATCAAAGTCAGTCAAACAAATGAAGACAAGTAAATGATTCCCTTCTAATTATCTTTAGACAAACAGAAATAGTCGCACACACATAAATAAATCGTACACTTGATAAAGATGTTTCGACCCCTAATTAGCTAGCGTGAGTTAATCCTTTAACGTTTGTGAAAATTGAAGAGAAAATGTAGTTTACAGGGTTTTACAAATTTAATAGATTTTGATCAACTATCGGTGGAATCTGTCAACTAAATTTCGAGATTGCTAAAAATGAACAACAAAACGAAACTTCTCTTCATACCTCCTTTTAACACACGCCTATGAAATTGGCCAACTGCAATAATATAGAAGGTCACTAGACTGCACATTTTCAAGAATCGACTATCTTCCTATCGCAATATCGATTCGATATCGTGTATCGTGATTTAAAAACGTTTCGTCCCGGTGTCGTGAGAAAACACGATCAGCAGACTACGAAATAGAAGAAGAGTTCTTTGGCCCTTTTACCTGCCAAACGAGCGTAAAGATGCACACGGCTGACGGGTTTGTGTTGTTCTGTTCATCGTTACGTTCACGTGAATGGGGCACTATCTACTGACATTCCCTGTTCTCGAGAAAAATCTATATAACGATAAAGAGGCATTCTTGACACTGCTTGGTACAATGCTATGCATAAAGTAAACTCAACAGCTAGGTGGACAGAGATAAACTGATATTATTATCTCTGTCTCAAATAACAGATATATACATAAACGTATATATATATATATATATATATATATATATATATATATATATATACACTAATTACTTAGCTCTTTACTTGTACATTTAACATATCGCAATATCTGTTGTAGGAGATAGCGCTGTCATCAATTTTTTGATATGTGATTGAGTTTATTTTAATCTTTTAACCATTCAACTAGTTTTTAAAAGATAAATACATAAAAAATTATCTGCATAACGCATACTTCTTCACTTTTCTAGCGAAGTTGAATTAATTTACAAACTAATCATTGTTACAAATGAGCAAGATAATTACTTAAACTGAACTGTTAAATTAAATAACACACGTACTAAATTCAGATGATGTGAGCAAAGAGTCCACCTAAGAGTTCTTAGACTAAACGTTAATATTGTCGTACATAATGAAAATAAATTGAAAAATGTAAGTGGTGCGATATTTCTGAATTAATACACATATTTATATAGTGATATATTTATATGGTCGGCAAACATACCAATATCTACATAGAAGCGTTGTTGCACACAAGCATAGTGTACAAACCAACAACTTAAACACCACACCACTTAAACGCCAAGCATTCTCTAGAAAATAACACTTCTCTTCTTTTTTAAAATCTACAGATTTTGGAAAAAGAACAAAACTACAACTAAAGATGAATACTGGAGATGGTTCACAGATGAAACATAAAAAAATATCAGAATACTATCAATAATAATACATACTATTAATAATAATGATCTTTTCAATATGTATCATAATTTAACAAATTGAGTTGTTTTTTAAATGCACCATTGGCAGATATTTAAGAAGAGATCTCATGGTTCGTTTGTTGCTCGATTTTTTACATTCATCAGGTGTTTAACATTATGTCCTTGTTTTTTTAAGACATCTATTATATCCTCTTGAGGAGTACTATGATGAAGGTTCCTTTGGATGACTCTGTATAGTTTTTCTTCACTGGTACCATGCATACTAAGCAGAACCAGGGAAGGAGTTTTTCGATAGAGAGTTGACTAAAGTGAATCATTTTCATAAAGTGCAGAGAAAAATCTATTGACACGAGACAATAGATTGGACTAATTTTTCCTATTGTAATATTATATGTGAAAGCTATATGATTTGGGAATATTTATTTCTAAGGGATTTCATTAGTTGTATAAATCGTTTTAAAAAGTTTATTTTACTATTATATTTTAATTGTATTGCACAAATTTGAGTTTTTTTTTATTCATTCCTTTTACTCCTCTTCTTATTGAACACTATTGAAGGTAAAGGTATTTTTTTAACAGGAACCCTGAGATAAGAAAACATATGAATTATGAAATTGGTGTCGTTAATAAATTTATTCACATATTCGTAATAAAATCCATTAAATAATTTTTTTTGTTTCAATTAGCTAATTTGATCATAATTAATTTAATTAGTGTTTAATCATATTTCAAAATTACAATATCATATTAATATATATATATATATATATATATATATATATATAATATATAATATATAAATATATATATTATATATATAATATATATATATATATATATTATATATATATATTATATATATATATATATATATATATATATATATATATAATAGTCATCCCACTGCATGGGGTTATAATCAATGCAACCTTCAAGGTGAGCAAGTAATTGAATCAGCTGAGCTTAGGCATCTTAAACTTCTACACGATGCAAAACATGATTGCCATAACCATATTACCAGAGAAGTTCTCGATAATTTCCCAAAATCGCAGCATATGCCAATAATAACAACTATGGACATTACTATTCCCATTATAAACTCAATTCCTTTGCGTAGATGGAACTTTTGTAAGGCAAACTGAGATGAGTATCAAGCCCAATTGGAGAACGATATCAGACATATTAAACCGAAGGTAGAAAACTACGAAAGATTTACCAAACTTATAATTAGTGTTGAGAACTAACCACATCCTACATTCCATGATGGATCGAAGAATGTGAAGACCTGTATGAGTATGATTAATACGAGCAAACCAGGGACCCAGACGTAGGTGAATAACTACTAAAGTCTCTGAATTCTGCAAGAACCACCAGAAGGAAACTCTCGAAAACCTAAACTTCACACATAGCAGTCACACTGCCTGGAACTTACTCAGAAAATTAGAAGTAGGCCCTAACATCCCGACAACTAACTTTTCATCGCCAAATCCAGAAGATATAGCGAAACGCATTGTCCAGCTCTCCAAATCAGCCATAGAAAAAGTTCATAAAAGAAAAGTATGCTATCAGCTCAAAAACATCAAAACTGCACATCAAGAAAGCCTGCCAATCATGAGACCAATACAGATCGAGGAACTTTTCAATGCACTGGGCTTAGTTAATTGTTGCAAAGCTGCAGGAGTCGATAAAATATTTTCCCAGTTAATACAACACACTGGTCCAAAAACTCGAAAGTGGCTCCTAGATTTCTTCAACCAGATGAAGACAACTTAAAAGCTTCGTAAAATATTCAAACACAGCAAAGTCATACCAATCTGGAAACCAGATAAGGACACTTCACTGCCGGAAAGTTACAAACCAATCGCACTTTTAAGTATCTACTGTAAGATTTTTGAGAGGATAATTCACGCGAGACTTTTACAATCTGTCAGCGAAAAGATTTCCGTAGAACAAGCTGGATTTATGCCAGGAAGAAACTACAGTGATTAAGTTCTTTCTCTAACAACATTTATTGAAAATAGCTTCCAACAAAAAATAAGCTTTTATTGATCTGACTTGTGCTTACGTCACGGTATGGAAAGAAGTTCTACTGCGTAAATTGTATCAGATGATACCATGCAAATCATTTAATAACCTAGTAAAACAAATGCAGTGTGACAAATTATTCCAAATTAGCGTTAATGAGAAAACTAGTAAATTCAAAAGTTTACAGAATGGCTTACCCCAGGGTCGGTTCTATCGCCGCTCTTGTTCAACATTTACACCTTGGACGCTTTCATAATAATCTCATGCAAATGTATTTATGCAGATGATATGGCTTCAGGTATATAAGGAAGAAACATCGAGAATGCCCAATTTCTTCTAGAATGCGACCTTAATATTATTAACACATATTTTAAAAAATGAGGCCTTCAACCAAATCCTACAACTTTTCATGTAAATAGTCGCGAAGTTAACCACAGATTAAACATAAAAAGCAAAGGAGTTATCTTAAAATATAATCCAAACAAAAACTATTTCGGTGTAATACTAGATCGTACTCTAACTTTCAAAGCAACACTTCATAAAACTGCAACTAAAATAGAAACTCACAACATCATTCACAAGCTGGCAAACACTCTTGGGGAGCCAGCGCAGATACAACTCGACAAGCACTCTTGCATTAGTCCAGTCTGACTGTCCAGTCACCATACTAACGTTCTAGATGAATGAGATGATAAATCAAACTATGAGATATATTACGGGGACCATAAAGAGTATGCCAATTCAATGGCTTCTGGTTTCAAGCAACATTGCACCACCCAAAACACTACGGTTAGCTGCCCTTAAAGCGCAGAGCTGCACAAATACATGATGTAGGTCATTCTTTAGTCTTGCTTGTATTAAATAAGAATTTATTTAAACCCTACAAAATCCAGTTTTTGTGGGAAATAAATGAAGATAAATTCGTAGAGTACAGTTAAATGAGGTAATTGATGAATAAAATTGTAACTGATGAGAGCTTTGGCAATATTTACACTATGTGGGAATGTAAATCGCCAAAATTTAAGTTATTTAACTGAGTATGTAATCAAAGATCAAAAAAATTTAAATATATGATCGGATGTAGTAGGTTCTCAGTCAATTAGTCCGTTTGTATAAAAGTAAATTGAACAAGCGATTATTAGGAAGTGCTATTTAGAAATGAAATTGTACCTGCCCTGAAAAACAAGTTTGGAGCCCATTTTAATGGGATATGGTTTCAGCAAGAAAAGTCAAAGAATCATCGATGAATCCATATTAGTTTCTAGAGAAACATGAAAAAATGTAATAGCCGCACTCTACCATCGTTTAGGATACTGTTAAATTAACAACGGATGACATTTTGAACACTTAATTAGGTAGATATTAAGTTAGCAATGTAGTAAACTTTTGATTTTTATGTTCAAATGTAGTTAAAAATAGTTTGAATAAAAGAAATTATTAAGAGAAAAAAATCAAAGTGACTAATGATATCAGAAAAATTGTACATCTGGTAACGTTATAAATATCAAATTTCAAATCTTAATATTGCAAAATAGGTGTATCCCTATTTTTGTATAATTCCGATCATCCATATAAGAGATAATTCGGCGTTTCCAGACGTTTGGTATATATACATATATCAAAATAAAGACAAAATTGTCTAAATTAACTAAAATCAGACATAAAAATTAGAGTTAACATTCCTTCAAGAATCATTGGTGGCTCAAATTTATATTAGATATATACAGTATCTAGAATGCTAGTCTAATAATATTTTTAAAGTAATGTCATTAGTCAATAATAGTCATACAATGTAAACCAATGTAAGGGAGCTGGTCAAAATTGATTATACAATGTACATATAGACAATTGTCATGTATGGCGAATAACAGATAATTAACCACTATGAATTATACAATAGACAGGAGTAGATTGATAAATATATTATTATTTAATCAATTCGCCATCTTGTTTAAGATAATTGGCTAAATAGATAAAATTCCATGTTAAACGTACACGACAAGCCTAGTGCCATTATCACAAGCATCCCGTATTCTCAATGTCGTGTATCTAACTGATTTTCTTAATAATGTCTTTTTTTAATGTAATTATATCTCAAATTAGCTTCTCTTATTAGATCTACATTTTAATATATTTTTATGGGAATTACTATTTAAATGGGAATAAGCCACAATTAAAGGTTAAACTACGTTTATTGACGTTTCAATTTCCACTTCGGAAATCGTTCTCAAAATACAAACATTAGTAAATTAAACAAATTTTGTTTTTTTGTTACTTAGTGAAAAATTCTTCTAATAATTTAATTTTATCTGGCTCATTTATATTGACAATTCAGGCATACATTATACATTTTAAAGTAGACGACTTTAAAATGATATTGCCAATATTGTTGAGTTGCGCTCCTGGGACGACTTTACTTATAAGATAGTTCATTCGATTACATGAAGTCAACTTTAACTTGAGAATATACATCAGAAAAGATCATTGCATGTAATTCGTCTTTAAAAAGACAAATATATGCAATATTTGTCAGTATATATGCAATATGACTCAATAGTAAATTATGAGGGAAAAACCAGGAAAAAGCCTCATAATACTATCCCGACATGGTAAGTATTTGGTCGTGAAATACTCTATATGTTACTGACTTACTAATACTGGTATTTTTCTTTTAATAACTTCCTCTTTCAATATGGGTAACCAGATCCTACTACATTCTGCCGAGGAATTTGCGACACAATTGGTCTCATTTAGCATAATTAGAGTCGCTTCTTTGATTTTTCTCTTTTTACCATCCGTTTCTTTTAGGACTATATTTGAATCATTCCATTGAACCCTATGTTCGTTATCCCATGCGTGTTAACATATTTGAGATCTATCCAATTCTCTATTTTTAATATAGATTGTATATTCGTACAACCTTCCCTAATATAAAGTTAATCGTATAAATTTGTATACGCTTCTGCTTTAACTATTTCTACTGCTGCTTTCGTTTATTCTTTTTGGCGACCTTTATCCTTCGGTAAAAGTGTAATATCATCAATATTAAACCAATATCTTACTGTCGCTGCAGTATGTGAAATTGCGTTATCGCATGTAACGCAAATCAGGACCTGCAGCAGTGACAAATGGAAGAAAAACAGATTCTAAGGTACGATCAATATATTGGTATTGATACAAAGTGCCTTCCATAAATACGAGAACATTGCGATGATGAAAAATTATTCCAGCCTACATCATAACTTATTAATCAGTATATGGACGAACGCCCTGTATATGCCTGAGTCTCTCTTGTCAACCATGTTCTCTCCAAACTCTCACCCTTTTTAATTCATGGTAGAGACAAAACCTAGCTTCATCTGTGAATACAGAACTCAATTTTTGTAAGCTCCAATGCACATGTGCCCACCTTAATCTGAGTCCACGATTTACATGACGTAACCTAAATGGATGTCTGACGTACAAGTCAGCTTTATGTAATCTATTCCTTAAAGTTTGGTCACACACAGTAATGTTGTGAGTATTTTCTAAGGCCCACAGACTTCACGTTCAGTTATATGTACATTTCGATGAGCTAATCCTACCACATACCGACCCTGTCGAGGGATAGTTTCACGTTGACAACTTTTATGTATTTTAGCGACACTACCAAATTGTCCATATGTCACCTCTGTACCTCATTATTTTTTCGGAATTTTCAGCTTAACGTAGAGTTTAGGCCATGTTCTAGCTTAAGTCTTATTGCTTAAAAACGTTTATTTAGTTTTTTCCATCAGCCTTATATTTTCATATTTACCCTTAGCCTTATATTAGCTAAAAATAATAATAACACTAATGAAATCAGACGATGAAAATCTCAACACACTAAATTGCGTGATTTAACCCTTTTATGGAAATACTTCTCATACTTTCGCGTCTGTACCTTGAAACATTCGTCATTTGAAGTCTGGCCGTATTTCCCTTAATAAAGGTAGAAGATAATAGGGTTAATTCTCGTTATATTTCTCCGATTGTGGCCTACGCCCTTCGGTGCCGTAAATTTTAGGGCACAGTGGTTCTTAACAACAGGTAAGTGCATTGTCGGCCTTTACGGTAATAATTCTCTGATGCTTTTGGTGTGGTATGGGCCCGACGATCTCTATGTATTAATTTCGGAGATGGATGTTATTAATTTCGACGCAGTAGTTTATAATGGATAAAGTGAATCTGTTGAAAAAGACAAAAAATGCCATGCATAGGTTTATTATAAAATTTAACAGAACGTTTGGATTGTCAAACTTAATCTAAATGAAAGGGTAACATGTAACAGTTGTTGCGGTAAAAAGCAAAATTTATGGATATTTAAGATAATAGTTAACATTTTGTGTTCCAATAAAGAGTAAGTGAACATTTCTGACAGTAGAATTTTGATTAGCGGGTGGAGCGGATGATATTTTCTTGACGAAAGGTCTCCATGTCGAAGGTAACCGTATGCCGTTATCTGTTTTATTGAGACAATGTTGCCTTTTTTCAATTTCTATGGCTTCTCGGTTAATTCTTGGTTTAGAGAAGCGGATGGGAGCTATGGTTCTGGAGTTTTAAAAATCAATTTTGTGACCTGTATAAAGATGGTGTTGACCCAAAGCTAAAATTGAATCGGAATTGCGGACAGAAATGGAATGTTCATAAATCCTATTTTGGATTCTAAGATTTGTTTGGCCTATATAGGATCGGTCGGGGGAAGTCTGCACAAGGAATTTCCTTAACTCCGTGTTGTTAATTTGAAATATTGTATTTATTCTCAGACATCAATCTCCACTCAATATCAACCCAAAGACTCAGACCCTCATCATACGAAAGTTTTTCTTCCTTGCATCAAAGGTGCCACTGAAAAAATCGACAAAATTCTTAAATTAAGAGAAATATAGACAATATTTACAACCTAACAAAAACTTTTATCTCTTTTCCGATCAAAACATTCCAAATGAACAACACGAAGTTTATGAAATTCCTTGCGCAGACTGCCGTCGATCTTACATAGGCCAAACAAATCGTAGAATTCAAAATAATATTTATGAGCATTTCATTTCTATTTATGGAAAAAAGACCAAATAGTCTCAATAAACCTTCGCCGTGGAGACTTCTTATAAAGAAAATATCGTCCGCTCCACCCGACAATCAAATTGCTACTGTCAGAAATGTTTGCGCCAACCACCCCGCCAATCCCTGCGTCAATGACCACGCTAACCCCCACGCCAACCTCCATCCAAACTACGTCACCATCGACGGTATAAATGAAGTTTTGAAGTTTGTGTTTTTAGTTTAGTGAAATATTTACTAAACTAAAAATACAAACTCCAAAACCCAAAAAATCACAAGGTGTCTACATCGGGCAAACCAGTCAACCGCTTCAATCCAGAATTCGTTCTTACAAATATGACAAGAACAATGTCACTGCGCTCACAAAACATGAAAATGAGAAAAACCATAAATTGGACTACGAAAACATCAATATTTTAAAAATCGAACAACACAAAAAGAAGAGGTAGATATACGAATCAATAGAAATAAAAAGAAATACCAACGCAATCAATGACATAAAATATACACAGAATCTAAATAAAATATATTTCAATCCGATTTAAATAATAATAAATATAACACCTTAAAAAACTCTTAAAGGCATATATAAATATAAAACATATCTTCATTTTACCTTTTTCGAAAACACCAACAATACGCCCATATAAAAATAATTATATACTAATGACAGTAAACCGTGAGATATCAGATATCAATTTTTACTTTAGTCAATTCATTAATGTCAGTTTCCCGTTTTACGTTTTGGTAAGTTTTTTATATATGTTACAATAAATATTTGTTCCTAATCTGGTACATTTTAGAATTTTAACAAAGGCAAGGGTGTTCTGCCAAACCGTTGATTTCAATGGACCATAATATATATATATATATATATATATATATATATATATATATATATATATATATATATATATATATATATATATATATATTGTTATGATATGTAAAATCGAGAAAAATATTGGTTTGTTTAAAAATATTTCAAAGTTCAAAAACATTAAAATAATTCAGATAAGTAGGATAATATCCAACAAACATTTCGGAGAAGGAAAGTTATTAAATCCTTGAATTACCTGTACCAAACAAAATGTAAGCTTTACATCAATCATTTCTTTGTTAAACTTGAGTGACCCGCATAAGTTTAAGTGAAACAAAAGACAAATTGAAACGGGTTTTTACAAATGCATTAGTGCAGTGATTAAAGACAATAGAAGATATTTTAGAAAGAGGTTTTTGTTAGTTTTAAGATTTATAGAAAAATATTATTTGTAAATAAGTTTTAGGAAATTTATAATTATAGGTAAAAATTTGTTTGTTATCGAAATGAAGAAATGGGGGAATTGTGACGAGTTGTGATTGGCGGAGATTGAAAAAGGTGGGATAAGTGTGTGGGAGAGAGTTTAGCGAGATTGAGGAGAGAGAAAAGATAGCAGTCAGTTGGTTTTCCAAGTCTGTAAGAAGAAGAGTGTTTGTTCTCTGGTGTGGTTCCCAAGAAGTAGCAAGCAGTAGTGTTGAATGTTAGTGAGTTTTTGTGGAGTTAGTGTATCTGACAGAAGCGGAAGCAGCAAAATATTGTAAGTCATATTTTCCTACTTATATTCCAAGAGTCACTGTTCAGGCCAACGAGAGATTCAGTTTATCGTAAAGAGAAGATATTCCAAGAGTCATTTTTCACTCGGGCCAACGAGAGATTCAGTTTATCGAGAGGAGAAAGGCTATCATAATTTGAATGATTGTTGCTTTTGAAGGAGATCATTAAGGACGATATACTTGCAACAATCTGTTGTAAGATTGCTGATTACATAGGGAGCGGTTGAGAGGAGATAATACAGTCTACAAGGAACAAGGATTTGGACCACTCATCATCAGAGAGAGATATTTTTGTTTTCTGCAGTTTTTTTTTCTTTTATTGATAACACAATTTTTACACGTAATTTAGAAAGGATATAAATATTTTGATTAGGAGAGTTAGAATAGTTTGGAATATTGAGATTTCAATTAATATTGTTTGTACCATTAATTTTGATTGTTCACGTACGGAGAACACAATTTTGAGAATCCTTATATGAGATTTGTGTATTGAAAACTTTTGAGTGTGAATTATTTCATTAATTTTATTTCAATATATAGTGTTAGATCATATGTGTTTTTTATTATTCCGGTATTCTCTGGACCTTACCTTTCACATGTAATAGCATAGATATTGAAGCACGAATTTAACCCTGAGATAAAAGAATTAAAAATTGTGATAGAGTCATAATCATATCATTTAAATAATTTTAATTAATCAAAAAAAATTAATTAGCTAATTATTGCTTGGCGCACCAAGACTTTAAATATCACAATAACTGGCTTCCAAAACGTGGGGCTTGAAAATATCGCAGCTTTACATTTGAAGGAAGGGAAAGAGACCTGGAATAAGTACAGGTAATCCAGAGATAAAAACATATAACATTGAGGGAATTTGAATTTGAAAGTATTTTGACATATTTTCCAGGGAATATAAATTTGGTTTATTGATTGATCGTAGTTAGTGGATATTTACTGCTATTGAATTATTTGATTTTATTTTCTTTACCAATCATACATTTGATATTTATTTTGAATTATTTGAATTTTACTGATTGCATATTTGATATTTGTCGTGAAAATTTAATACATTTGGGGAGAAATATTGTCGTGTTCTGAAACATATAGAGTGTTGTAAAATTTCACATTTGGCGGGGACAAAAACAATAACAAAAAGTAACAACATGTCTGTCACAAGGAGACAAAGTAAAATGCAGGAAAGGAAGGAGGATAACAGAGAAGATGAAACAATTTTGGAAGAAGTATCGGATAATGAAGGAAATGTGACAATAGTTGAGGAGAGAAAAGAACTATCAGGAATAGATAAAATATTACAACTAATGCAACTCCAGTCACAAACAATGGCAGAAACAAAACAAACAATAGAGAAAAACCAAAATGAAACATCAAAGAAAATGGATGAAACAAAACAAACAATGGAAGAAAACCAACGGGAAACAAGGCAAGCAATAGAACTAAATAACAGGAATATAGAGCAGCGTTTGGAAAACTATGAACAGGAAATTAAAGGATGTGTTGAGGGGATAAAGAAAGAACTAATACAACAGATAGAAGAAATAACCCTAAAGAATGCAAAACAAGAGACAGAGATTAAAGACATCCAAGATACAATGAAGGAGATACGAAATTTCCAGAAAAAGGAAATAGAACAGTTGGAAGAAAAATTTGAAATGGCGCTACAAGAAGACAAGAAAGAAATAGAAAAACAAATTGAGGATATCAGAAAACAACGAGAGATGGGAGACAGGAGAGAAGTACTCATCCAAAGTCCGGGTGACATAAAAATACAGTTTGGCGGGGATATTCGGAAAACACACCCAGTACCGTTTGTTAAAAATTTGAAAACCAAATTACAACATATTAGATATTTTGACGATTGCAAAGAAACAATTAGAAACCATTTGAAAGAAGGAGCAGCGTTATGGTATGAAAGCAAGGAAGATGAGTTTGAAAATTGGACAGATTTTGAAAATAAATTTCTCAACTATTTCTGGGGGAAAAATAAACAGAGAGAAATCAACCAAGAGCTACAGAATGGAAAATATCACGAAAAAATGGGAATATCTGAAGAAAGATATGCTTTGCAGATATATAACAATTCAAAATATCTAGAATACAAATATTCTACCGAACAGCTGGTAGAAATGATCAGCAGACATTTTGAGGAAAAGTTGGAAGATCACGTGATTTTGAGAAACTATCAAGATATTGATAGTTTGTGCCAATTCCTTCAATTAAAAGAAGCGAAAAGAAAAGAAATGAGAAATAGAAGACAACATGACCAATATAATGGACCGGAAAGAAGGTATTCATCAAATTATGACCAGAGAAACCGACATCCCAGATCAACAAACGAATATAGGCCGAGAAATTACAATAATTACAATAGACAACAAAATTACGATAACCGGAATGATACACAAAATAGAACAAATGAAAATCACAACAGGAATAGAGATGCACAAAATCCTCCGAATAGGAATACGAACGAACAAAGGGACGATAGAAATAATCAGAGATTCCAACGACAAAACAGAAGAGAGATGAATCATGTAGCAATAGAAAAGGAGGAAGAAGAAGTATTCAATGAATCCAGACAGGATTTTCAATAAGGCATCCACTAAACAAAAGTAAAAAACTCTCCGGTATATTTTGTCACCCGAGAGAGTTTATACAGTTGGCGGGAAACGAAAAACAAAATTCTAATTCCAGTCTAATTTTTTTAGATGCATTTATAAAACATAAAGCGATTAAAATTCTGATTGATTCTGGATCGGAAATTTCGTTAATTAATAAAAAACTAGTAAAAGAATTAAATATGGACAGATTTGTGTATAAGATTCCGAGGGTGGCTTTAGTGGGTGCAAATAATAAAAAATTGACGACAGTAAACGAAGGTTTAGGAGTACGGATCAGAGTGGGAGACCAATTCTATATTATGCAATGTGTGGTGATCGAAGATCTAAATCATGATATGATAGCGGGAATTGATGAATTGAGTGAAAAACATATCACCATCAATTTTTCGGAAAATCAACTGGAAATCAGAGCAGAACCAGACAACATAGAAGAAGAAAAGGAAACAGACAGAGAAAATTTTCTGAAAGGATAAATGGACAAGAAAAACATAAAGAAATCAATATGACGGTAGAGGATAAATCGAAAGCTCAAGAAACAAATCAATCCGAAGAGGAAAAGAGAATAAAAACAAAGAAGAAGAGTTCGAAAAGAAAGCAGGAAAAAAAGGAAGTTATAAGCAGAAAAATGGAAGGAGCCGAAACATGGTGCTCGGAATACCAGATAGAAATTAAAGATAAAGAAAAAATAGAAGAAGAAATAACGGAAGAGGACAGAGAAGAAATGGCAATTATGGACGAGAATCCAGAATTTTGTGAAGAAGTAATACGGACAGTGAACACATGTGAACAAACTGAGGATGAAAGAAAAATAATATGTGGAGAAAACATGGAGAAGGAAATAGAGAAGATTTTAGAAAATTATGGAGATCTTATTAATGAAGAAAGCCGAGTGGCTAAAAATTATGAACATTCTTTTAAAGTTAAAAACTTAGAAAATTTTAAATCGAAAACATATCCAATCCCGTATAAATACAGGCAAAGCGTCGGACAGGAAATTGAAAATATGATCAAAGACAAGGTGATCGAAAGATGTGACTCTCCATATATCAACCCGATAGTATGCGTAAAAAAATCAAATGGTGATTTGCGATTATGTTTAGATGCAAGAAACATTAATTCGCACACAATCGCGCAATACGAAGCGCCTTTGAACATAGAAGCCATTTTTGGACGAATCACAGGATCACACATTTTCTCCATAATCGATTTGAAACACAGTTTTTGGTTAATACCTTTGGCAGAAAAGTGTCGAAATTATACCGCTTTTTCTATCGACGGAGTGGTGTACCGATTTAGGGTAGTACCATTTGGACTACAAAGTGCATGCGCTGCTTTGGTTCGCGCATTACACACAATGTTAAATAGGCATGGAGAATTTGTTGTACATTACATAGATGATTTATTAATTTTCTCACCGGATATAACAAGCCATCTACGACATATTCATACTGTTCTCGAAGAACTTGATCAAGCCGGATTAAAATTAAATATTCAAAAGTGTCAGTTTTTCCAAAAAGAGGTATTGTATTTAGGATTCAAATTAGACACAAAAGGGATTAGTCTTGCAGAAGATAGAATCGAAGTCATAAACAACTACCCTAGGCCAACCAATTTAAAAACTTTGCGGGGATTTTTAGGAATGGTAAACTATTTCAAAAAGCTGATACCAGACCTCAGTACAAAAGAAATACCGCTAATAGCATTACTTAAGAAAAATGTCAGATGGAAATGGGGAACGGAACAAGAAATCGCTTTCAAAAATTTAAAAGGAGCGTTTTCCACAGCTGTAAGAGTGCACCACCCAAGATATGAGCAACCTTTCATTCTCAGGACCGATGCTTCCATAAAAAAATTTGCAGGGGTGTTATCACAGATACAAGACGATATAGAGGTGCCAATATGTTTTGTTTCCCGTGTAACCAAAACGTATGAGAGAAAATACAGCGTTACTGAATTAGAGTTTGCCAGTGTGTTATTTTGTGTAAACAAATTACGTTTTTACCTACTTGGGGCAAGATTCACCATTGAAACGGACCACGCAGCGTTGATACACATAATGAAAAATAGGTTGGTAAATAATAGAATTCATAGGGGCATTCTTTTACTCCAAGAATATGATTTTGAATTTAAATATATCAAAGGAACGGACAATATTTTGGCTGATGCGTTGACGAGAGATGAACAATTCCGCAAAGAGGATCACAAAACTCTCCACGTAGGCATGAACATAATGAGAGAAGAATCAGGCTTATTTTCGTTGGCCAAAATCAGGGAAAATCAGGAAGAATTGAATGAAAGAGAAAAGCAAAGGGCTGAACAAGAAAATAACCTATATTTTAAGAGGGTCGATGGTAAAGAACTCTATGTAATCACGGAGCAAATGGCAAAAGAAGTTTTTTTAAAGTTACACTGTGACAACGGACATATTGGAAGTAGAAAGGTGTGGCTTATGTTCAGGGAGAACTACATTTGTCGACAGGACTATACAATAGCCAAGGAGGTGACTCGAAATTGTGTGACATGCCAAAAGTGTAAAAGTAGGAACTTTAAAAATGAAAACGTCACAAAAAACGTCGTAGCTCGGAAGAAACTGGATATTGTTGCTATTGATATGTTGAGCGATTTGATACCAACAACTCAAAGGAATAAACACATATTAGTTATGGTGGATCTTTTCTCAAAATATGTTAAATTGTACGCATGCAGAACCACAAAAGGAATTGAAATACTTAGGAAGATAGACAATTTTATAGAAACGGTGGGAAGACCAGACAATATTTTATTGGACAATGCGACATATTTTAGGAACAAACGTTTTAAAAGGGAATTAAGAGAAAGAGGCATCGATACAAAATTTATAAGCATCCGTCATCCACAGAGCAACCCATCGGAGCGTTTTATACAAGAAGTCACAAAATTTCTACGAATTGCCGCGGAAGAACATCATCGACATTGGGACAGAAAAGTGTTTGAGATCGAGACCTATTTGAATTGTGCTCCAAATACGGTTACCAAAGAGACGCCTTTATATATAATGAAAGGAACAATGCCTACAAGACCGTGGGAAGACACCGCCCCCAAACAATACGAAGAAGTGATCGAATTGGTTCAAAGAAGATTGAGACGAAGTGGAGAGAAATATCTCCAAAGACAAGAGAGAACCCGAAGAAGAAGGCCGATCAAATTCCAGAAAGGAGATAAAGTCTTAGTGAAGGCACTGAGGGTGTCGAATTTACAAAATGATATTTGTGCTAAATTGATGCCGATATTTGAAGGTCCATATAGGGTCAATACGGAAAATGGGGTAAATAGTTATGAATTAGCGCACATAGAGACAGGAAATATACGGGGTATTTTTAACATTCACGACATCTATCAATATCATGAATAGATTTTAATAACATAGTGAAATAATTTGATCCTAAAAAACTTTTGTCATTTTTAAAATGTAACAAAGAGTTTTCGGCAGATCAAATGGCGGGGATTTGTTATGATATGTAAAATCGAGAAAAATATTGGTTTGTTTAAAAATATTTCAAAGTTCAAAAACATTAAAATAATTCAGATAAGTAGGATAATATCCAACAAACATTTCGGAGAAGGAAAGTTATTAAATCCTTGAATTACCTGTACCAAACAAAATGTAAGCTTTACATCAATCATTTCTTTGTTAAACTTGAGTGACCCGCATAAGTTTAAGTGAAACAAAAGACAAATTGAAACGGGTTTTTACAAATGCATTAGTGCAGTGATTAAAGACAATAGAAGATATTTTAGAAAGAGGTTTTTGTTAGTTTTAAGATTTATAGAAAAATATTATTTGTAAATAAGTTTTAGGAAATTTATAATTATAGGTAAAAATTTGTTTGTTATCGAAATGAAGAAATGGGGGAATTGTGACGAGTTGTGATTGGCGGAGATTGAAAAAGGTGGGATAAGTGTGTGGGAGAGAGTTTAGCGAGATTGAGGAGAGAGAAAAGATAGCAGTCAGTTGGTTTTCCAAGTCTGTAAGAAGAAGAGTGTTTGTTCTCTGGTGTGGTTCCCAAGAAGTAGCAAGCAGTAGTGTTGAATGTTAGTGAGTTTTTGTGGAGTTAGTGTATCTGACAGAAGCGGAAGCAGCAAAATATTGTAAGTCATATTTTCCTACTTATATTCCAAGAGTCACTGTTCAGGCCAACGAGAGATTCAGTTTATCGTAAAGAGAAGATATTCCAAGAGTCATTTTTCACTCGGGCCAACGAGAGATTCAGTTTATCGAGAGGAGAAAGGCTATCATAATTTGAATGATTGTTGCTTTTGAAGGAGATCATTAAGGACGATATACTTGCAACAATCTGTTGTAAGATTGCTGATTACATAGGGAGCGGTTGAGAGGAGATAATACAGTCTACAAGGAACAAGGATTTGGACCACTCATCATCAGAGAGAGATATTTTTGTTTTCTGCAGTTTTTTTTTCTTTTATTGATAACACAATTTTTACACGTAATTTAGAAAGGATATAAATATTTTGATTAGGAGAGTTAGAATAGTTTGGAATTTTGAGATTTCAATTAATATTGTTTGTACCATTAATTTTGATTGTTCACGTACGGAGAACACAATTTTGAGAATCCTTATATGAGATTTGTGTATTGAAAACTTTTGAGTGTGAATTATTTCATTAATTTTATTTCAATATATAGTGTTAGATCATATGTGTTTTTTATTATTCCGGTATTCTCTGGACCTTACCTTTCACATGTAATAGCATAGATATTGAAGCACGAATTTAACCCTGAGATAAAAGAATTAAAAATTGTGATAGAGTCATAATCATATCATTTAAATAATTTTAATTAATCAAAAAAAATTAATTAGCTAATTATTGCTTGGCGCACCAAGACTTTAAATATCACAATAATATATATATATATATATATATATATATATATATATATATATATGTATGTATATATGTATATATATATATATATATATATATATATATATATATATATATATATATATATATAATTATATATATGTACATAACATGGTTTAGGATACTGTGGGTTCTAGAGATCTCGAAGTAAAACTGAAGAAACGTCAAAATAGGTTAAAATATGTCCTGTATAAGTTTCATTACTAAAATTTCGTTTTAAGTCATTCAATGACTTTGATATAATAATGGATTTATAATAAAATACCAAACAAAGTCCCCTTTTAACGTTTTAGCCTAAGAACTATTCGTAAATTTAACAATGAAGTTGTCTTGTCTACTTAACGCACAACCGCTATAAACGAACTTAATTTAACCACTTCTTAACACCTTCTCATGCAACGAAGTCATTGCTACTCGGTGAGGTTGCTCCCCTATTACGTCGAACTTTGTGGGTCTATTCAAACTTCGCAAAATTACGTTTTGGACTCTAGAGCCAGAGTGGAGCTAGATGGAGTTAGGAAACGGGTTTCGATATTACATATTAAATGATTCATACTACCTGCCAAACTAATTAGGAGATATTTGCAGAGACATACCTCTTTAATACATCAGGTATAATTTGTTAAATGTAATGTGTCTCTGAAATAAAGTATTAGATTCGAATTAGATCAAATACAATAAGTAATATTTATATACTTTAATTTTGAATAATTTTTCTTAATTAATATCCTTATCATATTCTCTTTTTTGTATCCTGAATAATTTTATAATTTAAATATATGTATCAAATTCATGAGTAATCCGCAACATTCTTTTTAGTAGTATCTTGGGTAAATTGCTAAAAAACGTACGTAAAAAAGTATGAATTGAGCCACAATATAAGAACTATCTTTTGCTATGCATACATTACCAGTACTGTAATTCCAACTGCTTCTTCTTACGGCAACATGCCCATTTTGGGCGTAGGTATCTACTCTGTAGATATCTGCCTTGTATATGCCAAAAGTGTCATTTGTATCATCACGTCTATCCAATCCGTCACCTATCAGTACAAGTAGGTACTAGTTAGGTTTTCACCAATTTTACGAGATTAAAATGTGAAAACCGCGAATTATCCATATCTGTCTTTTCATCCGTACTCACAACTCCTCCGGTATTAGAAGAGATAGATGATAAATGAGGTGTCGATTGAAAGCTTATCACCAAAGAATATTATTAAAGGTGAGATATTTAACCGCGGACTTCCAGTTGACCTTGATAAGAATCTAGCTCTAAAGAAACTCCATCCATGTCTCTACGACGTGTATTATGAAACCTTCTGCTGCTATAGTCACTTCTTGATTTGAAAGAGCTGTAATTTCAGGATTTTTAAAAAAATAATGCATTGCGACCATTAAGCACTAATTTCCTCTCTCTGTCGTCAGGAGTGGATCAAGAATATCCACTGGAAGTCGTTCAAAAAGCTGTCCAGAAAGATATTCTGCTATTTTACTCCGACTTCTTGCTCTAGAGCATTTTCTACCGTCACATAAATCGCATTTCTTCATTTTCTACATATCAGCGACAATTGATTTAGTAAAATCTGTGTCTAACTGGCAAGTGTTCTTTTAACTCCAAAATGTCCTCCCGATAGGATGCCATGAAGTTCTTGCAACACACTTTTAATCTGTGATTTTGGCAGTACCAATATTTAAACTGTACGTACTTCATCGGGACTTTCCCACTTCCGGTATAATAGACCATTGGGGAGATACAGAAATTCCTATTGAGCCCAGTACCCATTTACTAGATACAGCCGACGCCCGCAACGTAGTGTCGACTTTTATTCGTTTCCCTGGATATTGTTTGAATATCTGTGGTCAGTTGTGGGAGATGGATTTCTTAGAGACCTATCTCTATACTAGTATTTCTAGTAGGACTATGTAACGGGCTTCTGGATGTTGATCTAGGCGACCTTCTGACCTCATTTTCTGATTTTTATTTTCTTGTTTGAGATCGGCTTCTAAAATTATTTTGCAAATGCCCCATTCTGCCACAATAAAAACATCTGTTTTCATTTTGGGTTTTCTGTTGAAGATTTTGCAGTATGCTTAACATGAGAGATAAAATACGTTGTAGATTTTTTGCAGTAGTGACTTCTTCATTTTCTAGAAATCTTTCTCAAAACTTCTTTTAATTTTGTAAGAGATCTAGAAATGCTTTTCTCTGCTTCATACTCCTGGGCTGAGACTAGTACTCCATGTAGCATTTTGTGGTGTTATAACCAAAGAGCTTGTTGTATCTCGACATTTTGTAGTCCATCTATGAATGCACGTACACTAATTTGTTCCAGAAATCTCTAGGTGCCTGAAGATACGCCAAATGCAATAATCTTTTAATATCGGCTTTAAATTCTTGCAGTGTTTCGTTATGTTTTAATATCGACCGTTTACCAGACTTTGGAAATCCTGCTTTGGATGTTGTTGAACGTATCTTGTTTCTAAAGCTTTAAGACGGTTGCTACCTGTCCTCAAAACGACACTACCAAGGAAGCTGGTATTTCTTTCTCAGTTTGGCCATTGGCTCCAGCTACAGATTAGAATTAAAAATGATTTCCCTCTCTGTCTGGCCATCGAATGTGGGTGGTTTTGAAATTTTGCTAGTTCTAATTGTGCCTGGTTCAACAGTTGAACAATAGTTACTATGGAAGAGGATGAAGCTATTAAACAATTTTTGTTTCTAAATCAACTATTTGTCTTTCTAAATTAGATTTTAAATCGTTTTGTTGTTGTAAATCTTTTTGAATGTTGTACTAATTTATTTTCTAAATAGATTTTTATATCGTTGTGTGGTTCTTCTAAGTTGTCTATTCTATATTTTATTAGAAATTTAGCTCTGACTGAAAATTTTCGTGAATTTGAGATAAACTATTTATGATTTCCACCTCTACTTTTCCTCCTTTTGTACTTCTTGTCTACCCTTTTCGTTCAGCTCTTCGTCTTCTTGTCTATGCTTCTCCTTCAACTCCCTATGCTTTTTCCTTTGCTTTTCCCCTTTATCTTGCTTACTTTTCTCTTTAACCATGGGGGGGGGGGGGGTCCAGCCGTTTCCATTTCTTTAATAAATTTAGAATATCTCGTATTAACCATTTACAATTGTTTAATATATCTAAAATCCCACCGCAGTCACAAATTTTACACTTCTTTAAAATATCTTTATTCGACACGAACAATAATACAATACTTAATACAACTTTAACTGAATGACAACTATTAACTTTCAAAACCTCAAATATTACTGTTATTTATAACGTCAACTTCTTGTGTTTATATATTTTCTGATATTTCAGACATGACTATAATTTTAGATATTTTGTGATATTTCGATGACATCTGGAAGATTCTATATTTTTTTAATACTTCTTTTTGGTCAAGGGACTTCTTTTATATGGAATAAATCTCACAGAACTGTCGTAAAAATTAGATATATATATATATATATATATATATATATATATATATATATATATATATATATATATATATATATATATATATTATTGTGATATTTAAAGTCTTGGTGCGCCAAGCAATAATTAGCTAATTAGTTTTTTGATTAATTAAAATTATTTAAATGATATGATTATGACTCTATCACAATTTTTAATTCTTTTATCTCAGGGTTAAATTCGTGCTTCAATATCTATGCTATTACATGTGAAAGGTAAGGTCCAAAGAATACCGGAATAATAAAAAACACATATGATCTAACACTATATATTGAAATAAAAATAATGAAATAATTCACACTCAAAAGTTTTCAATAAACAAATCTCATATAATGATTCTCAAAATTTTGTTCTACGTACGTGAACAAACAAAATTAATGGTACAAACAATATTAATTGAAATCTCAAAATCCCAAACTATTCTAACTCTTCTAATCAAAATATTTATATCCTTTCTAGATTAAGTGTAAAAATTTTGTTATCAATAAAAGAAAAAACTGCAGAAAACAAAATTATCTCTCTCTGATGATGAGTGGTCCAAATCCTTGTTCCTTGTAGACTATATTATCTCCTCTCAACCGCTCCCTATGTAATCAGCAATCTTACAACAGATTGTTGCAAGTATATCGTCCTTAATGATCTCCTTCAAAAGCACAAATCATTCAAATTATGATAGCCTTTCTCCTCTCGATAAACTGAATCTCTCGTGGGCCCGAGTGAAAAATGACTCTTGGAATATCTTCTCTTTACGATAAACTGAATCTCTCGTTGGCCTGAACAGTGACTCTTGGAATATAAGTAGAGAAATATGACTTACAATATTTTGCTGCTTCAGCTTCTGTCAGATACACTAACTCCACAAAAACTCACTAACATTCAACACTACTGCTTGCTACATTTCGGGAACCGCCAGAGAACAATCACTGTTCGTCTTACAGACTTGGAAAACCAACTGATTATCTTTTCTCTCTCCTAAATCTAGCTAAACTTTCATTCCTACATACCTATCCCACCTTTTTCAATCTCCGCCAATCAAAACTCGTCACAATTCCCCATTTTTTCATTTCGATAACAAACAAATTTTTACCTATAATTATAAAATTTCCTAAAACTTATTTACAAATAATATTTTTCTATAATTCTTAAAAACTAACAAAAACCTCTTTCTAAAATCTCTTCTATTGTCTTTAATCACTGCATTAATGTATTTGGAAAACCCGGTTCAATTGTCTTTGGATTTCACTTAAAATTATGCGGGTCACTCAAGTATAACAAAGAAATAATTTATGCATAGCTTACATTTTGTTTAATACAGGTAATCCAAGAATTTAAAAACTTTCCTTCTTCGAAATGTTTGTTGGTTATTATCCTACTTATCTGAATTATTTTAATGTTTTTGAACTTTGAAATATTTTAATCAACCCAATATTTTTCTCGATTTTACATATCATAACAATATATATATATATATATATATATATATATATATATATATATATATATATATATATATATATATATATATATATATATATATATATATATATATATATATGAGAGCAAACTACTGCCTAAAATGAAAAACCAGAACAGAACAAGAGATCAATCAAACCACTTAACCTACAATTAAAAAGTCAATCGTAATCCACCTACCAAACAATTACGGTGATATCGATCAAAAATCTATTAAATCATGAACTTGTACTTACTTGTACTGGCATTTCTCTGCTCTTTCCATTATTTTTTTCACGGAGAGAGTTCATTAAAAAACAATTAAACGCTGTTAATTCACCGACTTTCCTTTACTATACTTCGATTTCTCCGTACTTCCTAATTGAATCGAATAAAAAATCACCACAATTAAGTTTTCTTTCCTTCGACGAACCGACGAAATTTAAGAAAAAAGGAAAAAACGTCGGTTTGATATAATGAATTTACAGCGAACAGTTAGTGGCAGAATGGAGTCCTAGTAGAAACTTTTAAAATTACTGCCGAGCAACACAATAATTTATAATTTTGAGGGTATAAAATATTTAATTTTTAAGTTTGGTTTTATTTCCGTTTTAAGCTAACTGGAAAAGTTTTTTGTGGACGAAAAATGATTATTCACTATAAAATTGAGGACTTTTACACAATTATACAGTAATTTCTTTCAAAAATCCATCATATGGACTTAAATGTTTGATCGCGCTCACGAGTACTAATCACATAAGACAAGAATCTTTGATACATCAATAATTTGTCTTTTATCGCTAAAAGATTTACCAAATCATTAGAAAAAAATCCAAAATTGATTTGCCAATCCCGTAAGTAAATTCGCCTTTTAACTCACTACTTGGTATGGTCACCAAAACTGTTACGTAATTTTTATCGCGCATCAGTTGTGGAATTTTTTTCCTACGTAACAGTTTATGGGATTTTTTCAAGTTAACATTTTAGTGAAAAATTTAAATATTCAACTAATATTGTGTATCGGTGTTTTTTAAAGGACACTTGCATTTTTACAATGCCAATATAATTTTTATATTCAGGAATTGGTTCTATTTTTTCTTTTTGATATTTTTTATGAGATTTTTCTTACCTCTATATTCCTTTTAAAAACAATATTACTTTGGATAATACTCTGCAGAGGTTGATATTGATTTATTAAACCTCTTGATATGCCAAAGATTGTGTGGTTATAGTCATTGCTAATGATTAATAATTATTCATTATAAAGAGGAAGAAATCAAATGTAAAAGACAATTATACCAACAATATTTACGTTGAAAATTAATACAAGACAAAATGAAATATACACGAATATATACGTCAACGAATAAATACTTATCTAGGAGGAAGCAGGAGCACAGAAAGCAGAAAATTGATAACTGAATTTAGTATAAAGTCTAACGAGCGAGAAGAGTATACAACTTCCAGTAGAGCATATAGTAGAATTTCAAGAAAGTTGAAACCAAAGATAGAATTGCAACAGTAGACTCGACAATAAGATTACAAATAGAAGAAATTAAAAATGTATGTAAACATCTGAAGAGGAACAAAACACCCGTACCAGCGGATACAACTTGAGAATTATACGAACATCTCTGGCAGCTGTTTTAAGAATGCATAAACACAAGGGAAATCCCTAAACTGTGGAAAACATCATATCTCAGTGTTATACATAAAATGGGTGACAAGAACAATATTGAAAAAAGTAAAAGGAATAGTTTTTACCGGATCTATGAGTAGAATTTATGGGAATATTTTTTTTAATTAACAATTTTCTTCTGATACTAGGTATAAGAGCATTAATGGGATCTTTCAAATTAAAGACATTAGATTGGTATGTATGGAATTTTATTTTCTTTACCTCCAGTGTCCTTTGGTCTAAATAAACGGAACTGTTACATTATATTTTTTAACACCACCGAATGATTTCTTTATATTCAAAATTGTACAATCTCGGCAATGATAAAGTGGGTGGCCGTTATTAGCTGGCACGGTTGGTAACTGAACTTTAAATAACTGAAAGAAACTATATAAATATATTTTCAAGGGCGAGGAAAATATTTGGAAAATAAAAATCGTTTATGTATCTATAATTAAAATATTAAATAATTTTTAATCCCTTTACCCCTGTTGCTGAGACGCCCGTGGCAAACGCCCGCGTATATCCGCAAATATATACGCGGGTGGGCACGATCATCCTTAGGAAATTTTATTGGAACCTACCGACTTATCAGATTACGGAAGAATCTACTTATCAAAAGACGCCGGTTTGGTTAATCCTCGAATAGTCCTTTCCGGTTCCAGGCGGGTTCTGTTTAAACTTTTGTAAACAAAGTCGTAAAAAGTATTTTATAGTATTTTTCTGTAAGAACCTAATCCAAAAGATTTTATATCTCCTCACGTTTCTTCTCGTTACTTCCGATGTCTTTAGAACCTTTTTACCTTCCTAGAAGTACATACAGGCTGGCCTGTCGTTTTAAGTGGGGGTTATCCCACCTTTGTTTTTGGGGAAGCTTGTGAAATTTTGAGAGGAAGAATATTATTTCTGAGAGGGCGGTTTTTGAGTAAAGCCACTTGCTTATCTTACCGTTCTCTGTGAATTTTTTCTTTAAGTGTGTATACACTTAAATATTTGAGTTTCTTAATCTAATACCATATTAGATTAAATATGGTTATAACGTACCTTTATTTTAATTAACTTCAGTACTTGATACTAGTAAAAGTATAATAAAGTCAGTGTTGTGCAGCAGTCATTGAGATTTATTGTAAGTTATTATAATCATATAACCTTCGAATATCTGGGCGAATAATATGGTATGTAATCATATTACCCATTTAGCCATTTAATTAAAAGAACATTTAATATTTTAATACGAACTTTCAATCAGCCATTAAGAACTCTTCACTAATAATTATTACGAACATTTAATTCTCAGTAAGAACAGTTAATCATTAAACAACAGTGCGAGACAGATAATTAACATAAGACCAAGTGCGGGTTGGTTTAATTTTTATAATACAGAATTCTTGTAACCTTTTTATTATTCTTTGTTATTATCTTATTCTTGTATTCCTTTGAATTTAACCGTTAATTAACTTTGTTTTATTTGCTATTCCTTTTTTAAATTTATTGTACCCGTTATCTAGAGATAAGCCCATAAACAGCGAAGAGAGATTTATATCAACTTTAGTAAAATTTTTTTTAAATATTATCAGGCTCTCTTCGCTGATAATTTAATTTGTGCATGATTTTATTATACTGCATTTGTAAAGGTATTTCTTATTCATAGTACTGTTTATTTCTATATGTATACAACCATTAATTAATTGATGGTGCATTTCTTCACTTGTTTACATACAGCCGCCTATATAATTGAGTTGTTGAATATATTGTTTGTTTTATCAATGAATTTTATTTCTCGACTCCTAATAAGTTTCCTGATAAAATAATACCTCTGAATATTTGCTTATTACATTAAATTATTATTATACCTTCGACCAGAAGAAAGATCAGGCTGATTAAGTTTCGTAGGTAAGTAGCTAGACGGAGTCCACCTAATATATTTATTTGTTTATATAGTGTGTGGACCAAATTTATTTAATATTTAACTGTTGATATCTTTACTTGGACTTGGACTCAGAACGTAAATATCTTTCCTTATCTCTTTTCGTTTATAGGGTTTCTTAATTTTCCCCTTGAACCCCAAAAAGTTAAGTGGCGCCCTTTCTCTTATCTTATATTTGGAAATTTTACCCATCTATATTTTTGTTTATTTCTGTATCTTTTCTAATATATCTTATCCTGTCCTATCTTTACTTATTTCGTCCGTTGGACCCATTCCCGGTTCCAAAAGCTGTTCCAAAGCTGTTCCAAAAAACAAAGTATTTGAGGCAGAACTCTTATATATTAATATGGGTTAAATGTAACATTCTTTCCACGTGCTAGAAATCAAAGAAAATCAAATTAAATCGAATCAGTCAATATCATATACCCATACGCAAAAAAGTAGAAAAATTTAAACATGAATTCAGCTTGTATAAAACTATTACTAGAAGAAGATTCTGATAACCTCTGTAGAGACCTCTCAACAATAAAAATAATGTAACATCAAGTTTTTCACTTATGTGTTATGAATACAGTTTCGGTTTCGGATTTTAATTTTTTCGTTGAATTTAACGTGCTACTGTTACGATACTGTTCTGATACTGTTAAGATTAAAATAAATCCGTGAAATCATCTCTAAGTCAAATCGGGTATATCTGTAGTACATAGTTCGGTATATTGTCCAAAATATATTAATAAAAGACATAGAGACGCAATACCCATATAATACAAGATAGACTGATCGTTGCAATACCAGCACGTTCCCTCAGATCCACAGAGAAAAATGATGATGCAAAGCAGTCTGTGCATTTCTTTCTAATTTGCCAGGTTTTTCGACCAAGTGACCTAAATGATCAATTAATAGATCACGTGGTCGATAAACGCAGCCCACAAGACAGATATGCAGGCACTGTTTTGCGTCAGTTTTCTCTGTCGCACTAAGGGTACGCGACTGTATTTGCAACAGTCAGTCTATGTATTTTATGTTTATGGCAATATCTGAGAGTTAACTTAGGTTACGTTAGGTTCAATATGAGTGGACGCCCAACCACCCTTCCACTCGACCTAAGAGGTCCATTGTGGTTCAACCCAAGCGCCAAGGTAAAGTTGTCCCTTCAGCCCAGCCTTCTTAACAAAGTCTGTTGTATCCTTAAGTGATATTTCTAGAAAGCCATAGAGCTGGAGATGCTAGCTTAATATTGCTATGTAATTGAAATGTATTGAGCCTTACTTCTACAATTAATCTACAGTTCGTATTTTTTGTCAGTTCGATTTTGTTCATGTGCCCCTTGACGCGATAGTGTCTTGTTCGGAGACCTACGATAGTCCGTAGATCATTCCTATTCATATCTCGTAGATATTTGGATCTCTTCGTCAAAAGTATAAAAGCCTTAGAATATTTGAGACCCATTTGTTTGTACCTGTGGTTACATTTTATCCGTTCCACTCAGTACTTTTTGGTGTGCTTCTTGCTATGCCAATACCCGACATCAAAAAAAAGTTTTAGGATCTAGTTGTAATTTTAAAAACCTATTTAATTATCTAAAGTACATTAATATTTTAACATAATGAATTTTATGTTTTACAGGTCGCAGTTTTAATAATAAAAACTATACCTACTTCAGTTTCGAAAGTACACAAAATTATTCAATAAACTTTAATACTTGCTAAACTGTAATTTACTTTGTCCACGACTGTCAAACTATTCTTCTCATATGTAGAGAATTATCAATTTTATTGTCAAGCAATGGCTGTCATCTCAAAGTCAAATTATCTGAAACATCAAATTTTAACTGCGAAATAATTATTGTAATATTTTACTAAAAATTTAAATATAATTTAATTCTATTTCTGGTATTAACCTTACAAATTGTTCAAATATAACAATTAACATAAATAATTAATGTTCAATTGTAATCAGTCATAAATTAATTCTAACGTAGGTTTTCTCGTGTTAGAAGTAACAAAAATAAAATATATATATATATATATATATATATATATATATATATATATATATATATATCTGCCTCAATAAAATTATTTTCATGAATACATAAGAGTCGTGGACAAAGTATAGTATTCTATTCGCTTATAATGGCTATTATTCACTCCCCTATGGTTTGTGTTGTAAACTTTACCCTTGTAAATAATAATCACCATTATAAGCCCATTGAATAATATACTATTAATTGTACACACACCGTGCGCTGGAATAAGTGTTAGCCCCCCCCCCTATTATTTTATTTATTTTTAGCACGTAAGCAAAACGCTCGGACAGGTCGATTTTTAAATTCAGGTGGCAGTCATAACTTGTGACACCTTATTAAAAAACTTTTGAAATACTGATTTCGAAAATGTATAATACTTTGGTTCGAAAATTTACAGAATCTAAATTACGCGAGAAAGAGTCTCAATGCACCTACGTATCTCCTCTAGATCTGGTCAAAAAACTTACCTAATGATCTTCTTTCGTTGCATAGCAACTAAATTGTTTTTTGAAAGCTATCATAAATAAATAGTATTATTACCTTTGATTTTGTTGCTATTTTAAAAGAAAATTTTTTACTGTGAATTTTAAAAATGGTACAACCTCGTAATTTATAAGAAAAATGCGAAATGATCAGAATTTATGGTAAAGCTCACCGGAATTCTCGTGAGTCGGTAAGAAATTTAATGAACGCTATCCTGACATCCCCTATCCTCCATGCAATAGACAGGCACTATTTTTTAAGTCAGTTGTAAGCAAATTTTTTGAGACTGGTAGTGTTTAAAATAAGAAATGGACAGGAAGAAAACGTATATCCGAAGAAAAACAGATTTGTTTGTTAAGGGAGTTTGTCGTTAATTCGTCTACTTCTACTAAAACTGTTGCTCACGTTTATGAATTAGATCAGAAAACAATTTTGAATATTCGGAAGAGAAATAAATGTCATCCTTACAAAATAAAAAGAGTTCAAGAATTAACAGAGGATGACCTAGATAGACTAATGGAATATTGCGAAATTATGACAAATAATATTGCACAGAATCCTAATTATCTTCAGTACATTTGTTTTAGTGACCAAGCGACATTTTTTTTGAATGGTCACATTCATAGTCAAAATGTTAAATAGTGGTGTGCTGAAAATCCCAGATTATTTCAAGAAGGTTCCACAAAAACTTAATGTTTGGGCCGACATTTTAGGTAACTATATACTAGGCTTAATATTTATTGACGGTAACTTAAATAATAAAACTTAGCTAAATATGTTGCAGACCGAGATAACGCTGGCAATCAATGACATAATTATAAATTATTCGCAAGATTTCCCTCAAAACCTCATATGTCAGCAAGACAGAGCTACGTCCCACTATGCCGCCATGGTGCGAAATTATCTATATTATAGATGTTTTACCGGCAAGATGGATTGGCTGACGGGAACATAAAGACTGGCCACCAAGATCTGCTGACTTAAACTCCATTAGATGTTTTCTAGGGGGTTAGTTAAAATTCAAAGGGTATCAGATACAGCCAGATCAAATTGACCAACTACGCGAAAGAATTACCTCAGACTGCCATACTATTGATCAAAGGATGTTGCACAAATAAAAAAGAAAAAAGAAATATATTGTATAACTATCAAGAAGCAAATGGAAAACATTTTTAACACGTCTAATTACTTTTTTTTTATTCAGCATTAGCTCAGTAGTTCATTACGTATCTTGAATCATTCATTTAGTTGTAATAATTTAGACTGTAATAAATTTTTTACTTCTATTTAAAACAAAATCTCTTCTACCATCTAAAAAAAGATTAACTCAAACGAAGAAAAATTCATTAAATTGTTTTAAATTATGTAAATTTTGAAACCAAAGTATTATACATTTTTAAAATCAGTATTTCAAAAGATTTTAAATGAGGTGTTACATGATATATGTTCCCATTTAAAAGATCAAAGTTATGACTGTCACCTGAAGAGCTATCCCGTAAAGTTCGAAACACTGATGCTATAATATACTACTATTATTTTAAAAATCGACTTGTCCAAGCGTTTTGCTTACATGCTAAAAATAAATAAGTTATTAGGAGGGGGGGGGGTTTAACTCTTTTTCTAGTGCATGGTATAATCTTAATATAATACTAAATTTGTAATTAACGTTGTATACATCCTCCCACTAATAATAACCCTCAGTATTTGATAGGATTTAAAAATAAAAGAAAAATGACCAATATCATAAACAGCTAAATATCTAGTGAGAGTTTAATTAGAAAAAAATTACACAACATATTTTAATACTAATAAAAGTTAATATTTTTAATACCTTCAAATCGATATCAAATTTCTATTAGTTTGTGACATTACCGAGCACAACGAGACGTCAAAAGTTTAGTTGAAGTAATCCCTGCCACATTAAAGGACCGTTTTCCATATTAGTTAGACTTACAATATAATAGACATTGTTAACACTGCGCTTGACTGCAAATATTAATAGTTTCCCAGTTAGAGGGAAACGCGAGGTGAGTCAAGGGGTCGAAAATTGATTTTGTTGAGCTTGTTTGGTGGTTTAAAGTTCACTAATTACTAGCTCCTGAGAAACAGATTTTGGTCTGCCTGCGAGTTTTGTTGTACACAGCCTTGAGGACCGTTCTGTAGTTTTGAATGCTTATGGAACTTTCAGGCGAACTTTGGCATAAAGGTAAAATACTACTATAAGAGATGACGCTATGTAGCTAGAGGTTATACTGTACGTCCAGTGTAACTTACCAGTTTAAACTGGTTGTTGTTTTTTGGTGTCGGTAACTAACAAGTGCTTCGGGGTGCAAACATAATTATTACAGGATATGACTTACATTGCAACAAAATAAAAAACCTTTGATTAGTTCACAGAAGCTTTAAGTCTTAAGGCGATCTAATAAAATATATCATATGTTTATAACTGTAATATATTACTTCTTTATTTTAAATATATTATTAAAACTTATTTTATAATATTATTATAATAAATTATAATTAAATCAACCGGCTAGAAGACTTAGTTGTAAGAACGTAAGTAGTTCAATGGATACTTGGTTCGAGCCGTGTCAATTTTTTCGAGCGTATTATATATAGCTCAAAAACTGAAACATAAATCATAAGTACTGGATATTAAGAGTTAATGCTCTATGTCATGCCGATGACTGAAAATTCTTATTAGCCCGATCAAATAAATACAAGTAAAATGAAATTAATTTCAGGTTGATTTGCTTTTATATTAAAGATAAGGTTAATAGATACCACCGAGTTAGAATCTATGGAGAAGGTATGAGCATATTCCTCCTCTTCAGTCCTCATCCCTTTTGGGATGTGGTGACACCATCAGGCCTTTACAGTTTTTGCACGATTTCTCTCCATCCTTCTCTGTCCTGGGCTAGTTGTTCGGCTTCATGTAACCCTTGGTTAATCAGTATTTTTGTTTGATCTACCCAATTGCTTAACGTTATAACGTTATCTATTAGTAATTCGGATAAGCCATATCGGAGATGAGAATTTCCCCAACCGGAGTCCTACTTCGTTCAAAACCTTCACATAGTCTCAAACCGACACGGCCCAGTCTGCTCATATTGCTTATATAATTATTTTTGATATAATTTTCTAATGTTTGTAAACTTTATGGCTTATTTACAGAGTTGCAGAGACAAATCATGTTAAAAAATCATAAACAACTACCAAACCGTAAAAATACTTCTGAGCAATAAACTTTTTCATAAAGCCCAGAAAAGACCCACGCAGAAGAATGATGTCCCTCGTTTGTGTAATCCTCACCCCTGCACCCTATTTACCCTCTTTTACATAATTCCAAATCTGTGGTTTCTAAATTTCGTTGAAAAACACCCAAAGAATGGGTATAAATTTAATAAACACCGGCTTCACTGTACACCGGAGCAGTTCAGAACAGCTACGAGCACGATGATAACACGCTAGCTCAGACACGAGACCTGTGTGTGAGTGGAAAAATAACCACATTTGACACTTATGGGGATATGTGTGAGGGAGAATGGTTGCAGGGACGGGCTATTACAGTTTTTTTCTTTTATTTATTGAGGTCTATCTCCGCTCAGAAAAGCAATGGAAGATGATTTACTCCAATTTTTAGGGATAGTAATTTAACTTATTGTTAGAAAATTGGTAAATAATATTCAAAGCGTATTGAAAAACGCAAATATATTTCAAAAAATAACGTATTTTTGTAATTATTTATAGGCTGTAACTTTTTATAATTCTAGCAGCTAACCTTGTGATCTCTTCTTTTAAATATATTTAAACTAGCCCCAATTCTAGCAAAGATTTTCAATATGTCAATTAATTTTGGAATTTTTCCCGAAATTAGAAAGGCACGATCACTTCTATTTTTGCCAGGGGTGGCAGGATAGATGTAACAAACTACAGATGAATATTAAAATACGTAGGCTGATTGAAACATGTCCCAATTGTAATAAGAATATCAGCTACAGCTTTGTGTTTCTCTGCAGTTCCAGCTTGTAATCGCTCCGGTCACACTCGTCAAGTTGATCACACTACAAACCAGACGGCATGGCTAATATTTTGAAACCCGCTCCAGTTCATAACTTCATACCTGTTAATTAAAATTGCTCCCCCAAACATCAAAAGAAAAGACTATTTTGACGACACGGGTCTTCTCCATTCTGCTTATGTGGTTATTCCATTCTTTTTCTATTGTGTGTCCATTGATTTATACACTACGTTACATTTTCTTCTAATGTCTTTACTTCTCTTTCGATCTCGCAGCGCGATTTCCCATAATTCTTCTCAGTACTCTCAGTTGTGGCTGTGTCGGGTCTTGTTTCTGAGACATATGTAATTATTGGTCTTTACACTGGCTTTATAAATTGATGACTTCATCTCAGTGTTAATGTGTCTTTTTAGCCATATAGTGTTATTAAGGCATCCTGTCAGTCTATTTGCTTTCTGTACTTAATCTCTCACTTCTTTGTCCAGGACTCCATAGCTAGACAGTGTAATTCCCAGGTATTTTATTTCCATTACTTGTTCAATACTGATGCCATCAATTTCTATATCACATCTTGTTGGTACTTTGCTGACTACTATTGTTGTAGTTTTCTGAGATGAGATTGTCATAATAAATTCTTTTGCTCTTATGTTAAATCTGCGAACCAGTCTTTATAGACTATCGTCTTAACCAGAAACCTGACATCATTATATTTATAAAGAGTGGACGCTTGCGTTAGATGGGCCATCTCGAGCGGATGCCGGAAAGTGAAATACCATGATCATAATAAGACACTGGTGGAAAATAGGTCAAAGGGAAGATCTAATCTCAGATATATAGCACAAGAAGTAAAAGGAGACCTAAAACCCTAAAAAATGCACAAATACTAAAAAATATATACTCGAAGTGAATAAAATTAAAAGATTTGACTAGCATAATAAATTTTAAAAAGTTAATATATATAGCACTACTACCATTTTATAAAATGTATGTGTCATTTAAATAACAAAGTTTATCCATAATATAATTTGAAACATTTAACTTAATTTGTTAATTTATACATTTCAACGTGTCCGTCTCTATATCCAATAATCATCATTGTCAATTCTCTTAGCTCTTTTTTCAATATGGGATAGGCATTCTAACTCCTCACTTGTCCATACAAATATTCGCAAATCTGCAACATACATGGGTATATTTTTTATTGCTTAAAGTTAAGGCTCATATATCATAGACGAGTAGTTATCTACATAAACTATCCTTAAATTTCATTAGATTTTTCAATCATATAACACCACTTTCTTCCAGTTTATCCATCCTACTATAATTGTAGCTATCATCGACTACATTCTTAATGTAATGTAATAAGAATTCCCGGTTACTTTTTATTCTTCTTAATAGGTAAAATTTCTGTTCAATTTTTGATATCTTGTAAACAGTCACACCAGAGGTTTCTCCCAATGCTTCTTTACTCTATTGACAATTTCTCTGAAGAGTTTCTTACTATTCTGTAACGCCAATATATCAGACAGAAAGTATACCAAAACCACCGTCTCCATAACAAAGTGTGGTACCTATGGGATGAATCTGTACGATAGAAGGCCCATTCGGATCGGCGAAACTTCTAGTGATTCACCATTTGCTAGATCAGTATGTAATTTCGGAAAAAGTTCAGAAACAGCTTTTAGTATTTATATAATGGTTTTGTTATATACAGGTGTCTATATTTTTGAATTAAATAAAGAAGTTGTACAAATAAATAAAAGCGTAATCAATAAATCGAATCGCTGATTTGATTTCGTTCAAAATAGTATTTTTACTTTAGTTTTAATTTAAAATAAAACTAGTAAATTGTATTAAGATGCCACAAGAAAATAGCTTCAGAAAAATTACAACATTTTAATTCAACTGCCAATCAAATGCATGAAAATAGCAGAAATCAAGCTTTGTTGGCACATATGAATAGCAAAAAATTACATAACTGAATTTTACGTGTCAATACGCTATATCTAATGATAGTAAACATTAATGGAATTACCTTGTGTGATACTAGTATAAACTTAAATTACCTTTGTAAATTCACCGTTTACTAGCAATGTAAGTGTGCTTTCTCTATAAATGGATTTGATTACTCTAATTAATTTTTGCTGAATCTCCTGTTGCACATTAATTCGATAACATCTTCCAGCTGAATTTAAACAAAAGTTTTTTGTAAGTTTACAAGTATACGTTGTTTAATTACATTAGATAGATTCTTCTATTATCGCGAAAAAAGGAATATATGATTCTAGAGATCGAAACCCTTGTTGTTTTTCGGCAATTTTAGAATTAGTTCAGATTTAAAAAGATTTCTGTTTTATAATTAAAAAGATTTTGCTTTTCTACTTTCTTTCATGGACACTGATATGCTTGGTATCCAGCTATTACGATAAATATGTATATATATATATATACGTATATATATATATATATATATATATATATATATATATATATATATATATAATTTGAAAATTATTTGGGATTATGCAATTTGAGATATTACAAAAGTATTTGTAAAAAATTCGTGTGTAGCCTTTCTGGAAAACGTATTAAACATAACATATATTAAACATCAATGAATGTATCAATCATTATTATTATATAATGATAATAAATATTTATTATAATAACAATTTTCTTCACAACATAAGTCATACTGGAAATGTAGGTATGGACCACGATTTTAACATAAGATGGGTTTTCTTTTGAACGTTTAGTTTAAACAGTCATTTGTCAATGGTATATATTACATTTACACTAATCATAATTGGACACGAAAATTAAAAACGCTTCTTTGTAAAGAAAAAACATTCAAAAAGTTTTGAACACAAGGCGTTGATGTTTGAAATGTTTTAAATGAACTTTTCCATTACAACTTGACAAGGAGGCACCAATGAGTACGGAGTTAGATCTCCTATATCACACTGGACTAATTTTTATGGACATTGCTATAAAAAGCATACCAAAAAATCTGGATACTGATATATACTGACAAATACCGATAAATACTGATTAATAATAAGAAATACTGAAAGCACCCCCTCAATTACCACACAGTAATTTTTATCATAATAAGTAATAAAGTTTTACAATCCGCTTGTATATTCTTAATTAGAACAAGGAAGGCACTTTAGTCATTTAATTAAATAAGATCAAAAAGCAATTTGTTACTGTTACTTATTTTAGTAATAAAAACATTGCTGTATTTTAAATATATTTTTTATATGCACGTTTTCATCTTGTTAAGTTGAAAACGTTAGATCTAATTACGATTTAGTATACAGCTTATATCCCGGTCCTGTCGTGATAAACAAACCCAAAACAGAATACCAACACCCCGTTCTCCCCTACTGAGACCCTTTCTGTTCCATTTCCATCATTTTCCCAGCCCTTGATATTTTTAGTATACACTCGTATACGTCCCCATGACGTAACGTGATCGCGAGGAATATTTCACAATAATGTCTACGTAAGTGTTTGCTCAGTGCGGGTAATTTGTCGAGTATAGCGGCAGTCAGCTAACCAATTTCCATGGCCTACCCCAATTTATGTAAGACGTACGAGTACGACGGAACAGCAGTGTCGTGTGGATGGATTGAATAACCACGGCGATGGAGCAATAGAGTCATAGAGCGATGGGAGAGAATTGAGCTATAGAGAAACGCATTGTTTGACAAAAATGAAACAGTGTACATTTGATAAGAAAATCTTTAGAATTTAACATTTAATTCTTTTAGAATTTACTGTTTTTAACTAAAAAATGTTTATCTTTATAGAATGTATATTATGGTTTTTCGTAAATAAATTTGGAGAAAATATACCTAATTTCAATAATTAGTAATATAAGAATATGTTTTCTTATATTAATAATATTTCGAATATCGCACCAAATTTTTCTATATCGTAGCAAATAATGTCGTTGCTTTCTCCCTGGTTCAAATCAATCTGAATATCTCGTATTTATCACCTCTCATTGTATGTCTCAAATAGGAAGCTTTTCGTTGTTTTATAGTTTGTAACAGTGCACGTTCGGTTCTGGTTCTTATTAATACATCTTTGTTTGTCACATGATAAACCCATGAGATACGCTTTAGTTTACTCAATGTCCACATTTCGAATATCGTACACTGATCTTGCATTGCTACTCTTATTTAAAGTTATACATCACTATTTTTCACCTACAGTGCATTGAACCTATTTGAACTTGAATTTGAACTCTTTTCAAAGGTTTACTATCTATAGAATTTTTCATATAAAAATGAGTGCACGTCATTTAAGATTTACGACGTCAGAACCCCACAGCATTGCCAAAACATCAGAATAGTTAAAAACTGAGGAATTTTTAAAATGTCAACTAGTGTTGCTCAAAATCGGTCTTGGTCTTGGAGTCTTGGTCTTGTTCTTGCGTTTTCGCAAGTGTGAGTGTGAGAAATCAAAACATAATTGATGGATTCGACCGTTACTTGATGAAAATTCATTTTGTGTAACAATAAAACACTGAAAACTTTGTTTTCAAAAATTTCCACAAAATTTATTATAAAAACTTATCACTACAACTGTTTCGACAGAGTGCCTTTCTCAAGTGATCTATTTTTGGCATGCGTTTACACTTTATAGTCTTTAATGAAATAGGTTGAGGTGGGGAGAACTGTTTGTCTCAAGTTGGTCATTCAGAATTATATCTGTGTTTTTTTTAATTTGTAAATTTCCATAGATTCTAACAAAGATAGCTTAAGGCCTTTATTTTGAATGTGAAGAATTTGAAATTCGTCATTAAAAGAATGATTATGATCTAGAAGGTGAAGTGCGTATGTAGAATCTGTTTTTCTATTATTGAAAGCCCTTTTATGTTCTGCTATTTGTTTATTAAAATTTCTACCAGTTTGACCGATGTAAATTTTTGGGCAGTCGTCACATTTAAGTTTGTATACACCACTGTGTAAGTGCTTTTTATTTTGGCTCTTATTGTTTTTAATATATTTGCCCACGTTGTTGTTTGTTCTAAAAGCTGGTGTTAGTCCTTTCTTTTTTATGTGTTTGGCTATTTTTGTTGATATTTTTCCTGTATATGTAACCGAACAGAAGGTACTGGGTTTTTCTCTGATTTATATAATTTCAGGGCTTTCTAGTGTAGTTTTTGATTTAAAATTTTATTAATTGTTTGTTCCGTGTATCCATTACATACTGCTATTTGCTTAATAATATTTAATTCTATCTCAAAGTTGTATTTTGAAATCGGAATTTCTGTTAATCTATGTAATATACTATGATAGGCTGCCAGTATGGTTAGGTTTATGAATTATGGAACACAGCAACGTTTTTACTTTGAAAGATGGTATATTACTATTTGTGCTTGCTTATGTTGTTGTCTACTAATAGTTATAAACTTTAATAAACTTTTATTAATGTTTCTATTCCGTCTATATCCATCAAAAGTTCTTCTAAATCCTCTAACATATTATACGTATATATATATATATATATATATATATATATATATATATATATATATATATATATATATATATATATATATATATACATATATATATATATTATGTATATAAATATTATGTATTACATTATATACATATATTATACATATATTTTATATGTATATATACCTATATATTAACGTCATCCCCCCTGATAAACGATAACGGTACATTTTTGAACTGCACTCTCTTTACTGCTTTTAACGTCATGTCAGTAGGTATGTGCAGTAGTGCCAAAATAAGTTGAACACTTGACAAATGACGTGCACCAAAATTTTTAGTAAAATTTTGTAGTACATTTTTTCTTTGACAATTCACTCTTCGCCTTGTAACTACTGAGATCAGTTTAAAATTGTCACAGTATTTTTTTCTCTTTTACAACTAGGCACCTCACTTCTCAATCTTAAAAAAGTGGTGAAAGTAAACGGCCTAAAAGGGTGTGACTTAGTTCTGAGAAGTACACAACACCGAAGGAATATAGTGTTTGGGTCGGATGCTGTGGCCCTTGAGGGTTGAAGGGTTGTTTGCACTTTGCATTGGAAGGGACCTTAACTTTCCTCCATCTCTAGTCTACAATCTGAAAGTTCTGCAAGAATACAGGGCGGTTAATGTTATATTTATTATGTTACAAATTAATTAATTTTATAATATATTGTTATGGATCAGTTTATCGATCAAAAATAGAATAAAGAGTTTTTTTTATTATTTTAATATATAGCGGGCATATAAATTAAAATACAACCCTGTACTTATTTGTAATCGTTAGCATAAGAAAAGACATTGTTTCCATGACGGACTAGTTTTTCCTTGAAGGACTAAGTGAATAGTGAAAGGACAATGGAATTCGTGTAATTACATATTTAAGGAATAAACTTTGTAATTGTATTTTGCGGTGGACATTTTTCGAAAGTAAATAAGAATTAGATTTAGATAGGAGATAACAAGAATTTGGAGGCTTATTTCGGTTGAAAAAGGCAAAATTGTTAATGGTTTCTGAAAAGTAATTTGAGTGAAATTAGTTTATTTGTTTTAAATATTATGTTGGAAATTTTCTGAATCGAAAATTAGTGGGAAAGATGAATGCTTATGATTGGTTAAAAAGGAATGATGGGGGATGAGAGAGTTTGAGAAGGTTGTCTGGGGAGATTAAAAAGATTATTATGTTACCGGCAGACCAGAAGAGAAGACGTGTTTTTTTTGTGTAGTCAATCGGAGTAAGAGTGTTTTTCGTTCGTTAGTGAAAAAGGTGGAAGCTGAGAGCAGATCAAAAACGAGAATATTAATACCTTTTTTGAGTCTGCATAGTCCACGAGATCTAATTGAGAAAGAAAGGAGAATTTGTGAATAAAGAGTACCGGTCAAAAGAGGCTTGGGCTTGTGTTTTCGGAGGAGTAGTTTGCTGGTATGCGGTTTGGATCGATGCTGGGAACGTGAAAGATTTGATGGTAGCCGGACATAATCAATCAAGGAAGGAACTGTGGTTTGATCGAGAGGAGACATCATTGGTGTAAAAAAAATAAAGGTCAGTCAAATAATTTGAATGAAAGAAAACTTTAAGACATTCTAAAAATAAAATCAAATATAAGCATACGAACTAAGATTCCAAGTTTTAAAGAGTTATTTTTTTGTGAATAAATTATATTTTTTATATGGTAAATTTTTTAGTAGATATTATTATAAAACAGATCAATAGATAGTTTGTTAATTAAAATTAAATTTAGAGTATAGGAATTTGTTGGGAAAGATAATTGCCCACAAAAAGTTATTTATTAACATTCACCGTATTGCTTATTAAAAATAAATAATAATTTGTGTGCATATTTATGTTGTTTTAATGTTAGTTCCGTTTCCTGTTCTATCCCGATTATGAGCAACTAGAAAATACTGAACCCACTAGAAGAGATATATAAAGTAAACTGATTAAAGTAAAATTAAAAAGGCACCCTGAGAATTTTTAATAGTAATTGAATTGTATGACTCTGCATAAATTAGTGAACTAATTAATTAAATAATTGGATTAATTAAATTAGTCTTAGTCAATAATAAAACATTATAAAGCAGATCACAACAATATATATATATATATATATATATATATATATATATATATATATATATATATATATATATGCATATATATATACATATATATATATATATATATATATATATATATATATATATATATATATATATATATATATATGCATAAATATATATATATATATATATATGCATATATATATATATATATATATATATCGAGAAAAGGAGTACGGCCGTCAATCCAAAATAAACTAAGGTACACTCGAAGAGTGGTGGGTTTTTCGGTCAAAGTGGAGAAATAAAAGACAAAGAAGGTGGCTACTTCATCTATATACATATACATATACATTTTTATATACATGTATGTTTATCACATGTTCTTTTGCTGTGCTAATTTTGTTAAATTGCAAACTATACCTAGTTTCAATTAATTGTTTTATACAACGTTAACTCTGAATGTCCAGTTTCGTAAGCTTTTTCATATTTTTAACATCATTGACTGCTACATGTCTTTGTAAGGTAACACACTTTTGTTGTAACTTCTCTATGGATGTTTGGTTTCATATTGTTCTTTTTAGATGAACTGATGATGCTTTCTGAGCAGAAAGCGAAACGTCTTCAATAAATAGATGAAGTAGCCACCTTCTTTGTCTTTTCTTTCTCCACTTTGACCGAAAAACCCACCACTCTTCGAGTGTACCTTAGTTTATATATATATATATATATATATATATATATATATATATATATATATTTGCGAACTAATACTAATTGGTAATTTATCTACTTACATTTTTTTTATTATTAAGAAGATAGAAAAATAGTCAAATACCCACATTTATGGCGTTCATAGATTTTGAAAATGCCAAAACAGCAAAAGTGTAGTCGTAATTAACTAATAATAACTTCTGTTGTCTCCATTAGGGCTTCCTCATATATTTATTCTGGATACGAGTTAAAGAGTAAAGACGATAATATACAGCCTTGTCTCAGTCCTCTTTTTATATTTATTTCATCCAACAGTTCTTGTTCAACTTTTATTCTTCCTACTTGATGCCAGTATAGATTTGCAGTTATTCGTAAATCTTTATCGTTTAAGCCAGCTGTTTTCAATATTTCTAGTATTTTGGTATGTCGGACCTTGTAAAAGCATTTTCAAAATCAATTGCACAGATGTATACATTTTAATTTATATCTCTGTATATCTGGATCAGAACTTGGATACTGAACAAGGTTTCTTTTGTACCCAAACCACTTCTAAATCCGAATTGAGTATTGCTAATTATTCTCTCCGCCACTATCGTGTATATTAAGCTATGTCTTACTCGCAGGAAGATCTTCAAAACGTTATTCATCAGACTTATTGTCCGATAATCACTCCATGTCTTTGCACGTTTCTTTAGTATTGTGACAAAATGTCGACTTAAGTCAATCAGTTGGTAATATCCCAGTTTCATAAATTCTGTAAAGAGACCACACAGTGATTTAATTCCATTTTCTCCCAAAAACTTCAGCACTTACTTTATCCGGGCCAAGTAGTGCTTTTCCAGTTTTTGCGGTTTTGATTGCCCATGTAACCTCACTTTCTGTAATAGATGGACCTCTTATAGCAATCTGTGTATAGTGTTCTACTCTTTCATCTTAAAATAATTTAGAAATGTAGTTTTTTCATTCTTATAATTGTTTATTGATATCTAATATTCTGTGTCCGTTTTTGTCTTCTAAACTTTAGGATAGTTGTTTTTGTTTGATTCCGGTGATCTCTTTTAATTTCTTGTGCAGATAAAATGTATCGTTTTTTCCTTTCATATTGTTAGATTTCATTACATTCTTTACTATGAATTTTTTTTTCGCATGTCTTATCTTCTGCCTGATTATTGCGTGGATCCTCTTGTATTCGTTTTTGTCTTTATTTCTGATTTCTCTTCTTTGATCCATGAGTCTCAGTATTTTTTCTGTCATCCACGCTTGGTTCCTAACTAAGTACTAGTAATAGTAACTGTTTGCTTATTAGTCCTTGTAACTCTTTTTAATTTGAGTCTTATTTTTCATACCAAAATATTGTGATCTGTTGGTACATTTACACTTGGATATGTTTTGTTTGCTACTACTGAATTTCTGTATCTTTTATTTATGCATATGAAGTCTATTTGATTACGAACCACACGTTCAGGTGTATCTGTTGGTGATTTCCAGGTTTAAAGACGACGCTTTGGAAGTTTAAAATTTGTGTTTGTTATTACTAGATGCTTTTCTACACAAAAAGATGCCATATTTTCGATTGGCTATGCCTGTAGCACATGATTTTTTACTAATTTTATAAAATAATATATATTGATGGCGTATTTCATTAAAATAACCTTCAACATATAGGTTAAAAATGTGATTTGTGAAAAAGATTTGTAAACATTTCCTAATATCGGGCTCATGCAATATTCACTAAAAATTATAATGCATGATGAACACTTAATATTTTTTATATTATATCTAAGTGTCATTCAGTGGTAGCTTCTTATTACGTTTTTTTCTATAGTGAAAATCTATCAGATATCAATAAGAAGTACTATTCGCAAACGAAAAAAAACGTACTACATTCTTATCAATTCCGATCAATAATTATATATTTATAAGACAATATGATTTTAATGTAAGAAAGGCACCGTATAATTATTAACGTAAGCATACAAAAACTGTATCGTCTAGGTAGCACGAAGAAAAACAGAAAGTAGAAAGAGAAAAATATGATATACATGACCGAATAATGTAACAATAAATTGCATTCAACAATGAAATATCTAGAAAAACAAGAATATCAATTCAGCACTGTACAGCAAGACAAAACAAAATTTAAAAAAACTATGAGCTGGAATCACAGAGAATAACAAAAAAATACCTAAATACCCAAATAAAAAACTTAAAACCGTAATAAAAACACAACGACGAGCCAAACTCGAGATAATTAAAATCACCTACTTTCTAAAAAAGATCAAGAATAAATTATAAAATTCAGTCAATCTGGTAAATTCCGAAATCAAATAATTTGCACAAAAACTTAATAACAAAGAAATGATTCGACGGAAGGCATTGGGAGAATGCTAACGTAAAAAAACAGTGGTGCCAGAAGCCACAGGACAAATGAGAGAGAGCGTTAAGCGAAAAATAATACCAATACCACAATAAGCCCAAATAACGCACTATTCAAAGAAAAGCTATACTAGTCTCCAGCAATTTTAGAGTGAAACCTATTTTAATATTAACGCCCTTAACTAAAGGTCAACCTTTATAGATGAATATATACTTAAATAATGGGTAACATTACAAACTTAGTTCGTTAATAGTTTATAATGGATTTCATTTTAAAAGCGGAAGGTATGGTAAACGAGTAAAGCTATAAAGTGATTTCAAGATTTGCTATTATTAGAAAATTCTTCTATTAATATCATTGATTGCCTATATTTTATATTCCTTAATATTAGCTACTCCTAATTTGACATTATCTGAGAACTCAGTTCGTTTTAGATTCTAGACCATGTTATTCTACTATTAAGATCCCTATACAGAGTGTCCAGAAACTCTCCTGACAAACGAAGACCAGAGATTCCTCAGATAATTTTAAGACAATTTAACCCAATTCACCTAGTCCGAAAATGCGTCCTAAGGGAGCTAGATCTCTTTGAAGACGGCGTCTTGTAATTAGTTTTTGTTAAAAACCTCCAGAACGTTTCTATTTAGAAAAACGAAAACTGGTACGATTATTTACCTTTCAGAGTTGAATTGATTTCATCAATTAAGAATTTCTAGTACCGATCATAGGCGTCCGTTTTGGGTAAATCAACGGTTATTTTAACGTATAACTTTTTTGTCTTTATCTTTTAAGCATTCGTGATACTGGATTATTAAATTTTAAGGTAATCTAGTACTAAAAGGTACTCCTATTCTAAGTTGATGGGATAGACCGTTTTCTACAAAAATCGATTTAAAAATTTTTCGTTTTTTCGTCATGAAAGTTAAATTAATATTTTTTGCACTAGTTGGCAGTGGACCTGTCAACAGAAGTATAAACTACGTTTTTCATTGTCAAATTTTGGTCAGCTCGCGAAGTTTACCCTTTAGTTTTCTACTTTGTGCCATTCAAATACAATAATTTCAATTCATCAAAAACTGTTTTTACTAATAATGCACAATATTATTCGTACGCTTGTGACAATCCCCACGTTGTTCAAGACTTGAAGCATCAGCATAGGTTTAACATAAACCTCTGGATGGGAGTAGTTAACAATTATCTACTTGGGCTTGTTGAATTGCCTGTTGATTTAAATGGTTTAAATGGATTTAAATGCTGATTACTCACATTTTCTGCAAAATTTTTACCTAATTCGTTGGACGATGTGTCTTTAAATGTGCGGCAAATCTTATGGTTCTACATGAGGGCTCTCCGGCACACTTTAGCATGAATGTACGATACTTTCTTGATAATAACTCCGAAGACCACTGGGTTGGAAGAGGCTGTCCAGTTGCTTGGCCAGCAAGGTCGCCGTATTTAAATCCTTGCAATTATTGTATTTATTTCGTTTCGATACAAAATTGTGCACAACTTTGGCTAAGGATACAAGAAGCTTGCAACGAATTTAGAAATAACTTTTTTTTTGCAGGAATTTGGCGTTCTCTTAGCAAAAAGGCAAATTTAAGCATAGAGACTAACGGTCATTACGAACATCGAGCATCTTTTGTAACTATCTATTTTTGATACTTGTTCTTTATGGGTTTTAAGTCCTTTGGGTCCTTTAAATATTTATTAATTTAACTTTCATGATGAAAAAACGAAAAATTTTCTAATCGCTTTTTCTAGAAAACAGTGTATCCTACCGACTTAAAGTAAGAGTACCTTTTAGTACTAGAATACCATAAAATTTAATAATCTAGTATAACGAATGCTTAAACGATAAAGACAAAAAAGTTATGCTTTAAAATAACGGTTGACCTACCCAAAACGGACGCCTATGACCGGTACTATAGTGTATTTTTATGTATGAGAGAGTAATAAAACAATAAATTATGTATGCAAATCCCTAAACTGTTGATACGGGTGACTCAATGAAAAACAGATATTTGTCAACAAGTTTACAGAAGTATATAGGAAAACAATTTTAAATTGAGTATGACCACCAGGTATAAAGGTTGGAGCAGAATAGAATAAAATAGTTGTGAGGCTTACTAATCCCTAAATAAGGTTGCCAGTGTCGGAGTGATGGAGGTTAACAGGTACTAATGAATTTGCAAGAAATGTAAGATGTTTATTTTATTGGTTATATATAACCAATAAAAGTTTAATAAGTACCTACCTATTTGAAAAATAAAGTTTAATTCTTTAGATAAAATAAAACGTTTTATTTTATCTATTTGCAAAATAAAGTTTAATTCTTTGCCTATTTGCAAAATAAAGTTTAATTCTTTAGATAAAATAAAACGTTTTATTTTATCTGAAATGAGTGTATTCCACGAAGTAAGGGTTTCAACAATCAAACATTTAATTCTTTAATTCCAGGAATCTACGACAGTAATTGACTAAATAATTACCTTCTAAACTTATTCCACAGAAAATGTGATAGTGGGTTTTTCCATTTTGTATATACGAAGGTCCAAGTGGCGTATTCAAAATTCTTAACAGTTCACTAAAAGTAGGTACTTCAGTTGCAAGGTGCAGTTTATTGTGTATACTAGTGTTATGAAAAATTTGAAAGTGCCGTGTAAACGCCGAAAAATTGGTCCTCTAACAGTTAACGAAAAAACATTAATATTTAATTGTTTTAAATCATTTACAGACAAACGTTTATGTGAAAGTGTCGATGAGACCGTTGAGTTAGTTAGCAGTACACTTGGTGTTGGGAAATCTACGATTTAAAGATTTATTAAAAAAGAGAAATGTGGTAGTTTTCAAATGCCACGTAATGCTCCAGGGAAACCAAAATTTCAAATAGAATATCATTTTAAAGAAGGACTTCGACGGAAAGTGCATGAATTCTTCTTTAGACAAGAATTTCCAACATTGGATAAAGTTCTTGTCTCAGTTCGAGATGATAAGGATTACCCAGAAATGAGTCGAAGTATGTTATGGAAACTTTTAAAAGAAATAGGCTTCCGCTGGAAAAAGAATCCCAGAAAGTCTATTTTATTAGAAAGAAGCGATATTGTCATATGGAGAAGACATTTTCTAAGAACCATAAAGGAAATGAGAAACCAAAAAAGAAAAATATTTTATCTTGATGAAACATGGATCAACGAGGGTCATACACCAAATAAATTTTGGCAGGATGAAACTGTTACAAGTCAAAGGCACGCTTTTGTAAATAACTTATCTACTGGTTTAAACCCACCATCAGGAAAGGGACGCAGGCTGATAATAGTACACATTGGCAGTTCAGACGGTTTTGTTGAAGGTGGTTTATTAACTTTTGAATCAACTCGTACCGGTGACTACCATGAAGACATGAACGCTGATGTCTTTCAAGAATGGTTCGAACAAATGATAGATCTTCTTCCTAAGAACTGTGTAATAGTAATGGATAATGCAAGTTATCACTCCAGACTTATAGAAGGACTGCCCACAACCAAGTGGTTAAAAAAAGACTTGCAGAATTGGCTGAGTTCAAAAAATATTACGTACTATCCCGGATCTATAAGAAAGGAACTTTATTCGTTGTGTGCCCTTCATAAAGAAAAATTTAAAAAATACGAAATTGATGAAATTGCCAAAAATCGTGGAATGACAGTACTTAGATCCCCACCATATCATTGTGAATTAAACCCGATTGAACTGGTATGGGCACAGATAAAGAGTGAAGTTTCAGGAAAAAATACCACTTTTAAAATTCATGATCTTAAACAGTTGTTTTTGGAGGCCGTAAATAATGAAAAACCCGAAAACTGGGAAAAGGCAGTAAATCACACTATTAAAGAAGAGGAAAAAATGTGGAAGCTGGACAATATTACTGATAAAATGATCGAGCCAGTTATTATAAATCTTGGTTCTGAAAGTTCATCTTCTGAATCTGATTTGGATTTGTAACAAGTAGCTGTAAGTTTTATATTAATATTTTTATTCATCTATTTAACATACCTTAGACGGTTTTAAAAACTCTTTTTCTCTTTTGTAATTTTTAAAAATTAAAAAAAATGTAAATTTTTTGAAACCCTTTTTAATGTATGCCAGTCAGTTCTAATATAGTGTGTGATAAAAGAGGTCACTTTTGTTTACATACACATAAAACTTTATAACACTGAAATAATTCATTTATTTTTTATAATTATTCAAAGTAATTTTTCAATTAATCTTGAGCACGCCCATGGAGTGGTCGGAGCTACCAGTTAAAATTATGCTAATTACTCTCTCGTTCATAAAAATAAACTATAGAAATTCGCGATTGATGGAATCGATTCAACTCTGGATAGTAAATAATCGTACCAGTTTTCGTTTTTCTAACTAGAAGCGTTCTAGAGGTATTAAAAGAAATCTAATTACATGGCGCCATCTTCAAAGAGCTCTAGCTCCCTAGGAAGCATTTTTGGACTAGGTGAATTGGGTTAAATTATCTTAAAAATATCTGAGTAATCTCTGGTCTTCGTTTATCAGTAGAGTTTCTGGACACCCTGTATAAATGACTACTTTCATTCAGAGGACAGTCGTCATTGAAAAACGTAGAAAACACTAAAAATTTATGTTATTTTATAGCGAATAAACCCTTATGAAAAACTATTGTAAATCACTTGAAAATTTGAAAAAAATATGTAAGGAAAGATCATGCTGAGTCAAAAATAAACAAATACAGCTTTGTGGTATTTAGTGCGTGATACTACAAGTAAAATATTACTTTCCTACACGCTATTGTGATTTATAAAGTTTTTGCTACCTTGTTTCTTGTTATTAATATACAATAGATTTCGAATAGATATTAGTTTACAACGCCGTTTATAGGTGAATACAATATGAAAGCCTCTATAAGCTAAGTCTTATCAGACTCTAGTATAGTACCAATACGCAGTAAAATAATTACATGGGTATTATTTGCATTAAAATAACAACTATATTAGTTGGCTTCATGGGTCCATGAATCGATTGGTAGATTCAGATCCGGACCCAGTATGAAATTTTAATTTTGATGAGTAGAACCGTGAGAGATAAGGGCTCATGACTCAGTTAAATCTCATTCGATCGATTGGACCGGTTAATCCCTACTGGACACAACTACAAGGCCGGAATAAACAGCTTACAGTATATGACTGCATGAAACACATTGCCAGTTATCTAGCAAAACCTTTCAGGCACCAGTCTAAATGAATCAAATCGAAATAAATTTAATACTATGAGATGCTTTGTCAAGTTTCATTAAAGGTCACTAGATGACGTTTAAATCACGAAAATAATCAAAAATGTTCGTCATGTAAAACAAATTGCCCCTTATTACCTATAACACCAAAAATACATGTTTACATAAAAATAATAATCACCACTAAATTGGGTAAATATAATTAATTTTAGAAAATTTTACAAAATGTGATATCCCTAACTTTACGAAAACTCGTTCAGTTTGCGTAACTATTTGGCTTGATTAACACGTGACAACCACGTGATTTCAGTAGTAGTTTTTCATTTCGTTGCATATAGATGTTTTTTAGATAACCTCTCATGCTTTTTAAAATATTAAATAAGGGCTCGTATTACTGAGCGTTCTAATTCCAAATTAGTAAATATTATGGATACTAAGAAGGGAAACAGTGGTGTTCTGATGAAAGAAAAATGTTGAGTTGTTAAAAAAAGTAAATAATTGATTAATTACACTTATCAATAGGCCATAGTGGTAGAAATAGCTGTAAATATCCAAAGTTCTCATCCTATTTGGTTCCATAAAGCTGTTTTTAGGATAATTTATTCATCTCCTGTAAAGCGTTCCAGGTTTTAAATAAGTACTAGTTTTTGTATCTTTCTTTGTCACGCATACTTTAATTTTGTAGGTCATATTAATTCAGAAGTAAAGTATATATAATCCTCTGTTTTACTGAGGTCGCTGGTTAAATGAATAGAATAATAACAAAAAAATGTAATATTTTGATTGTGAATAATTTAGCAATTAATTTAAAGATCACGAAAATACCTGGCGTAACTCCATAACCTGGCGTTTGAGTGGTGTATTAAATGCATCTAGCGGAGTAAAATAGTGGTTGAGCCCCTTGGTAAGAAGAAACCCGACGCCGGCGCCGAGGCGCAAAAGGACGGAAAATGAATTTCTTTGAGCTTAAAAACAGATAACCATGTGTTAGCCAGTTTGGTAATAAGAGTTTACGGAATAGAAGAAAATCATATACTATATATAATGTTTTAAAGTAAATGAGTAGTTAGAATATATTATTAAACAAGATCATAATATAGTACAGTAAAAAAAATATTAAATGTAAAATATGTAAATAAATACTAAATACTTTCCCAAACAGTCTACTTTCTTATTTCTTTGTATATCGTAATATCCAATGCAAAAGGGAGCAACCAGCGGGTTCAATGCATTCTACTCCCTTTCTGAGGGCTTCATACGTTATATATTGCATTGTATGTGCAAAAAGTAACACTTTTACTCTATATGGATGTTAAACATATACAATGAACCAGGACGATTTAAAAAAAAGCTGCAAGCGTTGGTGGCTCTATAGACGTATGCTAAAAATCAGCTGGACCAATAGAACGACTGACGCAGAAGTCTTAAGGAAAATTAGCACACAGCCACAACTACTTTGTACTATTAAGATAGTAGTACGAACAAATGCAACTAATCCTCGAAGGAAAAAATGATGGAAGAAGTATAGATCAAAAGAAGAAATCGTGGCTGAGAAAATTAGATCTTTTTGTTTCACTTAACAGATTTAAAAATAAACCGTAATGACGGTATTGACGGTCCGACACGACCGAAAACGTTTTGAAGAAACGAAATCCTTTTGGATAATTTTTAAAATTTTTCGTCATACCAAAGAAGTTTTTACATCTTTGTAAGTTTTTTAAACTATGAGTCAACTACTGGGATTTTCCCTTTTAATTTTCAATTAAAACACATTTACACTGACTTTTAATTTTTCCTGACACTGTTGTGGTTAAATAACATAACAGTCATATTATTTTTTCTTGTATGTTAAATCGACACTAAATCAACATATTAAAATGTATAATATGGTTTCTCTCATTTTATCTTTTACATACTGGCCGCAAAAAAGTACAGGTGTTGCTCCCCCTTTAACTTTGCCGAAATAATTTACTTATAGTTCTAGATTTAATCTACTTGTAGAAGTTCTAATTTACTAAACATAATAAGCACAAGCGAAATATAAATAAGCCACCGCTATTATCGATTTTAAGCAAACAACCTTTAACTGTTGCTGCCCCTGCCTCGAATTTTGCTATTAAATCAGTGTAAATAAACTATTTTTTGTAAAATTTTGCTATTGAACGAGTATCAATGTGTGTAAACAGTAGACAATAATGAGCTGACACATTTTGCACTACACTCTAATTTCTTAAACTATGCTTGTAAAAAATGGAACTTTGACTTTTCAATAACTTGATTTTATAAACTTATGATGAAGTAGTTTTATTTTAAAAAATACGTGAAAAACATGATTTTTTGATTGATTTATTGATATAAATAGATACAGTCTATGGTCGCTCTTTATTTTGGCCGCGCGCGTGCGTCTATTCCTTGGACTGTACTCCTGCTAGGATCGGCCCTGATTATCTATCTATATACATATATGTATATATATATATATATATATATATATATATATATATATATATATATATATATTGTTATGATGTGTTTTTTGTTTGAATGATGAGCAATGAGTATTTTTAATAATATAATATATAGGGTTTTTATCGCGGTTCTCAAAGAATTAGCTTGTAAGTACTTTTTTAAATTATCTTTATTATAACTATTATGAAACACATATATATCTAACCTAGCCAATGTAAATTTAAAATAAACTATCTTTAAATTGATATTCTTATAAAACTAATTAAATTCTATAGACAATGTAAAATTTAAACAAACTATCTTCAAAATTGAAATTGTTATGAGACTAACTAAATTATATTAACAAAATTTTGTACCTTTCTTTCACTGAATGCCTAAATGAACTGTTTTCCACTATATAGATTCTAATCACCACTGAATGTCTTCGTACTTCGGTTATCCTTGTTTTTGTGAAATTACTTTTTCCAATTATCAGCTTCTACCAATTTAAGATATAGTTTTCTTCACCAGCATTTATACACCACCAAGCAAACCAGCAAACACCATTTATATTTATTCTTCTTTTCAATATACCAATATCCAATTATTATAAGTTGATTTATACTAATCTCCAATCATAATATAATTTTAATTCCTTCCAATGTCCATCCAATATTCTTCTAATATACTTTTATAATCTTCAATAATTATTTGTGTATAATTATAAATGTGCATTAAATATATGCATAATTTTTAATCTTCATTTAACTCACTATATTAAACAATTGGACTATTTGTACTTGATTCACTGACTCCAACTAACTTTCATATTTCTTCCTAAACTTTTCTGACTGACTTCTTGAAAATTCTGAACAATTTACTTCACTAAATGTGTCTACTAACTTTCATAATAAAAACTGGCCTGACTTCTGACTAAAAACTCCATCTTGAATCCAAATCACGGGTATTTATATCTTTTTGGATATTCTAGAATCATCTAGTAAGAGATCATGTTCCAATTTGTTCTATTAAATACATGTCTGAATTTTCTGGAACAAACCATTTCGCAAACATGGCCATCTCCGGTGATCCAGAGAATTCCATTCTTTTCTATTAATAATTTTGTTGACATTTAGGCTTTTCAGATCAGAATAAACATTTAAATCATTAAATATATATAAATTAAACATTTTAAACTAACATTATTATTATAACCCCACTTATATTCGTATTATGATTAATTTCTATCTGTCAATTTACTGTATAGTTGGTTGCCTATGCACATGGCTCACTTAAATATATTTACAACATTAAAATACAACTTTTTACAATTATTATATGCTAATTTATTAAAAATGCCCTCACATAAATATATTTTTATTAAATTCTCTAGTATATAACTTCTTAAAATAATCAAATACTTTTTTATATCTAATATTATGTAGTCATCATTCAATCTTCGCTTATCCACTGCTGGACATAGATCTCCCTCATAATTTTCCATCTATTTCGATCTTGTGCCTCTTGCATCCAATTCCTATGACAACGTTTTAGATCGTCAGTCCAACGTGTTGGTGGACGACCTCTGCTTCGGTAGGCATCATCTCTTGGTCTCCATTCCAGTATCCGCTTTGTCCATCTATTATCTGTCATTCGAGCCACGTGACCTGCCCAGTTCCATTTCAGTGTTGCTACTCTCTCTACTGCATCAGCCACTCCTGTTCTTTGTCGTAGCTGGCGATTTGGGATCTTGTCTCGTAGTGAAACGCCCAACATAGCACGCTCCATCGCCCTTTGACACACACGGATCTTTTGAACTGTTCTCCTTGTCATGGTCAACGTTTCGGCACCGTAAGTTAACACTGGCAAAACACACTGATTAAACGTTTTTCTTTTAAGGCATATTGGTATATCAGACGATTTGAAAATATGGTTCAGCTTGCCGAAGGCTGCCCAAGTCAGTCTTATACGACGGAGAAGCTCAACGGTTTGGTTATCTTTTCCTATGCGAATCTCATGACCTAGGTATTTATAGGCCATTACCTGGTCTATGGATCTTGTTCCTACGCATATATCTTCGCTGACTACAAGATTTGTCATCATCTGGGTTTTAGATATATTTATTTTCAATCCCCCTTCTAGCGAGGAAAGGTAGAGCTGATTTAAAAGTTCTTTGGCCTCATCTATCCTATCAGCTATTAGTACAATATCATCTGCAAACCTTAGATGGCTAAGCTTTTCTCCGTTTATGTTTATGCCCTTGTCGGTCAGTTTTGCCCTTTTACATATATATTCCAAAAGCGTAGTGAACAGTTTCGGCGATATGGTGTCCCCCTGGCGTATAATAATAATAATATTATGTAGTATATAACTTATAAATTATTTTCTATAAACCCCAATCATCACAATATATTCTTATATATATTCTTCTTTAAGTGCCGTCCTCCGATCGGATGTTGGATATCTGGATATCACCATCACTATCTTTACTCTATCTACTGCTGCTCTGAAGAGTTCTATAGAACTGCATTTAAACCAGTCTCTTAAATTCTTCAACCACGACACTCTCCTTCTTCCCATACTCCTTCCTCCTTTTATCTTTCCCTGTATTATCAGCCTTAGCAGTTCATATCGCTGTCCCCTCATTACGTGTCCCAGATATTGTACTACTACTACTACTAAGGATTTTCACAGTTTTCACTGTCTTCCTTCACTCAACCGTTTTCTCCAATTTTCCCTGTCATTCCAGTCTCCATCTCGCAGGGTTCTTTTCTCCATAGCCTCGTCGATTTCATCTCTGAATGACCTTCGGGGTCTTCCTCTCTTTCTTCTTCCAATCGGGCTCCATTCTGTGATTTTGTTTATCCAGCGTCCTCTGTCCGCTCTTCTGACGTGGCCGTACCAGGATAGTCTCTTCTCCTCTATATAGTCGATTATGTCTGATTGCACTCCCATTCTCCGCTTAATCTCTGCGTTTTCAATTCTGTCTCTTTTTGTAAGCCTACAGCTTCTCCTCAGGAACTCCATTTCTACTGCTCTTATTCTACCTCTATTTCTCTTGTTTATTGTCCAGTTTTCGGACCCATATGTCAGGATACTTCTTGTCAGGGTATTATATATTCTCTTTTTTGTCCTTATCGTAATGTTCTTATCCCACAACACTGAGTTTAGTTGTCTTATACAGTTTCTTGTTTGTCTCAGTCTGTTGTTTATATCTTCTTCTGTTGTTCCCTGGTTCGATATTATGGTTCCTAAATACTTGAATTTATCTGTTCCATTTATTTGTCTTCCCTCGTCTATCTCTAGGTTTCTCATATCCTTGTTTTCTGTTGTTAGGTATTCGGTTTTCTCTAAGTTTATTTCCATTCCGTTGTTTTTATATTCTTCTTCTAGTTTTCTGAGCATAAAGCTGAGATCTTCTTCATCTTGTGCGATGACTACTTGATCGTCGGCAAAACTTAAGGTGTATAGGTATTCGTCTCTTACTGGTATGCCCATTCCTTCGCACTTTCTCCTCCATGGTTTGAGTGTCTTTTCCAAGAATATTTTAAACAGAGTAGGGGACGTAGCATAGCCTTGTAGAAGTCCTTTTGTCGTCTTAAATGGATTGAAGGCTTTATTTCCATATTTAATAGCTACTTTGTTTTCTTTGTATAGTGCTTTAACTGCTTTTATTAGTGTTTGTCGGATTCCGAGATCATTCATTGCTTCCCATAATTTGACTCTAGGTATTGAGTCATATGCTTTCTTTAGGTCAACAAAGGCCAGATGGACCGGTCTACCTTTTGCCATTTTCTTCTCTATCAGTTGTTCTAATGTGATATTGTAACTTTCTTATTTTTTTTGTGTATATTATTTCGCATCTTTGTTCATTTCTCGCAATACTTCCGTGTTAGTTATCTTCTGTGTCCATGCTATTCTAAGCATCTTCCTGTAACACCACATTTTAATGAACTGTAACTTATTTATTTTATGTATTCTTGCTTTAATGTCCAGCATTCAAGTCCATATTGCAGTATCGAAAACACGTAGCATCTCAGTACTCTTATATACCTAAAAAATTTTATCTTTAATATATATATATATATATATATATATACATATGTATATATATATATATATACATATGTATATATATATATATATATATATATATATATATATATATATATATATATTCTAAAGATAAAGTTTTGATGTATGTTTTTTCAATTTGTTGAAAAGGGGATATTTGAGTTTAATAAAACATTGTAAATAATTTTACTTATTAAACAAAACTAATGAATTTTCTAGGACTAGATATACCACAGTTTTTAAATCCACACCTGTTTTTCATTAAAAATTTTGGTCTGTCTCTGGTCATGATCTCTGACCTATATCCCTGGGATTTTTCCGATGCCGTTCGAATGTAAAGAAAATCGTGGCCGATTTGTGCAACGGCCATTGTAAATTCTTTTAGATAAAACCTCAATATACGGAACACAAACAACGACAATCCGATGGAGTCATCTATCAGCGCCATCATGCGTATGGAATGGCCAGTGAAACCCTGAAACCTGAATGTGAGCGAATATCGTGAATGCGAATAGTGGATTCTCCGGACATTAGTCAGCGTGTATCTGTTACATGCCCAGATCACATTGCAGATATTACACAGATCATAAAGCAAGTACATCTCAGTTGAGAATGGCAGGGCATAATATTCGAAATACGAAACGATGTATATTCAACGACCTGAGTTGATCGTTTGTCGACAGGTTATCAGTAAGATCGTAATTATAATAATTTATTTTGTACAATTAAATTAAATAAGGCACTGTATCTTACAGAAATGTATTCACAGTATTATTTGAGTCAATTAGTTTGTACAATGACACTTGACTTAAGCAATATAAGATAAAATGGTTTTGTGCTAAATTTTGGATAAGAAAGCAAACAACTGCAAAATATTTGAAAAATTGAATTGAAAACTCTTTGTAGGTTCTTAGTTTTATTTTGTATTCTGGACATAGTAACACATTCATTTAAAATACAATAATTTTTATAAAAAAATATATTTATATAAAAAAATAGTTTTTATTTATCACCTCTATTCAAAAAGTAACATTTAGACCAGGGCGGATCTGTTTTGAGGTATATGTGAGAGGTGGAATTCGGATTTTTTCAGAAATAGTTAGCTGATAACTTATCAGTAGTAACACTAATTAACTTATCCTCCCTCTCAAATAGGTCGGAAACATTATTAAAAAAATTAAAATATTTAAAAATTATAAAAACATCGATTTTTTTCTAATTTCCTCGCTTATATATTAAAACAGTCCATTTTGGAAAAAAGTTGTAATGAAATAAAATAGTGATAATTAAATAAAAGCTGGTTAAAAATGTTTTAATGTATTACTCTTGTTGTAAAATAGCAATAAATACAAAAAATTTTCTTATTGAATGTTTTTCAACCACATAGATTGCAGTTAGAACCTTCATTATTCATCTAGACAGTCTTTATAACATAATAAAACATCCCACCAAATTTCAATTAAATCGATTTAATAGATTTCGTTTAACAATTTAGCAATCTAAATTTTATTTTTTTAAATTTAAATTTTTAAAAATCTTGCACAACAAAAAAGTTTTCCTATTATTTTACTGCCGTCCTTTGTATAAAACATATAAATATAAAAAAATTTATATAAAAACGTCTTTAACATATCCAACATACTCTCTGGAATTGAAATTGGATTATTGGACAAAATGTTTTAAAATTATAAACAATTTTTTGGTTAATAAACAAATAAAATATCTGGGTAACTATATTGCTGAGATAAAACTGGTCAAAGTTGACCAGAATTTGCGACAAAGTTTTAAAGAATAGGAGGTAACCATAACCTCTTTTTTTCAAACCTCTTTCTCGAGAAAAATTTTCGTATCTTCTAAGATAATAATAAAAACCATCGGTATTGCGCGTGAAAAATACTAAAAAATTAGGTTAAAGAAAATTTTATTTCTAATATCAAAATCGGATATGTAAAAAAATGTATTTTCTCGGCTTCCAATGAAGCAATTTTCTTCATTTTTTTTAAGTCCGACGTAACTGGCAGAGAGCCACCTAACAAACGCATTATCAAATGTCGGAAATGATTTACTTTCGTTATAAATAAATTTATTTATTTATACTCCAGTCTTCAAAGATGAAAATGACACTAAACCTCTAAAAATCATACGAACAAGCTGAATTTTTCTGATCCCGAAAAATAGGGGAAAAAACGAAAAAAATCGATTTACGAAGAATCTGTGCGGCGTAAAAACAATTATTTATAAAAATGTAGCTCAGACAATTTTGAACAAAAATGTTTCGTAGCACTTTTTGTGTAAAATAAACGTGCGCGAAATCAATTTTAAATAATATTTGTATCAATTTGACGTTATACATTCGATATCTTTTGATCAGAGTGTCCTATCGACAAAAATCAAAAAGCATTTTAAAGGTGAAGAGTGCAGCTTTCTTACGTATTTTTTGTATTTTGCCATTAGCAAAGATCATTAAAATTTATCACTTTTCTATGAACCGCTCATATGAAATTTCCATAACTAAAGCGAAATCTTCAAAATCTATGTCATTAAATTTCTCTTTTGATTTTTGGCAATAAATTTAAAAAAACTCACCTGCTCTCGGGGCTTTAGAAGCCAATGGCCGGTGTTTTTCTCTTGGTTTTAGCACATGCCCCCTTTAGTTGCCAGTGACTTTATCATAATGTGAGTGCAAGTAAGTTTTATAATTGACTATTTCTGTTTTTCTACTTTTAGTTACGATACCATCTATATATTAGAGACTTATTTTGTTTAGAATGATAAAAAAAATTAAAAAAAAAATTGTCCGGGCCAAAAAATTGATTGTTACAATTTGTTTGAAAAAAAATTGTTTAAAAAAATTTGAACAATTTTTCGTCCGGGCGACCTCTTGAACCTTATTTTGGGGTATCTCATGAAAGTGTTTATGCAAAAAAGCTCAGAAGAATATTTTTCCAAACGAACCCGAGCTTTTCACCTTGTCTCAATGTTTAATTAGTTTAATTTTGTGTCCTTTAAAACTCTCGTTTTAAAAGTTATTGGTGTCCTTTTTATTTTGCAGCTTAGCTGTTTTCAGTATTTCTTGTTTTTCTTTTATGAAACTGTTATTTAAATATTATCTATCTATCGTTTATCTATCCCATTTCTACCTATCTATGTTATTTATATATCTATTACTTTTCTATTAATCATATCTTTACCCTCCCCCAATGAAGCTCCAAAACTGATCAACGTGGTCTTGGTGAACGATCAGCTTTTTATCATCTACTCTTGTTAGCTTTTTAGTTACAGTAAGAGTTAATTTTAAGTAGGAAACAGATCAATAAAAATCTAATAAAGTAATAGTTGACTTAGTGACTCGTCTTTAGAGAAACCATGAATTTACTTATGCCATATCAATTAGTCATGAGAATATTGGCAAATATCAATTATTAGCTCTGATTTTAGTGGCATATTTTCCAACAAACCAATAGTGTTGATCCATGCCCCTTTAAATGTATACTTGTGGTTGAGAAATAAACGTTTTCCTTGGAGCTTGTGATTTCATCTATTAGCTTGTGCAAGGCGTTCTATATTATTAAAATTAGATGCTATATAAGTATTTCTCCATTTACATCAAATCGAAAATCATATGATCCACGAGCTTCTTTACAAGGAGTTTTTGTATCTTATATAGGACACTCCGCTAATATATTTTCCCGCAAGGTTCCTGTTGCTGAATATTAACATTTTTGGAAAGAAAATAAAAAATCTTGGCTGGTAAATACATTCGTAAAGCATTCCCGGTAGCTTGCAGATTCATAAATGTAATCTAAAATGTCAAGTATTACGCTTGATCCCAAGGTGAAATATTCGCGAACATTTTTAGCGATTGTTTTGCTAGTACAAAAGTCAACATTATAACAGTATCCCCTATTTCTATAAAAATCTCAAAATTTGTAGCCGAAACGAATAAGCTTTTCACTTATAAATTGCTTTAATGAGTTATGTTCATATTATGTCATAATTATTGCATTTACTTTATTTTTACATTTATTATCCATAATAAATAACATTCCTTAACATATCAGATACTGTGGATAGTTTTTCGTAAATATGACACAACATAAAACTTTCTATACAAATTGCAATAACCAAGTGTACAATTAAAAAATACAACTACTTTTGTACAGATTCACATACAACTGAATATTGAAATGCTGCACATTTTGGCAATGCTAAGTATCAGTATCCTATTTATATTTTGAGATTTATTCGTCAATATAGTTGACAATAACCATTACTCAACAAGAATAATTCAGTAAACGGCCGATATGAAACTTTTATTATTAAGTGTGTAAATCTAAACGAAAAGTCAGCAAATTTGTCCGTATAAAGTTTATAATTTTTTTTATTTTGGATATTGGAGATATAACAAAACAAAAATTAGAACTCAGTTTACTACAGCCTAAAATATATATGGAAAACTTTTCTTTAAATTTAAACAAATTTTAAGGGCTAAGAAAAAATAAAATTTTCAGTGATCTCTAAATAAGACGCTGGCCTATAATGGGTTAATATTGCTTTTTGCCGCTATTAGTACAAAACTAACAATTGTGCATATTATCTTCCGTGCCGCTTCATTTGGGAATTATCTTACAAAAAGGGACCAACTCTTGTATATTACTCTTTTGTACTTACTATACAGTACATTGCTGTATTCTATTAATGCATCGGGATAATTTATTTAAACTTTTACATCAACGTCTATTTCTTCCTTATTGTACGCTTCGTGTACGCCAAGTTACCAAATTTAATTAAAATCAACAGCTTCAATATATCCGTTCCGAACTTGCTGGAAAAACACTCATCGGTCTATTAACTACGACAGTGAACAGAACAAGTACGAACCGAAACATTGGAAAGGGGATCCCAATCCCAGAAGATCGTGGAACAGAGTTTAGTTTCGCACGCTAACCCGCATATTTACAGAAACGTATGTATTATACATACAACGAATATATACGACTAGATTGGACATTACACTACGTTTGTGAACATAGAACAGAGAGTAATTAAGCATCTGTACATTTCACCGATTAATTTGTTTGCTTTGGATATTAAGCACAGGCTCGGAGCAGGTTCATTCAGTGTGCTGGAAATGATTTATAAATATCATTAAATTAGCTGAGTGAATGCAATATAATAAACATCAAAGCAATCAATTATTAGATTTGATATTTTTCATTCATACCTAACTGATTTCCAGTTTAGAAATTCTTTTCAGAAAACTGACATATTACAATGATATAACTTCCAAATGTCATTTTTATGTCAACTGGCGGCAAATGGATTCAGTACAGCTAACTCGTGAAACAATATTTGCAAATATCAAGTCAAAATGTCAAATACATGTAATTATAATAATTACACTTCCATGTAAATCTACGTTCCATGTAACTACCACAATTTTGGTTTATTTCTAAAATTTTAAAACAATCTATTTAAAGAATACAACAAAAAAGTAATTTTAGAACCATAATAAAGACGTTGTAGGTATATAGGTATACCGTTTTAGCTCACATACATTTTGTTTATTTGAATTTTATATTCTTGTGTAGTATGTGTGTGTGTGGTTTCTTTTTCTTTTTGGAGTAGGAAATACTATCATCGGGGCTAATACTGCGTGGTATGTCGGACGCTTATGTTACAATACCGACGTCTACCGTCACCCTTTTCTGCCTCTGTTTCCCCCACAGAACTGCTAGTTTTCAATGATAAATTATGTGTTTACTGATTATGATAAGGCCGAAAACGTTTGATAATATTGTAATCAGTTTGGAAAATTTTATTTTTTATTTAAATATTTTTTTAATATACCTATACCATTTTGCACTATTTTTCACTTCACTTTAAATTTATGATATTTTTAGTTTATAATTTGTCAAATAGATCAGTTTGTTTTAGAAAATTGAAAAAAAAATTGATTTTATAGTTCTTGTCTAATAATGTTTTTAGGCTATTGTAATATTTATTATTGGTTTTTTCTTAAATTAATTTTAAACTCTTTAAGTTTTTCACATTTCATGTTGTATAACATCTGTTAATTGGCGATTTATTTTTTGTATGAAATAAGTAGTAAAAGTGTGTGAGTTTGACCTAAATGCAAGCTTTTTTGGCACGATGTGTTTCTTTCACAATTTTCTAAAAGGTTTGATTCTTTGGATTTCAATTAAGATTCATGTACATTGTCACTTGCACTGGATTTTGGATTTTAACTGACGGATAAAATTAGTTGGTTTCATCTTTAAGTAGGTCTTCTACGGAAGTAACGAATGTGGCAAAGACAGCTTTATGTGCTTCTGTGCTTTATCTGCATTCTGCTATCTATAGCATATATATGTTTTTTATCACGTTTGTTGAAGTTTCCCAAGACTTGTTTTTCAAGTGCCATCTCCGCGACGAAGGTTGGCAATCATCATGGTTATTGTGACCTTCGAGGCAGCTGCTCTGAACAATTGCCTTAAGCTGCAACCAAACAACTCTCTCAGGTTCTTAAACCAGAAAACGCGTCTTCTTCCTACGCTTCTCCTAGCCTCTCATTATCATCATCATTTTGGCTTTACAACCCTGTGTGGGTCCCAAACCACTCTCTCAGGTTCTTAAACCAGAAAACGCATCTTCTTCCTACGCTTCTCCTACCCTCTCATCATCATCATCGTTTTGGCTTTACAATCCCAAGATCAGAATTGCCATGTTAATAGCCAACGTTCGCAACGGACAGGGCACTTGAAGAAGAAGAACCCTGTGTGGGTCCTAGCTTCCCCAAGAATTTTTTTCCAGCCCTATCCATCGCCTTCCTCCGCCAAGCACGCATTTCCATATTATATCTTGATCTATGTTGTCTAGGAATCTTGTTCTGGGTCTTCCTCTTCTTCTTTGACCAATAGGTCTATCATATAGCGTTTTTCTAGCTGGGTAGGTTTGCTCCATCCGCATTACATGGCCTACCCATCTCAGACGTCCTATCTTAATGTGTTTTACGATATCTGGTTCCTGGTATATTCTATAGCGTTCGAAGTTGTATCGTCTTCTCCAGACACCATTTTCATTTACCTGAGTCTCAAGATGTTGTATCTTTCGCCTCTCATCACATGTTCGAGATATTGCAAATTTCTTTCTTTTATTGTATTTTCCATTTCCCTCTCTCTGCCTATTCTCCTTAACACTTCTGTATTCGTGACTCTATCTACCCATGGAATCCCTGACAATCTTCTAAATGTCCACATTTCAAACGCGTTAAGTCGATTTATTGTATTCCGGTTTAATGTCCATGATTCAGCTCCATAGTAGAGTACACTGTGTAAATAGCATTTAATTAGCCTTATTCTGAGGGCCAATGTCAGATCTTTGCTGCATAAAATCTTTTTCATTTTCACGAAGTTGGCACGTGCTTTTTCAATTCTGACTCTTATTTCTGCAGTATAATCGTTATTTTCTGTGATTATCGTTCCCAAGTAAGTATTTATCTTTTTACTCTCTCAATCTGCTGGCCGCCTACCGTTAATATTTCGTTTGTATTGTTGTTCTTGCTAATTTTCATGAATTTGGTTTTTTTGATGTTAAGAGAGAGTCCGTATTCTCCACTATATGTTAATATTTTGTTCATTATTCTTTTTAAATCTTTCAAGTTGTCGGCTATTATGACACTATCGTCGGCATACCTGATGTTGTCAATTAAACTTCCGTTCACTTTTATGCCGACTGTCTCGTTTACCAAAGCTTCTTGTATGATGTCTTCAGAATAAGCATTAAACAATTACGGCGACAGTATGCAACCTTGCCTGACCCCTCTTCTTATTTCCACTTCTCTTCCAATTTTCAAATTTGATCGTTGGTTGTAGTATAAATTTGATTTGTTACATCCCTCACATCCAGATTCTTGTTTTTGAGTACTACTTCCTAAGACTGTCAAAAGTTTTATTTATTTTCTTCAGTTGGAGAAGTTGACGTTAATAAAAAGAGTAGTGTTTGGTTTTGGTGTGAATAAAGAAGTATATTGTATATTTCTTTGGATTGTTTAATTGTTATTCAATATATATTGATTTTTGTCGAAATGTGAGAATGAATAGCTTTCATGTGAAAGAAAATGTTTGGTTTCAAAATAAACCAGGATTGAAGTATCATAAGTAAAATATCTGAAGATGTTGTATAGGTGATATAAACGATTTTTGAAGAAGATATATAGAGGTAAAAGTCAAAATGTGTTTAAAGTTTAGATTCAAAATATCAACTTTTAGAAAAGTTATTCTTGATATTAATTTGAAATCAAATTATATAATTTTTTTCTAGGATGTAATAGAGATATGATCCTTTGGACCTACCAAACTGATCATGATACTGCCTACACTAGTATAACTACACCTTCAACAAGGTTTTTTGCCTTTTTAGTTTTCGCACTCAAGTGTCTGTGTATGTGCGCATCCAATCCGTAAACAAACCCATATGCGTTATGATACTTTGATCACTGGATCTTAGATGTCTCTGACATTGTAAAGGCAACTAATTTTAAATATTTTCTGTAATGTAAAACGGATTTTAAAACTTTTCAGATGTGAACAAAAATAAAGGGTTTATTTTCTTGATTGCTAAATGTTGTATTAGTGTAGATATTCCGTTGCCATTTGAGATTATGCCTATACAAAAATTCAGATATATTTAATTGTCCAATTTTTATTTTATTTCCATCAGTTTTTATTATTTTGTATTCTAGACATTTATGATGTACGTATTTTTTGTAATTATTTTATGTTATTAATGTTATGTAATATTTTATTAATCTTATTTTGCATATCCTCTCCTAAAGCCGGTTCTGTTCACATAATTTGCAGTTGACGATGCGTTTTTGTCATCATACCATACAACTAGATAGATGTCTTTGATTAAGGGTCTTCTAATTGAAATAAATTGACTAATTTACTAGAAAACTTGATAAAGGAGTTTGTTAACTGCTGTTTCAGAAGAAATTAAAGTAGATAGATGGAATAAATATATGGCATGTCAGGTGATCAATGCTATAATAAATAAAATTTAATCACATTGATTTTTTGAGGCATCTAAGTAGAATTTAGGAAATAAAAATAGATGCGTATATATGTAATAAAATAAATAACATAATAACTAAGAAAATAACATAACCAAAGCATACTTGAACAAAACCAAAAAAACTGAAGAAATAACATTACAAAAAAAACCAAACAAACTCGTTGATGTACGAAAAAATTTTAAAAATTAACAAAAATTGTCCTATTTTAATACCAAAGAAGTTTATTTATTTTTGTATTTCATATATTATGATTACCTATAGAACATAATTCGGGAGTTAACATGCAGTTCTGAAACTACTTTTTACGGAATTCATTTTTTACACCATAACTAAATTATTGGATTAATTTCTGAAGGAAAGCAAAGACGGGTACAGAGCATGTGAATTTAGTGCTACCAAGCTGTGTCGGCTATTGTGACTGTTTACTAACCATAGACATCTAATACATACAGACTGAGCGCTGCAATACAGACCCGTTCCCCCAGTGCGACAGAGAAGACTAACGCAAAGCAGTCCCTGCATCTCTTTCTAATGGGTTTATCGATCACATGACCTAAATGACTAATGGAAGGTTCACGTGGTACAGTCTTTGTATTACACGTTTTAACAGGTACAATCTTTGTTTTCGGGAAAATTTTGACCCCATTTTCGGCAATTTAATACAGTACGGCATGCATACACATACTTTCAAATTCATACACATACTTTTTTTGCAGTGCGGTACATATCAGCTGGTACAGAGGTGAGAAATCTAGAGCGCACCCCTCTAGTTTTAAGTAGTACGAGAGAGGTGATTTAATTTAATATAACACTCACTGCTTTAAATTTATTTGAATAAAATAATAAGATTTTTGAACATGCCGTATATTTTTTAAGGTACATGTGCTTATAAGGGGAAAATTAATTAATAAGTGGGATATTACAATAAAAAATTTCTATACGGCATTGATATATTTTGTTAAAATTGACATTAATTATCAATAAAAACAAAATGCCGTACAAAAAACTGGTTCTAAATGGCGTAAAAGTATCATAGTCCAGGTTGTGAGACTGCTCCCGTAGGTAAAATGTTTCTGATTCGGTTTATTTATGGATACCTCTCAAAAATCTCGCCATCAAAAAAAAATTAGAAAGGTGCTGGGCAAAATTTTTAGGCAGAAATTGTTTAAACAATTTCTTTAAACAAATTTCAAAAATCACCAGTTTTTGCTCCGAAAAATATTTAGGTTTAATGGGTCATTTTAAATAAAAAGATCTCTCGTCATTTTTCTTTAAGGTTGATAGTTTTCAAGTTATAAACAATTAAAAATCTTAAAGAAGGGAAAATACACACTTTAGAGACTAAAAAACTCATATAAAAATTATTATTTTTCAGGTTGCTAAGTACCTAAATTACAGAGCATTTTTGAGAAGATCTATTAAGTTTGTTGTAATCTTTTCATTACTTAAACATTTATCTTAAGATAATTAATAATAATAAGTTTTGTGGTGGCAGAAATAGTCGATAATAAATTAATAATAAAATGGAATAATGTTAAGAAAATGATAAATTGAGTTTAAATGGTATAAATAAAAAAATGTATAGTAGAAAACTAAGACCGATGCTTCCTTTTTATCGTATTATTACGAGTAATCAAGAATCCGTTTGACTTCAGAGCGCTGTAAAACCCGGAAAAGTTAATGAAATTATTTGAAGTGAACATTAATTTTTTTATATCATACTAGTTTATTATTGTGTTTTTATTGCTTAGTTACCAACTACGTAATAGTGTACTTTATACCCGCGCGGGCTTAAAGTGTCGCCATAAAGTGTCGAACATCGTCGCTCTCTGGGCATCCAGAAATCCAGAAAATTAATGAAATTAAACAAATTTGTAGTGAAAATTATTCTTTAAAAAACACTCTATAATATTGCTTTGATGTCATTTTTGTTCTAAAATTACCACAAAAAGTTATAAATTTGTTCCAAAATTTTTAGTTATCTTTGTTGATTACTTAGTTATTTTTCATTTTACGATAAAAAGTAATGAAAATAAAGTTGTAGACAATTTAATTTGCTACAAATAATATTTGATATAATTTTCTGTGGGGTTTCTAGTTTACGAAATACGGCGCGAAAACCCTTTGCACCACTTGTTCAAGATGGCGGCTGCGGGACAAGGATGGCGACCCCACAAACTCGAATTTAAGCTTATATACTTATTTTTCCAACACTTTAAAAGAATAAAATTGCGTCTTCTAAGTCAAAGTTGTGCAAAATCCATCAGTTAAAAATGCATGGCGTTGTTTTTTTCTTCATTTGTGTACTTTTAAATAACTAATAATAGCCACAGTATACAAAATATAATATAACGTAAATCACAGGGTATTTTAAAAATATGTTCAACTTGTAAATTGTTTTGGTTTTTGTTTCAAATTTTTAATTTTTATATTTTATTATAACCGGCTATTAATTAGTTCCATAGTTTTTAGTTATATTTTGTCAAAAAGATGACTACCGTACAAGAAATTATTACCTTATCGAAAAAACAACGATTCTATTCCCAAATACAGATAACTGTTTATAAACATTTGCAAGAACCATACCTTTTAGTATTGTTCTGAAGCTATTTTCTTGTGGCATTTTAAATTAATTACTATTTAACTGGGAATAAGCCACAATTAAAGGTTAAAATACGTTTATTTATATAATATAAATATATTATATAACCATACCTTTTAGACGCTAAAAATTCATTACACATCAAATAATTATATGGAATTGATGCCGTACTTTTTTCGAAACGATTCGAAACTGTGTGTATGAATGCCGTACCGTATCAAATTGCTGAAAATTGGGTAAAAATTTTCCAAAAATCAAAGATTGTCCGTGATATTTTGTAGGGCATGAAGTCGCAGTCATTATTTTTGTATAACCTAACATTTTGCCAAAATGCCCCTCCCCTAAGAGTTTACCATACCAGTGTAGTCACCTGAACAGATAAAATTTGACGGCATGTTTCTAAAGGTTGTTATTACATATTGTAGAATTGATTTATCTGTGATTCATGCTGGGTCAAATGATCCCTTTATATCGTCCCATGGTCTTGTAGTCTATCAATACTCTGAAAAATGTAATAATCACACCGATACTGTGAACACACCTAACATAGATATACGCAAAGGAGCAAGTGTGTATGGCAAAACAAGGAGTTATTCAATTTACTAATGTTTGTATTTTGAGAACGACTTCCGAAGTGGAAATTGAAACGTCAATAAACTTACTTTAACCTTTAATTGTGGCTTATTTCCATTTAAATAGTAATTACTTTAACATGCCACAAGAAAATAGCTTCAGAACAATATTAAGGAGTTATTCTTGATAGAACATTTAACACAACAGGTGACTAGGACATATTATGTTGTTTTTTTTTGGATTTATTTGATTATATTGATCTTAAGAAATTAGATAATGATCCATATGATATTTGTGTAAGAACCCAAAATAATCAGAAACTAAATGTATGTTTGCTAGAGGCAGTATATGTAAAGTCTTTTTTGATCATTTAATAGAGAACATGACACAGAAAGGGAGTCAAATCATTACTACAAATAGAAGTTAATTGGACAGATATATAATTGACTAGATTATTAATTGAATAGATTTCTAAATTTAATGTACTAGAAGTACACCTACATGGAAGTGTCTCTAAAATTAAAAATTACATCTAATTTCCTCAACCCTTCTAATTAATTGGTTATAGTTGACGATTATTGAATAGTAAACCGGGATATTCCTTTATATTATAAAGTTTGTTTAGCAGTAAATGGTTGACTTCAATTAGTACCGACTATAAACATCCTGGGTTAACCGATAATATTATAAAGGTCCGGTTTCAGGTAAAATTTAAATATGTTTCTTGGTAAAATTTGTCAATCTTCATTTCTTGATGTTGATTTTATTGCGTATAATCCAAACTCATTATAATTTCATTAATACAGATAAGGCTTATATTGGCGAAACTGTAATGAAAGAGGGTTTTTCGAATTCGATGGTAGTGCGCAACCGGTTTGCTAATCACCTTTTAAGTGGTTTTCAGGTATTTGTATAATAAGTTTATGGAACTGAACACCAACCAGTATTTAAATACGAGTTCTTAATAAAATTTGTTTGCCTTTATGTATCACGGGAAGTGTTAAGTAGTATTACTCATTTTATTCCTTACGTTTTCTATCATTATGTGGCGTCCGTGGGATAATAATAATGGTAAAGAAGAAAAGAAGTAAGGAAGAAACATTTATCTGTAGATTCAAAGCAAATTGTAAAAACTATATACAGTACCTTACTTAAAAGAGGACTTGACACAACTTTCGCTACGAGTGAAATATGCGATTTGACGAAAATACCTCTGACCACAGTAGAAAGAACTACATCAAATCCCATAGAAACAAGAAAAAAACTTAAAGATTCCAGTTCCACCAAATGTATGGACGAAGCCGATAAGGACTTGATACGTCGAAAAGTCTATACCATGTACGAAAAGCAACGCATACCTACATTTAGAGCACTGTAGCAACGGCTCAATGTTGACGAAACCCAAATAAGCTGTAGCCTCACCAGCTTATGGAAAATCTTCAAAAGTATGGAGAAAGTATTCAAAAAGAGAAATTCAGTCCGACACGTAATAAATAAAGAATATTCATATGTTCATGTAGATCATAATATAACTGAACCGATCATAATTAATTTAGATGAGGATACCGATAGCGAAACAGAACTATGTGTGGAGTGATACTGTCACCAAATCTACAAATGTTACGATTAAAAAAACGGTTCTTTTCAGAAACACAAATTATTATTAATGTTTGTTTTTTCATAATCTTAGCAATTAAAATAGATTTAATTTATTTTAAAACTCATTTGAAAACATTAATTTCGGGTATATAATGGAAAGCAATATATTTTACATCCGTTTTTTGTTTTTGTCGTCGTGATTATTGTAAATTTTGTGAATCCTTTGTTTATTATAGGACTACCGTGTAGTCAGTGTTAATTGTCAAAAGACCAACTCTGTCTACCTCGTTTGCTTATCGCTCCGGACCGGTCTCAACAATGGGCCAAGTCAGATAAATTTAATATTATTTACGAATGCACTAATTGAAGTCATCCATTTTCTGCCAAACAAACTTTACCTGCACTGATCAGTGAATGACCTGAAGGTGTTTGTCTTTAAATTCTCCACTATGGTTACGGTATAGCTTAGTATTACATAAAAGGTTGAACAATCTGTGACCTTTAATTAAAAAGAGGCACCAGCAACCAGAAGAACAGGTAACTGTGCAAGACAATACCATTGAGTTTAAAAGCGAAGCAAAATACCTCAGAGTAATCATGGACAAAGGCTTAACATTTAACAAACACGTAGAAGCCACAGTACAAAAAGAAAACATGGCAAGAGCATCTATAAGAGGACTAACAGGAAGAAAAAGCAAACTTAGATTAAAAACAAAGATAAGACTAATAAATAGTATAATCCTGCCTATACTAACATATTCATCCCTTGCTTGCGGACACATATGCAACACTTCAAAAAAGAAAATACAAGCGGCACACAACAACAGCCTAAGAGAAGCAGTCAACGTACCAAGATACGTTGCAGAAAGATTCCTTTTTAGAGAACTACAACAAATCAAAGTGACTGACACGATGAGAGAAAAAGACTGGATACAGTTCGCAGAAATAGAGAACCACCCCAGTCACATACTAAGAGAGATAATGAGGTATGACGCTTTCCACAGATGGAAGCACAACAGACCAAAACAACAAATAGTAGACTAAAACAATAACACTAGAGAGAAAATTAAACCAGAGAGAAAATTAAACCAGAGAGAAAATAAAACACTAGAGAGAAAATACTTCAAAATAACAACAACGCACATAGAAGACAGTTCGTAGTTCAAAAAACACTCAAGGACTATCGCCAAACACAAAGTGGGCCCGGTTGCCTTAAAGAAGATAAAATCTATATTGTCATATTGTCTTATAATTATATATTTTTCAATGTTATAGTATAGACTTTACACTAATTTTGACTTTTTGTTTCAGGGCCACCTACAAAAAACACAAAAAAAAACCGGCCTCGGCCACCAAAAAATTAAAAAACACTAACAAAAACCGGCGCAAGCCACCAAAAAAAATTTACAAAAACCCCAAAATCCGGGCACGTAGGGCCCAACCCCTTGAGCACCAAGTCGCCGAAGTGAGCCGGGGCTCAGAGCATAGACTTAAGGCCCAAGTAAGCAATTTTAGTTCGCGGATATGCCACATCATGATAACAGGATTATAGCGATAATGCACTGTCCTGAGTTTTTGCATTCAGTTAGGAAACTATGTTGGGGTTCTATTACCCAGGACCTCCACATGAAAAGCATTTAACTGATAGTTGTGCCCCTATCGCGCATCATATTGCTATAGAGAAGAAAGGGATGGTCTGGAACATTGGAGCGCGGTGGGGTGACTCCTGTTTTTACTCGAGTCAACACACCTCGCTCCAATGAATTGTTACACCTTAACGTAATTCATAGGGGTGAACATTTCTCACATGCTGGGTTTAATCAAATTGATTGCTTGCTTGTACCTTTAATTAAAACATTTTTAGATGTTAATTTTTACACTTTCTATGTACTACTTTCTAAATAAGATATTTGTCTGATATGTGTACAATTATGGGAGCGTTTTACAGTTGATTAGTTCTTATTAAACCTGTATATTTTTTTACAACCTTTCATATATCTGTAAAGTCAAATGCCTTGCCAAATTAAATTCATTAGCTTTCTCTATGATCTAAAGTAAGTTCAAAATTTGTTCTCTTACACACCTTTTTGAAACATATCCATCTGATTGTTCTGTGATGTAATGTAACAATACTATCAATTTTTACATCAGTTTCAAAATATGCATAACTCTGATATACGTTTATTAAAATTTTTCAAAATTGCGATTAAATACCTAGATTCTTACATTAAGCAAATGTAATATATTTTTTTAATATCGTGAAATATTTTTCTATATACCTCCCAATTTAATAAAAAACTTTATCTGTAAAAATGCATAATTTCCTTTTCCCTGTCTACACTATATATAGTGGATCGTTGATGACACATGCTGTGAGCTCCGTTGCCAAATCGTACCTAGAGACAAATGTTCACAATTACCGGAGTTACTGATAACATCAGCGCATATAATGGCAGCGTGTATTTTTTAAAGAGAGAAGGAACGACCGAACTAACAGTTCATTTAAAATGAAATAGATATAGAGCTGGTAAAACACTTGCCATGTCGAGTAACGTCTGCTGACAGTTATTTTCTCGGCAGATGGTGTGATAAAATCGCACGGGGCATTTTGACTTCTCTAATGTGAATTTATTGATAAAAAAATGTGGGTTTGATTTTTTAAAATATGATTTTAATGAAGTGAATTGTCATATTTATTTTACAAATGACTTTGTCGAAAGTAGCAACGTTTCATATGAAAACAGTCATCAGTTTCTCATTTTCCTCCATTTAAACTTATTGTGAAAGATATTTAATAAATAAAAAAGATATATTATAGATCATTATATATTTAAAAATGTGCGGAAGAAGTTAGCTTCATTTAACTATTCATTTACTGAATGTTTTATTACCTACAAGAAATTATTGAAGAAATAACTATTACATTCTTTTCCTTTTTAGTAGTTCACCTTGTTTGACCATATTTTTGAAAGTGCCGACTTGTTATCCTGTTCTTCTATATTTCAATCCTAAGAATCGTGTATTTTGCGGTCGATTTTTATCGTATTTTACAAAATATAGAGAGGCAAATAAAGAGTACAAACAATTATTAAGATATATAATATGTTACTGTCATATTGTTTTGGTAGCTTATATGGAGTTCTGAGTAGCCATTTTAAGATTTTTTCGCCTATACTATTTTATATCGAACGCAAGTGCGCATTTGTGATAAAACGTCTATTTTTACCACTGCAATAAGTGTATTTGCTAGAGTAAGCTTAAGATTGACAGTTACTCTCCAATTCAGGATCCAATCTTTGACTAATACATCCCCGTCAGATATCATTAAGGACGTTATTTAATCATTTTGTGGAAATACAAGAGTTAATAATAACTTTGTATGTTTGTATGATTTGTTTTAGGATTATTATTGGATTTATCTTTGAATTATTGCATACTTACTGGTAATTTGCTAAAGAACACTCGATCTTTAACAAACTATCTTAGTAAGCTACTTCCTTTGGTCTCTTTTGTTTGTATTGCTTGTTTGGATGAGTAGTCGGCTATTCAAGTATTGATTGTTTAGAGGTGGTTGTCTTTCGCTGTCTAAATTTATAAATATTCCCATAATTTACCTTTTTGACTCGTAGCCTGAGGTATAAATAAAGGACACAATTTTGAATGCGCATTTTATCTAGGGGGTAGAGAAAAAGACTTCCCAAAAACGATATATAAGGATATTATATTGTACCTACAGACCGGTGCTGTAAAAACAAAATTAAAAAAATTTAATGTAAGCAATCTTGGGAAGGCTACTTTTATCAAAAATTCACCATTATAAACGGTAGGGGAAGGTGTTGTACCTTGGTTATGCGTGTACCTTCGTCCACTTGCTACTACAACTACAAAGAAGGGATCTAATGGTTACCGGCAACAGCTAATTCCTTATGGCTATTATTTATGCCTATATCATTAGGCAATTTGCCTAATTGTTCCCACTACTCATATAGGTCGATAAAGTGCTATTTGAACGTTATGATTGAATATTTGCATTTTGGGTTTATTTTGGTGTAGCTGTGTAAAAATTTAGTTTATTATAATTCTTCAATCATCATATCTGATGGTAAGTAATTTCTACTTAATTTTATGCTTAATTACAAATTGTAGTTTATATTTTTATTTGCCATAAAGAGTTTTTCTTAAAAGCCACCACTTTGTACCTCGGACAATGCCATAATTTTTATATTATTAATTTTATTAGCTGATTCTGTTTTGTTTTCCACTGAAAATACACGTAGCTGTAGGTATAAAAATATACCGAATGGTATACTTTTTTAATAAATACTTAAACTCTTTCTTTTCTTTTTCAGAATAAAAATAACCATGCTTCGCACCAAAAGCGGAAATACAAGAATCTAAAAGTCATTTTATTGGAAAGTAGAATTTCCTCAGGAGTTGAATTTAAAATTGCGGTAGAAGTAGTTAAATTGTTTGTCATTGTTTGCAAGTGATTATAAGAATAGTCTTCCGTTTTAATCTTTGAAGCAATATTTAGAGCCTTTGCTTAAACTTCTTCTTTCAAGGTACATTTATTTTTCTGACTTACACTTTCTATTAGTTTGTTGATGTGTATGTTTCCATCACTAGGATGTAATTCCTCATTGTTGAGTGCGGAGGGTATTATTTTTTCATTATGTAATTTGAAAACATGAATATGCTTCCATGTATATGTACTTATAGCAAAATTGAGGCAAGTAGAACTTACACAATGAATGCATATTTTACAAAAATTACATTTTATTTGGCAGCATGAGGCATCTGAATTAATTTTAACAAAAAAGTTATTTTTAGTTTGCAAATCTTTAACAACAGTTTCATGACAAGAAATCCGTTCTTCAATAACTAAATTACTAGTTGTTGCTGCAATATTAATCCATGCAATATCAAGGGTGTAGTATAAAAAGCTGCATGATGATTAAACATAAAAAATCAGAAGGTACGGCGGAATTTTGTTATGAAGCAAGTAGGTACTAAAACTCGTTAAGTTTTCTCGATTGAAAAGGAAAATAGTTTGAAAGATTATTTAATAACAACCACACGCCTGCACTATAGCTTGACAAAAATGGAGGTTCGTTGTTTTGTTTACCAATTTTCTCTTGCAAATGATAAAAATTTCCATTAGCATGGAGCAAAATACAAAAGCCGATAAAGGATGGCTAGAAACTTCCTAGCGTTATACAGTAGAATTATTACTTCTAAAACCGGCCTAGGAAGATCCAATTAGTTTAATAAAGCTAATGTTGACTTATTTTTTACAAATTACAAGAAAGCTCTGTCTCAATATGAATTTTCGTCACATAAAATTTGGAACTGTGATGAATCTAGTTTTACAATCGTCCATGTCCCTCCGAATAATTATCCCAAAAGGCATAGAACAACTTGGACAGATGACAAGTAGAGAAAGAGGACAAAATCTTACTGTAATTGCTGCAATAAATGCATTCCTAAAGCATTTTAAATGCGATATAAAACCAACTATTGAAGACCCTGTTATTTTAATTCTTGACAACCATGATAGTCACGTTAATATACCAGTGTTATGATTTTTGCCAAAAAATGACATAATATTGGTTACTTTCCATCCACACACAAGCCACCAGCCTCAGACACTTGATAGGACGGTCTTTGGGCCAATGAAAACATATTACAATACAGCTTGTAGTGAATGAATGCTTATGCCCTCAGGACAGTCTATTATAAGTATTTACGACATTGCCGAGTTAAAGAGGAAAGTATTTCCAGAAGCATCTTGTCCATTGAATATTCTTAAAGGATTTAAAGTATCGGGGCTTCTTCCCCCTTTTTTTAAGCCCTTCTCTCTATTCGGATTGCCGAATATAGGCCTCTCCTAATTCTCACCATTCATCTTTGTTGTTTGTAAGACGTAAGCAGTTCTTTTAATATCGTCGCTCCAGTGCATTTGCGGTCTTCTTTATTCCATCGGCCATCCTTAAGACGTTCGTTATGTCCAGCCCATTTCCATTTTAGTTTAGCTGCCTGTTCGATAGCATCTTTTTCTTTTGTTTTATTACGAATATCTTCATTGGTTTTATAGTCTTTGAGTGAGATACCCATCATCTGCCGTTCCATAGCTATCTGAGTTTTTCTGATTTGCTCCACGTTTATTTTAGTGAATGTACAGGTTTGAGCTCCATATGTAAGTACTGGTAGGATACAGGAATTAAACAATTTGGTTCGCAGTCTTTGAGGTATGTTTTTATTTTTAAGTACGTATGAGAGCTTTCCGAATGCTGTCCATCCCATTTTTATACGTCTGCTTATTTCGGTAGTCTGATTTTCTTTTGCTTACCTTGACATTTTGACCCAGATATGTATATTCATCTACGTGTTCTATCTCTGTCCCTTGGATGTTTATCATAGGTTTGTCATCTTTGTTTGACATTAGTTTAGTTTTGCTAAAATTCATTTTCAGTCCTTTTTTTAGGGACTCTGTATGTAGCTCCTCAATCATTGTATTGAGTGCATTCCACGTGTCGGCTATTAGTACTACATCATCTGCGTATCTAAGATGGTTCAAGTATCTTCCGTTAATAGGGATTCCCTTATTTTCCTAGTCTATTGACATAAATATATCTTCTAGGGCAGCTGTAAATAATTTTGGAGATATTGTGTCTCCTTGTCTTACGCCTCGGTTGATTTTTACTGGTCTTGTTTCGATTCGATTACCCAACGTCACTATGATTTCAGCTTGTTCGTAAATATTATGTATTATTATTCTGTACCTGGAGTCAATCCCGTTGTTGACTAATGCTTCTTCTATTGCCCGCAGTTCTACGGTATCAAAATCTTTTTCATAATCTATAAAAGCCAGTCGTTAGTCTTTTTTATTAGGATTTTCAAAGTACATAGATGGTCGCAGGTGTTGTACCTGAGGGAGCCTTGTAACTGGATCCCTACATTCGAGGGTTGGAAATCTTTTGATTCCAAGCCTTACTTCAAAGGACTTGTGAGTGGATGTATCTCCATAGGTTTGGTTCTTCAGTGACCGTTGAAGGATAAGGATTGTTAAGGTGAGCAAATATTGCTCCAGAGAAATAAAAGCACTTTAAGTTTATCGACTTATAATTAACTTATTTTTAGAGTAGAGAGGTTCAAAACGACCGTAGCTGACAGTACAATATCAAATAATTCTTTCTTTATCACACGTAAAAGAGAAAACCGTATTTATAAGAAAAATGCCCGATTTCGGCGTAGAGAAATATTTTATACGTGAATTGAGAGTGTTTTAAAATGCGATGCCTCAAGGGCGATCTGTGAGAACGAACTGATAAAATAATACTTGGTGCGTAAAAGTGTAGATTACCCCTCTTGTATTTAGGTGTGAAAACTATTTAAGAGGCTGTGGTGGCGCCAACAAGTCGGCTATCCCGAGCAAACTTCATAAAGTGACTATTTTACTTATTCTACACTAAGAAAAGTGTAAAGAACTATATTTTTATTTTATATTTTAAAATGATATGTTCATTTCTGGAACATAGACTGCCCGCGTTGAAGTATTTACTTCAAAACGAAAGAAAGAGTGATTTGAGAAAGTAAGCAAACTTAACTTAAATGTAATTTAAGAAATAACTATTCCTAAACTAGAGTAATACATATAAATGTGACTTTTATATAAAATTTTATAATTATAAAATTTTAATTTTTTACTTTGTCCACAGGAAGAGGACAGAGTTTTGTAATGGGTCTGTTAAAATATTCATCTCTAGTCTCTATTTTAATACTACGGACCTTATCGTCCTTACCAGTAAACAATTCAACAATTCTTGCCAATGGCCAGTGTAGGGGTGGAACTTTATCTTCCTTTAATAGAACTAAGTCGTTAACTTCAAGATTCTTCTGTGGTGTTAACCACTTGGGGCGATTCTGAAGTTGATTAAGGTAATCAATTTTCCAGCGTTTGGCAAATGATTGCTGAATCTTCATGTAGTTTTGCCAAATTGTTAATTTATTGTCAGGTATTTCCGTCACTATCTCTTCAGGAAATGACGTAATTGGTTTTCCTATTAGGAAATGTCCTGGAGACAATGTGTTAAAGTCATTTGGATCATTTGACATAGCACAAAGAGGGCGTAAGTTTAGTACTGCTTCTATTTGTGCGAGAACTGTGCTAAAGGCTTCAAAAGTTAAAGTGGTATTGCCTAAAAGCCTTAAAATGTGATATTTGGCACTTTTTATGGCTGCCTCCCAAATTCCACCATGATGCGGAGAATGGGCTACAATAAATTTCCATTGGATTTCAGAAGAGGAGAGAAAATTGAATATGGACTCAGAGGTTTCCTTTTGTTTAAGAAATAGTGCAACTTCCCTCAACTGATTTCTAGCTCCTAGAAAATTAGTGGCGTTATCTGAGTAGATAATTTGTGGACAGTCTCTCCTACTGATGAATCTTTTTAAAGCAAGTAAGAAACTTTCGGTAGAGAGACCTGTGACTAATTCGATGTGCACTGCACGAGTAACCGTACATACGAACAACGCTATGTAGGATTTTATTTTTGGAGCCTTTCTTAAATTGGAGCTTTTTACAAGAAATGGACCACCAAAGTCTAGACCAACATTGGTAAATGGAGGGGAGAAACATGAACGTTCCCGTGGTAAATCAGCCATTAACTGTGTGGCTGTCTTTGCTTTAAATTTAAAACAATCGTGACATTTATTAATTATTCTTTTAGTTTCTTTGAGACCATTTAGACACCAATATCTTAAACGAAAATTGGAAAGAGTATTTTGAGGGCCTGCATGACATAATCTTATATGTTCTCTATGCAGCATTAATTTTACTATGTGATTATGAGAGGGTAGAAGTAATGGGTACTTCTGTTCATATGGGTCGTCTGAGTACCTTAGACGACCACCTACACGAATCATTTGCTGATTATCTATGAATGGGTTGAGTTTTAAAATTGTTCTATTTGAAATTATCTCCTTATTTTTAAGACAAGAAAATTCTCGAAAAAAGTGTGCCTTTTGCAAAAGTTTTATTATTAAATTTTCAGCATTTTTTAATTCTGAAACAGAGAAGGGTCCAACATATTTTTCATTTGGAAACTTGAAATTGTGAATATACCTGAGAATAAGTGTGATACTGCGTTGTAGTTTTGAGAAGTTTGAAAATTTGAGGGATAAATTTTCAATGAAACTTATTGGGCTTTCTTGTGCTAGATGAACTATTTTCTTTTCCTCGGGTATTTTACTTACATTTGGTTTTAAATCATAAGAAGTTAAATCTAAGTCATAATTAAGTAGAAATGAGGGACCTTGAAACCAAAATTTTGAGTTTCGAAGTTCAGGAGCAGACATGCCTCTTGACGCAATATCTGCGGGGTTTTGTTTTGACTTTATATATCGCCACTTAAATTGTGGGTTTCCTTGTATTTCAGAAACTCTATTTGCAACAAACTGTGACCATCTCGAGCTATGTGAGCCTAACCAAGCAAGTACGATTTCTGAGTCCGTCCAGCAGTTTATTGAGTCTATTTGAGTTAATTTATTATTTAGAATTTCAACTATTCTTTTAGTGAGTTTGCTGCATAAAACAGCACCCATAAGTTCTAACTTAGGTAAAGTTAATGTTTTTATTGGAGCTACCCTACTTTTAGAGGTGATGAGTGTGGAAGAGACATTTCTTGAGCTATAAGTAACTCTAATATATATGCAGCTGGCGTATGCCTTTTCACTAGCGTCGGAAAATGCGTGTATTTGTATACTACATATATAATTTTCAATAAAAAAAGGTCTGTGAATTTTTAGATGTTTTAGTGCTGAAATATGTTTGAGAAAATTTAACCATTCATTTAAGAGTGTAGAGTCTAAACTTTCATTCCACTGAATTTTTGAAAGCCAAATTTTTTGCATTATTATTTTTGCAGTTACTATTACTGGATTAATTAATCCCTTGGGGTCGAAGAAACTTGCGATTATCGAGAGCACTTGTCTCTTAGTGTAGGAATCTTTTATTTCGATTTCTGGTACTGAAATAGAGAAACTATCTAATTTAGAGTCCCAACAAAGACCTAATATTTTGTTGGAATGATTTTCTGAAGATATGACATACGTAGAGTCAGTTGAAAATTGTGAAATATTTTCTTAAAATTGTGGTGAATTTGAACACCATTTGTGAAGAGATATGCCTGCCTTTTGTAGCAGTGCAGTGATTTGCTCATGCGCAAGTGTAAGTGTTTCAATACTATTTGTACCATATAATATGTCATCAATATAGCAAAAATTAATGAGCATATCATAAGCGAGAGGATATTCTTCCTTATGCATGTTTGCGAGTTCAATTAAACATCGTGTGCTAAGGAAGGTAGCTGGTTTCGTTCCATAGGTAACCGTTTCCAATTGTATACATTTTAACGGCTCCGAGGGAGAGTTGCGCCACAAAATATTTAATAAGAAAGTTTGGTTGGGGTTTATTCTGATTTGTCTAAACATCTTTTTTATATCAGATGTGAACACATACTTAAAGAGTCTAAAATTGACTAAAGTGTCAAATAGTTCTGGTTGTGTGGTATAACTCTTTAACATAATATCATTAAGGCTAAAACCAGAAGTGGTTTTCATGGATGCGTCAAAAACTACGCGCAAACGAGTTGTGAGAGAAGTGTCTTTTTCTACACTGTGGTGAGGCAAGAAATATTTGTTTTCTGAGCGTACATTCTGCAGAGACAACGGAACATATTTTGCATGTCCTAATTCAACATACTCATCTATAAAAGATTTATATTGTTTGTAAAGAGAATCATTTTTTGAGAATTTGTTCTCCAAATTTAGAAATCGCCTTCGCGCCATTTGGAAAGAGTCGCCCAATTTATTATTTTCATTAGGCGTGCATAGGGGTAAATCTACTTGGAACTGTCCATTCGGTAGGATTTGTGTTGTGGCTTTAAATATTTTCTCAGCCTTTTCATCATCAGGACTTAAATGCTTTATTTCGGGAACTTCTTCAATGTCCCAAAACCTTTGGAGAAGATTATTTATATTTTCTTCTTCAGTGTGAGATTGAACAAATAAAGAAATATGATTCGAGTGTGAATAGTTACAGTTTGAGTGAGAGTGCATCTTTTTCTTAGATGAAACTTGTGGAGATAGGTTACCGAACATGACATATCCTAAATGAGTGTTTTGAAGCACTGGAAGACCTGCTCTAATATGAATTAAACCATCCTTTAATAGATCACAGTAAATTTCTGCACCTAATAAGAGATCGATTCTCCCTGGGGAGGAGTAAGAGGGATCACTGAGCTTTATGCCATCTGGTATTTTTATTTTGCTACGATCTAGAGGTACCTGAGGTATTTTACACGTAATATTATCCAAAACTGCACATGATACTTCAAATTTCATATCATTGTTTTTATATGGGAAAAATTCAATGTTTACCATTTCATTTGAGATGGAACAATTTTGAGAGATTGTGGAAATTTGTAATCTTTTATTAGTGGTAGAGTAATTTAGTTTATTTACTAAATCCTTTGTTGCAAAGCTCGATTGAGATCCATTATCGAGAAGACATCTTGCGTGTACAGGTTGTCCACTTTTAGAGTAAATTGTTACCAGCGCTGTGGCTAGCAAAACTTCGTTTCTTAGATTGAAAGTGGAGAGAGAAGAGATGCAAGATGAATTTTGACTTTGCGTGTCTGAGAGTAGACAATTTTCATTTGTCTGAGTGCTTAAGTGAGTAGAAGTGGTTGGTGATTCATTATATGAATGTGGAGAATTAATTGTTTGAGTAACTTGGGCATTATTACTCCTTTGAGGAGCATGAAAATGACTTTGAGAGATATGTGGTGCACTATGGCGAGTTTGTGAATTACCCTGTATACTTTCGGACGATTGAGAGGTTTGTGGTGCATTAAAGCGTGATTGTTGCCTATTGGCGTGACTTTGATTACCATCATGTGAATTTGAAGCACTTTGATTGCTTCGAGTGGGAGAGAATAAATTATTTTCATGAGTGTGAGAAAAATTATTTTCTTCATGCAGAAGTGTATTGTGCTTTTTATTGCAAATTTTACATGTGTATTTAGAGATGCATTTATCAGTAAAATGTTTAGTGCCAAAACAGTTTCTGCAAAGCTGTGCTTGCTTTACAAAATTAAACCTTTCTCGAGAATTTGTGTCTTTAAATAAGTTACACTGATATATTTTATGACCAGTTTGTTTACAAAATATGCAATTTTCATAGCTAGATTTATTATTATTTATAGTGGAAATATGAGCAGTTTTTTGAGTGACTTTATTATTAAACTTTGACTGAGTTTCAGTGTAATTAAGTTTCTCTAAAACATCACATCTTTTTTCTAGAAATTCAAAAAATTGTTTGAGTGTTGGAACATTCTTAGAACCTACTTCATATTCAAAAGCCTTGTGAGAAGCAAAATCTATTTTTTCTAAAAATATTTCTATTAAAAGGAGGTCCCAATGTTCAATTGGAACTTCGAGATTACTAAGAGCTTGAAGCGTTTGCTTCGTGTGTACAAGAAAATCTCTTAGTACCTGAGGAGTGCATTTAACTAGAGATTGAGACTTTAACAGCTTTTTTATAAGAGTACTAATCACTCGTGATTTGTCATCATATCTTTCTTTTAGGGTTTTTATAGCGATAGCAAAATTTGCATCTACTACTTCGATACTGCTAATTAAGTTTAAAGGTTCTCCTTTGAGGAAGGATTTTAAATATATAAACTTTTGTACATTATTTAAACTTGAATTGTTTGTGATCAGAGTTTCAAATATTTGAAAGAATTCATTGAATTCTGAGAAATTTCCGGTAAAGGTTTTCATGCTAATTTCAGGCAGCCTAGCACTGGAAACAGCATTATTATTTGAGCTAGGTGCTTTATTTTCTGTTAAATTTAATTCTATTATTTTTCTTTGCAAACCTTTGAGTGTGTTGAAGTATTTTTCTTCAACATTTGCTCGATCAGCTGATTGTTGGTCACTGTCATCAGTCTGTTCGATTTCTAATTGAATTTGTTCATATTGTGTGAAAAAATTAAAAAGTTTTTCTTTCCTATTTTCAAAATCAAGTATTTCGTTTTCTGTGTCTTTATTGGCTATAAACCATTCTGAGATACGTGTAATTGATGCTTTAAGTGATTTGCGCTTTTTCTTTAAAGCTTCCATTTTTTATTTAAAGTGAATTTATTTGCAAATATATGCTGAGCGAGAAATAAGAGTGAATGATTTTGTTTAGTGTAAATGTCTTTTTCAACTAAGACGCGATTTTAATTTTAATAGAGTATTTTTACTAGAGTGATAAATAAATATTTTTCTTGAGAGCGGGCTGTGAGACAATCTGTATAATAAATAATTGTCAGCTATCTTTAGCGATATTGAGAAGAAAGATCTGTTGTCAAATCAAAGCCATTAGTTAATATAAATATTAATAAACAAATAAAAGTCGAGACAAATATCTACCAAATATAAATGTGTGCATGCAGTGACTATAGAAATATATAGAAAGAGTTTTAACCTCACCAAATGTTTTTCAAGTATCCAATTTAATTACCGCTGTCGCTTACCATTATTCTTTCTTCCTGTTGCTCTCCGGCGTGTGTAATCCTTTTCTTTCTTCAGTCCTGTTTCATCAAATAATCTGTGCTCGATAGGACCACGAATGAGGGGGCCTTATGAGTGGCTCCCTATATGAGAGGGTTGGAAATCTTTTGATTCCAAGCCTTACTTCAAAGGACTTGTGAGTGGATGTATCTCCATAGGTTTGGTTCTTCAGTGACCGTTGAAGGATAAGGATTGTTAAGGTGAGCAAATATTGCTCCAGAGAAATAAAAGCACTTTAAGTTTATCGACTTATAATTAACTTATTTTTAGAGTAGAGAGGTTCAAAACGACCGTAGCTGACAGTACAATATCAAATAATTCTTTCTTTATCACACGTAAAAGAGAAAACCGTATTTATGAGAAAAATGCCCGATTTCGGCGTAGAGAAATATTTTATACGTGAATTGAGAGTGTTTTAAAATGCAATGCCTCAAGAGCGATCTGTGAGAACAAACTGATAAAATAATACTTGGTGCGTAAATGTGTAGATTACCCCTCTTGTATTTAGGTGTGAAAACTATTTAAGAGGCTGTGGTGGCGCCAACAAGTCGGCTATCCCGAGCAAACTTCATAAAGTGACTATTTTACTTATTCTACACTAAGAAAAGTGTAAAGAACTATATTTTTATTTTATATTTTAAAATGATATGTTCATTTCTGGAACAGTACCCTTTTCTAAATCCGGATCGTTCTACTGGTTAATAATCGTCAAATTTAATTGTTAACCTGTTTGTAATAATACTTGTAAAGGTTTTGTAAGGTTGTGAAAGAAGTGAAATTGGTCGATAATTTTTCAGTCTGTGGTGTCTCCCTTTTTGTGTATTAATGTTGTTTTAGCAGTATTCCCTTGTTCCGGTATGTTGCCTTCGAATAGACATTTATTAAATAGTATTTTTAGGTATGTGATGGCTTCTTCTCCGCCTTCCTTCAGCATTTCTGCTACGATTCCATCGCTTCCAGGAGCTTTATTCCTTTTTCTTTCTTTTACTGCTCTTTCTATATCTTCTTGGCTTATTTCGGACATCACTTCTGAGTGACATTTGTTATCGCCTTTTCAAGTTTTGCTTTGAGGAGTTAGGGGAATCGTTTCTTTTTTCTAGTTGTCCTTGTTCATTTTTAATGGTTATTAGGTTTTTCTTTCCTAGTTTCAGTTTGGTGCATTTGAGACTTCGGTTTTTCTGTATGTCTTGTTCTATACGGTCTTCTTGATGTTTTTTAATCTTTTAATCTTTAATCTTTAATCTTTAATCTTTAATCTTTAATCTTTAATCTTTAATCTTTAATCTTTAATCTTTAATCTTTAATCTTTAATCTTTAATCTTTATTCTTTAATCTTTAATCTTTAATCTTTAATCTTTAATCTTTAATCTTTAATCTTTAATCTTTAATCTTTAATCTTTAATCTTTAATCTTTAATCTTTAATCTTTAATCTTTAATCTTTAATCTTTAATCTTTAATCTTTAATCTTTAATCTTTAATCTTTAATCTTTAATCTTTAATCTTTAATCTTTAATCTTTAATCTTTAATCTTTAATCTTTAATCTTTAATCTTTAATCTTTAATCTTTAATCTTTGATCTTTAATCTTTAATCTTTAATCTTTAATCTTTAATCTTTTATCCGTTTTCTTATTACTCGATTAATCTTTTATCCGTTTTCTTATTACTCGATTAAGTTCCTTAAATTCTGCAGTGTTTCTTTTGTTTTGTCTCAGAAGATCTTTTCTTTGTTTCAGCATGTTTTGTGATTCTACACTTATTTTGGATTTACGTTTTCTGTTAGCGGTTGCCAATTCTGAGCTTACATTTAATAATTCCTTTGTTATGACTTCTTTAATTTCATTTAAGCTTAGTTTATCTAGATTTAATACTTTCGCGGGGTTTAACTTGCTTTTATATTGTTCTGTATTAGATGTTAGTTTATCCGTGTCTATATTCTAAGTTTTTCTAAATTTCTTCAAATAGTTTATGTGATGTTATATCAACTGCATGTTATGCATCTTCAAGTGTTGTTGCGTTTCGCACATACGATGACCTCAATATAACAATTGGGGTCATCCTGAAGGGGGAGAGAAGATATTTTGTTCAATCTAGAACACGCTGGTTTCCCCCTTTTTAGATTGGGTATGTATATTAAAATAAAAGAAATGAAATGAAACCAGTGGACTGTATAAAACTCTATTTTAACACGAAGTAAAAGCAATCATAAATATACATAACCCAATATACAATTATAAATAAAGAAGAATATATTACTTAAAAGAAGAAGAATATATGTAGTACAAACTTACACACAAAAAGAGAACCATAAACAAAACAAAACTGTCGATTGTATATATACCACGTTATAGATAGAAATAATATACAAAAAATAAAAAATATGAATATATATGTCATATAAAAACAAATTATTAAACTCAATGCAAAAGTATACTCATAATATACATTATGAGTTAATATTAGGTAATAAAATACACAACACTGTGATATATATACAAAAGAATAGTGAAATTATTATAATATGAAAAATATACAAATCTACATAAAGGTAATGAAATTTTCTCAATCAAGTTCAATCGCGATCGCGGCACAACAGATAAAAGTTTGAAGCAAATATGACATCTATATACCAAGTAAACGTACTTGATATATGCAGCAACAAAATTATGGTGTATTGTAGCTTACCCCATAAATCACAGCACCAACCGCTATTACCAACGTCTTCATCGACGTACACCAGGAACCACAAAATTTCTAATTTCAACTTTTCTGCATCAAACCGACTTCCTCGGTCAAAGGACCGATGCAAAGTGTCTTAAGGTACTCTTAACCCAAACGCACACACATGTGTGTGGTTTGAGAGATAAAACTCGACTCTGATTTTGACCGCAATGAAGTGTCTCGACGCGCTGATCTTAACTTCAAAAACACATATTCTTATCTGGCATATGGAACTCGCCCTTATCTCGCAGATGGCTTGTCTTGGAATGTTTAGCCCTTAAAACTGCTGTGCCCTTGTACACGCAAATCTCGTTTAAATATACTACGGGGAGAATCAAAACTAACACAAAAAAGTCTGTTCATATTACAAATGTTTATATATCGTTGCGAAACTGCAACATTCTCCCCGCGTTGGCATACGTGCCAATAAAACATAACTGTACTTTGTACTACCGACGCACTGTACAAATTAGGAAACCGTAAACACTTCTTCGGTTACGAAACGAACGCCACACTTACAATCCTACAAAGCTATACATTTACAAAAGAGCACAAAGAACAATAACTTATACATACAACAATAAACTTATACAACAAACGCTAATAGGTTACAAATACATAACTACATACTAAATATACATCACTACAATTATACAATTCTCAATACTATACATAAAACAGATTTCCTCTCTTATAGGAAGTGCATTCCTCTATTATCCTAGGATACAATACATGAACTTGAAGCCATCGAGATGTAGCTATACAAGCGAATCCTCAGGATCTCATGAACGGACCAGTTAACCAACGGGACCGTATGAAAAAGAACGAGGAAAGAAAGAAAAGTGATGTATATCGTTAGAAGGCAACAATCAGGATGTCTCGGACACCTATGAGAGACGGCACTCAATCTAAATACTACAAATAACCTTCTAATAGTTTTCGACAAGCAAGGAATTGGGAGAAGACAAATATCCTGGTTAACAAACCTAAGGAAATGGTTCTCCGCAACAACAACTAAGTTAAGGACAAACAAACAGAATAATTGTAGCCCGAATGGCCACTACAATATTCGAAACGAATAAGCAGCAAAGGCAAAAGAAATATCGTATGAATTATAACACTGTCCCTAGATATTAGCAATCTACCTGGACAGACATAATCATGACGAAAATGTAAAATGAAGAAACTCTATTCTTCCATAAGCTTTATCCATAAAAGATAATTATGATAATTTAAACAACAATAAGCAAATTATATCAGGTTGAGACTCAGCTCCATCTCATAAAAAGCGGTGAATAACTCTAAGCTAGGAGTAGACTTAGACAATTAGAATAAATCAAAATTACGATAAATAGATAAAGTAGATAAAATACGAACATTATACTATTCAATAAACAAGGCTTTTTTTACATAAAAAGGCAATTTTGAAACGAACAAAAAACAAAAATGGTGCGACTCCTAAGAATTCTTTGTACCTTAAAGAATTCGTACAATATCAATAGAAAATGTCTTAACTCTCCGAAAGTTAAAACCGTTATTTTAATATAACGTGGCGAAAATACATAAACAAAGCTACGCAAGCTTTAAGCAAAAATATATCCCATAATCTATAGCAATAAAAAGAAATCTCGAACAGGTAACACAATGATAGATGGGACTCTCAACATTATAAAATGTGCAACAACTAAGTCCGAAATTATTTCTACAATTGGGCGTACCTTGGAGCCTTACATGTCCCAATACGTGTATTTCAAACATCTTTAGAACAACTAGATTGTTCGAAGAAAGAAGAAAGGTATGCTTTTGAGCATAAGGAATGGTAGCATTCCTCAACATACCGCTAACTGTCGTACGGTGAATAATTTCCTCTAGAAATAAATTCGGAATATCCAACTGATTATCCGGATTGGCAATACCGGATGGCAACGATTCCAATATACGAGGAAACGAGAGACATTTTAAGTCTTGAACAATAAGCAATTCAGCTTGCTTTTTACGAACGTTTCTGATGAAACAAAACACAAATGCTTTTACTCGGCGTAAACGAGAAAGATAGGAGTACATTTTAAACATATGTACCCCGAATGCCAAATCTAGAGATGGGTGTAATGCCACTCTAGGAACTTTTGACCCAATTATGGTCGCAATATCTAAGTTACTAGATTCTTTAAAATTGTCTCTGTCACGAGACGACAATAATTTTGGCTCACAATGCCAAGATTTCGATCGAGCAAGTGTATCGGGGTTAGCTCCCCGCGAAGCTGTATCGGCAGCGTCATCATCAGCCACCCCATTATGGAAATCATGCAAAGAAAAATCCTTGGGTAAGGATTGAATATTAGAATGGACCTGAGGTCCAGAGAGATGTACATTATTAAAGGATAGCCCCGTAGAAGAGCTCGCGTTTGTATAAGCGTCACGAGTCTTGTGGGACTCACTATCATTTACCATTGCAATAGGTGGAAGGGAATATGCAATACTGCTAAGGCCCGTAGGTAACGCCTTAGGGACAGTATCTACATGAGCTGAAGTCGATGAATGCTGACCTGACGAACTAGGCGCCATCACACGAGGTATTTGAGACGTAGATGTCTCGAAAGAAGGTTGAGGTTGTGAAATAGATGAGTTTTTTGACATATTACTTTGGGAAGAATTCACTACATTGAGTAGATGGCATAAATCTGAAATAAGTTTGGAAGGTCTTTCCCCCACATGTAACCTAGAAGAACAATGTGATGCACTACCTACTTTATAATACGTAAAGGATGAGAGGACGGGCTCCCATATTATAAGTCCCATTGCCTTACAAAACAAATCATCTACAATGTTTCGATCCTCGCTATCTTCAGCGGAATCTACCAATAAGTTCTCGATTGCATCCTGTGCGCATTCATATTTATCATACTCAACCTGTAAATACTCACGACGAACTTTCAAAAGATAATCAATATCGACCAATGAAACATTTTCTGCAATCCAATTACAGTGACGAATAATTGCATTCTTGGCAGACCGTCTCTTGAATTTGAGGGTGTCCATTGTTTAGACAAAAATGGAGCAGCTAATATTTAAAACTGACAAGACAAAAAGAAAAAGATTGTGAACGAGTAAAAGTAATTGTAAATCCCTGGATTTGTCACAGAAACAAACCAAAGAGATACTTTTAATAGTCGAAAGCAGGTCTCTATAATAAGACAACTACAACCAAAATAAAAAAGAACAGTCTCCACAGACCAGTTATCTTATCAAGGAAAAGATATATCCCAACATAAAACGATTACAATCTGTTACTAATGTCCCTACAATCAGGAAAAATTAAACAAAAAAATGGTTGCAATAACCGAAAATACTTTTTCCAACCTCACAAACACTAACGAATACAAAAGAAGAAATGTCTCTACAGACTGGGTATCTTTTTTCATAAAATAAATACCCCAATGTAAATGGTTATACTAACCGTAATAAGGTCTCTAGCATAAGAAAACCCTAAACAAGTAAAAGTAAGAATGTCTTTCGGCAGACTGAGTATATGCTTAGACAAAAGAAATACTCCACTAAAAGCACTATCAAAAAATCAGTAAGAAATAGGTATAAAAACCTGAAAAGGGCTCTGCCATAAGAGCACCTTGAATAAAGTGCATAAAAAATAAATAGTCTTTCGACAGACTAGTTATCTTTTAGTATAAAAGAAGTCTCAATGTAAAATGGTTATAAAAACCTTAAAAAGGTCTCTGTAAAAAGAGCACCTTGAAAATTAATTAATGTAAAGTACAAAATCGTTTTTCTGCAGATAACTGGATATCTTTTAGTATAAAAGATATACCGTAATGTAAATGGGTATAACAACCGCAAAAAAGGCCTCTGTCAGAAGAAAACCTCGAGAAAGCAATGTAAAAAAAAAGAAATAGTCTTTCGGCAGACTAGGTATCTTTTAGTAGAAAAGAATTATATATACAATAAATGGTTATAACAACCACGAAAAGAAGGTCTCTGTCAGAAGAGCACCTGGAACAAAGAATGTAAAGAAGAAATAGTCTTTCGGCAGACTAGGTATCGTCTTTCGGCAGACGAGTAGGTATCTTTTTACATAAAACAAATACCTGACTATATAGTTATGATAACCGCAAAAAGGTATACAGTAAATAAACCTTGTACAACGTAAAAAGTAAAATGTCTTTCGGCAGACTGGGCAACTTTTCAGATAAAAGAAAACCCGACTATACTATGGTTGTGATAACCGCAATAAGGTCTCTAGCATAAGAGAACCTCGACAAAGAAATAGTCTTTCAGCAGACTAGGTATCGTCTTTCGGCAGACGACTGGGTATCTTTTCAGATAAAAGAAATACCCCAACAAATAGCTATCACAACCAACTAGGCTCCTACCATAAGGAACCCGTGAGCAAGTCAAATAAAATGGTTATCATAATTGATAAGGTCCCTACCATAAGGAAACCGTAAACAACGACATATTATCTACATAAAGGTAATGAAATTTTCTCAATCAAGTTCAATCGCGATCGCGGCACAACAGATAAAAGTTTGAAGCAAATATGACATCTATATACCAAGTAAACGTACTTGATATATGCAGCAACAAAATTATGGTGTATTGTAGCTTACCCCATAAATCACAGCACCAACCGCTATTACCAACGTCTTCATCGACGTACACCAGGAACCACAAAATTCATGCAACTTGTCTGCATCAAACCGACTTCCTCGGTCAAAGGACCGATGCAAAGTGTCTTAAGGTACTCTTAACCCAAACGCACACACATGTGTGTGGTTTGAGAGATAAAACTCGACTCTGATTTTGACCGCAATGAAGTGTCTCGACGCGCTGATCTTAACTTCAAAAACACATATTCTTATCTGGCATATGGAACTCGCCCTTATCTCGCAGATGGCTTGTCTTGGAATGTTTAGCCCTTAAAACTGCTGTGCCCTTGTACACGCAAATCTCGTTTAAATATACTACGGGGAGAATCAAAACTAACACAAAAAAGTCTGTTCATATTACAAATGTTTATATATCGTTGCGAAACTGCAACAAGTGTTGCTTTAGCTAATCAGACCAAAAACTCTTTTAGTGCTCTAAATAACCGAAACCGAATTAATTCTTCTTCGACATAAAGCGCCTTACCGCAAAAAGGTCAGGGAAGGAAGACAACGGGGGAAATCTCGCATATTGACCGACACTCCCGAAAAATATAAAATATCACAGTTAAAAAATTTAAAAGCAACTACTGTTTAAAATACTAAAAAGTAAGTATTCGGGGATTCTACACAAAAAAGTTTATCAAAAAGAAGAAAAACTTTTACTTCTCAGAAGAAAACCAAAAAGGGTTCACCATCAAATTTATAATCCGAAAATGATAACTTGTTCCTTACTAGTAAAAGCAGTGACGTAGAAAACTGGAATAACCGGATTCAAATAGAGGAAGAAGCAACACAACTGGAGAACAAGTTTGAAAATGCTGATTTAAAAACTGGTGACTTTGTATTGGTGAAAGATCAGGGGAAAAAAGGTTCCCTTGTTATATATGAAATAATACGTTGTGACGACAAACATGAACTGAAATATTTACGTCGGTATAAAGACACCAATAAGTTCTTCAATGGTGCAACTACAAGCTTTAATTTCCCCAAAGAAGATATAATTGCAAAATGACCCGTCATATAATAGCCCGGCATAAATAGCTCGTCAAGCTCAAATGTTCACATTTAAAATTAATTTAGCTTTTTTCTTTATGATAATAATTTTAAGAGTTTTGTTTGATTAAAATTTAGATTTGAAAGAAGCAGTTTATTTATGCTCGTCGAAAATGTTAACCCTATTTACAATTTAAATTTTTAGGACTTTTAAGTTGTGAAATAACTATTTTTTAGATCATTTTGGTAAGTGAATTAATGGTCCATGGTACAATATTAAGAGGTTCAAGGTACAAGACCAAATTGTAACTTGGGTATCCTACACAAAATTAAAAATAACTAAATTTATCTCTTAAAAATATTTCTTTAAAACTTTTAAATACATTGTTGATTAAGAGTCATGTTGCTAATTTGCTATCCTAAATCTCAATACGTTAAACAGTGAAATGGTTACAAGTCATTAAAAAAGTATTCCAAGGTACACACTCTCCCCTATTACGTTTCCAAACAAAAAACGCTTAATACTCATACTGTCCCTGGTGTATCAAACTTTTAACCAATACACTATCTCTAATCTGTCTGTCGAGTAGTTTTTCTAGAGCCTTCAGCATAAATGGAATCAGACTTATCGGCATCACAGACTTTTTCCTGTCCGGAGTATCAAGTACTAGTTTTAAATTGTTATTGCACTCACAACCAGATTTGGAGTTACTAATATTTATGATAATAAATATCATATGATAAACACATGTTTCACAACACTGCGTCGAGCTTCATATAATAAAATTGTTTCCTAATATGTCTACAAATGTTTAACTATCTAAAGTGTTTATTAAAAACGCTTTGTATTATACTATTACAGTCAATCAAATTATACTATTTCCTAGAAGGTATAAAATATAATGCAGTAACTTAATAACCAATACTACATGAGCAGGTAAAGCAATAACCTGTCTTTTCAGTATTTGTAATAATTAATTGTATGCATACATTAAAGCCTTCCTATACACTATACATACTACATTCATATTTTTATTTAAAAGTTTTAGTTTTCACACTTAAAAATTATATTATTAAATAGAAATAAATGGAGACACAAACAAAGAACTATTGTTTACACAGTTTTTATGTTTTGAACTACGTGACTCAAATAACTCAATAACTATTGCCAGCAAAATAAAGCTCGCATGACTTACACTAGTTCGATTGTTATTTATTCCTGACGCCATTAACACTCAGAATTTAACTGATAAATCGCAAAAAGTTTGTGTTCTATGTTCTGAAGCAGAGATAAGATCGAAAAAAATGACACAGTCGACTCACGCACGTTTCATAGTAACGCTACTCGATGGAAATCGGAATTCGTTATAATGCCGTTGATTCGACATATTATTATAGCGAATATGTTTTTGTAAAGTTAACTTATATTACAGTGTTAATTATAAGATTTAATAATACTCATATAATAAAGGACAAATTTGTTGACATAAGAAAGAGGTTGCTACTACGATGATCGAAAATGCACTACGATCTGAAAAAAAAATCAACAAGCACTAGAGCAGTCAGCAATGTATTAAAGTGACTTACATGTAAAGTAATACAATCTGGAAGGTGAATACGACAACACAAATAGCAGAGCTAGTTACAATAAAGCTTGAAAAAAGCCGCCAAGCCTTCAAGGTTCATTGTAACATTTAAGTTTAAACTATGTTTATACTACAACTATACTTCTCTAAATCTGTTATACGTGGATTAAGTAAGTCACTGTAATCTTTCAAATACGATTACAGTACGTGAATTTTTGATTTTATGACCAATTCTTTGTAAAATTGGATAGCTTCGAGATTGTACTTACTTCACATGTAAGTAAGTCACTTTTATACATTATTAGCACTTTTTCACTCAATATGAGATGCCACTTTTTGGCTTTCTCTCTTAAAAGAACTTTTCATTTCCTTCTATGAGACGTTACTCTTGTAGATATGGACAGATGATGATTTGTAGATACAAAAAGTTTCCGCTAATATATGGAATAGTTAACATCTAGCTTGTGTTTATTTTCTTCTCTTATCTGACTGAAATCTTTAAGATATACAGTGAGGAAGGAATTTTATCCCATTCCATTGTTTTTTACTGCCTATTGATTTTGACAATAGTTGCTCAACATTTAAGCCGAACCAAGCATATTTTGTGCCCATACCATTTCTAATTCTAAATCTTCACTAATTACATATCGTAAGAGTTTTAACAATTCTGCTGTGTATTATTTCAAAAATATTTTAAGTGTGTCACTCATTAAAGATATTGTTCTGTGATCTGAGCAGAATGAATGTTGCACTTGACGTTTTGTTGAGTATTGCCACAAAGGTCGATCACAGCTATTGTCTGGGGATTGTGGCAGTCTGATATATCAGATTAAAGATTTCAACCATTACATCAATAACATCTTAATCAATAAGTTTTTTTAATTCGATGGGCACATCATCTGGTGCAGCATATTTGCTCTATTTTGTGTTTTTAATGGCATAAATGACTTCTTCTCGTAATATTGGTGGTCCGGTAATCCTCTGTGGTCAGGTGATCCTCTGTGGTTTCTTATGATAGTTCTACTCTTTCATTATTAAATAGCTTTATTGCTGAAAGAAAAGCCATTCTTTCTTCATCTGCTATTAATTCTCCATTGTTGTTATTTATAAAAAGGGGTCATTGCTTTTATTTCGAAATTCTTAAAAAAAAATGTTCCTTTCCTTTTGTATAATTTTTTATATTTTTTCTATATTTTTCTCAATGATCTTGCGATTTGTTGATCAAGAGATGCTTTTTGCAGTTCTGTTTTCCATTTGATATTTAGTGTTATCGTCCTCTTTTCCTGTCTGTAACATTTTTTTCTTTTGCATTTCTTCTCTTATTGATAGCTTGCTTGCATTTGGTATCGAACCACTCGTTTTTCATCTTTTTGCTCTGCTAGGTTTTTATAAATTTATTACAACCTTAGTAATTTTTCACCCGGTAACTATCTCTTACGGAAAGTCAATAATTCTAGATTAAAATTTAAGGGGAAAAATTATTTTTTTTTAAATTCACTCTCCTTTACCTATAACTGAAATAAAAAATTGTTTTTTAAATGTTTAGTAAACTTTAACCACCCTGATAATCTTGCACCCCTAAACCAATCTTATTTGGAAACGTTCATGCTAGCTTAATATTTAAGCCAGCCAGCGAAATTAGAAACAAATATATTTTTGAAATACCACAGTGTTCTGCTAGGTTTTAACGAATTTATTACCTCCGTAGTAATTATTCACCACTCAACTGCCTCTTATGGTAAGCCAATAATTCTGTTTTTTTTAAATTTAAGGTTAAAAATATTCTTTTACAATTTCACTCTCCCTTTACTTATAACTAAACTAAAAACTGTTCTGTTAAGTTTAGACTAAACTTTGATCACCATGATAATTTTTCACGAAAAAACCAATCTTATTTGGAAACGTTCTTGCTAGCTTAATATTTGAGCCAGCGAAATTAATAAAAATTATTTTAAAATACCACAGTGTTCTGTTAGATTTTTACGAATTTGAAGGCGATGAAAATTTATTTTTACAATTTTACTGTACTGTATCTATCAATATTTCTGTTAGTTTAAAATTTATGGCAATTTTTTTTATATTCCAATTTAGTCTACTTATATTTGATTTTGTTTTGCTACACTTTCACCACCCTGATAATTTCTCACCACTAAAGCAATTTTATTTGCAAACGTTCCCGCTAGCAAAATATTCGAACCAGCAGAATTTAAAAAATATATATTTGTGAAGTACCACAGTGTTGTGATAGGTTTTTAAACATTTATTACCACCCTATTAATTTTTCACTTCTTATTATACATATATCAAAACCACAAAATGGAAGTCAGAATAGATGGACAACTTACAAAACCTATAAAAATAGGCAGAGGAAAAAAACAAGGGAATTCATAGAGCCCCATGCTTTTCAATTTGATCATGGATAAAATCATCAAAACCGTTAACAAAGGAAGAGGATACAGAATGGGAAACAAAAAAATCAAAATACTCTGTTACGCAGACTACGCAATATTGATAGCCCAAAATGAAGATAATCTGCAAAGACTGGTCCACAGATTTAACATAGGAGCAAAAGAATTTAATATGACTATTTGATCTCAGAAAACTAAAACAATAGTAGTAAGCAGAGAACCAACCAGATGTAAAATAGAAATGATGGCATCAGTATTGAACAAGTAATGGAAATCAAATACCTGGGGATAAAACTGTCTAGCTATGGAGACCTAGACAAAGAAGTGAGAGATCAAGTACAAAAAGCAAATAGACTGGCAGGACGCCTTAATAACACTATATGGCGAAACAGACACATTGACACTAAGATGAAGTCAAGAATTTATAAAGCCAGTGTAAGATCAATAATGACATACGCCTCAGAAACAAGACCCGACACAGCCACAACGCAAAGGCTACTGGAAAAGGTAGAGATAAGAGTACTGAGAAGTATTACAGGAAATACGCTTAGAGATCGAAAGAGAAGTGAAGACATTAGAAGAAAATGTAACGTACAGTGTATAAATAAATGGACACAAAATAGAAAAAAGAATGGAATAACCACATAAGCAGAATGGAGGAGACTCGCATCGTCAAAATAGCAAGAGATAAGTCACCAATCGGCAGAAGAAGTATCGGACGACCGCTTAAAGGATGGAGTGACAACCTTTCATAGAGGTATTAATCCGTCAATGAACAAACAGAATTGCTTATAAAGAGGAAGAAGAAGAAGAAGAAAAAGAAGAAGAAGACAATTGTTTACCCCCCTATAAGAAGTCAATAATTCTGCTAGGTTGAATTTTAAACTGACAAAACAAAATTATAAAAGGTATTTTTAATAATTTTTTTGTATTGTACTTTTACTTCAACCTTTTACAACTTTTTGATACCTTCATATTTTTTGACCTAACAGACTGGGCATAAATTCCGCACTTTACGTTCTAATTTTGGGGACATAAAGTAGCACTTTCTCGTCCAGTATAAAAAATGCACGTTTTCACATTTCAAAAGTTAAAAATCAACTATAGACGTGATCGTGCGTAGATGAATGTGCACTGGTGTGTACTATTAAAAATTACTCAAAAACTATTGTACTCAGCATAAAACACACTAAGGGAAGAGGGCGGTATCAATCTCAATCTAAAATCCGATTAAGACTGCAGTCCCCACTCCTTGATTGGCGGTACACTTCGCTCGGGTTTATGAATGTACCCAATAAATACGAATCTTTTAATCTTTTAACAATAGGTGCGCAAGGTCTACTGACCCTCCTTTACAATTATGTAATTAATGTAATAGACATAATACAATTATTTCAATGAAAAAGACAGAAAAGATTTTATTTCACGTTCAAAGCGTCTATGTATCTATTGATACGTATTTCGCTTTAATAAAGCTCATCAGAATAGTTATTCATAGCCGTTCTTAACGTGAAAAATAAAATTCTCTGTCTTATTAGAAGTAACAATAACATGACTTCGTTATGGACGCAATAGCGACATCTGATAGAAAAATCGGTAAGATAGTTTCGAAACAAATTCAGATTTCTGCTTTAATCTGGAGCCTTCTAAAAATTGCAAGACATGACCAGACGATGATAAAGATGTTAAAGAAGACATGGGGAATCTAAAATTTGCATTCCACGACATGTCTATTCATCTAGGTAGAAATCCTAACGAATTTGTTTCTCGTACTCATACAGAGTAGATCCGAAGAAAATGAAAAAGACAGAAAAGATTTTATTTCACGTTCAAAGCGTCTATGTATCTATTGATACGTATTTCGCTTTAATAAAGCTCATCAGAATAGTTATTCATAGCCGTTCTTAACGTGAAAAATAAAATTCTCTGTCTTATTAGAAGTAACAATAACATGACTTCGTTATGGACGCAATAGCGACATCTGATAGAAAAATCGGTAAGATAGTTTCGAAAACAAATTCAGATTTCTGCTTTAATCTGGAGCCTTCTAAAAATTGCAAGACATGACCAGACGATGATAAAGATGTTAAAGAAGACATGGGGAATCTAAAATTTGCATTCCACGACATGTCTATTCATCTAGGCAGAAATCCTAACGAATTTGTTTCTCGTACTCATACAGAGTAGATCCGAAGAAAATGAAAAAGACAGAAAAGATTTTATTTCACGTTCAAAGCGTCTATGTATCTATTGATACGTATTTCGCTTTAATAAAGCTCATCAGAATAGTTATTCATAGCCGTTCTTAACGTGAAAAATAAAATTCTCTGTCTTATTAGAAGTAACAATAACATGACTTCGTTATGGACGCAATAGCGACATCTGATAGAAAAATCGGTAAGATAGTTTCGAAACAAATTCAGATTTCTGCTTTAATCTGGAGCCTTCTAAAAATTGCAAGACATGACCAGACGATGATAAAGATGTTAAAGAAGACATGGAGAATCTAAAATTTGCATTCCACGACATGTCTATTCATCTAGGCAGAAATCCTAACGAATTTGTTTCTCGTACTCATACAGAGTAGATCCGAAGAAAATGAAAAAGACAGAAAAGATTTTATTTCACGTTCAAAGCGTCTATGTATCTATTGATACGTATTTCGCTTTAATAAAGCTCATCAGAATAGTTATTCATAGCCGTTCTTAACGTGAAAAATAAAATTCTCTGTCTTATTAGAAGTAACAATAACATGACTTCGTTATGGACGCAATAGCGACATCTGATAGAAAAATCGGTAAGATAGTTTCGAAACAAATTCAGATTTCTGCTTTAATCTGGAGCCTTCTAAAAATTGCAAGACATGACCAGACGATGATAAAGATGTTAAAGAAGACATGGGGAATCTAAAATTTGCATTCCACGACATGTCTATTCATCTAGGCAGAAATCCTAACGAATTTGTTTCTCGTACTCATACAGAGTAGATCCGAAGAAAATGAAAAAGACAGAAAAGATTTTATTTCACGTTCAAAGCGTCTATGTATCTATTGATACGTATTTCGCTTTAATAAAGCTCATCAGAATAGTTATTCATAGCCGTTCTTAACGTGAAAAATAAAATTCTCTGTCTTATTAGAAGTAACAATAACATGACTTCGTTATGGACGCAATAGCGACATCTGATAGAAAAATCGGTAAGATAGTTTCGAAACAAATTCAGATTTCTGCTTTAATCTGGAGAAATCTGAATTTGTTTCGAAACTATCTTACCGATTTTTTACAATTATTTCAATTTGAATATTTCTTACCTGGTAATTATTCTGTGGAATATAACAATTCCATTGTATTTACTAAAACTCAACTTGATTTCAGTTATTTTATATACTCACTACAACAGTTAAAATTTATAATTTTTGTAATAAAGTATTTTCATATTATCAATATTTAAACATTTAAAATATAAATATTAGTTAGCAGAGAGTAACATTTCAGAATGTTTTTAATTAGGGTAGTTACGAAAACAATGACTCTGGTAAAAATATAGTAAAAATCTAGCAGAGCACTTTTGTATTTCCAAAAATATTTTGCATTTAGCTATCGTGAATGCGTAGCTTGTTGAATGTTTCCCATTAACTGTGGCTCAAGGGTCAAAAATTATGAGGGTGGATAAAATTCAGTAAAAACCTGGCAACAATTTATACTCTCAGTTACAAGAGGAGTGCAGTAAAATTATTGTAAAAATAAATTTTTTATCACCTTAAATATTTACCCAACAGAATTATCGACATCTCGTAAGGAGTAGCTGGGGGGGGGGGGGGGGAGAAATTACTATTGTGGTAATAGTAATAAATTACTAGCAGAGCACTGTGGTATATCATAAATATTATTTTTGGAATTGTACTAGTTTTTACCCTAAGCCTGCCAAATCGGTCCCTATGCCATCGGCAAAAAGTTTTTTTTCTGAATTCTGCTAGCTTGAACCTTAAGCCAGCAGAATTGCTCCCATTAAAGGTGGTTTGGTGGTGAAAAATTATTAGGGTGGTAATAAATTGGTGAAAAATGGGTGAAAAAACCTTACGTAGGTTAAATTGGATTCCGCTCATTTGTCCCTGCTAGCTAAAGGTACCTAGTTATTAAGCCGTAACGGAAACATTTTTGGAATTAAATGAAGGTAATTTTTATATGAGTATATATCTCTGACTATATTTGTATTTTCTTTAATAAAAATCCAAAATTAAAATAATAATTTAAGAAACGGAAGATATATCATGGAGGATTTTATCTTATCCTTCTCGTCAAAAGCGTCATTTTTATTATGCATGTACACCTACTAATTATTTTTGTATTGTTTGCATTGGCTATTGAAATGATGTGAAATAATTGTAACATTCTTGCTTTGGTTATTTTTAATGATATGTATGTAGTACTTTTTATTTTTTTTTTGATAATAGTTCAGTAATTCAAGTTTGTAGTGGTAACAAGACATTTATTTTCATTTTAAAACATAAACAGTTATTACCGTCATAACTTTTTGACAAAGTGCCACCCCTCCTTCATGCTTATTGAACTAAAACAAAACTTGAATTTGAACTTGCGTGGATTGTTCGGAGAAATACATTTCTCAATGAAGGAGTCCCCACCAGCAGCGATTGTCTCCACAGCCCTCCCCGAAAGTAGGCGGCTGGCGCGAACCTCGAAGCGAATTGATTTCTCAAAGTCATTAGCGTAAGTGAAGTTTAAACCCGGCGCCTACGCCATAATGTCTCAATCCGCTAAAACAACAGTGACAGGTGTATGATTGATTTACTTTGGCTTCATTAATTTCTTTAACGGAATCGCTAAAATGTGTTTCGCGCTGCCTTCATAACCACATGAACAGAATGTTAGTTAGTTAAAACAACTTTAAACGCAAGATTTTTGTCTGCTGACTTTAGAATGATTAGATATCAAATATAATATTAAAATCGATATGTTATTATCTAAGCTCTAAACTTTTATAAATTCTCAATATAATAAACGTATACTGATCTTACCATAACACTTATCGACCACTAACTAGCCTTACTATCGATAATGTAAACACCGGCCAGACTAGTGTACACAAAATAATTCCAATAAGAGGTACTAAAAGTGTCTTCAATACATCTTAGCTACAAAAAGCTCCTCTTTAAAAATATATTTTGTATATTTATTCCAGCACAAAGGACAGAAAATAATAATTATTAAATTGTTTTTCGTTTATTTGCCATATATAACTAGGCATAGCTAATGATAAGAAATAATCATGAAATTGCGATAGTATGCTGGTGTTTATCATCATCATCATCATCATCATCATTCTCAGCGTATTTTACCGATTATGATGCAGCACCCAACACAGTCGTTCTTTATTGCTGCCCACGATTGTCCAATTTTCGCTTGTCTGTTCCATGTTGTACCGGCTTGTTTCCGTCATAGTCCCATCTTAAATGTACTACAGTCTCATTCTAGAGGACCATCTATTGTCAGTTCTTCTTGCTAAGCTGCCAGTTTTCAAACGTATCTGCTGGAGAATTTCTCCTTGCTGAAACGCCTTGATGGAAGAAAAAAAAAACTCTTTTTCACATCTATTCTAATACCAAATGATTATACATTTTCAATAATAAAAACGCCTTTTAAAACAGACTGTTCTGAAGCTAGTTTCTTGTAGCATCTTAATACAATTTACTATTTTTGTTGGGAATAAGCCACAATTTTAATTTAAAATTCAAAGTTTAAAATTTAAATTTCAAAATTTAAAACTCAGTCAAAGTTTATTTGACGTTTCAGACTGATGAAGATTTTATTATATTCGAGCATATATTTCAAACGTCATGGTCAATTGTATACTAAAATCAAAACTTTTATTTTAATGTACTGTATATACAGGGTGTCCAGAAACTCTTCTGACAAACGAAGTACAGATTGCTCAGATAATTGTAAGACAATTTAACCCAATTCACGCTTTCCAAAGGAGCTAGAGCTCTTTGAAGATGGCGCATAACTCTTTTGTTTTTAACTTTTAAGCATTCTTGGTACTAGATTATAAGATTTTCAGGTACTCTAGTACTAAAAGGTACTCTTATTTTAAGTCAGTAGGATACACCACTTTCGAGAAAAATCAATTTGAAAATTTTTCGTTTTTATGTCATGAAAGTTACATTATTATTTTTTGCACTAGTTGGCTGTGAACTGTCAATAGTAGTATAACCTACGTTTTTTATTGTCAAATTGTTGTCAGTTCGTGAAGTTTGTCTTTTAGTTTTTACTTTGTGGTATTCAAACACAACAAATTCAATTTAACAAAAATGGTTTTTACTAATACGAATACGCTGATATATATTTAGTTTATTGCAAAATTAGGTGTAACGCATGATCAGTAACGTAGATAAGCTGAAAATTTTTCCCGATTGAAAGAAAAAAGTTAAGAAAAATTTATAAATTAGCGTTTGAAGACTATCTGCCATGTATCCCACAATTTCAAAAGATTCCGCGGGAAATATCTTACATAACGAAATTTTATATCCTTTTCATTTAACACAGACACAAGCACTGATACGAGGAGATTTTGCTGCTCGTGAAGAAGTCGCTGTATGGTTACAAAATCAGAAAAATCAAAATGAAAATTTTTTCATAGAAACATTTTGATTCAAGATTCATTTTGTTTTGCGACGAAGCTACATTTACAAAAAATGGAATTTTTAATTAATATAATGCACATTATTATTCGATTTCTTTTACCTCTTTTTCCTTCAACTTCTGACCGCTCTATCCTTTATCCCACATAGTTTTTCTTTCTACGTCTGACGTGACCATATCACTGCAGTCTTTGGCCTTGAACCTTTTTTAAGACTGTAGGCATCCCGGTTTTTTCTCTATCACTTTATTTCTATCACTGCCCTTCTTGTCTTACCCAGCTTCCACTGTAATATTTTCATTTGAGCTACCCCATCTTATTTTCGTGAATCTTCTTTACAGGCCACACTTCACCGCCGTACACCAACGCATGCTTTACCACACCCTTGTATATATTTCCTTTCAGCCCTTCTCCGATTTTTCGGAGAGGGGCTTTCACAGAGCATTCTGCTCATTCCCTTCCAACCAGCCAGTATGCTATGGTCAATTTCTCGATCTAGTATTCAATTTTTCGCCATAAAGTTAAGTTATTCAAATTTTCCCATTCGTTCGAGCTCTTCTCCAATTAATTCGATGTCCTCAGCCATTCTTGTTCTCTCTTCAATAGCCCTTCTCCAATACTCCAACATCTCCTCCAACATTTCTTTGTTTTCCTCCTAACTAACACGAAATCATCGGCAAAGAGCATTACCCAATGAGCCCCTTCCCTTACTTTCTCTTCAGTATATCCATAACAAGATTAAGTAGGTAGGGACTCAGTCAAGAGCCTTAATGCAAAACAACCGGCACTGGAAAACTTTCAGTTAATCCGACACAATGCACTAGGCTATGCTGAAACACTATGCCTAGGAGGCCCTTTACCAGATGATTTTCCTACAACTTCCTCTGTCAGTCGTAACATAACTTTTCTTTTGGCTGTCCACCAGTCACTTCCGTATATTTTTCCTTAAACTGTTCCAGTGCTATACTCTTAAAGGCTTTTGCCAAATCCTTATCCTCTAACGGGGGCACATAATGTTCCAAGCTCTTAAAAATATACAGGATACTTACTAGGTCAAAAATTAACTATGCTTCAATAGTTTATTCCTTTACCAAGGAGTCTATATTGAAACAATTAGATAATATCCGCAACACAGTTTTAAGGCGTACTCATGGAGCATATAGAACAAGCTCAGTGGAAAGCTTATACGTTGACTCCCACGAACATCTTTTGGACACTTTTTAAGCTTAAGTTGTGCGACGCAGATAGCAAAAAATTCAATATATCTCCCACCTTTACTAAAAGTATCTCTCATTACCGAAAAAACTTTTTATTAATTCTTCATAAAAACCGTCAGATTTTTCTACAAAATTCATAGTGCAAAAATTTTATAGCAATAGAGCAACATTTATACGAAATACAAATTATTCCGAAAGAAGTTGAGTTCGTTTGGATGCCATCGGATACCATATCGACTTTCGAAAATGAAAAAGCAAGCAGGGCAGCCAAATGAGCTTGCTTGTCTTATGGCAATGAGAAATTAAAAATACCACCCCTGCCTTGAAATTTTCTATTAGAAATTACTTAAGAAAATAATGGTTTGAGAGATGAAAATCACAAACTCACAACAAATTCTAACAAACGACAAATATCTACAGGAGTACGAAGGCAACTTATCAAAAGAGTAAAACTCATACTACACGGACTAAGAATAGAATATACCAAACTGACCCATAAACACCTTGTAAGAAAAGAACCTGCGAGTGAGTGCTACACTTGGAAAACCACCAAACGCCAAACACGGCTACTCACATTATAAGAAATATTCCATTCTATAACTGGCTATCTGATATGTTGTCGGTTGTCGGGGAATATTGTGGATGTTCTTCCTCCTTAAGTTCATTTCATCAAAGTATTCCTTACCTTTCGAAGGATTGCTGCAGATCTAAAGATTACAGGGCAAACGAACTTAACGATCCAATATCAAAAAAGCGGGGGTCTGGTTAGCAGTTTCGATCAGAGCCGATGTATAAACCCCCAGGAAAAAATTAAAGAATTGCTCACAATATTTTTGATGTTGAGATACCAGTTTGGAAAGATGTATCATTCTCTCGACCACTCCATCTGACACAGATACAATGGTAGCTTTCTGAATATATTGGCACCAGCCAAGGTACAAACATTTTGCCGATTCGAAATTTCTTAATGGATTTCTAAGGAACACCAAAACAAATAAATGTTTTGCTTAGTATATCTGCAACCACAGAAGCCTCCTGCAACCTGTTTGATATTGTCACATGTCTCAGTTTATTTTGTAAAAACATTGACACCAGAATATATTAATTTATTTTCAACATCCACTTTTGGGAATTGTCCTGCAATATTAACGGCTACTATCCCCATAGAAATAATTTTACAGTTTCAGGGATACTTTAAACTGGGCTGGCTGTACATAATTAGTATTTTCACTTCAGTTGTATGTACAATTAGCTTAAATTCCCTACAGATCATCTTCCAGTATCAGACAAATTCCATTGACTCCAATAGGCTTTAATTCAACAGTAATAAAAATGACATGCTACGGGCGTTCGGCACGATTAATACCTCAAAATGTTTATCCATTAACATTTTCGTCGTCCTTTTCATCGTTTACCGTCCAGTCAGATGGAAAATATAATGTCTTTATAATATTTATTGTTATCGCCAAATTTATGTATTTTACATGTAAAACATCCCAGTTTCAGATTTTCCAACCGTAAAAAATTGTGCGTTGCGATAAGTAATTCACGAAGTTAATTAAAGGTTATTATTTTTTCTTGAACTCTAGGTTGAAGTAGACTTAAGTGGATTAAAATATTTCCTTAAGAGAATTAAAAGAGAAAAGTAGTGCTCATAAAGAAAAGTTCGTAAAACAAATATAAAATGACAATCACTATGAGTATATTTTGAAAGATCTATTATTTTTTATAAGATATCGTAATCTACTGACCCTAAGAAAAGACTAAGTGCTGTTATTTTGACAAATTAACCAAGTTTTTTGTTTAGGTGTGTAACCTTAACGGATCTATTATGTCATGATTTAGTATAGTGGTAGCGTTACAACCTTAAACACTATTTAGAGTGTTGATCCTTATTTACGACTTTAATCCAGCACCATCACAACATTATTGCCGTCTGAAAATAAATAAATGAATAAATAAATAAACAAGATCTATCGACCGGCATAAATCTTGAAATTCCAAAGCCCTTTGGATTCACCGCGATCACGAATGATCGTTCTTTTTTCGCTCCTCTTCTGCGCTCCTTTTGTTGTTTTTCTTATTCTCGTAAGCATCGCGTGTAGTTTTATTTTTAATTTTCTACCGGTTGTCCCATAAATTTGTTCAGCAACTTACGGCGGGGAATAATAATTAAGATGTTACACTGTAACTGGGAACTATACGTCTTTGTTAATTGGATAATGGCGATTCTCTAATGTTTCCGGCGACCTGAACAGCAGCGGCGCTCGTGCAACAACTCCATAGGGGTTGCTAGTTCCAAATTAAGTAGAGTAGAAATGTCTTAGTCACGAAATGTAATATATTTTATAATATTAACTAAGATACCAAATGGTATAAGATAACGAAATATAAAGTTAGCAGGACTTTAATTTAATATTTTTGTTGGGAATAACCACAATTTTACTTTCAAATAAGTTTATTTGACATTTAGATTTCCACTTGGGAAATCATTCTGAAAATACAAAACATTAATAAATTAAACAAATTAATGTTTTGTAGTAGAAAATTCTTCTAAAAATTTAATTTTATCTGACTCATTTATATTGACAATTCAGACAAAAATTATACATTTTAAAGTAGCTGACTTTTTAAAATGATATTGTCAATATTTTTGAGTTGCATTCCTGGGATGTCTTTATTATATATAAAATCAACTTAAGAATACCCATCAGAAAAATCATAGCATGTGATTTGTCTTTAAAAATACAACCAAGTGCAATGATAACAGTAAAATTCTCCTAATAATGATCCCATAGTAAATCATGAGAAAAAACCTTACCATATAAAAATATTATCGGGAAAATAAATTTAACATTTCAGCAACATTCAAAGCAAACTAAACTTAACAATAAACCAGAAAGAACAAAGAATTGTATTTATAAAATACCTTGTGAATACAAACATTTTTATTTACGTGAAACATCACGACCAATCAATATTAGAATAAGTGAACATCAATCTTATATCAAAAATAGAAAATTTGATAGATCTTAAATGTGTAAAAATGTGTAAACTCATGGGAAAATGAATATAGAGTTCAATGGAAAGATTTATGTATAACCCTGAAAGAAACAGATGATAAGAATAGAAAAATCAAAAAAGCTGCTCTTTTTTGTGTCAACAATTCATCGGCAGAATGCAATAGGACCTGATTACCCATATTAAAAGAGGAAATCAATAAAAAGAAAATACCACTATTAATAAATCAACAGCATATCAAGGATATATCATTTATATTTTAAAATAACATACATATAAAATCAGAGTTTGGTGTTAACATTAAAATAAAAAAACTTCAAAAAACACATACTTCAATAAAGTCGTTTCAGGAACGCAACTCGACAATATTATTTTCAAGTCATGATTTTAAAGTCATGACTTTAAAATGTATAATATATGTCTGAATTGTCAATAAGAATGAGTCAGATAAAATTAAATTATTAGAAGAATTTTCTAACAAGTGGATAACAAAAAAAAATTATTTAATTTATTATTGATTTGTATTTTAAGAACGACTTCCGAAGTGGAAATTGAAACGTCATATAAACTTACATTAAAGTTAAATTGTGGCTTATTTCTCACACAAATAGTAAATTATGTATAAATATAGTTTTAATCTTATTCTTGTGATCTGTCGTGAGCTTCTATCAAATTATGTCTTTCTGTTTACCTTGACATATCTCGTATAATGGCGTCATCATGCACCCAATTATTTTACGACTGTCAAATAATTTGATGTATACCATCCGTATTTCAATACTTCCGTCGCTCTTTTGTTTTCACTAGTTTTTCAACGTGTAGAGCCATCATATACATAATTAAATTATTATATATTAATTCCTGTGTTTGAGAGTATAGTCGATTTTCATGAAAGTTCCAAAGAGATATTTCTTAGTGTTTAATGTATAGTTACGATAAATGTGAGTCATACCGGATCCCCGCTTATACCTGCTATTGGAAGTTTCGAGATGAGGATCGAATAATACCGTTGACGTTCCGACCGAAGGTCTAAGAAGCGGGCAGAAATTTCTGGATTAACAACTCAGGCATAAAACGGACGATTGGAGATTTAAAAGGACAGTCAAAAAAAAGTGGTGTAACCGGTGTGAATGTTTTAAATAAATTATATAAGTGTAAATAAATTAATATTTAAGTGCTTTCTATGTAAATTAAATAAATAAATGTATGTAAATAAACTCATGAAGTGTTGTAAAGTTTAGAACTTTTTTTTAATAAATAAAGTCAATAAATTAAATAAATTTATAACGACAGTTCAGTATTTTCATAGGCACAATGGAGAGGTTATTAATCAAAAAGGTTTAAAAACGCGAAAAAACCAGACTACAAACATCTAAATCTAAAATTGTCATTTGAAGATGAGTTACTACTACAGAAAAAGTAGTACTTAACTTTGTAAAAGAAGTAACAGCTTCCCGTGTCTAGGATCAGTTTGTTCTGTCCGTGATCAATTGGAATCTATATTTCCGAAGAACGACGAATTTCTGTTACATTTAGCTAACTATGCCAAGTCTGTCTTTAGATCTTGAGCCATTTCGCTTTTGTTAGCTAGGCAATTATGTTTAGCATAAAACAGGTGCTAAATGAACCGTTAGAGCTACCGTAGAGTTCCAATGTTACTCAAATTAGAAATGAAATCGGAAAAACAATATTTAACTGTTAAAGCATATACAAATTAATAGATAAATAAATTTTCTTTTAAAGCTTTTAAATTCATCTGTTATGTCAAGCAAAGTCTAAATTTGTAAAAAAATTCAATGTGATGTAAATTTGAAAGTACATTAGAAATAAGCACTTAAATGACCATTTAGTATATTACCAAATATTTTGTGTATTTTATTATTATTCCTCTATAATTTCTACATTCCAATTGGTCAACCTTCTTGTGTAGAGGAAAACAATTCCGGTATACTACCTTTCTGAATTTTATTCCTCACTCCTGACTATCATTTTGTTTATCCAGCCAGTGGGACTATCACCACCATATTTTAAATTTTAAATTTTTTGCGGGTATGCTATGACTTCTACCATATTTATTATTGCTATTTTGCAATACATTATATATATTGTTATTTTTAGGCGCTTTATTGCATCTCGTATTTCTTTTATTGAAGACAAGTTCTAAGTTTCTATTGGTTTGAATTATTTTCGTTTATTATTAATGGTTTTACAGAATATCCTTGTTTGGTTTTAAGTTTTTATATACTTAAGTTATAGTATATCAGTATACCATATTCAAAAGTTCGCTTTTTCTTCGGTGTAAGTACTTCAAAGTACTTCAAAAGTACTTATATCGTAAGATTGTTATATGGCTGCTTTTTATTGTGCCAGACTTTGCATAATTTTATATAAATCGTTATTTTTTCTGGTAATGTCCTTACATCTGCATCGTACCAGGTATTCTATTATTACACAGTAAATAAATTGCAATGTTAGCTAGTTGTTAGACCGTCATTGGTTATGCTTTTTGAAATGTTTAAGATCTTTGAGGGTTTAATGTCTTAGATCTCACTTAGATCAATCGATTATCTAGGTAGAGATTTGAATTAATATTGTTAGATTATTATTTGAGATTCATCTATTTATATGATTTTATTTGTTTGAAAAATATGTGCTTATGTATACGACCATGTTGTCGGTTCCTATTGGAATTAGTGTCATTAGGGAGATCATATTTACCGATATAGGGCAGCTATTTTTCTTGCTTTCTGATTTCTGCATTCAAGTCTTCGATTATTATCTTGATGTAGTTTCTGGGACAGTTATCAGATGAGGTTTCTATTTTAACACAATTGGTCTTAGTTTTTCACAGTTGGAGTGTGTGTATTCAAAATACTTGCCGCTGATTTTTAAGAATCTCGTTCGTGGATTGGTTTAAAGTCTGTGGTCATAAGCTTGATGTTTTTGTTGATAATAAAAGCATTTTTCAAATAAATAATAATACATTATACACAATAATAGGAACAATAAAATTTAGTTTAAGATAATTTAAATCAGAAATAAAATCCGCAAAGAAGTGATATGTTTAATATTGAAATATATACAAACCAAACTATAACTGATTTTAAAGCTGAAATTGTCTTATGTGATATAAAAGTAAACATTTCTCTCTGATTAACGAAAAAAGATTGGAGCAGGAGCAGATCGTAAATCTGAATGGGTACCTGGAGATTGTATAGAAACGAGAGCGCAGCGGGAATCTAATCGCACCATTTCCTTTTAGAATGTGACCTACTGCTACTGTTATAAAATCTGACTTGATCTGTTGACCATACGTTGCAATTTTTTCTGATAAGTTAAGATAATTTGTAATTTGTAAATTTTTTGAATTTATCATTCTCATGTTATAAAAATAACAAGTTGATAAGGTTTTAAAATTGTTTTCTTGTGGCATATATAAATAAAATATTATTTCATGAAATTATACCACGGTTTATGCGTTTAATGAGTACAGGGTATATTCACATAACCGAAATACATACCCTCGGTCGATGACATCGGTTCCAGGTACCAATATGTGCCCAAAATTAGCGAAGGTTTTAAGTTTTACAATTTATTGTTAAAGAAACATGCACATAATATTACAGGATACATTATCATGGAAATACTAGTGTAGTCTGAACACACTCTTTACACAACATTTTGTAGGCATATGCATAAGCATACATAAATCAAGACAAGAAAACTTGACTTACAAGATCCACAAAAATATTTAGTTTTCTGTTTTGTATGTCTGTGCATACCGAACATGTATGGCTCTTCACTTCGCAATTTTAGGAGTTTCTTTATGCTAGTTCTAATAGATCTCGGTAGTTGTTGATCAGTGTTTCTTCTCCTTAAGTCCTGAGAACAATTCCAAGATTTGCAAGAAACTTTTTTCTCGTTAGACATGTCATTCGTATTGCACTTATATATGAAAAAATACGTTTATAATAACGAATTTAGCGTTATTGGCTTGCTAATAGACATTTCACACGCATCATAGGACCATTAGTATAAAAACCGGAATATAGGTTATTGATTATGTACTTTCGAAAGGAACTACAACGTTAAAGGGGTTTTATCATTTTATATGGTCAATGGATCCCCAAATATGAAAAAACCTCTGAGTACTCCCATTTACAAGGGTGCGTTTTTGACAAAGGGGTGAATTTGTTTAACTTGTGTGAACTAGAGTGCATTTGGGTAAATTATATACAGTTTTCGTAGATAAATATCTATAAAAAAAGTTGTTCAAAATTAAATTTCCTATCAAAATGTCACCTTTTAAAGTTAAAAATATATATTTTTTAAATAATATATTCAAAAAACGAAGCGAAACAACTTTTTTGCTCCATAACTAAAAAGACATTTAGTGGAATTCATAAGAATTCACGATGTTCAAAATAAGGTTTTTCAAATTTCGTCAATCACACCATTTTTGAGCAATTTTTTGGCAAAAGTTGTTTTATAACTCGTTTTTGCGCAGTTTAACGTATATTCAATTAAATAGGAAGAAAAAATAATTACCTTTAAAAAGGTCTACTGCAAAAGACTCTAGGACTAATTTTTAAGCAAGATCAGTTTTCTACTTTGACCGATTTGTGTTATCTACGGCAGAATGCAAAAATTGCGTACAAAAGGTGCACTCTTTATCTTTAAAACACATTTTATATTTTATTGATAGGACACTGATCAAGATTTATCGAATTTTTACCGTCGAGTCGATATAAATTTTATATCGATATATTTATATTAGAGAACAGTTCTGTTCTCTATGTATCAGAGTTAAAACACACTATCAAAAGATGTCATGAAATAAACTTTTAGTGTAAACACATTTCATTGTCGAAGACTCCCTCAATACAGGTCACAAATTTGACTATACGGATGTAAAAATCCTACAAACATCAACTAATTATAAAAACAGGCTGTTTCTGGAAATGTGTTATATTACCTACTAAAACACAAAATGTAATAAATTACAAAACAGATACGAATCAGCTAAGCAGCATCTACAGTAATATTCTGCAATTTATTTAAATCAATATTAATTTACGATATATCTGCTACCTTATTTTTTATATATAAAAATTTCAGAAAAATCGTCTAATCGACTATACACTTTTTGTTGTTTTATATGTATATTAACTTATTTTGAAAATTGTCAGTCTAATTGTCAAGTGTCAAAGTAATGTTAATCATATCTCTTTTTTTGTGAACAATTCTACCTCTGTAAGTACATATTTATGTAATTTTATCGTAATGTCGCTTATCTCTTTGTTTTAATAAATTTGTAGAGCACTTCTGATGAAGCGATAATATTGGCGAAATATTAAGTTGCTAAAAAACAGAATTGTTTTAATTCCAGACCGATAGAACCTGACATATACCAAATAAAATATATATATATATATATATATATACATCGCTTTCAAAACTTCTTTCCATACCTAGTGCCCATATATCAGTCCATCTAAATATTTCCATACAGCTTGCACTTCCAGCTTTCCTCCCTGGGTTATTTCTTTCCTGTATGATATTGTGTACGGTTCTTTTTTTGTGATGATCATTCCCAAGTACTTATACGTATTACAGTATTTAATTGTTTCCCCATTTTCCAAGAGAGGGTCCTGTTGTTTTTCACCAATACGCTTATACTTAATATTCCTTATGTTAATTTCCGGTTCCCATTTTGCGTATTCCTTTCGTTGGTCGTAAGTTGGTCGTCTGCACTTTATAATATATGTATATAGTATTGTTATCGGTAGTCCAATTTTACATTTGCGTTTCCAAATTTTCTAAGTTTGTTCCAAATATGTTTTACATAACGTTGAAGAGAGACAAGCCTTACTTTATAACCATACTAATTTGGAATCTTTCTGACTTCGATATTGAATTTCCAGTCTTCACCCTTGCTTTGGATTCATTACATAGTTGTTTCGTCTCTTAAATTAAACTTGTGGTTATGTAGATGTTCTCCAAGGCTTCTCGTAGGTTTTTTAAAGTATGTTATCATAAGCTTTTCTAAAGTCTACATATAATATATGTATCTCTTGGCTGACGGCCATTTTCTTTTCAATAATCCAGATTGTTTTTCTTTTTCATGTATTTGTATTCTCCTTCTATTCTGTATTTTACGAGTTATTCATATATATTCTGCTAATCGAGTTTATCATCGGAATGCCCCTGTAAGTGTTAAATGCGGCAAGTCAGCCTTTTTTATACATAGTAGATATAAAGGATGGTTTCCATTCTTCTTGTATATCTGTTCCATTAATGCAGTCCGGGAATAGTTTGGCTAGATTTTGTTGTGCAGTTATTTAATTTAATTAGCTCAGTTGTGTTGTTACTTGGACTTTGTTTTTTAACAGTTTGCATATTGTTTTTACTTCTTCCACAGCTATTCGTATAAATGATGCTAATATATCTATATTTTGGTTGTCGTTGTTATTTTTAAATTCTGGTCTATCCCCATTTAGAAGTCTTTAAAAGTAATTGTCCCATTTGTCATGTGTAATTGCTGTTATTATGTATATTTTTCCGTCCTGGCGTAATTTTGAAATTTTACAACTTTCAGTATTCTTACGTCCACCACAAAAATTAATATGTGTTGATCAGAAAAAAGATACATTTTTAAATTACACCGTTTTTAAAAAGCTATTATTCGTTACTTTTTAACTAAAAACAGTTTTTTATTATTTAAAAGACAGTCACTTTCTCGCAATTCAAATAATTGCATACCTTACTTAGTTTACATTATTGTTCAGACTATTTTATGTATACATAACAAAGTAATGATGTCTCGTTGAAGAGTCTTTATTACGGCGCTGCACACTGCCGTCTTGACGACCGGGACGTCAAAAGACGCCGGTGTCTGAATCGAAGAAAAAGTGATAAAAATAAAAACGAAGCTTCACCGTAGGGAATGCCTCCCTTTTATACAAATAATGCAATTTTTATAACGCCCTTCGAGGGCACATGTCGAATGGTTTCTGCAACGTTGCCGACGTTTGTACGTCAAAGTTTTCATTGGGCCTTGTTAAAAATTAACAAAATAAAGTATATAGTTTATAACTATGGTTGGTATATTTATTAAGAAATACATAATAGATTGAATAGTTTAAATGAATAATAAAATATAGAACAACTCAAAAATCAGTTAAATCGATCAATCAAAACCAACTGGTACTAAGACATAATTTGCTACTAATTTGTTTCTTTAAGAAAAAATGTTTAACAAGTCTACTTACAATCATGTGGCATAAAAATATAAAAGTTCTTATAAATTTCTATAAGCTCAAAGTCAGCTCATTTTCAATCTATTTTTTAATAACTAATTGAATAAAATGTTTTAGAATCGATTTCGATTTAAAAATACCTTTAGAGTGACTGTATCGGCAAGTACAGTTGTTTAAATAATCACTCTCCGGGAGAAACAAACTGAAAAACTGATAAACTATTTGGTCGATCTATTTGAAACTTAGCACACTTTAATAACTTAATAATTGCTACATTTTTGTTTAGTTATAATATATGTCATTATGCAAAAAATAAAGCCATTAACATTTTTATAAATTACTCCAAAATTAAGGGTTTTTTACAATTACCTTAGCGAATTGTTTATTTTTTTTAATTTAGAGTTTTGCAAATTGAAGAACTTTTTATGACCTACAATTTTTATTTGAACCATTTTTCTCTAACAAAAATCTAACATTCTTATACAATTTGAAAATTGTAGATTCTTTAGTCACCTTTCGGACTCCAAATCATAAACCGATTTTTATATCTTAGTTGCAAAGATTAAAATGACAGTTGATCAGTAATATGTGTAGTAATGCACATATTACTGTTTCATATCACGTATCATGTATCATTGTTTCATTACTTATATGGTTTTGCAAAAAAAAACAAAAATATATGGACTTTCATTCGCTTTCTTTCGCAGAAACGGCTGAGGAGAAATAGACAACACATCATTTTCTTTTTTAAAATGAAGGGTTTATTTTAAGTGTTTGTATCACTTTCTTAAAACCGAAAGAAAAACAAAAAAAAAAGAAAACACGAACTTGATCCTTTCTTCAAAGCCAACTGGTAATCTGTCGATATAGCGCTTTGCCAGAAAATCCAACTTTCTCATTCTTGCTCACGGCCGCTTATATCCAGACTATCCAGAACTTCTCCAGGATTATGTTTGACTTTCGGCCCTATGAAATCGGTATATGGACAGAAGCGTAGCTCAGATAGGGTTTCTAATAATATTTGAAAAAATACTTTTTATTTAAAGTTTTCTACTTGGTATATAATACCTATTTTAGTTCCGCTGCAAATAAAAATTACAGAGAAATATACAATAAAGTAAAAAATGTAGATGACGAATAAGATTTATATGTTTCAAATATCGTTGTGTGGTCATAATATCTATACTATATTCAATAAAAAATTAAATCCTTAACTTTTGTCTTGCTTGTCTTCTCCTTCATTCCAGAATTAAGCCGTTTGTTTTCTGTTCCAATATCAAAATATACTTTTTAAGGTTACTACACTTCTCCTTTCTTTCGGTTTGTAATTTAGTTTTTGTTTAGTTAGTCAATTTTTTGTATACTCTTTATTGTTTCCATTTAGTTCTGTACTCTGTTTCTCTTTAGTCAAGTAGATATCCAGTTCTTGTTTTACGTCTTCATTTCACTGTATATCAAATTTTGTAATGCCTTTCATTCTTTTGGGAAGTCTTATTTCATTAGCTTGGATCACCTTGTTTTATTACCCAAATTTTATATCCATATAACAGGGTAGGTGTGGCCAAAATCTTATAAAGCTTTTGTTTATCTATCTTGATTAATTTGAATACCTATCCGTATTAGTAGACAGAGTGATAAATAAAGAGGTATTAAAAGGAAAAATACAGTTACGATTTGAGGTATTACTTTACAGCTATTAGGTTAAAAAAAAACAACTCAAAGCAGCAAAAACCGTAAAAATACAAAAAAATCGGAGTATTTTACCTATGTCATGCGACACAAAACATGTTATGGTGTTCTATATCTTAATATTCAGAGGAATTCCGGTTGAAGAAGAACATCATGGAATCGTAACCTACGGGAGTGGTTTAATCAGTCGTTGTCGTCCCTCTTCAGAGCTGAGGTGAATATAAATATGGTAGCCAATTGATAACCAACGTTCAACAATCGACATGGTACGGAAAGAAGATTAAAAAATTAGTCGATCTTACCCTGTGAGGATATTTTTTAACTTGTTTGCTAATAATTTTGGAGTATATTTTATAGATTAAAATCAATAGACCGATATCTCAATAGCTTTCAGTTTGTCACCCCTCAGATATTTGTATTTCAACCAATATTAATTTATCAGACACAGACACTCTAGCAAGAGGCAACCGTATCTCAGAAGTACTTATCTATGTTTAGTTAGTCTGTTCCTGGTGCTTTTTTACTATTTAATGTTGTTCTCGCCTTTATAGGTTTTTGCATTATTATATATGGTCAGTTCCATGTATACTTATATATCTTATAAGTCCTCTTCTGAAAAACCACTACAATAATACCACAGGTTCTCATAATGTTATGTTCATTGTTATTAGTTGCTGACTACTAAGTGGGTAGTATCTTTTTCTATTCTATTCATTAGTTTTATTATTTTGCAATCAAGGTTTTTGTTTCATGTATACCATTTTCAATTTGACTAATAAACATTTCCGATGATTGGTAATGTTTCAAGCTCCCGTGTTTTCTAAGTTTCTTTTTTTTCAGTTATGACGGCTATGTTTATCTTGCGATTTGTTAATCCGTTTTTATTTCTTGTTATAATCCGTCCTGCCTTTTAGTTTAACGTAAATGAGTATTTTGTAATTTCTCTAACTTACCTTCTTCTTCTTCTGCTGGTGGCCGCCGTTACTAGAGGTTGCGATCACTACATCAAAATGTTCTCTATTCTGCGTCACTCTTAGTAATTGTTGAACGTTCGTGCCCGTCTTAGCTTTGATGTTGCGAAATCATAACATGGCTCTTCTGAATATTGCATTTCGACCCTTTCTCTTACCTTCAATTATTATTCATAGGAGGTTAAATTGGTTATCTCTCATTATGTGTCCTAGGCACGAGGTCTTCTTTTTCTTAATCGTTGTTATGAGTTCTTACTGTCTACTTATTCTGATCAAAAACTTATGGTTTCTGTATGAGGACAATTTGCCTTTCGATATTATTCGTCAGTTGCATAAAGTAAATCCATTCTTCGTTGTAGATATGGAACATCTCCAGTGGTCACGCGGTACTCAGCCTTCGAGTCTTTTCGATATTTAGCATTTGAGAGTAGAATTTGTTGGAAGAGTAGTATTCTATTTCTAGAACCTCCGAGTTCATCATTCGTCGGGATCAGTAAACATTGCTACACGTTTGTTGCAGACTAAGGATAGAAAAACCATACTGCCCCCCGAAGATTACCAACTTTTCACCAAATCTCTTCCTGTATTGTCCAAAATCGTGAAAGTTACCAAAAAGTGCAATTTATAGGGATTAGGTCTTCTAAGCCTAAATGGTACAAATCTAAATATGGACATCTAAATATGGCGATTTAAATATTGTGGGCAATATTAGACTTGAGGCATACTTTGGAGTAATATTAGACTACATTAATGCTAGCCAGGTGCACACATAAAAAAATGTAGGCTTTAAAACCAGACATATTAAAATTGGATTTATATATAAAAATTTATGTGAATCAGTGGTTCATATAAATTGGGTGGAGGGTGCAGAAAAAAAGTGTCAGCCTCAAACTATGTAAGGTGAAAAGACTGTATGGGGTAGTAGACACATCGTTATATGGGGTAGACGAGAATAGGATCTTCTAAGCTAAGAGAAAATATGAAAACATGAGAAAGTAATGGTTAACTAAATGCAATCAGAGATATTGAAGAGATCATTTCTGACCCTATAGTACCCAGGAACATGCCTAAAATACCTTTTTAATTAAATGTATACTCACGTTGAGGATGGGGTACAGGAAACACTGGTATGCTGCAGGGTTAGACCTGGTGCTCAGACGGGTCTAAAACTCGGATTCGGGTCTAAAACTAGTCTAAAAATCGGTTCTAGGAATATTCAGTAGTGGTGGAAATGTAAACATTTCAATTTAACAAGACGGCTGTCGAACTGAAGCAGATCGATATAGGCAGTAAAGCGATATCTTCGAAGCACTAAGGTGGCCTCTAGGTTAGTGTGGGAATATCGAGAAAAACCAATAAACTGGAGGAATAGAACGGTGTTACTGGTGTAGATTTTAGATCAATAAACGGGAAATACACGCCAATGAAAGCGCTCCGTATGACCGAAAAACAGCCCGAATCAGAAGACAACATAACACCACCTGGGAAATGTTAACATCGCGGTTCCACTAGAAGTAGAGCTTTGTATTCCAACCAGAGATTTACGCAATCTTGTTGCTCCGTGCAAGAGAAATTAACATGAGAGCTTTCGAATGCATCAATATATGTACAGGTAGTCAAGCGGCTATTGAGATTTTAGTAGCTCTAAGTTGGATTCTGGGTTAGTTTTGAAATACCGAGAACTCCGTATTCCACTCGATATTCCATTCGACAAATTGATAGAACATACCAATGTCACGCTATTATGAGTTCAAGGCCACCGTAATACACTGCAATGAAAGAGTTGCTAAACTTGCCAGAAAAGCATCAGCTACAAAATAATTCGGTTCAGAGTCGATTGTAAGAGTGTCAAAAAGTAACGTCCTTAACTGTAAAAAAGAACTTTCATTGCGAAAGTATACCCAGTTAAGCTCATGGTAAAATGTTTATTGAACGGGAATTTTCTAATAGGGCTGAAGTACTGCAGACAACAAGCAGGAGCCGGCTTAGAGTCATCAACAAGCTTTATTATTGGAAATGCATACAATCGGACTATTTAAGCTGGAGATTTAAGCTGTAGAAACTGTAGCAAAGCATTAGATCGTAGGTGCCAAACAAAGCCAACTGATGGCAGCTAACAACAGGGGACTTCAAAAAAACCAAATAACAATTAAACAATTAAAATAACAATTTAACAACCCAAATTTGAAAATTTTTATAATATTTTTGTTAAGACTTAAACTACGTCGATCATATAGTGTTTAGAAGTTTTTCATTTGCCATTTAGCTCTTTGCAATAGAGTCTATAATTAGACAACTACACAATTGCATAATGTTGACCAATTTTTGAAATTTACAAACGTAGTTTTTTTAAGAATTTTTAGGCGTCGCCGTCGTATTCATATAAATGGAAATTTGCCGTTTGTGTTTTCAGCATGCCTTTTTCATTTTTGAGCTCTCCAGTACTAGCGAACAATAGGTATCTTACAGATCTCCTGTCTATGAAACATATACAAACTATACTACTTCTTTGTAAGTTGCATTATCTTGGTGATATCTTAGAATTAAAAATTTGCTTGTACTCAAATTTCTTTCTCTTGTTACATTGCTTCTACAGGCGATGTTTTATGTAGTCTGGCTTCGGTGTAATTTGAAAATATTTTTAATTAAATTTTATTGCTGTAAACTACTAAACATTGTTATTTTATATAAATTTTTAATAGCCAATGTTTTTTTTTATTAGTTGCTGTAACTTAAAATTCTGAGTATAAATAAAAGAACGTATTAGATTTGTCTCCATTACCTGTGCACAACAGTGTTACTTAAAATATATTTTTGTTTTTTTTTTCTTGTAGATAATAGACAATACATGCCCCTTACCTCTGCATGTTTGTAAAATCTACATGTTGATCTGTACACTTTGTCCATTTTAGAGAGATGAAATCTAAGTGAGCAGTGTGATTACTCTGTTTTCTCGGATATATATTTTCTGGCGTTAAGGGTATTTTTTCTCGGCCATCATACAGTCTTTTTCCTTGTTTTTTTGGCCTGGAATATTTGTCCGGTACACTACACTACTTTCCTTTTCCTATTTCGGATTTCTGTTATTATGCAGTTTTTGGTATAACGCACAACGGTTTTGGTCGGATAAAAGAAATAATTTCTTTTATATAAACTTCTTTAGCAAGACTCGCATCAGTCCAATAGGATGCAATAAGTTTTTTTCCCAATTTTTGGACTTTTTCTATTATGCAGTTTTATAGTATACCGCTAAATGAACTAAAAACAAGTTCTTTTTTAGTAAGACAGGCAATCTCGTAATCAGCGATTCCTGAGAACAAAGTAACATACTATGGTAACAATGGTACCTATAACAAAGTTACTTGTTTGTCCTTTACCAGTTATTTAAGGGACTGTCAACAGCTGCAAGTTGCTCATAAGTTGTAGACTTTAGGGAGTTCAATACAGCTTGGATGTTAATTTTGTTCAAATTGAAGCCTTTTTTAGGTACTGTTGAGAACAAAAATCTGTTTCTATAATAGTAGTCCTGCTTGCCTATTATTTTAGGAGCATTTCTGTTATTGATAGTACAGTGTTAGTATCACTAACTTCAACTTTGACTCGGTCCTATGTTTTTGACCGATCAATGTAATAAATTATTATTCTAGTAATTAAAATGACTTTTTTTTGCGCTAAAACTCGTTCATGATAAGATATTATGTCAGTTTAAAACCTTGCTATGTTGACATAATTTACGTATTTTAATTTATTTGGTTGACTTCATCTGTCAAAAAATTGTTTATCCTTAAAATCTGTTTTTACTCTATAATTGTACTTTTTAGAGCAATCCTCACTTAGGAGACGAAGGTCTAGTATTACCTCTAAGTCTGTAGTGGATCATGATTCCATTGCACCCACGATTCTTACAAAAGTCAGTCTTTACACTTTTTATAACTCTTTTTTATTGCATTTTGCTGCATTAGTAAGTTTCAAGAAACCGGTGTACTATAAGAAATTATGGATCTAAGAACCGTCTGACGAATAGATTAATCTAAGTTTAAAACTCCATATTTTTTATAATAAAATCTATGGATTGTCCACATAATCCCTGACTTCTGGGGTTATATTTGCGAGGTACGCATTCGTAAGTTTCATATTAAGGATAACTTCGATATACTTAATCTCTTTCGAGAATGATAGTATTGTTTTTCCTTCAATTTTACCCTTCACTATCAGCTGCAACAACTCGTACTTATCATGTCTAAGTATGTGCCCCAAATATGCTGTCTTTCGCCTTTTAATGTGGTTAAAAGTTCTCAGTCTCTTCCCATTCTGTGCAACACGAGTTCGTTCGTAATATGATCGGTCCATGGTATCTTCAAAATTCTCCTATAGATGTAACCATCTATAAAATTAAATTACTTATATAAAGATATATCCTATTAACATGTTGGTAACTACCATTTTGAAAGAAGAATCAGTAGTAAACATTTTTCAGTTGAATTTAGGTTCGTTCCTGTCGTTTGAGTGATTAAGTAAAATATGTTAAATTTTTAATTATTAAGCTGAAAAAAAAATTTATAGCATATACCTACCTAATTCTGTTAAAAATTATGTTGATATTTATCGTCTGTGGTGAATGTTTAACTTGATGGCAGAGTTAAAAACGCATCTTTATTTTAGCTGCAACGGAGTTTTGCAGTAAAAAGCGAGTAAAAGCAAGTGAATGCAACTGTTCGTAAAATGAATAAAATATACAAATAAATTTGTCTTTATTAACAAATTCCTTTCATCAACCCTAACGAACGTTTATGCTTTTGGGTATATTCTGGATGCCATTTCGATTACAGTAAAACTGTGTATTAAGGATATTAGTTGTCCCAAGTAAAGGTTAAAATTCATACGAAAAATGTGAACGGGGATACCTCATTCAGGTTTTTTGAAAGTTGGCGTCGTTTTAATATGGAAATTGAAAATTTGTTTGTACACCGACCGTCTTTTTGCTTACTTTAGATCTATGAAGATAAGGGACAGTTTGGTTGTAGGCAGATATGAGATCATACGAGGCCGATATGAAAGCGGAAAAAAATTAAGTAAACTTTCGAAACTTGAGTTTGTTTAAGAATATTACTGTTGAAGCAGCAGTATATGAAATCGTTTTGCTTGGGTCAGGTCATATCATAAAAATCTGGTCCTGATTTTTTTTAACAAATTTTAATATCCCTATTTCTGTTTTAAGTATTGTACAGATTCAGTTATTCATTCTAAATTATGCTTGCCGACTTTAGTATTAAAGAGTATTAAAAGTAAGCACGAGGCAATAAATAGCAAATATATATATATATATATATATATATATATATATATATATATATATATATATATATATATATATATATATATATATATGCAGTCGATGATATAAAACTGTACAATAAAAAGGTGAATGTGACTATAGAATGAATAACAAAAAAGTAGAAAATGCGAAAAATGTGGTAACATGATATACGCAGCCCGTTCAGACGGTACGGATTGGAATTTTTGTTCGAATCGATAAAAATATCGAAGTGGCATATAATTTTTAATGGGCCTATCCAAACGATTGTATATCGTATATCGCGCTCGTAAGTTTTATCAGATACGTCCAAAATATTCTGTAGTACAGTCTGTCCCAAACCTTCTTTCAGTGCGTCACTAATTTTGACGTCATAAAGGAATTTAAGAATGTCGAGAATTACTGCATGACATTTTAGTTAACTCTGACAGTTGCAGGATCGTAGTCGGTTAAATGTGAAAAGGTTAAAATATCGTTATATCTGCCCCTTTCATTTGAAAGGTCGCATGTTAGAATTCGATCAGTAGTTTATTTTGTATACAGGCAGAGGCCTTCTTTAAGCCAATAAATCAAAATTTGTCTTATAATAAATCTCTTTTTATCTATAGTGTCCTATGATACAGTATATATGAACTCATATGTCGCCATACGTTCATTAATATTGAAGATGCTGTCTAGTGCCCTTTTGGTAGTCGCCTTGTTTTTTTTTCTATCTAAATATATTCGTTACACTCTCCCCTTTCATTTGCTACGTCGCATGTTTGGAATAGATCAGTTATTTATTTTGTATTCAGTGAGAGGCCTTATTTAAGTCAATAAATCAAAATTTGTCTTATAGTTAATCTATTTTTATCTATAGTGCCCTATGATATCTCTTATATCGCTATACGTTCAATAGTAATGTAGATACTGTTTAGTGCCCTATTGGTAGTCGCCTTTTATATAATATAAATTACTACGAAAATAAGGGTTTTTTTGTAGTTATCTCGATTAATTGCTTATACATTTTAATTTAGAAACTCCCAAAATAAAGAACTTTTTATAAACTACAATTTTTATTTAAAACCTATTTGACGCAAATCGGTAAATAAATGTCTAGCCTAATCTTTTTTACACCAATTTTAATATTCTCAACATTACCCTAATCTTTCAGCGTGATTACTTCTGGAAACAGATGGGCCTCTAAATGATCTTCGACTACAAAGATTAACTTATACGACCTATAGTTACTTATCTGCCTGCTGCAAGTCGGTAACCAATGCAGATGCTGTAACTGAAGGTTGTCATTTAGCGCTTAAAAATAAAATCGACCTTGAGCTACACAGTTATAACACGCCCACTTCGTGGACATTGTTCTGCTGAACCACATTATCTCGAAAACGACGCCATAGTCTACCTAAAACACTTCAGGTTATTCACAATGTATTCAGCTACATTTACCATATTCCAGTTTGAAGAAGGCAGACATTCTTATTCAGTTCGTCAAAAGCTAAATGAATAATGTCGTTCCATTGTAAAACACAGTATTTTAAACGAATCTACTAAACAAGAACAGTATAACGTGAATGAAATCGAAACTAACTGATGTTTATTAATAATTACTGCTATTACTATTGTATTATAAAAATGTTGATTGTCTTTCTCCTATAAATAAATCCATAAAACTTGTGTTTTCAGTGCTGCGTGTTTGATAACTCATAAAAATATACAGAGTAAACATTTGTAAGAATTAAATTTAATTTAGATATCCACGAAAATTCGTTTTTATTAATTTTATGAGTTTATAAAATATCCCTAGACTTTTCAAATATCTAAGGAGCGGAACGTATGTCAAAAGCAACAAAATGCAAACTTTACAAAACAATAATACGCCAGTGCTCATTAACAGATCGGAAACATTGGCTATGACGACTGGCGAAGTGCTGCAGCTAATCTCTGAAAGAAAATTATTGAGGACCTTATGACGATTGATTGAGTTAACGAATAGGTCTATGGAGAAGGCGATATAGTTTAGACGTCGATAAAATTTTTTGTGGTCGATATTTTTACTTATTCTTTAAGCCCTTGTCATGACATGGAGACACTCTAAATATTATTCGCTTGCTCTTTCCATTGGCTGCGATCCTGTGCGATATGGATGACTTCATGTAGGGATTTTTCCAGCAGAGTCTTTATTTGGTCTGCTCATCATGTTGGAAATCTTCCTCTTGGTCTTTGGCCTTCTACTTTTCCTTCTACTACCAATAGTTTAATGGATCCCGTTATTCTAGCTAGGTGACCGAAGTAAATTAGGTATGCTCGGTTAACTTTTTTTAATAGCCTATCTTTTATAAAAAGCTCTTCCAGAATTGACAGGTTGGTTCTATGTTCTATCCAGGACAGGTGTAGAATTCTTCTATATACCCACATTTCGAAGGATTTGATCTTACTCCTATCGATTTTTTTGAGAGTCCATGTTTCAGCTGAGCTTGTAGCAATAAGAAAAATAAGGGGATTGACCAACCTGAGACATCCTTGTTATTGTTCGGTCTTTCCATATTTTAATCAATTTAGCTGTTGCAATTTAGCCGTTGCATGATCGATATTAGACATTGTTAAAACCTTCCAAATGGGCACCCTGAGATGGATGGGCAGTTGGTGTGGATGGATGGAAGTAGACCGACTAAAATAACTACGCTGAAGAAGTCAGTCGAAAGGAAAGTAAGTGACGATGTAAGATAGTGACTCACAGATAAGTAGGATTTGCAAGAGATTAAAAAAAAATGAAATTTGTCAAACTGGAGAGCATTTAACTAGAGACAGTAATTTTCCTGGAATGTTTTTTTGAATAGATGAAGAATGAAGTTAGTTGCATAGACTCATTAAAATAATATTGTTTACTATATTTTAAAGTTGACAGATATGATTTGAAAAAACTTTGCCTATTTCGTTAGTTTGTTGTATGGTGGAAGGATCACATCCATCATTGCACGTTCCATGGCTAGTTGGGTACTTCTCAGTTTATTTGCGGATATTGGCGTTAGTGTTAAAGTCTCTACTTCATAAGTTTGTACGGGCTAAACAGATTGATTATAAACCTTCCGCATGAGTAAAATATAAAATCTTTGTAAAATACAAAAATATAAAAAAATGTAAAATAAAAAATTCAAAAATCTATATTACTACAAACATTTAAAGTTTTTTGAATGATACATGACTTACCTTCAGATATAGAAAATGTGGTTAAGAGCATCAGCAGGCATATTATCTCCGAGTTCATGGCGAAATAGAAGTAAGAACCGGATCCAGGCCACTAACACAGGATGTTCGGCGAACCTGAAATAAAAAAATAACGGTGTTAGTTTCTAAACTTTTAATTTTTTTCCGGATTTCCGGATTGAAAACCGAAAAGTCAAAACAAATGTAAAATATAATTCTCATTACAATCAATTGTAGTTTTGTCCCATATATAACAAGATTTAACGGTGTTAAAGGCTTGTAGAACATATGATATAAATAGTAAGGCAGAAAAACTTAAGATCCAGTTACCTCCAAACCACTCGTTCCACTAAAAATAAAATGAGGAATGTATTTTGTAATAATACATTGTTCTCAGGGTTTCTCGGCAGTGGTCTGAAATTCCTCCTTCATGAAATTTCGTCTGCAACTACGACAGAAAATATGAAAATTATTGGGAGACACTTACGCTGTCTAATCTCTTTTGGTATTACCTACGGTAGTTAAAAATGAGATCTAAAATCAGAAAGAAATATTTCCACATCACGGCCTATAAACCCTAAAAACTAACCCACAAAGTACCCAATGTACTTATCTTTAAAAAACACGATAGTTAATAAACCTGCATTAACGTCGTATATATGAATAAATATAAGTATAATATTTATTTTTAACATTTTTAAATTTATTGTACCGTACACATTGATTCTGTTTTCTTAATTTTTATGTGTTATGTTCCAATAAATTCAATGTAATTATAGGATTTACTTTAAAATTATTGATTTTCTTGACCTACTTTTTCTTTTACCTTTGGTCTTAAGCTATTTTTACTTTGTTATTGCAATTATTAAATTGCTATTCATTAAAAATACTAACACAGTATTTTCCAACAACTTAACCGAGAACTCTTACAGTTCTTAAACTTCATTAATATATCAATGTTTTTAGGTTCGAAGCAACATGACTTAAGTTTAAAGGGTTTTCAGTTAAACCCACTAAAGTGGGAAAGTTAGACGAAAAATTAAAATCTATTTGGAGCTTGTTTTTAAAGAATGCAGAGATATTATGTATAGTGTAAATACTACTACTACTAGATACTGTAAATATAGTTTTTTTAATTATAATCCTCTTTCTTTCTTCCGATAATGCAATCCCAAACTTAGTTCATATTTTCTTGCTCTCTACATTTTTTTGTAATTTTTAGTATTTAATTATTTAACATAACCTTTTTAATACTCAGTAACTAAATTTAAATTAAAAATCTACACGTATAAACAGAGTATCCTAAACAAACTATATAGTTTATTGAAATTGATGGAGAGGCATAAACTCAGGAAGACATGGTTGCTTTTAGTTGGGAGGTGAAAGCCACCCCTTCTCGGGGGTAAAAAACATACGTTCAAAATAAGTCCGGAAATCGATAAATTGACTACTTCTAAGCAACTTTTGTTCCATACAGTTTTTTTAGTAAGTCAATACTTTTTCAGTTATTTGCGAGTGACATTGTTCATTTTTCAAAATAAAACCAGGTTGTCAGAAGGCTTTTCACAAATAACTCAAAAAGTAAGTATTTTATCGAGAAAATATTCCTAGCAAATATGTAGCTTATAAAAAATACAAAAAAAAATGGTGTACTTATAAAGAGTTCCCAGTAGAAGCAGAATTGTAGCTCAAGAAAAGTAGGTTCTTATTTGTCAAAGCCAAATCGAATATTTTAACTTCAAATAACCAAAAAATTCAGCACTTTTCAGGTAAAACTTTTCGAAACTTTGTGAAAGTGTTTAAAAAGGCTTTTTTGCTTTTTTTTTCAAGTTGATAATTAGCACACCAAATTTACTCGTTACAGCTTTACAATTTACTTTATTTATGTATTCTTTATATGATTTTATGTATTTCTTTGTTCCATAGAGTTTTTTTAGTAAGTCAATACTTTTTCAGTTATTTGCGAGTGACATTGTTTATTTTTCAAAATAAAACCAGGTTTTCAGACGGCTTTTCACAAATAACTCAAAAAGTAAATATTTTACCGAGAAAATATTCTTAGCAAATATGTAGCTTATAAAAAATACAAAAAAAAATGGTGTACTTATAAAGAGTTCCCAGTAGAAGCAGAATTGTAGCTCAAGAAAAGTAGGTTCTTATTTGTCAAAGCCAAATCGAATATTTTAACTTCAAATAACCAAAAAATTCAGCACTTTTCAGGTAAAACTTTTCGAAACTTTGTGAAAGTGTTTAAAAAGGCTTTTTTGCTTTTTTTTTTCAAGTTGATAATTAGCACACCAAATTTACTCGTTACAGCTTTACAATTTACTTTATTTATGTATTCTTTATATGATTTTATGTATTTCTTTGTTCCATAGAGTTTTTTTAGTAAGTCAATACTTTTTCAGTTATTTGCGAGTGACATTGTTTATTTTTCAAAATAAAACCAGGTTTTCAGACGGCTTTTCACAAATAACTCAAAAAGTAAATATTTTACCGAGAAAATATTCTTAGCAAATATGTAGCTTATAAAATATACAAAAAAAATGGTGTACTTATAAAGAGTTCCCAGTAGAAGCAGAATTGTAGCTCAAGAAAAGTAGTTTCTTATTTGTCAAATGTCAAATCGAATATTTTAACTTCAAATAACCAAAAAATGCAGCACTTTTCGGGGAAAACTTATCGAAACTTTGTGAAAGTGTTTAAAAAAGCTTTTTTGCTTTTTTTTAAGTTGATAATTAGCACACCAAATGAAATTACCCATTACAGCTTTACGATTTACTTTATTTATGTATTCTTTATATGATCTGTAAGTTTGATTGGTTCAAAGTAGCTATATTTATATAAAACCAAAAAAATTGGTTTTAAAAAATTTTAAAATTAAAAAAAAATCCTTTTTTACAAAAAACTTAGAAGTATTGATTATAGGAAAACTCTTGAACAGCATAAAAATATAAGATTTGCTTTTCAGAAGCCATTGTGGTTTTTTTGATTATCTGTAAAACAAAAATCGTTTAATATATGGCTAGCTATTTAAAGTTTGCATACGCTCATGATTAGTGACCCGATCAAGCCCTTCCAACTAAAACCCTTTCAAAAATAATGATTTAAAAAATTAATATAAATGATCTTATTGCTCTTAAAAAGACCTACAAAAGGCTTTTTTAAGAACTTCATAGCTTAAAACCTAACCGAGTTATCAGTAAAAAACCAATCACGTATTTTAGTAGATATCAGAACGCGTATACATACTTTTAACAATCCTCACAAACTAATAAGGATTGTTTTTATGTTGAAATAAAATAAATGCATAACATTTTGATTTAAAAAATTATTGTATTTATAGATTCAATGAAAAAATATATACAACTAGTCGAATTTCTTCGCAAGGGGTGATTTTTATAAGGGTAGAAATTATGTGGTCAAAAAACAGTAAAGAAATCTAAATTTAATGTCACTGTATAAATAAATAATTCCAAATTGCTTCAAGTTACAATTTGGATATATGATTTTTTTCTGATAGGGATCGTTTTCACCTCTAAAGAATAAGTCCAATTTTAAAGTAGAACGTAAATATAACATAAATCCAAATTTCCCTGTAAATCAGTGGAAATAAGGTATTTAATGTCTGTTTTAATTATAACTTATCTAGGAAGTGAGGGTTAGGGTTTAACTGTGATAAAACCTTAAATTATGTTGTTTAATGTTATCTGATATTCATTCACTTCATTAAAAGATGATTTGAATCAAGAAGTGGAAGATAAGTAGAACCTAAATCCAAATTTTCGCGCGATTCGGTGGTGACATGGAAAATTTACGTTCATTTACTGGCCTAATATTTAGGGTTTCGTGTTTGACTGTGTATTCTAGACATTTAGACTGACGATACGCATGAATTAACAACAGCTTTGAGTAAATCGTGTGTAAAAACTATATTAATACACTGCGCGATGTAGCGAAAAAAAGAGTATCAGGTGCTCTTAATTATTTCTGCAACAAAGAAAAGTACAAAGAAGTTGTTATTGGTTATTTTATTGTAACTAAAATATAACAATAACAACAAAACGAGCAACGTGTACAATATAAGTATTTGTAAATTTGTAAAGTAAAAATAATAATGTACCGGGTGGTCCAATAAGCCGATCTCTCGGCTATATATCAGAAACTATTCATGTTATAACATTAGGAGAAAAAATTCCTTAGTAAAAGTGGCTAAGAGAAATCGCTGGAAATAACTTTCAAGTTTCTGGGTTAACCGCTAGGGGCCGTAAACTGTGAAGAAAAATTTTAAAACCAGTTTTTTTGTGGAATATGCCTAATTATACCAAGTGTTAAATAAGTAAAATAGAAAGAGGCCTTAATTCCGCACAAAGTTGTTCAAGTACTTTTTTTTTATTTTTTCAAATAAAGAGTGGGGGAGAGTGGGAAAGTATTTGTGGAAAAATACATATAATTTTGGTTTGGACGTTGATTGAATAACTTTTACAATACCCTGTTTTTATGTAAAAACAGATTATTGTAAAATAAACCGTCTTATGAGAACACTCGGAAAAACAAAATTAAATAGACACAGCAAAGACACAAATACCGTTAAACAAATAGAGAAAACTGTTTATAAGAGCTGGTGTACCTATATAACGCAGAGGCGATCACGAGGTTAAATAAACTACGAAGAATATAATCTTCATTTCATATCCCTAAATAGTTATAAAGATCAAAAATAAGAAAATGAATAATAATATTTTAGATTAGTTTGTAATAAATACTTTCTCTATTATAATACAAACATTTCTGAAATCTTTTCATTACACGAGTGCCGTTATGAAAGAATATTAATCGATTCTTATTACTCGTGCATAGCAACAACAATAGAATATTTAACGATAAATATCGCATTAAAAATGCTATTTTTTATTGCCAACATTTTTAGTTAATTTAGTTCCGAAATGAAGTCCAAACAACAAGGGACAAAGATAAAGATCAAATCTTTATTGAATAAAAATCTCGAAGCAACTCTGGATAACTTCGAAAATCCCTCCCTTTGATAAAAAGATCTCCGAATCCCTTCATCCAGTGTAAAAACAACAAATACTGTTCTATCGAAACCGATCTGCCGAAGTACAAGCTGGAAAATGCACTTCTAGGATGTTTTCCGGGATTTAGAAACCTCGAGAAAATCTGGGAGAACGGGAAATAGACTGGACGGTCATTTGTGATAAAAAAGCGAGAAGGAAAAACGTATTGACATGTTAAGAAATAAAAGATGCACCAGACAACGCCAAAATAATGTATCGGGAGGGTTAGTTCCCAACAAGTGGGAAAGAATATGCATTTTGGGGAACGTTATGGCATATTGGATCTATGTAAGGGCGTATAACGATCTGTCATATATGGAAGATAACATGCTTTTGAATAAGTTTTTTCAGTCTTTTAGGGGTCAAGCGATGATATCAAACGTACAGAAATTTATATAGCGTGACAATATTCATATATAGTCGTTCTGGGTTTTAAAATAAATATTTTTTTATGACAAAACAACAAATTTTAAATAACTTATATTGACAATACCGATAAATAAATAGACAATACATCTAAAACATAAACGACGGAGTTTTAGCAAAAAAATGCACGAAAGAAGCAAAATGGAATGCAACAAAAAGTATTAGATAATCATCATTATTGTTCTCTTTGTCTTTATCCCGGTGTGGAATCTGCTCCTCTAATTACACTTTTCCCGTAATTTCTATTTGCTATTGTACTAATTTCTAATTGATTTATATACGTATCTTGTCTAATACTATCCTTAGTCTTTGTTCTAAATCTTCCTCTTCGAAGTTAAACATGTCTTAACGATCATAATTTATGCTCTCTCTATTTGGCATTAACTGATGCCATCGGGAAATCTCGGGAAAGAGAAATGTGGGACGTAGCAGGATTTCCTGGCTGCGAAATTTAAGGGAGTGGTATGGGTGCAGTTCAATACAGTTGTTCAGAGCTGCAGCAAACAAAGTAAAGATTGCTGTGATGGTAGCCAACCTCCGATAGGAGACGCTACTGCAAGAAGAAGATGCCATCCCTGAACTTCTCGTAATATGTTCATCCTTAATTTTCATGCTTTACTGTCTTCACCTTCACTGAACAGCCTATCATTCAGTGGCGTACATTATAGCTTTATAGTGACACTTTTATAAAATTTTCATTTCAGTTTCATTGGAATATTTCTTTCGCAGAACACACCACACGACTCCTTCCATTTCATCCTCCCGTACTAACTCTACTGGATGGATTTCCATTTATTTCCTAATTATTTTTTAATCGGTTTGAGTTCTTATTCTAAATCGCACAATATTTTCTATTATTATTAAATTTTTAGCAAATATTAGGCACAGGGAATGTTATTCTTTTTCTGTTACCTGATCAACACTAATGGGAATAAATAAGAACTAAGCAAGAAAGATAAAATTCTCCTATCACATGAAATTTATCAGGACTGTTCCATACCTGTCCCAAAATTAGTTGTTAATATCTCATACACATCTCTCACAATCTTATACATACTCACCGGGGCCCTCTTCTTATTGAGCACACACAAGTTAACCCTCTGAGGAACACTATGATATACTTTTTTAAGATCAATAAATACCATATGAACGATTGTTTCTTCATTGCTATATTTTTCCATCAGCAGCCTAATAACGAAAATTTCATCTGTTGCTGATCTGCTCTTTATAAAACCACACTGATTTTCAGATATTTCGGTCTTTAAACATATCCATCTATTAATTGTCTCATATTTTCACAATTTGACTAAGTAGTTTTGTGGCAATTTAGTTTAAGTATTGTTAATCAGCTTTCTTTTTATATAAAGATACTAATGTGCTGCTTTTTTATCCTGGTATTAATCCTATTCTCATGATTCTATTAAACAAACTTGATGGCCAAATTATTTCCGTCTCTCTTAAGCTGTCCGCACTTCCCCAGATATACCATCTGGTCAAACTTCTTTAACTGTCTTTATTTTTTCAAGTGCTTAAGCACCTTCCTTATTTTCTTATTTTTATGTTACTGTTTTCTACAGATTAACTTCATGCACTACTTGAAGAAATTTATTCATCATTAATAAATGTATTAATCTATGAATATATATATGAGACAGACAGGAAAGCAAGTAGGACACCAAAAAGTAAAATAGTGAAAGTGAAACGATAAGGAACTGGAAAAAGTCTTTAAGAATAGAACTGTGGAAGTGTTTGGGAAAAAAGATACGGTAAATGACTGGTGGGAAGCCAACAGCAAAGCTTTGGTACGAATGGGAGAGGACGTGCTACGAAAAACATCTGGTAAAGGATTTTATAGGGACAAAGAAACTTGGTGGTAGAACGTTGATCTACAACAGAAGGTTAGGGAGAAAAATCAGACTACAAAGAGGTATGATAAGTCTAAAATAAAGAATGATAAGGATATATACAAGGTTGCAAAGAGGGAAGCAAAGCGCGCTGTAGCCACTGCTATGAACAAATCGTCTGCATAGCTGTATGAAGATTTGGAAATACCGGAAAGGGATGAAAAGGTTATACAGCATTTCTAAGGAAAGGGACAAGTCATCAAAGGATTTGACTCATGTGCGGCAGATTAAGAATGCTTATGGAAGAGCGCTAAAACCGATGTTGAAATAAAGCAAATATGATATAATTACTTGCTATAAGAAAGCTGCTAAATGAAGAACATCAGAAAAGGGACAGAGAATGCGGAATCTCAAATAAGAATGTAATACGCTCGTAAAGCCGCTACGTAAAGTCACTCCAAGTCGTCCAAGTTGTTGGACCGGTTTGGTTGAGAATGTAATTGCCTCCCAAGCTGATTCCCGATTTCTTTATGTAATAAAACTGAGACTACGTTCTCTATAAGCATTGTTCTAACACTAACTTCGAAGAGGTATTCTCGAACTACTCAAGCAGCATAAAATCTAGTATGATCGTGCGTTATCGAACAATTTGGCCAATCTATATAATATGTAGCGCTCAGCAGTCAGATTGCCATTGCCATCCACCAAATAAAATGGTATTAGTTATGTTCAAGCATATTATATATGCAGTTAGGAAAGTACAGTCAGAATTAGCAAATGGCTTCACTGCTCAAGGCGCAAAAGTACTATGAGCTTTTGCTGACGATTTCGACACAATTGCACAATTCTCAAGAGATGCAAAAGAAATTTTTACCCTTTTTGAAAGGGGGGCCAGAACCATTGGTCTTAATGTCAACGAAGATAAGACCAAGTACATGGTGGTTACCAAAAATCTCAAACAAGTAATTGGAATACAAAGAATTTTAAATACATACAATGTCGAAGTTATCAAAGAATTCAAATACTCAGAAGCAGCAATAGCAGTCGAAAACAGTTATGAAAAAGATGTAGCAGCTAGAATTATGTCAGGAAATAAAGCGTATTATTCCATAGCGACGCTACTTAATTCAAAATTGTTCACAAAGACAGCTAAAAAAAGGTATATAAAACTATAATTAAGCATAATAACGTATGGAAGTGAGACTTGGACAGTAAACCAGCGTGAAATAAATAATAAAATTATTAGTCTTAGAATGGTAGATTACGCGGACGATCTTTGAGGCTAGTAGCGAGGAGTTAACAGAATAGTGGAGACGAGGACATAACCAGGAACTCCAAGCACTCTATGGAGAAGAAAACATGGTACGATACATTAAGACAAATCGGATAAGATGGATCGAATGATTCAAGTCTACTAAATACAATCTTCTGAGAAATGCTCGATAACAAGGTCAGATGGTCGCCCAAGAAAAAAAATGGAAGGATGCAGTAACGAGTATTCTACATAATATGAAGTTACAACAAATGGAGATTGTTTGACAAGACCATCAAGAGTCGAGGAAAATAGTAAACGCGGCCAAGACTCCCTTAGAGTAGTAGAGCAAGAAAGAAAGAAGAATATTGTGCATGTCGTTTATTTGACCTTCTAAAAACATAAACTTATCCATTACTTATATGCACATAACAAAAACGTGACTCATCTATCCACATAACTCGTTCCCAATCTGGTGCTTCCCAATTCACATGCTTCCTGAAAAAATTTAAAAGTGCTCTACGATTACCTTTGGTTAACGCTGGACATCTGGCAGCAATACAAGGATGCAAATTAACTTTCAGAATACGTTGTTGAACTGATTCTAGGCTTATTTGGATGCCACTTGTATTTTTAAAGTTCAGATTGCAACTCTCGAGTTGTTTAAAAATTGTTGCTTAAAGGCGGAGAACCTTAACAAATGAACTGAAGCGGGTGTCATGATACGGTTTTTGCCTTGGTCAGACATTCTGGTATTCTCACCAGTTACTCTGTCTTGTTCAACCATTTACAATACTGATATATGGCACATATCAGATCTTTCATCTATTTGGCGATACATTCATATTTCGTCGTTTAATAAAACGACTTGAATGAAATGTTAACCTAATTTAAAAAGCGATTTAGCATTAACAGAATGAAAAAAATTTTACTTAACATCGCCGTTTAAAATGTCTTTTGTTGTTAAAAGGAACATTATACAGGAGACATTAAAACAAAGTAAAAGATTATACAGTTTATTTAAATTGGCAAGAATTTTCTAGAAATATTAATTGGTTCCTTAATTTCTTGGAACAGTGTAGTTTCCTGTTAAATTAAAAAGTATGTTTTAGATACATCTAGCATGATTAAATTGGTTTGCTTTATTTATGTATTTTATGTTGATATATCTTCTTTCAGTTCTTCCTGGTATCAAGCTTATCATATAGATTTTGCTTGTTTTGTTTCAGCTCAACCTGTAGTACAGCAGCCGATTGACTTATTGTACATCTTTTATTCGAGAAACCGTCGGCTCAGGTTTTTAATGTTAACGACTACTTACGTAGCTAGGACCGACGGCTTTACTGACCCTCCAAAGTAGAATGGCTGCTCAGTTAAATTGGAAATTGAAAAATTTCTGGTGATTAAGGATCTGTCTTAGAACTATTTTTTTTGCCACTGCTGAAATAGTTTTCCTTCTGTTTTGGTTTTCACATTCACTCTTTACCTGTTTGTCTTTACCTTTTTGTGTTTTCTACAATATTTTGGTTTCATTTCGCGTGTTTGTTATTACAGTCACCCCATTATAATACTGTAGTATTTTTATTAATCTAATTTATAACATTATATTTTCTTTTCTTGTCATGAAGTAATTTTTAAGATATGCGAGAATGATTTTAAGGATAATTTTGATGAAAAAGTTAAATAGATACAACTTTAAACAAAACATCAAACAAAAATAATTGATATGATATGGTGCAGAACTAAGTTCACAGAGTACTGTAAATTATTTTTTCTGCAGCCGTCTCGAAAATAAAACTTTCCATTTTACACAACTCGTACCGTAAGTAGCTACTTTCAATTTTTTCACTTTCCGGACGATTTTGAGTAGCTAGGTAATGGCTTTGGCAATAACATCAACTTTGTATTTTATTATGACAACGCTTGTCATTTAAGATTCGTGTGTTTTCACTCAGGTTTTCGTTTTTCAATTCTAAGAAATGGATTCTAAGAAATTCAATTCTAAGAAATCAGCAGTGAAAGTAAAGCCGAAATGATTTCAGATGAGATTAAGAAAACTGCTAAAGCCGCTATTTATGAATTATTGCCAATAAAGTCAACAAAGAGGTATGAATTGGTCTACAATTTATTTCAAAAATACACATCTAACACTAATTTAAATACTGCCACTTCTGTTAATATTCCTATCAATATCCATATAAATAGTTGTTATAATTGTGTTATTAATATTAATAAGTAGATTTTTCTAATGTTAAATTCACGAGAGTAACGTTAAAGTGTTTAATAAAAATTCATAAGTAAAGTTTATCCATATATTCTGTTTAACATACAAAACGGCTGCAGAAAAAATATTGTATGTAACACGATCCAAAAGTAATTTGACGAGACTCGCAGGATTCCACTTCCTACTCATCTCGTAAAATATCACTTTCGGAACTTGTTACGTAAATTACTATAAATAATGCTGCAGCAACGAAAACCAGTTACTAAGTACTCAAAAAACAAAATTAAAACAACAAAACTAAATAAAGAAAAAACTAATTAAAAAATTATTAATGTAATAAATGATAGGAAAGAATCGAAACCCTAATTCGGACCATTAAGCCATACCTTGAAAGAGAAATAGTTAAAATGTTATATAAATCTTATTTAAATGTGTTTTAATGTTGAGGTAAAAAATCAATTTAATTAGAGCAACATTATACCAAACTATGTCTTGTCTGTGTCAAGCGGAAAAGCCCTGCAGATATTTTCAAACGAGATATTTCGCCTGCCTTCGGTCTTAAATAGGTATGTGACGAATTTCAACAGAAACAGAATTTTAATCAAAATTCTGGCGAAAAATGTAAAAGGGCTCCGAATGGATTGTTTGAGATAAAACGAAGACAAAATTAACATTCTTTTCTTTAATTATGTTTCAATTTAAAATATTAGGGAAACAAAGAGATTACAACGAGAGTTAAAAAGGGGAAATGTTCATTTAATTAAACAAATTCTTTTGGGGAGCCTTGTTGGGGTTAATTTGGGTTGAACAAGGCAATTTTTACAGAACTGAGAAATTTTTTATAATTTTTTGGTTAATTGAAAAACTTTTTAAAACTCATCATGAGCTTAAACGACTAATTATCTAAAGTGTGATAGCATGAAGGGTTAATATTTAAAAAAAATTGTATTAAAAATATATTAATATAGGTTTAACAATATTATACCTTAAAAATATATTTTATATATTTTTGTATAAATATTTACAATTTTATCTCAATAGATGGTTTAATACAATTTTAAATACAGTACAAAAATTTGTATAATTCTGAACATTAATTGAAGATGTAATTATAAATAATATTTAACGCTAACATAATATATAAATATTAAAATTATACGGACTGTTTCACGTAGTTCGCAGAGAGGTGCGACTTAAAAATAATACGATTAGATCTCGGAATATTTACATGTTAGCATATCTTTAGCTAATCTATTTATGTCTGTAAAGTTAGCATATCCATTATTGCTAATTTATTACGAAAAGAAAAAAATGATTGCTGTAGCTGTTTCCCAGAAACAGTGGGTATGCTACTTTACGGCCATGGCTATATCTCGGCAAGGAAAAGCGGTAAAGGGCCCATCTTGGGGGCGTATTTTATTGCTAATTAATTTCTGTTGATTGATATATCAGTAAATCTTCAAAAGCTACCAGACTCCCAAAAAAGTGAAATATCGACCAAAAAGCGAACCGCAAAAAATTAATTGCTAATTTATTGCTGAAGCTTTACGAAAAGAAACAATATATTGCTGCAATCGTTTACGAGAAACAAAACTTTATGGTAACGCTAGCATAGCCATAGCTATATCTCGGCAATGAAAAGGGTTACATGGCCCATCTTGGCGGCATAATTTATTGCTAATGAATTTCAGTTGATTGGTACATTGACCAATCCCTAAAATATATCCCATCATCTCCCTAGCGCAAAACTCATCCATGGAAAAAGCTTTTTGCTATATTTTTCGCATAGACCAAAAAATATTTCTCTTAAGCTACAATATCCATAAAATATGGCAGCTACGAGATATAGTAAATATTTTATTGCTAAATTTTTGCTAATTTAAAGCAGCCCTCAAACCGTGTGCTACCGATCTCACTCTTTTAAATTAACAAAAGATGGAAATAACTAGTTTTAAAATGTTGCTGTAGTTCTGAGTCTTTTATTAATTCATCATCTTGGAGAATGCATACTGTACCTTCCGAGAAATAATCAATACAAAAGGGTGAAGCCATAAAAAGCATTGTTGGCGTTGAACTGCATCAAACTATGTATCATTATCATATCATCAATTTGTATGCGTCCACTGTTAGACATAGGTCTCCCTCAGCTCTTTCCATCTATCTTTGTCTTGTGCGGCTTGCATCCAGTTATTGCTAACACACATCAGGTCTTCAGTCCATCTAGTTGGCTCTGTTCTCCGTCGTCTGCTCCGTATTGCTTCTTGTCTTGGTCTCCACTTTAAAAACGTTTTGTCCGTCGGTTGTTTGATAATCTGGAGACGTGCCCTGCCCAATTCCATTTTAGCGACGCGATTTTTTCGATGGCGTCTGTTGTTTTTTTTCTACGACGAATTTTTTCGCTTGAAATTCGGTGACTCAAAGAGACACCCAAAATATGGCACTCCATAGCCCTCTGAGTCACGCGAATCTTATTCATTACCTTTTTTGTAAGTGTTAATGTTTTAACGTTCCATAAGTGAGTACAGGTAACACACATTGGTCAAAGATTTTCCTTTTGAGGAATATGGGTAGATCCGATTTAAATACATAGTTTAATTTACCAAACGCTGTCCAGACGAATCCTATGCGACGTGGAAGCTTATATGTTTGGTGATCTTTGCCCAACCGAATTTCATGTCTTAAGTACTTGTAGTCTGCACAGTATCCCTTCCACCAATAGTAACATTTCTATTTAGCACCAGTTTAGTCATTATTTGCGTCTTGTTCATATTAATTTTTAGTCCGACCTCCAAGAAAGCCTGATATAATTTTTCAAACATTTTTATTGCATCATCCATGCAATCGGCTATAAGGACGATATCATCTGTAAATCTCAAATGACTAAGCTTCTCTCCATTTATGTCGATACCATGTTGTGTGTCTCCTTGCCGTACTCCTTACTGTGTACAGAATTTATTTGTTTCTTGTTCAAATAGTCTTACGCTAGCTGTGGCATTTTGACGGATATATTTGATTATGTTAGTGTAGTGATGGTCTATTCGGCATTCTGTCAATGCTTTTAACATTTTCTGATGACTTATGGTATCGAATGCTTTCTCGTAATCGACAAATGTTAGTACCAATGGTATTCTTATGGCTTAAATCGATATTTTTACCTCTACCAAAAAACAACAATCCCAAATCATGTAATGACTATAGATTGATAAGCCTAATGTGCCACCCTTTAAAGATTCTCTTGAAAATTGTTCAAAACCGAATTTATAAGAAATGTGAGGAGCAGATAGATGAAACTCAGTTTGGCTTCAGAGGAGGCATGGGTACAAGAGAAGCATTATTTGCGTTGACGGTACTCTTGCAGAAATGTCGAGAATATAACAAGAGTGCATATGTATGCTTCATAGACTTTAGGAAGGCCTTTGACCGAGTGCAGCATATCAAGTTAATAGATGAATTAAAAAACATCAATTTAGATAAAAAAGACATTGAGTTTATTAAGGCTATATACTGGAACCAGAAAGCAGTAGTAAAGGTGAACGATATAGAAACAAATAATATACCGATTGCGAGAGGGGTTAGGCAAGGATGCGTCTTGTCTCCGACGCTTTTCAACGTGTACTCACAGGTCATATTCAGAAAAGCCTTATGGGAAAGAAAAGAGGGAATAAGAATTGGTGGAGAAATCATAAACACCATGAGATTTGCAGATGACACGGTAATTATGGCTGAGAGTATAGAAGAACTACAAACTTTACTAGATGCAATAAATAGTGAATGCATTCAAATGGGACTTGACATCAACACAGATAAGACCAAATTTATGGTAGTATCAAGGAGTCCAATAAATAATGAACAACTAACTCTTGGTGGACAGCAAATAGAGAGAGTGACAAAATATAAATATCTGGGAGCTTACATCAACACAGAATTAGATCCAGACCAAGAGATCCGAGTACGAATAGAAATGGCAAGGACAGCGTTCTTAAAATTCAAACAATTGTTCTGTGACAAAAATCTGAATACTACGCTGAGACTGAGGTTTGTTGAATGTTACGTCTGGTCGCAACTATTGTATGGGGTAGAAACATGGACACTAAAAGCGCAAATAGTTAAAAAGATTGAAGCCTTTGAACTTTGGATATACCGGAGAATGTTAAGAATTCCATGGACTGCCAGGGTCACCAATGAGGAAGTGCTGAGAAGCATGGGTCGAGACAAAAAATTGTTGAGAACGATAAAAGTACGCAAGACTGCATACCTTGGACACATACTAAGAAATAATAAATATAGTCTTCTGCAGGTCATCATGCAGGGTAGAGTCGATGGCAAAAAGGGAATAGGTAGAAAGAGGAAGTCATGGCTGCGAAATATTCGAGACTGGACAAACATGACTGTAGACGAATTATTCCACGTTGCAAAAGACAGAGAAGCTTTTAAAAATGTGGTCGCCAACCTCCGTTAATGGGGACGGCATAGGAAGAAGAAGAATAGTATTCTGCAGACTTCTCTATCAGAACCTTTATCACTAGTAAGTGGTCGTTAGTACTGTATCCCGATCAAATCCAGCTTGTTGTCTAGGCTGATAGAACTCTAATTTAGCGTCCAGCCTTTTTTTTTTGATATTTTTTGTGAAAAGTCATACCATGTATGAACTAGTCTTAATTACTAAATACATAATTTTTCCTGAAAAGCATAAAATTAATCATAAGTATCAAATAACCAGTAGCGTCTGAACCTCGGTGGAGGTAAGACGTATTTACTATGATGGAGTTTGTATATACTTCTTCTTAGGGTGCCTATCCATTTCACTTTGTTGGTTGCTATACGAAAAAGCTGTGTTGAGTTATTTTTATACCATGCTCTCAGGTTAGTAAACCAGGATATTCTTCTTTGTCCTGGGGCCCTTTTTCCTTCAATTTTACCTAGAAAAATGCATTGAAGTAGCTCGTACCTGCTTTGATTTCTCATTATATGTTCCAAGTACTGCAGCTTATGGCCCTTTACGATGTTGACCAAATCCGCGGTTGTGTTCATCCTCGGCAGTACTTTTTCATTGGTGACTTTGTCTGTCCATGGTATCTTCAGGATCCTTCTGTATAACCATAGCTCAAAAGCCTGAAGTTTTGATAGACTTTCCGCCTTTAATGTCCACGTTTCTACTCCGTACAGAAGTACCGAGTACACGTAACATTTAGGGAGCCTTATTTTTGTTTCTAGGGTGTACCTAGTATTCCCTATAGTTTGTTTGCATAAATATATATGACCATTTAAATAATAACTAACATATATTATAGAATTTTTAACGCTTTTCCGAAAACCTGGGCGCAGTTTGAATCCGCGTTAACATGGATAGTGAATCACGAACGTGAGCCACGCTTTCGTAAACCATGCTCCGTGTAAACAAGTACATTCTTTAAAAGATTCAATTCTGTTAAGGACTCGAAAAAATTATGATCGTGAGAAGATTAACCTTGTTTGATTTTTGGTCCGTGTAGTAAGTCGTGAGCAGTGCAAGGTCGAGGTTAATATAATGTGTGTTTATAATCGATATTGAGTTTTCTTTCCCATCTTTATTTCGGTTATTATTAGGTATTTGGAAACATTTTAATAAACTTAATACATACCAATATTGCTCCAATTTGTACGCTCACTTAACAAAGTCATGGTGTAGCTTTCAATCAAGATAGGAAAAGGAAAGACAGCGAGAATATAAAGTGAAAGCTATACATTTTTAAATTTTGCATAGAATGTTTAATACTATAGTTACATCAAAACTTATATTTCTTGGTTAGACATCTTTTTCCAAAAGTGTTTTAGTATATAAATAAATAGTCATTTAAAATTGGCTCATAAAAATAGAGCAAGTCAATGATTTTAAATTAAATTTTATTTATTTAAATAAAATTTAAATTTTATTTAAATAAATAAAATTTATTTAAATTTTATTTTAAATAAAATTTAAATAAAATAAAATAAAATAAAAAAATCATTTTAAATAAAATGAAAACTATAGTTTAACCTGAATGTAATAAGAAATCAATTATCTTTCAAATACTAATATTAGCATTCTAGACAAGGCGAAAAGCTCTGGTTCGTTCGGAAAAATATTCCCATGAAATTTTTTGCGAAATAACTTTCTTGGGATACCTCAAAAATAAGGTTCAAGAGGTCGCCCAGGCAAAAAGTTATTCAAATTGTTTTAAACTAAACAAATTGTAACAATAAAATTTTTTAACCTGGACAAATATTGTTAACTTTTTGGATCATTCTGAACAAAATAGTTCCCTTGTAATTTTTCTATAAAATGTATCGTTTTCGAGTTGATCTGGTATTCATATTGGACTTAGAAGCTGCAGTTATTTTGTATTTTAAAAACATTTTTTGGACCCCTCTTTCCCAGTCTCTTGTTAAATTAGAAAATTAAGATTGGTTGCCTATCTAGTTTAACTAACTTTTCTTCAAAAACCATCTAGCTGCACTTCTGGTTTTACAGCTTTTATATAAGTTAGTATCTTATTATATAATTTAATAATTTATAGTTATCTCACATATCTATAACATCAATTACATTTTTTATAAATTTCCATAACTTTTAAAGATTATATATATATATATATATATATATATATATATATATATATATATATATATATATATATATATATATAAAGATTATATAATCAATTATTTCGCCGAATAATTGGGATGCCCATTGACAGTAGGTAGTTTTTGGAGTCCCTTTTAATAATTATTCACCATGGCGTTGACAACCTAGCCAATTTCTTTTAATTATACTCCGTAAGTACCTAGCAAAATTTTTACATTAAATAATTTTTTGTGCACTAAGTTCTCTTTTAAAGTTGTGTAGTCTTGTGCATTTCAGATTAAAAATTTCCTATATTTTATAGCTCATGATGACAGAGTCGAATGAAACGAATCTCATAATGGCAAATTAATGCTGATATACAGACGGCTGTAAAATCGATGGAGGAGTTGGATCTGGAATCTACGGATGGAAATCAAGGCTAAGCCTTAGTAAAACCCTAGGTAACTCTTCTATTTTAAGCGAAAATTTGTGCTACAAAGATGTGCTTGTAGGAACTAATCACGATGAACTGCAGGGACAAATCTGTAAAAATGATTTCTGATAGTAAGGCGGCAATAAAGGTACTAAAATCAAATCTATTGAGTCCAAGTTAGTTTGGAACTGTCTTCAGAACCTGATTCGGATCGGAAAAAGTAACAAAGTAAGTTTACTCTGTGTGCCTAGATATACTTTTATTGAATGGAATAAATAAAATTATTATTTAAAAAGCAGGCCTACTTGTACGAACAAATGAATTTCGAACCAAAGCCTGCGAACTCAAACATTATAAGGCTTTTATACCTTTGACGAAGATATCCAAAGATCTATTAGATATGCATAGGAATGATCTAAAAACTATCGTAGGTCTATCGCCTCAAGGGGCACATGAACAAAATCGGACTTATAAAAAAAGCACATTGCAGATTCTGTCGGGCTGATGACAAGACGGTGGAACACGTTCTGTGCAACTACCCAGGGTTGGATAGGACGAGGCTTAATACATTTGAGCAATATTAACTAGATCGCTACAACTTTGTGGAAGTGTAACCTAAGGCCATAAGAGACTTTGTTAAAAGGGCTGGGCTAAAGAAACCACTTTAACCTAAGGATGAGCCACAATAGACCTCTTAGGTCAAGTGAAAAGGTGGTTGAGCGTCGACTCAGATTGAACCTAACCTAACCTCTCTATAAGAATTTTGTAAACTTTGTATTGCGCTCTGTATAGTTCGTTTTTCATCGCTTTGGTACATATGCTAGTTTTGATCACATCTCGGTAACATAACCTTTTTTGGTTACAAGGTTTATCCCTTTTTTTTTAAACTTTTTTATGCATCTGTTTAGTGGATACTCCTCCGCTAGAGACTATAATGATTAGTTTGTTAGAGTATTAGGATATCTTTACTCGATAAGTTGTATAAAAATAATAACAATTATAGGAAAAGATAAACAGATTTATTGATATTAGAAAGTTTACATGAAGATTAGTGTACAGAACAGTTAAGTATAATTCACACAATCGGGACCGGCACTTGCCTCAATATATATATATATATATATATATATATATATATATATATATATATATATATATATATATATATATTATGGTTATATTTATGTAATGCCTTATTTAACCTATTTTAATTATAGTTTCCCGTTGTTTGTTATACTCGGTCCTACTCAATGCCACCTATTTCGTTCCAGCATATATCTTAAACTCGTAACTCCGTATCATGTAAGATCCCTCTCTCCATTATCTTTAATTCCCAAAACATATAGCCCTATTAAAATACGTCATAATACAAGGATGTTAAAATACAGTACTAGAACCTCATCCTTTTTGTATACTATAAGAAACAAACATATCAGCTTATCCCTCTTAGTTTTAAAGTGTTTGTTCTCTAATTTTTGCTATTTTTACACAGAACCATTGATACGATATGTTTATACACTTTCTGTAGAAGACCAGAACATTTAGATATAGAACTTTTGACACTAGAAACTAACGTAAGGCACAAGAAAGTAATTTGTTGTAATTTTTGAACTAAATCACCTACTTTAATGACACAAAAATACCTAACAAATGCACGCAATTCACTTGAAGCCTTGTAAATTGTGTTAAATTTATTCAGTTGTTAAAATTTTCAAAGTTCAGGAACATTACGCTGCCTAACATATAACCTATTTTAATACCACAAATGTTCTCATTCGCCCTTCTTTTATTCATTCCTTAAAACTTTCTTTCATTTAAATCCATAATGAAAAACCATGATATTCCAGTTCAAAAGAAACCGTGGCAAGACCACAGCATCTTTTATAATAAATACTCCTCGCAACAATCTAGAAACTTCCCCAATCACCTCACCGACCTATTTCTGCTTTCGAATCCGTACATCTGAATTCAAAACAACAAAACTCCAACCAGGCTAACCTCAAACCCTCCTGAATTGTTATCATTGACGTTTAAATAGTCGGTTTTGCAGAGAATTAAAATGAAGACAAGCGTTAACGGTCCGACCATCGGACCGGAAACAAAAAATAGGCAGCCCGCTACACAGTACGTCAATACAATCCGAGTAGGGTTCGCTCTCTCTATGCCCACAGACCGAATGGCCAGTCAGATTTCATCAGAGGTAACATATCTCGGGTGCATCTTCGCAGAAATTTACTCTAATCGAATACAGGAAGCGTACTCTAGTTTACTGTGGCTCTAACAATTACAGGGTGTCTGGATAAAGCTAATACTAACACTGTAATATGAAATGAAATACAACAGTTTTGAAATATACTAAGTAAAATAAATTATATATGTTGCAAATCAATTATTACGCTCCTTATTTTTAAATATAGTTGAGCTAAAATTTACTCACTCGCCTAAACTTACTAATGGTGAGCCAGTGGTAACTTTTTTCTATATACCAGTATTGGTAGAAGTACCAAATGAGAAGTTTTAATAATATAAATGGATTTCTAAAATAATTGTAATGTATGTTCTTGTGTTTATAAAAAATAATATTTTTCACGTAGGTTATCACGTTATAGATATCGAAGCTTCAAATCGAAAGAAAATCATGCACTCCAATTTGCAGAGGGTCCATTTTTATTTTACTGGTGTGCAATAGGAATCCTGCACGAGTATCATTCCTTTTTACACTCCTTTTACAACTAAGCAAATTAAATTTAGGCAGAAAAACAGTCACATAAAAATCCTAGCCCCTTTCCCTTCGTTCATGCTTTGAAATACAAAGCCGATAAATTCCACCAATGTGTTAAATTCTATTCGTTAGGAAGTAATTGATTAATTTACGAAAAAAGTAGATGAAAATATTTACTTTAAATATAACAATTGAACTAAAGATATCAACGATTAAGAAATATTACTGAACAAATTATTATTAAATTTACTAAATTTATATTATTATATATATTTAAATATTTATTGTATATATATATATATATATATATATATATATATATCTATATATATATATATATATATATATATATATATATATATATTATAATATATATATATATATATATATATATATATATATATATATATATATATAAAATTTATATTATTATATATTATTTTTATTAAATTACTACATCTATAAATATCTTATTTATTTTATCCTATGATCCGTAATTTTATATTCACAAATAAGATACGGAAAACAACATCGAAACAAACGAAAAACCAAAGAGAGTTAAATTACTAAAGTCCGTTTAATTATGTAAAAGCACTATTCAAAAAGAAAAGTTAAAAGGAAAAAAGGTCAAAAGGAAAAAAAATATATCAAACTAATGAAGAAGTTTTAAAAGTTTTAATTAGAAAATACTACAAACGAATCGAATTTTGAAATGAATCTTATTTTTTGAGAGTTATTAATAAGACTTTATTTCAGAAGGTTGCTTAGAATAAATGTAACCGCCGGTATATAGCGCATAAAAAATGTACCTAACGTAAAAAACTCAATTAATAATCATAAATCACACAAGAGTCACTTTCACGATACTATACGCTATACACGATACTGCCATTCTACAAATGGGCCAGAATCATAAAAAGCAACAGTTAGGTATAGATTAACAAAGATCTGTAAATATAATTGACAACTGGCACTAGTTAAAGATACCATCAGTCAATATAATTTTTTACATATTTCAGGACATTTTTGTGGCTGTATAATTGTCAAGATGTAATTTCATTCATTTTATTCTGTTTGCTTCGTTGATATGATACATGCACATTAAGTAGAGATAGCCACTAGAAATTCTCATTCCTGACAAGGTGTGTCCAAATGGCTAATAGTGAACACCTTACATGCACACACATACACACACGCAGAGGGAGAGAGAGAGAATAACCCAAAATAAATATACACAAATACACATATTCAAACCTACCCCATGGTCAATTAGCAAATCACTAGATAGCCTCACCACAACGTGCTCATCATACGGTGAGATTTGTTTTGCGACTACTGCGATTCACAATATCGAAGTGTAAGACCGCTGTGTCCATATTGCTCTGTCCAATTTTCCAATTTAAAAGAGATAATATCTCAGTGAACAGTGTCCAGTGAGAATATTTGTGATTTCTTTAAGTTCGGTCTTCTGAAGATCCAAGAGTGTTTTTGTGTAGCGAGCGAATTTGTGCTTGTCTTTGACCTGGAATGTTTTTCAGTGGGGTACAATAAGTTCTTTTTTATATTTTTGGGCATTCTTCACAATGTGGGTTTTAGTACACCCCAGAAGAGATTTGCTCCGATAAAACAAGTATTACCTTCATTTTTAGCAAGACTATCAGAATTCGTTGACGCTTCGGTACCCACAGTAGAGTTACTTTATTGTACCATGACAGTTGCTTAAGAGACTGTTTAGAGGTCATGCTGTTACCGACTCTTAAGTTGTAGGTATACTTTGTAGACACCCCTGAGCACAAAAATCTGGCTCTTTAGTTTAAACCTGATATATGTGACATTTTATACAACACTATTAGCCTACTACGTTAGTGCGTGATGTGTAAAAGTGTATTTAATGTTTGTCAAATAGTTTTGTAATGAGTATAAATGTACCAAAATTTAAAAATAGTAAAATCCAGTTAGAAGATATTTACGTTCGTGATAAAATCATGTAATTGAAGTGTGTTTATATAAAAATAGATTACGTGCCTAATTATTGGTGGAATGTTTAGGACAAACCAGCAGTCCTTCTATAACAAAAGACTCTTTTCTCTGCTCTTTCTGGCTTCTAATAACTTCGTGTTGGACCCGTGCTGGAACAAATTGAATTTTAGCCCCATCCTTAGTCTTTTCCATTACTTTTGTATAGCATTACTCCACTCTTTGCCCCTTGCCTTGCCTCTATAGGTGCTACACCCAGTGTCACTGGTGGAAAATGCCCGGACTGGCCATTGTTTTGCTAACATATGTCTTTGCTAGAGAGAATATGGGGAATTTTGATAAAATTAGAGGGAAGTTTTACAGAATTAGGGAACTGGAATGTGATATATATGCTGTTCTATGGTCTAGGGTAAACACAGTATTAATCTTTTTTATTTATTTGTTTTTTGTGTAGGGCGAGTATAGATAACGAAGTGTATTGTGCCAGACTGACAGGCTTTATAAGGTTCTCTTATGAATCTACAGAGAGGTTTTCATATATAGGATTTAAGATTTTTATTACGTAGAACAAAAGTTTTATAGGGAAATACTTCACTAGTATATTTCTATAAAAAATAACGAATAAGCCACAATTAAAAGTTAAAGTAAGTTTAATGACGTTTCAATTTCCACTTCGAAAATCGTTCTCAAAATACAAAATATTAATAAATTAAACAAATTTTGTTTTTTTTGTTACTTGGGGAAAAATTTTTCTAATAATTTAATTTTATCTAACTCATTTATATTGACAATTCAGACATACACTATACATTTTAAAGTAGACAACTTTAAAATGATATTGCCAATATTGTTGAGTTGCGTTCCTGGGATGACTTTACTTGTAAGATAGTTCATTCGATTACATGAAATCAACTTTAACTTGAGAATATCCGTCAGAAGAAAAAGTCAGTAACATATAGAGAATACATCATTTATGTGTTTTAAATAACAAACATATAAAATCAGAATTTGTTGTTTATTGAAAGTAAACTAAATGCACGACCAAACACTTATCATGTCGGGATAGTATTATGAGGTTTTTTTCTGGTTTTTCCCTCATAATTATTACTGTCATTATGAGATGTGTTCTTCTTTTTAAAGACGAATTACATGCTATGACTTTTTTTCTGACGGATATTCTCAAGTTAAAGTTGATTTCATGTAATCGAATGAACTATCTTACAAGTAAAGTCGTCCCTGGAAAGCAACTCAACAATATTGGCAATATCATTTTAAACTCGTCTACTTTAAAATGTATAATGTATGTCTGAACTGTCAATATAAACGAGTCAGATAAAATTAAATTATTAGAAGAATTTGTTACTAAGTAACAAAAAAACAAAATTTGATTAATTTACTAATGTTTGTATTTTGAGAAAGATTTCCGAAGTGGAAATTGAAACGTCAATAAACTTACTTTAACCTTTAATTGTGGCTTATTGCCATTTAAATAGTAATAACTAAAGGAAATAAACATGTGACGTTTATAACGATAAAACCATAATATGTATAGTTTGTTTCACGAAAAATGGTTGAGTGCTTAATGGTTACCTGAGTTGATCCTATTGTGTATACAAGAGTCTCTCAATAGACTACCGAAGTACACAGGGTCGCACTTCAGAAAATTTGTTATTTAATATATTTCATTGGTAGCTGTGTAATACACGATTATAAAAATTTATTAAATTATTTCATATGGTATTTTCTGGTTGTTCAAGTGAATATACTTGATAATTGAACAATTTTTAACATGAAGAAAGTAGTTTTTTGTTCTACGTGAATAATTGTAGTATATGGATGAAAGGTACTTTCCTTCACACTTTTTACAGGCTTAGGACTGTCAGCAAAAAACTGGCGTTTTTAAAAGTTTTTGCTCTTCCTAATCGGATATCGTTAAAAATGTACAGTAATAATAGTTCTAATACATAATGTACAAAAAATAGATTAATTGAAAAAAAAATATAGAAAAATATATACAAGTTAATATTTACAAAAAAAAAATAACCAAAATATATTTATGAATTCCTAAATACCTAATTCTGTTTCGCTGTCGCTATCCTCTTCAAGATTAATAAAAATTGGTTTAATTATGTGATTCAAAGTAACATATGAATTTTCTACGTTCATTACATGCCGTACTGAATTTTTCCAACTTTCTGGGGAGATATCATCAACACATTTCCTTATTAATTCGACTACACTTCCACTTAAAGTCGGAGAAACATTTTGTGACCTAACATTTGACTTTAGTTGGTGCCACATATGCTCTATGGGATTAAATAAACAATAGTAGGGCGGAAGCCGTAACACTGTATGTCCCATGTCCTCGGCCAATGCGTCACAAACATATACTTTTTTAATAGAAAATGATTTTAACACTTCTAACAGTTCATTTTTTAAATAACTTTCTTCAAAATATATATCGTTTTCTAACAGGTAGTTTTGAATTTCAATTTTCGTGTTATTTGCACTTGGAGACTTATTTAATTGACGATTATGGTAACTTGCATTGTCCATTACTATCACACTATTTTGAGGAAGGTTAGGTATAAGACAATTCTTAAACCATTGCTCAAAAAGCTATGCCGTTGTATCCTCATGGTAGTCCACGCAGGAGTCTTTAATGTTCTTTGCAGAAAGCCATAAGGCATTTGGGACCCAACCATTTTCTGATCCTGCATGTAAAATTGTTATTCTTTTCCCTTTGTTTGATGGAGCTTTTGTTTGACACCTGTTGGAAGAATCGGACCATCCTTTGGATGGTGTTTCATGAGTGTCAAACCATGTCTCGTCCAGATAAATTATTGGTCGATCTTCTGTATGGTACTTTCTTATGGAAGTTATATATTCAGTACGCCACTTTTGTAAACGATGGGACTCCATAAGCACTTGCCTTTTGTCAATTGTACGATATCTGAAGCCCATTTTAGACAAAATCCTCCAAAGACTAATGCGGCTACAGTTTATTTGTGTATCATCATTAGTAAGCCGTTGTTTTAAAGCATCTAATGTAGGTATTCGTTGCTCTTCGTACATTGTGTAAATTTTTCGTCTTATTAAGTTCTTATCACTTTCGTCAATACATTTGGTAGAACCGGCATCCTTACGCTTCCTTCTTGACTTAATGGGATTTGATGTAATTCTTTTCACTGTGGTTAGAGGTATTTTCGTTAAAACAGATATTTCACTGGCAGCAGTATTAGCCGTAAGTCCTCTCGTAAGTAAAGAACTATATATTGTTTTTACGATTTCTCTAGCGTCAGCAGATAAATGCTTTTTCTTTGCTGGAACACTGGAAGAAGCACCATCAATGTTTTTCCACGGACGCCACATAATGCTGTTTTATAGGTATAAATAGGTATAACACTGGTAACACTTGTAACACTTTCAACTAAATGAAACAAAATGTATATTTAAAAATTTCTCATCGGTTTTATATACTTTTACAAATTATACAGAATAGAGGGAACCTGTATAATTATTCCAGGAAATACTTAACGATCAACAAATTTATTGTGGTCCTTAAAAGATCAACTATTGATAGTGAAACTCACTGTTAAAATGTTTACAACTTTATGAAATAAAATGTATTCTAATCGTTTTTATAATTTTATACGATTTTTTAATCGTTTTTATATTACCAGGAATTAATTATACAAACAAGATAACGACACTCCACAGTAGCTTCAATTTTACCTGAATACTTACCTGCTCAACTAATGTTGACTAAGCTGGGGTACTTGCGGTCGGGTTTTATTTGCAATTATTAAGCACTCAACCATTTTTCGTGAAATAAACTATACCAGAAATCCTAACCATATCCGCCTGGTGCATTCAAGTAAAATTATATTACCTACTTATTTATTTTGTTCTAAATATTAATAGAAAAGAAAAGGGTTTATAAATAAATACATAATTAAATACCTTAACATAATTAAAAATAATTATTAACAACTTTTCAAGATCTGACAAAGTCTAAGAAGAAAAACGGTTGAAATAACCACAAATATGCAATTTGAACCAAAACGACGATATTGTACCGATATGCCATTTTGTATACGGAACAGGATAGTGGGGTAGGGGACTAGAAGTAAAAGGCAATTTAGCAAGAATTGCGTGTCGGATAGTCATAATTTTCGTGACAGCTCATGAATTACACGAAATTGGGCTGCTTTAGGCGACATTGATCGACATAAAGAATTTTTGTTTAAGTCTTTAACGTCTGTTTTCTTAAAGCTTGCTAGAAAAATTTCAAACCGCTTAATTGGTTTAGTTAGAATAATTTTTTTTTAGTTGTTATGTTAAGTTAAGTTAAAAAAAGAATATTATGAAAAAGTTGTTAGCTACACTAACGGAATATTCTTTCCTGGTGGAGGTACTTATTTTAACGAAACTGATGGATACGGAGAGGCTGCAAGGCAGATATATAACTTAGCCGTAGAACTGGATAATAAGGGTATTTACTACCCCGTGTGGGGCATCTGTTTGGGGATGCAAGCTTTAGTATTTTCACAACTTGGTACTGATATTAGAATCGATCGAATACTAAAGAACGTCGCCGTCTCGTTGGAATACATCGAAGATTACGAAAAGAGCAAAATGTACTCGAGAACACCAAAGCAACTGATACAAATCTTAGGAGCGAAGAACGTCACGTACAATTGCCACCGGTATGGTCTAACTGAAGATGTTCTCAGGAAACATGAAATTCTAGACGACTGGAATATTCTGACGACGAATAAAGACGCCCGACACCTGCGTTTTATTTCTTTGATGGAAAGCAAAAAGTATCCCATATACGGATTGCAGTTTCATCCGGAGAAAAACATTCATTTTCAGTAAAGGCTTTACGCCTTTACTGAAAATGATTATAAGCGGTGCCCTCTAGTCGCTGCTAATGAAGTATAATCTAGTCTTTTTGTAATATTGATATTTTTTTCGTTTTAGATTTTAATTTTAATTTTGTTGTAATTTTTAATCCTTTTGCAAGGAAATATATTAAACTGAAATAAAAAAGTCTAAAAATGTAAACTTTTAAAATATATCTTATCTAGAGAACAAAAACAACACATCCAAAACCAATAAAGAACATAGACCTCGCAAAAGAGAAAAAGAAAGACAAATGTTGATACAGATGAAATATACGTTGGACTACTAAGCGTTACAGTGATTAATGTATTAATCATTCGTTACATCTAGACACCACTTGTAATAGATACACCATTAACCTGAAACTTTTTGTAATGGAGTAGCTAAATAAAAGAGACTTGAGACTTGTTGACTTAGATAACGAATTGTCACTTAGGTGCAAAGCCACACTTATGTGTCTATTATTCCTATATCAGACAATTAAGTAAAATTATTAAAAACTCACTCTGTTTTCTTAAGTATTCAGTATCTCCAAACGCATTCTATACTATTTTAGTATCATTGTTATTATTTAGTTCTGGTTTTCACTCATTATATAAATATTTGTCTTTTTGGGCTAAAAGACTTCAAAAACGTGATAAATGAAATTTCATCTCATTCCATCAACAGCTGTAATTCTTCGAACAAATGTAGGGTTTGCAATTCATCGCATCACACCACTCTTCATTTTAACCAGCGGTCAAATAAATATCTTCCTTCTTTAGTCAACCGCTTCTTCAAGCACCAAGATCAAGTGATAACCTTAACCATGCATTAGAGACGTCTCAAACCTCTTAGCCTAGTTTTGTTCCGACTTCTCTAACAAACACTAACTTTTCTACAAAAACGTGGTTAACGTCCTCGTCTGTATTGTTATCCACACGTTTGATGCATATCAAAGATTTCTTAGGCAATTTTCAGAAAACTCGTATCCTGCTGGATACAGACTCCATGACCAAGTTTATTTCGGATAGTTGTATGCAACATTTAGGTCTTTCCTGTAATAATGTTTCAATCCATGTGAAAGGTTTGAATGGAATGTCGACATGTGTTGCAGTTTCGCAACTGTGTATAAACATTTATAAAATATTAACAGACTTTGTAGTAGTTTTGATTCTCCCCGTATATTAAGATTACAGCTTACAGCCCTTTTACAAAAATACATCTGTGTTAAAAACTAATTTAGAAGACCAGCCATCTGGGAAATGACACCATAGGGGATGCATTCCATACACAAGAAATAGTCGAGTTTTATCTCTCAAACCACACACGTGTATGGGCGTTTGGGTTAAAGGTACCTGAGACACTTGGCATCGGTCCTTTGGCCGAGAGAGTCGTAAAAATGCAATAAGGTTGCATTATCAATTTTGTGTGGTTTCTGTGCGTCGCTGAAGACAATTTGCGATAGCTGTGATGCTATCTTTTCATGGGGTAAAGTACACCTTATAATATTTGTTGCCAAAATTACATTGCTGCATATATCAATTACGTGCATTTGGTATATTTATTTGATATTTGTTTGGAACTTTATCGCATTTGTGCCGCGATCGCGATTGAACGTTGTCAATTGGATATTTTGCATTTGTTTTGTTTTATGTAATATTTACTGTAGGTATTCTTATTTTTTTGTATTTTGTCATTACCGATTATACTTTGAATTGAGTTTATTAATATTTGTATTTGTATTTGAATATATACTTTGAATTGAGTTTAATATAATACATATATGTTATGTATGATTGCATTTTGTGTAACTTTATTAACAAGGTTTGTTCATTTTACCACGGATTATGTATATTATTATATGTGCGCATATTTTTCACTCGTTAACGTTTAATATCAATTTATGCTTTATTTCTGATCATACTTAACCATAGCAATCGAAATCTTAAATTTCTTTGTCATTAATGGGTTCTTAAAACCTATTCATCAACATCTTTGTTTTGGTTTGTAAATGGTTATCTTTTTGGTGTTGTTTCATATTAACTAATATTTAAGTTTATATCATTTTTTAGTTATAATTGTATATTGGGTTATGTATATTTATGTTTAATTTCACCTCTTTTTAAAATAGAGTTTTATACAGTCCACTAGCTTTCATTTCTTCTCTTTTATTTTAATATACATACCCAATCCGAAAGGGGGAAACCAGTGAGTTCTAGATTGAACAGAATATCTTCTCTCTTCCTTCAGGATGACCCCAATTATTATATTGAGGTCATCGTATGCGCAGAACGCAACAACATGTACCACTCAGGGTAGGTACTACTTTCTGTTTTATTAAACCGTGTGATCGTGGCGGTTCGGTGTTCTTTTGCATTATTGTAAACAAGGTGTGTTCAAATCAACCAAGGTATATATCAATACTCACCACCTCACTCATATTCGTGATATGAAACTAACACATAATACATTTTATCAACCCTATCTTCTTCTTAGAGTGCAATCTCCCTATGCAGATTGTCAATCATAATTGTTATTTTTATTTTTTAACTTTTAAGTCAATCAATCTACATTGATATCAATCACGTAGATTCTTTAACCAAGAATTCTGCCTCCGGATAACAGATCTTTGTCCTTGAATATTTCGCTGTATTATCAGTCTCAAAATTTTATATTTTAGTCCCCTGAACACGTGGCCTAGGCAATGCAGTTTTCTTGTTTGTATAGTGGTGATTAGTTATGTTTCTTTATCCCTCTCCAGTATTTGTAATTATATCAGTTCATGATATGTTTAATACTTTGTGGTATAACCAGAGTTCGAAAGCATTGATTCTTTTTAAATTGCATTTTTTTAATGTTTAAGTCTTAGCTCCATATAATAATATTGAAAATATGTAACATCGAATAGTCGTTGGTTCCGATGTAATGTTTGCATTCTTTATGATTTTACTGTCAATGTGCCTATTCATAAGTATTGCTATTAGGTTTTCATGTCTTTCTCTATCAAAAGAAGTCAGCAATGCACAAGTGTGGGTCAACATTTAAGTCACGACATCGATGAATCAAAATATTGATGGCAAGTAGTCCTTCTCAAGTACCCATTCAATTTCGGAACCCGAAATGCGCCTCAGTTAGCTTCTGCTCTAACTTTTCATAGATTCTCTTATGTATTATTTTAAGCAGTACTTTTAATAGACTTATGAGGCTCAGTGTTCGATAGTCGCAGCACTTTCTTGCTGCTTGTTTTTTAGAGATGTTTATAAACGCTGACTTCAGTCATTCTTGCTTGGTGGTATTACTCCCGTATCGTTCACCATGTTGAACAAATCTGCCGATACTTCCAAATAATTTTCTAGTTTTAACAGTTCCACAGGTATTTAGTCTAATCCAGCTGCCTTATTATTTTTTTGAGTTTTTGATAGCATTTTTGATTTCATCTATCGTGGTCTTCTGTCTACAGCTTCAGATCCTATTAATACACATGCTTATAGATGCTGATTGGTGGCTGAGAATCTCTGATAAGGTGGCAAGGGAAAGAAAAAATTGTGAGGGGACGGATAGGTCTGTAACTGAAGTGTTGAGGTTGAGTAAGGTCAATATCAACACCAAAAATGAAATCAAGATTGAGGTGGCGGGTCTAGATAAGCAGCTCGCTAGACTGAAACGGGCTTTTATGGAATTAAAAGGGGAGTAGCAAAGATCTGTAGAAATAAAAAGAAGAGAGGTAGGAAGTCGTCCGTCTGCACCACAAACGTGGCAACGCCGACGTTAGTATTGATAGATCCGACGAGCAACATCGGAATCCAGGACCATCCGGAAAGAAGAAAGTCCCTTTGTATCTGGGAGCAGCTTGGCCATGGCCATGGCCAGTGACTCTGGCGATGCGTGGGTGATTGACAAGCTCAAGTGGCTCTATCTTGAATTGCCAGGCTCCTCTGTATCCAGTAACGAGGTCGCAGGCAGCCAGGAGACGGTATATGTAAGGGTCTAGAATGCCAATGAGGAGGGTGAGCGAATGTTCACCGAAAGGTGCTGGTACAAACTCATCCTAAGGGTGAGAAACCAGGCGCCATCAGGTTCCTATCTGCGCTATAAGATTGCCGACAAAAAGAATAGAGAAGGATGAAAGAAGCAGCGTGAATGTGTGGGCTCCGACAGCCTTGTTAATGAAGGTATACGCAATCTGTCGGAGTGGGCAGTGAGAGGCAGAGTCAATGACCCAGTTGGAAAAGAAATAGAGCGTGAGAGGGCCTGCGTTAAAAAAGTAGTCGTGCCGAGTAAGAACTTTGTCGAGCTTTGGGGGCTTCGCTCGTGGTTAACCACGGAGAAAGACGTGGTGTATGCAATATAGGCCTTTTACAAATGTGAGGTGAATAAGATTCGGCTGTCATACGCTGGCAAGATTGCCAGAGTTAAGGTCGAATTGTGCGTGACAGAACGAATGATCCAGAGGGAGAGATTGAGAGATGTCACGAATGTCAGGCCTTTGAGCATCTAAGGGCGAAATGCAGTAGAGATGAATGACAGTAGGACCAGCAATGTGCATACCAGCAGGATACCTCTTGATACCTGATGACATTAAGAGACTTAGGAGGGAGTGCATCACCCTTCGCACACAAGCGAAAAGGGCGAGGAGTCGAAGACAGGGATAAATACCAAGAGAGATAACATAGCTCGGAAGAACGATCTGAAGAGGACGATTCGAGCCCAGAAGCAGAACTCTGGAGGCATCTGTGTAGCAAGTTAAACGAGCACCACTAGGGAGAATGGTATAAAATAGTAATGAAGCATTTTAAAGTGTACCGTCCGTACGACATGCCGCTAGACGAGAAGCTCGAGGCTGTCCGAGAGTTATTCTCGCCTTATAAATGACATGGGTTGCGGAGGGAGGTGAATGCGGAACGAGTTATAACCTTTAATCCATAGGAACTTGCGTCGGAGGTGGAGTCCCTTAAGTCGCGCAAGGCTCCCGGTATAGATGAAATACCGCCAGAGGCGGTTAAATGTCTGGAACGAATGGAGCCTGCGTGGCTTTTGTGTCACATGAACAAGGGATGAAAAATGGTGCTGAATTGGTTTTTCTTTATTAAAGTTTGGTCGAATTCATGGCGAACCAAATCAACCTGTGACCTTAGAAACCATTTTCGATTATATTCTGCAAGGGTGAGATTCTACGACCCTTTCAAATAAATTTTTATCTCACATCTTTATACACGTCTATGAATACAAACATAGATCTTCTTCTAGCGAGGTTTTAGGAAGTCGAAAACATATAAAGAAAACGTTTGAGGTTTAGCGTAATTAAATATTTTTCTCAATATAAAATGTATTTTTGAGGTCGGCATATAACATTTTTCTGTCAGCATTCTCCTAATGGAACATTCATTTTTAGGATTTCAAGTTACTTTATTCCTACTTTAATTGTTATTCAATAAATTTATTTCTCGATGCTTCGTATCGTAGAAGTAATGATGAGATCTTATTTATTTTTAAACGATTTATAAAATTAATTTTAATAAAATACGTCCATATTTGACTATATAGGTTACTTATTTACCTGAGTCATATAAATGGATACTAATCCACAGAAGTATGTGTAGTTTACTAGCTTAAAAATTATCCACAAAGTATGAATTATAAATTTAAAAGTTAAAATTGAATTCGTAGATCAGTAAAATGAATTAGGGTTCAATTTAGGAACATGATCGCACAGTACGGTTGAACCTTTCCCACTATAAACCACTTTCACACTAGTCAATCGAATTCGGGCAACAACCCAAACTAAGTTTCAGTCTATACAGATCTAATTGCGTATACCCCAGTAAACAAAACCCTTGTCACAACGTCGAATCTATTGCCCCCGAAACTTCCAAATATTAAAAACAATAATTCATCGGACAAACGGTGGATAACCATTAGTGTTATCGTCCTCATACAGCCTAAAACTATCATAATCCAAACTAAACCTCATCGATCAATAAAAGCTGTACCGTATTTCGACCATTTATATTTCGGCTCTCTCTCCCTTATTTTAGACTACGGTAAGTTTTATAGTGCGGTCATTTACAAGCGTTTAGGGAACAGTACTCATATATGTTTGTTTTAATTCATCTCAAAATAAGACTGATTTTAGTTCAAACACACACATATATATATATATATATATATATATATATATATATATATATATATATATATATATATATATATAGAGCTTACAAAATTTCAAAATTATATATTTCATTGGATAGTAGAAATATTTTCATAAACTGAATGTGCCAAAACATAGGAGAATGAAATCAGGAAGATTGTAAAACAAAATAGTCTCAAGTGACATAAATGATAACAATTCAACAATTGTCATGGTATCTCTCCATATTGTTTATTCGTATAATTTCAAACTATCAAATAATATCTAAATAGCGCTTACAACGAAAAGATCTTTATTTTAAAATACTATTTTCACTTTATAATCAGATTGACTTAGTTTTTTAATTGTTGTAAGTAATAAATTTTATATAAAAAAAAATTTCAGAAACCCCTAGCGACTAATACTTGTAGGAATCATTGCAAAATTTCGACGCATACAGACCGTTCTAACTCAATACACTTCCACGTTGTTCTGGTGTTCCAGGTATCTGCCAATTGACGAAGGTTATTTAAACAGGTTTTAGAATCTCTAAAAAAAGTCTTTACAGAACATCCATAAAAATAAATTTCAGTGAAAGGTGTACTCCATAATATTTAAGCAGATTGGTAGCGGTTTTTTCCATTAATAAAATTTTGACAACCTTTAAATAATACATAAGAGCAAGCAAGATTTGTGTACTGTGCTTAGAAAAGCTTTATAAATAACCTTTATGTTTCAAATGTGTGGTTTTTGGACGAATGCCACATCCATCCAAATGGATCTACTACTCATATAATGGATATAGGTACTAGATTAATGGACAAACAACACGTTTTTGCATGACCATCGTAGATGACAGTAGTAAAGATCTGTTACTCCATTTAGCTGCGAGATAGAGAAAAACCTTTGATCCAGTTTTTGATTCATTTCAGTTTTTGTTATATTTTCTACATCACGTTCATTACTCTTTTTATTCACCTGATCTAAAACCTACGGAGTCTTACGTATCGGATATATTGAAACAAGCCACTTTTACGAAAAACACAGCAGCAACTATTAATAAACTTCAAAAATAAAAGAAAACATTTTGATCTTCAGAAAAATTCAGTTAAATTTTACAAACATGTAAAGAATATCTTTTTATGTAAAGTATTGGGAGTGGTTCACCTTTAACATAAAATTTATGTATAATAATCATATATATATATATATATATATATATATATATATATATATATATATATATATTGTTATGATGTGTTTTTTGTTTGAATGATGAGCAATGAGTATTTTTAATAATATAATATATAGGGTTTTTATCGCGGTTCTCAAAGAATTAGCTTGTAAGTACTTTTTTAAATTATCTTTATTGTAACTATTATGAAACACACATATATATTTAACCTAGCCAATGTAAATTTAAAATAAACTATCTTTAAATTGATGTTCTTATAAAACTAATTAAATTCTATAGACAATGTTAAATTTAAACAAACTATCTTCAAAATTGAAATTGTTATAACACTAACTAAATTATATTAACAAAATTTTGTACCTTTCTTTCACTGAATGCCTAAATGAACTGTTTTCCACTATATATATTCTAATCACCACTGAATGTCTTCGTACTTCGGTTATCCTTGTTTTTGTGAAATTTCTTTTTCCAATTATCAGCTTCTACCAATTTAAGATATATTTTTCTTCACCAGCATTTATACACCACCAAGCAAACCAGCAAACAGCATTTATATTTATTCTTCTTTTCAATATACCAATATCCAATTATTATAAGTTGATTTATACTAATCTCCAACCATAATATAATTTAATTTCTTCCAATATACTTTTTTTAATCTTCAATAATTATTTGTGTATAATTATAAATGTGCATTAAATTATATGCATAATTTTTAATCTTCATTTAACTCACTATATTAAACAATTAGACTATTTGTACTTGATTCACTGACTCCAACTAACTTTCATATTTCTTACTAAACTTTTCTGACTGACTTCTTGAAAATTCTGAACAATTTACTTCACTAACTAAATGTGTCTACTAACTTTCATAATGAACTGGCCTGACTTCTGACTAAAAACTGCCATCTTGAATCCAAATCACGGGTAGTTATATGTTTTTGGATATTCTAGAATCATCTGGTAAGAAATCATGTTCGATTTCGTTCTATTTCTTCGATATGGATGTTCTCGAAAAAAATATCTGTTCCATCCACCGACATAATCATTATTCCAGAATGTTCGACCGTAAACAATGGTCACACTCTGCACTCTGGAGAATTCGTTAATGTTCCATTGATAATTTTGTTGACATTTAGGCTTTTCAGATCAGAATAAACATTCAAATTAGTAACTAACACTCTAATTTAATAAAATACACATTTCAAACAATATATTATTATAACCCCACTTTATATTCCCAATTATTTCCTAAAATGTCACTTGGAGAGTAAGTATATCTGTCTATCACTCACTGTATAGTTGGTTGCCTATGCACATGGCTCACTTAAATATATTTACAACATTAAAATACAACTTTTTACAATTATTATATGCTAATTTCTTAAAATGCCCTCACATAAATATATTTTTATAAAATTCTCTAGTATATAACTTATTTAAAACAACCAAATATCTAATATTATGTAGTATATAACTTATAAATTATTTTCTATAAACCCTAATCGTATCAATATATATATATATATATATATATATATATATATATATATATATATATATATATATGAGTGGTTTAAGTTATCTTTGCACCCCAACTATTATTAGTCGGTTACAGATAGACCAAGCAGTAGGCTGCGGGGAAATCAAACACGCATTTATTTGCAATGTAATGAGGCAAGTGACACGGTCACGTGGCTAGAGAATAGTTCATGGGAGGGAAAAAATGAAGGGGTGAAAACAGAAGAGGGTAGAATGGATCATAGCACTTACGCATTTATGAATATAGTAAATTCTTATCCTTTTGAAGGGCTTTTCATACAATAGCAGGCTGGCTTCACAGTCTAAGGTTTTAATTTTGCTTAAAAATAGTAGTAACAGTTCCTTTAGACTGTTTCTTCAGAGCGCCTTCACCCAAAAACAAGCAAAATGGAAAATCCACAATTTTTCTGTTAAATATAAGCGGAAAATCGGTAAATAGGGTCGTTCCGATACGTGTTTGTCAAGAAACATATGACAGACTGCCTTCATGGTTCAATTGTTTTATGAATAGTGTTTTAGGGAAAACTCGAGTAGCTTGTCATAATATGGATATAAATTTTTACCAGAGGGCGCTAATAATAGATGTGTAAGGAATACCGATATAAAATAAAATTAAAGTTGACGCACAAACTAAAAGCATAAAATTATAGTTTGTTCTACAGGTATCCCTAATACAATAAATGTCCCATTTCCCTTTTAATATTGGTAACATTATTAGATTTAAAAAATGAACATTGAAAAAAAGTGAATTGTTTTTAAAACAATTAAAAATTGCTAATCATTGAGTAAAAAGACGCAAAACAACTTAAAATTGTAAAGTATATATCTTTTAAACATATTTAGGTTTATAACCAAATGCCAAATATTTAGGCACTTTTATAAATGAAGACAACGATAGCTCAGCAGAAATCAAAATAATAATAGAAAAAGCCAGATCCATATTCACTAAAATGAAGAGAGTGTTCTGCGGAAGAGATTTGAGCCTTGAAATGAAACTTCTCCTGATGAGATGTTACGCACTTTCTGTACTGTTCTACGGAATGGAGTCATGGGCGTTGAAAAAGATTGATACCAAAAAATTAGAGGCATTCGAACTGTGGACGTATCGCAGAATCCTGAGAATATCATGGATCGAGAGAGTCACAAATGTCGAGGTCTTGAGAAGAATGAATAAAGAAAACGAAGTCATATTTACGATCAAAAAACGAAAACTGCAATACTTGGGACACATTACAAGAGGCGAAAGATATGAACTGCTTCGAATAATTATGCAAGGGAAAATAGCAGGAAAAAGGTCCATAAGAAGAAGACGAAACTCCTGAAATGGTATAGCTGTAGCAGCAACGAATTGTTTCGGTCAGCAGTTTCGAAAATACGTATAGCCATGATGATCGCCAACCTTCGGAACGAAGATGGCACTTGAAGAAGAACGTTTATAACAAAATGAAAGCAAAACTCTTTCATAAAATGATTGCAAAATGTTAAAATGTTATTCTGGAACAATTTTAAATAAATTTAACACTGTATATGCAATTTGTTTATACAAATACTACACCATTAGACATTGGAACTAATAAATAACAATGTTATGTTAACATTGGGTTAACATAACACTCTTGGTTATGTTACTCATGTTATTGGGTTGTATTAGGTATTTGTATTTTCGTTTCCACAGACATGAATTAAAATTATTGGTTTTTAACGTAATTGACCAAAAGTGCCTATTCGAAACAAGAAATGAAAAGTAGGGAAAATGATTTTAAATAAATAAATAGTATTTACAAAAAAAAATTTATTTTATAATATTTTAATTATAGTAACAACAGTTTATTCGTTTTTCGGTAAGAATACCATATGCCATGAATCATGGAAATCAGTCGAAAATATTGCTTAGCTAAATCATGCATTTTGCCGGCTATTAAAGATAAGCAATTAAACGGACCGCTTTGTGTAGCGCGGTTGTCCAGCTATCCGTTGGAATGCATGTATCTAATTACTAATTGTAAAATAATAATACGATGTTCGAATGTCAGCGATTTTATGTCGTTCTCTGACTAAATAATGATAATAAGGCTTTGTGGTTCTTTAGTAGTTATTCTGACTTTACAGTTAAATATAGAAATTCAAAAATTAAGCCAATGGAATGGACATCCGTGCAAAACAAATTGATTTAAATGTATTTGATTATCATCTAAATTTAAGAAGTGATGAAAGTGTTAGAAGTTTAACCGATAAAGCAAGTCCTATGACGGGAGGAAGTTTTAGTGCTATTTATAAAATATGCAAAGACGCTGCGGAAGGAGGAATAAGGCTCATAAAAAAACAACAAAACGTATCAAAAGTAGAGTGGAGAACAGAAAGTTCACTTTTAATGCAGTAGTTCCTACGCGGCTACGTGCGATCGTGCATAATTTTTTCTTTAAAAATTTACCGCCGACATTGAACAAAGTTTTTGCACTGGTTAAAAAAGACAAACATTTAGCAAACATGTTACGAACTTTGTTTTTTGCAAACGAGGAGTAAAGTCAAGCATGATTGAACGGCCCGATATTGTAAAATGGAGGCATCAGTATTTTCGTGAGATAAAAAAATTTCGTTCTCGAAATATTTGGACGAAACTTGGATGAATGTTGGACATAGTGTTTCCAAAGAATGGAAGGACCTCTCAGTGATTTCAACCAGGGATGCGTTTGATAAGGGGTTGTCAACAGGCCTAAAACAGCCGACACAACGAGGCACCCGATTCGGTGACTCTCAAAAGCTGATTCAAGTTGAACATCGGCTAGCCATTTGGAAAAAAAAAAGTCATCGTCTTAAAATAAGTAAACGAAGAAGAAATGAACTAATATTACAAGGAATATGAGCCTTTATGATAACAGATACCTGTCTTTCCACACTTTTCATGACGATCGATGGATGAAGATGATCATTCCTTGAGGCAGATTGTCTCATATTTCTAATATAGCAGTTCTATCTTCGTCACTGTTTTAATTAGCTGAAGTTCTTAACCTTAATTTTCTCACCAACATGAACATACATATTTAATCGGGTTTAAGTCCGGTAAATTAATGACCGGTATTTCCATTAGGTCTACACAATGAGCCATGTACGGTCGAGCATAATCTTGCATTAAGGTAAAAAAATCTCCAATATGTAGACCAGAAGGTACCACATGGTATAGCAGAACATTATTAATGTACCGATCGCCAATTAAAGTTTCGCCATCAATCCCCACCAACTCTGTGCGTATGTCTAAACATATGCGACCTCACTCCTTAATTGAGCTTCCTCCAAAGAAATTGTAGAAATAAAATTAACTGTTCATGTTGTTTTCTGGGCATCAATATATCCTTTTCCACCATACAATATAGTTTCCGCAGAATCGGCTCTCATTCGTAAACAAAAGCCGCTTATTCATAACTTTAATATTATGTAGCAAAGTGTAGTTTTATTACTCGATGACGCCTCTGAATCTTTGGAACTCTTTCTGATCTATGTGATTTCAAAACAACTCATTTAAGTGTTCTAATTAAATGCTTACTTATTTAGGTTACACGAATTTCTTCCCATTCGTGACAAGCTGCTATTTGATGCCTATTTGGAAGTATTTTCAATACAAAAAATCGATCACCTATAGCTGTGCTTGAGGGTTTCCTGAACAAACTTCGTATTCTAACATATTCTCCAGTTCCTCTTCAACGTTAAGAGGGATCGTCGATTTTGATTTACCAAACCTATTAGCAATATCTAGTGCAAGATCGAGCGCTTTAGATGATCGTGCCAGCTTTAACGATATCAGTCAATGAACCGGTGCTAAATCACCCATGATTGACTATTTTACGATCAAGAACCAAAATGAACCTAACATTATCTTTTTACCAGAGAAAAATAGAAGCTTTAATGAACAGCAAGAAGCCGTAAAAAAAAACATATCATTTATGTTGATACGTTGACCATTACTTTAACATGGTCTAACTTGAATATTGTATTTATAGGAATTAAACTGAGAATTACATCTGATCTCGTAATCGGAAGCTTAACCCTTTGTTGTATGTATATTTGTCACGCACGGAATTGCCACTCAATTAACTCAAGTAATTTATTTATCGATTTAAAAAAAATTGTTCTGGAAATAATAGTGCTGAAAAAGTGAATTAAAATTATCTTAATTATATCATGTTAATAATATTAAGGACCGATGGTGTAACACCAAACCAATATATTATCAGTTATAAAATCTGTACAGACCCTGACGTCAATATTTTATTTTATCTTATGTGAACAAAAGTAACTAACGGAATCAGAAACATTAGAGCGTATGGCATTTCTACACATTTACGTAAATGTGTATAAATACTTAATTTTCCTCTTTTTACAAGCTATCTCTCTCAAAACAATTAAGGAATCTTTCCATTATATTCATTGTCCTAAAAATGTTTATATATCTGATGTCTATCAAATTGTTGTTAATTTAAGATATGTCCTTTGTGAGTAGGAAATGACAGTTTCAATAAAACCACGCTTTTTTATTATTTGAGTGGATACACGTTGATATTAATTAGGTTGTATTATATTATTACAACATTGGTTGTATTATTATTGGTTCTAATTCAAGAATATCTAGAATTTTTTTGTAGTGAACAACAAATCAAATTATATTTTTTCGTTTTTAACCTTCTGATTTATTTCGCAGAGCGAAGCGACGACGATTCTACATCAATTTCTCATGTTGGAAAATTCGTTTGGTTCAAGCTCCCTATAAATCAATAAAGGCGTGTTGACACATTTACGTCTTATTGAACAAATCCGAGTATGTAGAGTCAAGTCTATATAGTTCTGTACTTATTTATATTTTGTGTTGAACAGGTATATATCACCAAATAAAAAAAATATCCGTTCTAAGTTTTATATTTATGGTTTTTGGTTTAATTTGTGTTTGGAATATATTTTTTTATTATTTTAATAACAAACGTCAAACAGCAGAAGTTTTAGGTCGGGAAGATTATGCACCGACGCTATATATTTATAATGAGGCAAGTGCAAGAGAAATCATTAGAGTACAACAAACGGCATATCTATGTTAAAAGTAGACGAAGAACTAACTGACTCAGTTGTAGCTGGCAATGGGATAAGACAGGGAGATAACTTGAGTCCTCTATTATTCAACCTGATTATGGATGAAATATTAAAAAAAGCAAGAACTGAAAAGGATATCAAATGGGAGAAAAACAACTTAAAATACTCTTTTATGCAGACGAGGCAATACTACTCTCTTAAAGTAAACATTATCTACAGCGTATGCTGCACCAATTTAATATAACCGCCAGAAAATTTATCATGTTAATTTCCCCAAAAAAGACAAAATGCATGGTTATAACAGCAAATTTACTAAGATGGAGAAAAGGTCGCAACAGAAGTGAAAAATTAAGTAAATAGAGCAAACAGAGTCGCAGGTTTCCTGAATAAAACAATATGGAGAAATAAAAATATGGGAAAGAAGTGAAAGGCACAATTTACAAAACAGTTATCAGACCAACAATGGCATACGCGGCAGAAACAAAACTTGACACATAGACGCCAAAAACGATGTCAGAAACAGCAGAAATAAAATAAAAACATTTAGAAAATTTGATGCTAAAACACTACGGGACAGACCAAGAAGTACAGATATACGACGTAGATGCAATGTGAATAATATCAAGGACTGGGTAAGAAATAAAATAGTAGAATGGAACGATCAGATAAGGCGAATGACAACAAAAAGAGTAGTAAAGACGGCAAAAGACGGATCCCCAATAGAAAAACGATCACTAGGAAGACCACGAAAACGATGGAACGACAACTTACTGGAGGCACATTGAAAAACAGACAGAGTCATGTCTACCTAAGAAGAGGAAGAAAAAGAATCAGCAGTTAAAAATGTTATTTTCATTACAATCAATTGTGGCTTGATCCCATTTAACTTAGACATGGCACAAGAAAACAGTTTCAGAACATTATTTTATTAAATGTAGTACTTAATTTATTCAAAAAAAGTTTGAGTATATAGCATGCTTAAAGAAGGTGTTTAACATAGTAACAAACTCGATGTCGGTAAAATTGACAACACTATTGCAATCACAGTACACAAAATATGCATTAGAGAAGACTACGCTCTAAAATCTCCGACATAAGCGGTATAATTTTTTTCTAAAAATAAAGCACTTAATATCACTTAATAAGACACTTAAAAATATCAAGTCAATAAAGTAAAATAATTTCGGCAATAATTTTTTTTAATAAACGTCCCATTTAATTTGCAATTTGTAAAATTTTGCAATAGGCAAATGTTAATGACAGTAACAAAACATTTAGAAAAACTGTCCAGCGAGAGTTTCCTTCAACTTATATAAGGTTGGGTTTGGGAAACTAAACTACTACACACCACTACACTAGAACGGTACTAAGGTTCGAGAAATATTTAACCTTCCCTTAAGATCCCGAGCAATAACACTGTTAGTTACGTTCCATGGAGCGTTTACGAATATCCTAAGTAATTTGGATTTAAATCTTTGTACGATTTTGATATTTGAGTGGGATGCTGTCCCCCACAATTGAATTTCGTAGCTCCATATCGGTTTTAGGATAACTTTGTAAATTAACAATTTGTTGGTGACCGTTAATTGTGATTTACGACCTAAAATTTAGTACAAATTGATAAATTTTAAGCGTAGTCGATTTCTCTTAGCAAATATATGTGTTCCCCAAGTTAATCGTTGGTCCAGATGAATTTCCAGATATTTTGCATCTTCTTTATGTTGCCAGAACTGACCACATATTACCACAGTTGGACAGGCAGCTCTTCATAGGATGTAGATGACATGGATAGATTTAATTTCATTTTCTTTAATTTGCCAGGTATTTAGAAAAGAGGAAATAACATCCAAGTGAGACTGCCAGATTTGAGAAGCAATTACAGAATCTTTGCGAGATACCATAACAATGAATGAAAATGTCTATTTTGAAAATTGGATTTAATGATAAGGAAAATGTTGTTCGGTGAGCTTTTTCTGATTTTGTATAATAGTCCATCGTGACAAATTTGTCGAAATCTTGAGTGATGTCTAAAAAAGCAGCAGAGCAGTATTCTTAATCTTCAAATGATTCATATATTTTTTTGTAACTGGGTGGACTTATTCGATGGGAACATGTTTCACTCTAAATTCAAATTGATGATTAGGAAATAATTGAATTGCTTTCAGAACTGGTTCTATGTTCTCCACAAGTAATTTTTCTAGTAACTTTGTCATAGCAGGCAGTAGACTAATAGGTCTGTAGAATGTTGTTTTCTCAGCAGGTTTTTATGGCTTAAGGATTAGTATAATTTGGGCTACCTTCCACAACAGCGGAAAGTATCCCGTCCTTAAAACAGCATTGTATATTTGTGTCAAATACCTCAGACCCTTGTACAAAAGTTCTTTTACAAACGGTACAATTTTAAATAGGTAATTCAAGTTGATAAGGGGTTTGCAGAAATGCTTTCACTTTGTCTTCAATGTCGAACTAATTTTCAGCGAGATATGGTTGGAAAACTTTTAATCGACCAATGGATAAGCAGTACGGCAAGAAATGGGGGTTTAAGTCTTGATGTTACTCAATCTATAAATACCTACCGAACAAGCGTGTATGCTAAAAAATGAGAATATAAATAAATATTTTGTCGATCGGACCTATGTAAAAGAAATCCTTCAACTCCCTCTAAGAATGTGACTGCCTAATCTAAAGGAGAGATCTTCTTGTTGTACTTTAATACAAGGATAATGTTAAGTACAAACATTTCATAACGCAGTGCTAAATGTACCATAGTTAAAAAACTAATACAGAAGTAAAAACTTCAAATTTGTATATTGGTACAAAATTTTTTTTATTAACTTCACACTAACACTTCACTCTTAGACCAACTGATCCTTCTAAGAGATTTATATCCAAACTCAAAGATAATATCAAAAAACATTCTGATTTTCTTTCTACTCATGATGCTTCCTACAGCAAACTACCTGGTAACCATCTTATTCCAAGATTGTATGGTGTAACCTCGGAAACCTTTTTTGGATGGTGCTAGAAAGGTCACCAATGGAGACACTGCGGAAGGCAGCCAGATAAGATGGTTGGTGGAGAGAGAGGCGTGGGTTCGAAACTAGCTTTTGGAACCAGGAATGGGTCCAACGGACGAAATAAGTAAAGATACGATAAGAGATATTAGAAAAGATATAGAAATAAACAAAAAGATAGATGGGTAAGATTACCAAAGATAAGATAAGATAGGGAATAGGGCGCCACTTAATTTTTTGGGGTTTAAGGAGAAAATTAAGAAACCTTAGAAAAGAAAAGAGATAAGGAAAGATATTTAGGTTCAGAGATCAAACCCAAGAAAAGATATCAACAGTTAATTATTACATAAATTTGGTTAACACCTAGTATATTAGGTAGTATATTAGGTATTATACCTACTTACCTACGAAACTTAATCAGCCTGATCTTTCTACTGGTCAAAAGTATAATAATAATTTAAGACAATAAGTAAATATTCAGAGTTATGGTTATATCAGGAAACTTTGTTAGGAGTCGACAAATAAAATACATACATAACACAATAACAATATATTCAACAACAAAATTATGACGCTGCTGAATGCAACACAAGTAATAAAAATACACCAACAACTATGAAATGGTGATATACGTATAAAAATAAGCAGAAATATAATTAGAAAATACCTTTACAAAGATATATAATACAATCATACACAAATAAAGTTTTGTGGTATCTCGAGATATTACAGCAAAAAAAAAATGAATAAAAATTATAACAAACACCAAAGATAACAAAAATTAATAAAATCTAAATTTACAAAAATACAAAAGGGTTACAGAAATGAAAACATAAAGATTTAACCAAACCGCACTTGGTTAAGTCGATTAGCTATCTCGCACTATTATTTAATGATAAATTGAGACTTAAATGTTCATAATTATTACTTATTGAAATTTCTTGGTGCTGATGGAATTTGGTTCGTAACAAAATATCGACTGTTCTTAAAATTGAATGTAAAATTCAGTAGTTACTCTCAACTACATTTGAAGACATGTATGAATTGTAGATACGTCCAGATAATGGAAGATGATATGATACCATACCATATTACTCGTCCAGATAAGTGGAGATACTAAGATTATGCTAACTTACGGTAATTCCTGACGACTGCTGTATTAAGTCACTGAAGTTAATACTGTACTTGTATTAAACACTGAATTTAATTAACATTAAAGGTGCTTTATGACTATATTTAATTTAATATAGTATAAGATCAAAAAAACTCAAATAAAAAAGTGTATACACACTTATAAAGAAAATGCACAGAGAACGGTACGATAACACAGATACAGTAAGATCTCGTCCTTATGCAAGGACTGTCCCACCCAAAGTAAGTGGTTCCTCTCACATTTTTACCAAACTACCCAAGAAAAGGTGAGGGTATCTCCCCCCCCCCAAAAATGATAGGCCAGCCTAGATGGGTTTCTAAGAAGATAAAAAGTTCTAACTAACATTGAACATAACGATACCCTTCTACCTACAAACGTGATGAAATATAAAATCTCCTAGAGTAGGTTTTTCCCGAAAAACATTACAACGGGCGTTCGACGACAATTACCGAATTTATGAAAAACAACCAGGAAAAGGATTAACTAAGGATTAGCCAAACGTCTTTAAATAAGTACGTAGGTAGATTCTTCAGTCATATTTCGGTAGTTTCCCAATAAAAATTTTTGATCGTAAACACGACCATCAGCGTATCATCCACATGGGTAAAAACAATTAAAAATGATTTAATATATTAATTGAAAAAATGTTACAATGGTTTGCCTGGATACATAAAGGTGGAATTCCCATTCGTTCCGTTGTCAGCTTCATTAACACTCCAGTGTCTATTTTATCTAAATTCATACTTAATATCTTAAAAAATCTAATAAATTTTACTCTTTATTTTACTGTTATAAATTCATATCTATTGGTTGATAAACTTCAACTCATTAGTCTCAATCCTGAAAATAATATGCTTTCTTATGACTTTAGTGCTTGAGTGCTCAAACTCGAAACTCTTTGTCTGATAAAAACACTCCTAGTTAACAAGTCTATTCAGTCCAACGTCATTTCACCGATACTAGATATCCTTGATCTCAAGATTTCTTTCAATTCAATAAAAAATTTTAAAAACAACCTGATGGTTTAGCAATGGGCAGTTGCTTATCCCCTTTCCTGGCCGAGGTTTTTATGGATTATTTAGAATCCAATCACATCACAAAAAATCCTGAAATTTTACATTGGTTCCGTTATGTTGATGACTGTTTAGTCTTCATTTCAGATAATCATGACTCAGCTCAACAACTACTTCTTAAAATTAATCAAATCCACCCAAACCTACCCAAAACCGATCATGTCTTTCTTTCTTCCTCCAATCATCCTATTACACAAATTAGCTGCTTTTAGAAGTTTCATCCACAGACTATATTTCGTACCTATGTTAACTGACTCCTTTAATAAAGAACTCAACATCATAAAACAAACAGCTGTCAACAATGGTTATGATCCTTTTATAATAGATAAACTCATCTGTAAAAGAGAATCCAGATTGCTTCAAAATTCTGCTTTTAGTCAAGCTTCTACCCCAATTTACAGGTCATTACCATATCACAACCCCACATTATCTGAAAAGATTAAACGTATTATAATTAATTCTTCAGAAAACACACACACATATAGTTTAAAGTTGGAAATACTCTTAACCACTTATTGACAAATACTAAAGATACAATACACTATATGAACCGTAGGTGTAGTGGAGTTTAGAGACTGACTTGTTCTGATAGCGATGCCTCCTACATTGGCAGAACTTATGGGTTACTCTCAACTAGATCTGCAGAATACTTTAAAGAGATAATACATCAGCCTTTTCTCATCACCTTAAAGTTAACAAGTACCATCTCAACATCCATGACGGTGTCAAATTACTTCACAACATCCAAGATAGAAACACTTTACGGTTGGATTTGTATGAGGACCTTGAGATTTCTAGAGACATGAGGACTAGCCCCAATTGTGTCAACCACCAAACTAGGCTAAATCGATCTTTTACTACCATACACCGACAATTATTCCCTTAATCCAATTCATCATTCTAATAATTGTCTTTCAATTTTCTTTCTTCTCGTAATTGCTTTTGTTCGCCCTTATTTCCAACCACCCCACTATCATCCAACATTTTACACTTCCTTACTAATCACCAATTAACGCATATCTCAATATGCCCCCCCCCCCCGTTTTCTTCCTTTTGTCTTTTTTATCATATCCTTCCCACTTTTACTATCTTATCCCAACGCAGTTTCTTCCTTTATTTCCATTCCTCCTTTCAGTCCCTTTTCTACCGATTCTGTTACATTTCTTTCCTCATGTCTCTTACTTTTTGGGTCACCTTGCTTATCACGCTGTGACTTGTTCTTCATCATCAATCTTTACCTCTCCTTTCAACACTTTCAGTATGTTGACTCCATTACCACCTATACTCTACGACATTTCACTTAACTAACCCAGATATGCAGTTAATCTAGTTTTTGTACCTCACTGATAACTCTTAACACTTAGTCTCTATTATTTTATTCTTACTCTGATGTACATTCACACACATACCATTTTGTCTGGTTTCCCATTCATATATTTTAACTATATATTCATGCCATTCACAACAACACAGTATTCAATTCCTTTTGGTTGTCTCATGTTATTCAATCAACATTTCACATTTCCTCCTTTCTAATTTTGATATTATCATTCATTTTAGCTCAGCCTCATTTAAAAATAACTCACAATAGGGTAATACTATATTGCTACTAACAAATATTACACATATAACAATAGCTAGAATTCTATATTCTGTTATCATATCATATTCTATTTTACAATTTAATTTTCTAAACTCACAGATGGCTACACACCAGGTTCTCTTACCGTCATTAGGCAACCACCAATACCCAATTAATTTTACCTTCAATTTTATTGGATTTCAGCTTAGTCTTTTCTTATATATTAATTTTTTAATTTATTTCTTACACTATTATGTTTACAGTATAACATCACCTTCTTTCATTTTCTGATTGAATCAATTTTCATACTACTTATGATGTCATAGATTCAATCTCAAATATTATTTTCACTAATTTAATGACTTAGGTACTTGTTTCTGCAATAATAAAGATTTGCACATTAAGACAATAAATACTATTATTTAAATAAAATTAATTTCATATGAAGACATTTATTCATAATATATTAGGTACACTTCCCGTCATATAAAACTGGTACACTTTTTTTCCCAATGTAAACCTGTGTTCAGACTGGACACAATGGTTCGTGAATCAATTCGTTGTTGCCATCACAGATAACGGAATTTCAGTAGATTTAAATAAAACGTAAAACGTAAAAAATAACGTTCAAAAATGTATAAAGTTTTTAGATAGGTATTATTTTTATTATTAACAACAAAAACCGTATCTAATAAATTTAATAACCAGAGAGAGGATTGAGTTAATGTCCAAAATGTTGAAAGATATTTAAACCTAGGGTATTGGCACAGGGCACATTGGAATGCATCTACTGTAATTTTATTCTTCAATTACTTACAGAACACAAACTGTTGACTTTATGTTATGTCAATAAGTTTAGTAACAGGCAAACTACCTAAATTAATTTATTATTTATTACATAAACGATAAATATGAAAAACTAACATTATACTTTTTCCTACGGAGATTATAAACTATAAAATATCCGGGGCGAAAAATGCTTTTTAAAACGTGACAGTATTACATTACAATCCAATATCTCACTGTAATGTTCCTTATGGAGGTTGAATCTACACCCTAATTGTAATCCGTTTTTATCTATAAATAGACTATTACTTTTTTACATTATTATGTATAAAATGTAAACAAAAAACGTTTACCTACCCATTGAGATGCATATTTTTTTCAAAATTAAATGATTTACTGTGTATAAATGATAATTAGAATAAAATTGAGCGGAGTAAGGTATCATCGTCTGTCTTAAAAAATCCTCTTATAACTGAAAAATGTTGGTTTAGTATCTACAGATGTTATCAGTGCGTGAAAACTTCCTGAATATATCCGAACGATTAAACATAAAAATTAAACATAAAAAATATTGCTTGCCATCAGTCAGATTTGACAAGTTTGTCAAAGTGAATTTTTAAAGATGCCACGTCAGTTAAGTCAGTTTGATAAAACTAGAATAATTACAAAAATAGAAGATGGTTGGTCTATTCGACAACTAGCTCAAGAGTTAAATAGAAGCAAAACCACAATCCACAACATTAAAAAAAAATGGGAAAACGAGCAGACTTTGGATAGAAGGAGAGGGAGTGGGAGACCAGCTATTACTACAGCCCAACAAGATGAAACATTAACTAATCATTTAAGAGCGTATCCCTTCCATACAGCAAGGCAAGCAAAAGTTAATACAAACTTTAACGCTTCTATATCTACAGCATTAAGGAGAATTAGAAGAACAGATTTAAAAAATTGTACAGCTGCCCGAAAATACAAATTTAGCGAGGAACATAAACAAAGTAGACTCCTATTTGCTTTAAATTACGTTTTAAATGATCCAGTCAATTTTTGGGACCGTGTAATTTTTACTGATGAAAAAGTATTCCAGTCTCATTATGATGGCCATATTAGGGTTTATAGACCGCCTCGAAATAGGTTTAACGAAAACTATATTTTATCAAGTGATAAGTCCGGACGGTTCTCTGTAAATGTTTGGGCTTGTATGTATAGAGGAGGTTTAGGAATGTGTTGGAGAATTGAAGGACGATTCAATACTGAAAAGTATTTACATATATTAGATAATGTGATGTTGCCATCGGTTAGGGAAATTTTTCCCAACAATAATTTTATTTTCCAGCATGACAACTGTTCTATCCACACAGCCCACCGTGTACGGGATTACCTTATGGAAAATAGTATTGAAGCTCTTCCATGGCCATCTAAAAGTCCAGATATTAATCCAATAGAGAACGTTTGGGGACTTATGATCAAAAAAATACAAAAATTAAATGTAGTTCCCCAAAACAGAGATCATTTATGGACCATCATTGAAGAAACATGGGAAAGCTTGGCAGAAGATGAAAATTTGTCACTAAATTTAATAAACTCAGTTCCCAAAAGATTACAAGAAGTGATTAATAATAATGGAGCTATGACAAAATATTAACTTTTATTTAAATTCCACACTTGTTCACTGCAAAAATTATTAATTTTTTATTAATTTCAAATTAAATTTTAAATATTTCCAGTGGGTTTTATTTACTGTAGTATTCCACAACGCAATACAGTTTTGTGCTACACTTTACGAGAAACCAATCACACCTCTCGATTTGAAATTAAACATAATAATTTAAAGTCATGTCTAGATTTATTATCTATCATTATTTTTGAATTGAAATATTTTCATAAATTATAATAAAATACGAATCAATGTATGGGTACTGAGATAATGGAAAATTTCAAAATTAATAGAATTTTTTAAGATGTATGTTTAAATAAATGTTTAAATATAAATGTGACTGACTGATAGAGAATGCTCGATATTATTTTAGTTTTTAATGTACTAAAAACTAAAATAGCGACCTATCGCACAGCCCTGATTTTAGCTGATTTGATATAATATTTTCTTTGAACTGGCAACGTTGCCTTCGAAATTAGAATGACACATGTGAAAAGCTCAACTTACACAACTCGAAAAACACGATTTTCGGTTATAAGAGTTGTACCAGTTTTTTATGACGCGAACGGTACTACTACATATTTTATATTTTAAAAATTACATTAGTTTTAGATCATACCCAAAAATCGACTATTACCTTGTCATGTTAATGCTGTCATCCTGAATTTTATTTCCTGACACCTCAGCCAGTTGGTTTGTGTCGTTTGAATTGACAAGAACCATATGTTCCAGTCAAGCAAGGAAGCATGTTGCTCTTTAAGTATTAACATTTATGTACAACCATTATCATCGACCTAGGATCGCAATATATTTTAAATTTTTAATATGTAAACCATATAATTGATGTCTCCACTGCAATTTTAGTGTTAGCTACAAGTACTAACAGAATGCATTGAGTATGATCTGCTTTAGATTGAAAACTTTATGCATCTCTAATTTTTGGACGACACTTTTAACAAGTTTTAATACAAAAGTTTTTATTCGAATATACAAATTTGAAGTTTTTACTTCTGTATTAAGGTCGTGGCATATTATCATGCACGTTGCGTTTCCAGCGCATAGCGTTTAGTTTCCGAAAAATATAATTTAAATGGTTTTAAATATGAACAACGCACACTGTCCGGAACATAGCGTTTCAGACACTTAACGTTTCCGTTCAGTATATTTGAAAACAATATTTTACTGATGCCGACGGCTACGTAACGAGTCGTAACCGGTTGGTAAGGATAATGTGAATTAGATGTCCGTCCTTTTCCCCCCGTTGTTTATTTAGGTATTTGTTTGATTTTGATATAGAGTATTTAAAAAAATAATTTTCGAGGCTATTTTGTCATTTATGCATGTGTTTTTATTGCTTTGTGACAATTAATCACGGAAGTAATAAACAATTAGGACTTTTGTACGGAAGTGATACCTCTTCTTTTTAAAAATACTTTTTGGTTTGATATGTATGGCTTCGTTAAATGTAGAATTTTGTTTTTTAACTGAAGGTGAAATTAAATTTAAAACATATTTAAACTGAATCGTATTCATTCTAAAATATCCATAATATTTTCCATCGTCATCAATTAATTCTCTGTATAAACTCCAGTATTCACATTCCTTCTTCCTTTCTCTTAGCATTGGATGTACTTCAAACCTTCTTTTTAACACAGTTTTTCATTCTTCATCGTTAAGTAGCAGAGCAATTGCACATAATTTTTGTCGAGAAAAGCGAGATCATATCTTCACCGAACCAAACTGAAACGTTCTATGTATGAAAATGTGAACGCGCAGCCCAATTGCTGGAGTGGAAACGCTACGTGCCGGAAACTATATGTGCACGATAATATGCCGCGACCTTTAGTTTTAAAACGTTTGTGGAATCCTTAACGAAGAATAGGAACTACCAAACCAAAAAAAGAAAAATAGCAGTAAAACCAAAAAAAGAAAATAAGAAAAGACCACGACAAACATGAATTAGAATACTTGGCATAAGAAATAGTGAAAAAAATTTGCATATAGTATATAAAGTGCTATAAAGTTTATTTGCCAAATTTGGCTTCGTAATCTTTTCCACTAGCGAATTTACTGAATATTTTAAAAATCCTATGATTTGAACCCGCACCGCAAGGAATAATCTTATACTTTTAACCGAAGCCTTAGTATATATTTCTCGATATTTCCTGTATATGGTCTTCTTCTTCTTCCTATGTCGTCCCCATTAACGGAGGTTGGCGACCACATTTTTAAAAGCTTCTCTGTCTTTTGCAACGTGGAATAATTCGTCTACAGTCATGTTTGTTCAGTCTCGAATATTTCGCAGCCATGACTTCCTCTTTCTACCTATTCCCTTTTTACCATCGACTCTACCCTGCATGATGACCTGCAGAAGGCTATATTTATTATTTCTCTGTATATGGTAAAATCTGTAAATATCTGCAGATTTTACAGATTTACAGTTACGCATATTTTCTGTTGTCCATGAGAGCAGGAATACGGGTATGTATTATGTGAGTGATATAATGGTGAAATAAACTTAAGATAATGGGCGTTTATGTAGATCATCTCGTAGCAGATTCTTATTGTTGTAGGTTTTAGATACTAGTTACAATTATTTATATGGTGAATCTTACTAATCCGGCACTTGAAGAAACCGACAGGTCCAATAATCCGCATCCTTCGCCCAATCCAATATATGCCACCAAGCACCAATTAATAAGCATTAACAGGTGAAACATAATAATTTCTTAATTTAAAAATTTTTTAAAAACGATTTTCGGACTGAAAATCTAAACGTCAAAACAAATGAAAATGTAACTTAATGTAACTTAATTACTATTATAACACTAATAGAATTCTCTGACATTTAGTTTAGGCAGTAGGTACGTATATTCTTTTTTGATACTATTGATATTTTCTTTCATCAGTCTCCCAGATTAATTATAATTAGCGGTAGATAAGATTAACTAATCATTAATTTAAAATATAAATTAGGAAATTATTAACCATATTTTGATTAAAATTCTGAGAGGTGAGTACCCTATGATTGATATAAAATTCTGATCTTTATGTGCTTATGTAGTTAATTGATATATCTCTGACCTATTAACTCATTTTTGTGGATATATTCTTATTGATTACCTTTTATTTTTGTGTGTTGGTAACCAGAGCTTGCTACATTCTATTGATGAGTCTGCTACACATTTTTTCTTCATTTAGCAAGATGTGAGCTGCTTCTTTTTTTTTGCTGTTTTTTTCTTTCATGACTATTAATGCCCATTGTACTCTGCGCTCATTTTCCTAGGCAGGTTTGTATATCTGGGACTTGCAGAACTTTTTTATTGACGTATTATTCACGCTTGTTTATCCTAACACTTAATGGTCTTGAGGTTTCTCCCAGATAAAAACTGTTAAATTCACGAGGCATTTTATAAATGCAGTTCTTTGATCTCTCCTGCATGTTCTTGGGTTTGTTTTTGAAAGAAATAAATAGATCTCAGTATGTTAGTTATCTGATGTATAAAAAGTTTTACCTTTAAAATACTTTTTTAGTTTATTTCAGAAATGTTCCACCTTAAAAAAATTAAAGTTACTGTAGTTGTGTATTACAAAGTAAACAAAGTGGGCCTTAGTAGTTTAGGGGCATGATACTCCCTTTGAGTGTGAGAGGTGCCGGAATAGAAGATTTTACTCGTATATATATACATATATATATATATATATATATATATATATATATATATATATATATATGTATATATATATATATATATTTATATATATATATATATATATATATATATATATATATATTGTAAAATTTAGAACATAAAACTTTGTAAAGGTATATTGCAAGACCGTGTTCAAGAACGATATAAAAAAGTAATAAAAAGTCTGACATTTTCAATATATAATTTCCCGGAGATTGTGCTTCTTGTCTCCTGTCACATGATAGCTACTAAGAGAAACTAAGTTTAAAAACTTTTCCTTCGTAGAGTTCCCCAAGTTTCTATGCATGAAATAAAATGAAAAGTTCGAACTGAAAACTATACCTGGTAGCAGTTTCTATGTATAACTCTGTTGAAAGCTGTTTTAAAAGATAATAGGATACGAAAACAGAGGTAAAAATACAGACAAATGGAAAGATCGAAGTTTAAAGGTTAATTTCCTGGCATGGGGAAATTAGTCGGGAAATTAGTCCAATTTACGCTTTCGTGGTTAGTTAAAAAATTTTTTTGTTACTAATTGTTGAATAGATAAAAGCATAGAAAGAAGTAAGTAAACAAATATGACTGCAATAAAAATGTTTTAAAACAATCATAACATATAACTAAGTAACAGAACAAGATACGAGTATATACGAATAATTTTGGTTAAATTGTAATACAATTAATTGTGTAGAGATTTGTGTAGTTAAAATGTAACTGTATATTCAAAATCCAAAAATAATAACATTTACTCAAAAACACTATGTCTAAGATCACTCGTGTCTGAGATACATCTGTTAAATTAAAATATTTTTGGTCACAAATGAGCGGCGGTTTCCCTAGATATATGCTAGAAGATGGGGATATGATTTTTTTAATAATGACATACAAGAATTTATTATTGGCTTCAAGTTAACTTGATGGATGGATATAATTGTAAACGTCATACTGAACAGAAGAAATCACGGAAAATTTTTCGTAAGTCATTAATATGCCATATACATGTTTACTAAAGGAAGCTTAATCATTTTTGTATAAAAATGAGATACTCCATTTTCGAGATATTTTAATATTAATACATCAATACGAGTACATCTACAACGCGTTTCCACTCGCCTTTGTATATTTCAAACATTCCCCAATTGAAACTATAATATACGAAGTACCCTTAAGCTAGCGGGGACACATGAGCGAAATCCAATTTAGCCTACGCCATATTTTTTCACCTATTTTTCACTAATTTATTACCACCCTAATAATTTTTCACCACCAAATTCTCTTAAGGGGAGCGATTCTGCTGGCTTAAGGTTCAAGCTAGCAGAATTCAAAAAATAACTTTTTGCCTATGGCATATTTTTTCACCCCTTTTTCACTAATTTATTACCAAGCTAATAATTTTTCACCGTCAAGCCTACCCCTAATAGGAGCGATTCCGCTAGCTTAATATTCAAGCTAGCAGAATTTAAAAAAATATATTTATGACATACCAGTGTTCTGCTAGGTTTTAACGAATTTATTACCACACTTATGACTTTTCACCCCTCACCTTCCCCTTATGGGAAGTCAATAATTCTGTTAGGTTAAAATTTAAGGTAAAAAAATTTTTCTTTACAATTTAACTGTCCTCTACTTATAACTGAAATAAAAAAGTGTTCTGTTAAGTTTTTACTAAACTTTGAACACTCTGATAATTTTCCACCCCTAAACCAATATTATTTTGAAACGTTCCGGCTAGCTTAATAAGCTTAATATTCGAGCAAAAATATTTTTGAAATACCACAGTGTTCTGCTAGATTTTTATGAATTTATTACCACCCTATCAATTTTCACCCCGTAACTACCCCTTGTGGGAAGTTAATAATTCTGTTTAAAATTCTGAATGTTAAAATTTAAGAGGAAAAAATTTTTTTTACAATTTTACTATCCTCTACTTATAACCGAAATAAAAAACTTTTCCAATACCTTAATATTCGTTTCAAAATAATATTAGTTTAGGGGTGCAAAATTATCAGAGTGGTGAAAGTTTAGCAAAAACTTAACACTTTTTTTATTTCAGTTATCAGTAAAGGACAGTGAAATTGTAATAAACCTATAATAATACCTTCACAAGGTATTTTATAAATGCAATTCTTTGTCATTTCTTGTTCATTGTTAGGTTTGGTTCATTGTTTGTGAATGCGATCAGTTTTATTTAGGTGAAACATCAAGGCCATTAAATGTTAGAATAAGTGAACATCAATCTTATATTAAAAATAGAGAATTTGATAGATTTCAAATATGTAAACACGCATGGTACATATAATGAACATGGGATTCAATGGAATGATTCAAATATAGTCCTGAAAGAAACGGATGGTAAAAAGAGAAAATCAAAGAAGCGGCTCTAATTATGCTAAATGAGACCAATTGTGTCGTAAATTCCTTGGCAGAATGTAGCAGGATCTGGTTACCCATATTGAAAGACAAAGTTATTAAAAGGAAAATACCATTATTAGTAAGTCAGTAACATATAGAGCATACATCATTTGTTTTTTAAGTAACAAACATATAAAATCAGAATTTGGTGTTTATTAAGGTAAACTAAATGCACGACCAAATACTTAGCATGTCGGGATAGTATTATGAGGTTTTTTCCTGGTTTTCCCTCATAATTTACTATGGAATCACTAACAGGAGAATTTTACTGTCATCATGGAATGTATTTATCTTTTTAAAGACGAATTACATGCTATGATCTTTTCTGATGGATATTCTCAAATTAAAGTTGATTTCATGTAACCGAATGAACTATCTTATAAGTAAAGTCGTCCCAGGAGCGCAACTCAACAATATTGGCAATATCATTTTAAAGTCGTCTACTTAAAAATGTATAATGTATGTCTGAATTGTCAATATAAATGAGTCACATAAAATTAAATTATTAGAAGAATTTTTCACTAAGTAACAGAAAAACAAAAATTTGTTTAATTTACTAATGTTTGTATTTTGAGAACGATTTCCGAAGGAGAAATTGAAATGTCAATAAACGTACTTTAACCTTTAATTGTGGCTTATTCCCATTTAAATAGTAATTACTTTAAAATGCCACAAGAAAATAGCTTTAGAACAATACTATTTTTGTTGATTCGCTATTTAATTCATCCATCATATTTTGTAATTCTTCCCTTTTATCTGTTATTAATACAACGTCGTCTGCATATCTCAAGTGATTCAAGTATTGACCATTTATGTTTTTACCCCGTTTTTCCCATTGTAATTTCCACATACCGTCTTCCAAAGTTTGATTGAATAGTTTGGGTGATATAGTGTCACCCTGTCTGACTCCTCGCCGTATCTTAATGGGCTCCGTTTGTTTAACTATTTTGATGGATGTTGTTGCTTATATATACCATATATATATATATATATATATATATATATATATATATATATATTATATATATATATATATATTATATATATATATATTATATATATATATATATATATTATATATATATATATATATTATATATATATATATATATATATATATATATATATATATATATATTATATATATATATATATATCATATATATTGGAAATTAAGTCCGTATATCTATAGTCTATTCTCCCATTTTGTAAAGACTTCTTTACTGCCCAATGTTCCACCTTATCGAATGCTTTTTCAAAGTCTACAAATGCCATATACATTGGGATTGATATTCGTTGGCCTTTTCAATTAATATTTTTATCGTAAGCAGATGGCCGGTGTGACCTTGTTGTAATTATCTCCACAATTTATGAGAACAAACTATATACTAAAATTTTTGACCGTTTTAATATTTATTATTAAGGACTTATTCTTATTTTTTGTAAGCAATTCTGCTTGTTCATTGGCGAATTAATACATCTATGGAAGGTTGTCAATCCGTCTTTTGCCCGGCCGTCCGATTTATCTGGTGACTTACTTCTTGCTATTTTGACGACACGGGTCTCCCCCATTCTGCTTATGGGGTTGTTCCATTTTAATTTTTTCTATTTATTGTCTATTCGCTTATAAACTGTATGGTACATTTTCTTCTAATGTTTTCGCTTCTCTTTCGATCTCTCAGCGTATTTCCTCTAACTCTTCTCAGTACTCCCACTCTTATCTCTGCCGTTTCCAGTAGCCTTTGTGTTGTGGCTGTGTCGGGTCTTGTTTCTGAGGAATATGCCATTATTGATCTTACACTGACTATAAATTCTTGACTTCATTCATCTCAGTGTTAATTTGTCGATTTCGGCATATAGTGTTATTAATTCATCCTGTCAGTCTATTTGTTTTTTGTACTTGATTTCTCACTTCTTTGTCCAAGACTCCATAGCTGCACAATGTAGCTACACGTTAGTAATAATGGTATTTTATTTCCATTACTTTTCATCAAAATATTGATTCAATCCTTTATTTACTATACTCCTATTACAGGTCAAATGTTGTTTATATACAGCAAACGATACCTAATTCTGTTTCTCTTTCTGCTCTCTCTTACATATAGCATTACATATGAAATGATTGTGCAGATTGACTCCCATATAAACGGCGAACGCGTGTATAGAACTATAACTTCTACCAGCAGTCCCGCTGGACTGCCATACCCGTTTTTTTTTACAAAAATTAGTAGACTTTTCTTATTAAAGATCTACATTGTTAATTATAAACCAATTTTTTAAATACCCAAAATATATTTGAATAAATAACAATTTTTTTTTATTGTTACATTGCATGTTTACAATCTACTCTATACACAGAGTAATAAGTAAATATTCTGTAAGTAAATTAACGTGAATTAGGTACCGTCCAGTGACGGTTCTCTAAGTATTATTGCGGTAGGTCTTCTGGATATACCCTCTTCAATCTTCATTCGGCAAGTGGTTGGGTAAATAAGTTATTTATTAGTTCGTTGTTGTGATCAGTGGTGCGATTTTTATATTTTATTGAGTGATTCTTTATTATGTCTTTAAGTAATGGGATGTCCAGATCATTGTGAAGTGTATGGTTAGATACATACCATGGAGCTTTACTTATGCGGAGTATTTTGGATTGGAATGTTTCAAGTATCTTCGTATTTGAAGGTTTACTACAGCCCCATAGTTCTATTCCATATGCCCAAACTGGTAGAAGTATAGCTTTGTATAGAAGTAGTTTATTTTCAAGAGATAACTGAGACCTTTTGTTAAATAGCCAGTTCATATTTTTGGTTTAAGATCTAGTTGTTTCCGTTTAGTTTTAATGTGCGCTGTCCATGTAAGTTTTTCAATCCGGTGCAATTCCAAGTATTTGACAACTGGTTTTATAGGAATGGGAGTATTATTAATATAAACTTGTGGACATGTGGATTTTCTTATTGTAAAAGTAATTTGTACTGATTTGCTAGCATTAACACTGATCTTCCATTGCTTAAGCCAATTTTGTAATTGATCTAAATGATTTTGTACTTTTTGTGATGCTACATTAGGGTCGATATCCACTGCCAAGATTCCCGTGTCATCGGCAAATGTAGCTAAGAAGGTATCATTGCTGATTGGAACGTCTGCTGTAAATATCAGATACAGAAAGGGGCCCAAAACGCTACCCTGAGATACGCCAGATTGTATGATGTGGTAATTTGAGTAGCTGTCTTCAGTTTTGACTTGAAAGTAACGGTCAGTAAGATATAATTTTAGTATAAAGTATAGTTGGTCTGTTAGGTGTAATTTCAATTTGTAGAGGAGACCTTCATGCTATACTCTATCAAATGCCTGTTGTATATCTAGAAACACTCCAATGCAAAACTTTTTCTCTTCGAGAGTTGTTTTAATTATATTTACTATTCTGTGGCATTGTTGGATGGTTGAGTGTTCACGTCTAAATCCGAATTGGTGTTGTGGTATAATTTCGTTTATGGGAACATCTTGCTCGATTTTATGTAATAGCAGCCTTTCTAATACTTTTGACATTATTTGGAGTAGGCTTATAGGGCGATATGAATTTGCTTGCGTTGCGGGCTTACCAGGTTTCGGAATCATAGTAACTTGAGCAAATTTCCATTGTATTAGAAAGTATCGAAGACGTAGTATGCTGTCGAATATTATTGTTAATAGCACCACTGCTTTTCTCGGTAGCTTCTGAATTAATTCCCCTGTTTTCAAGTCATAGCCAAGAGCTTTCTTAGGATTAAGCATTTTTATTTGTTGTCGAACCTCTGTCGGAGTAAATGTTGTCAGAGGAAGAGTTAGTTGGCATGGAGTTTCTAGGTACATTCTTAAATCATCATCTTCATCGTTATTAGTATCTGGTGCTGCGGATACAGTTGCAAGATGCTCTGCGAATACTGTTATTTTTTCTCCGTTTGTGCGGGCCCAGGTCATTTGCGGGTCCGTTTTTCTTAAAGGTGAATTTGTTATTGTGGGTCGTTTAAACTTTTTTGCAGCTTTCCATATAGAGTGGTCTTCATGTGAAAGGTTCGAAACATAAAACTGGAAAGAGTCGTTTTTTTCTTCATGTAATGCTCTATTTAGTCTATGACTTATCCCGTTAAGGTACGTTTTATTTAGTGGATTTCTCGTTTGTTCCCATATGCGTCGAGCTCTTCTTTTTTCTGATACCAGTTCTCTTATATAAAGAGGGATATTATGGTTTTCTTGCACACTTCTTTGGCGCTGTGGTGTTGCTTCCGATCCTGATGTTTGTAAAACTGTTGTTAAATAGTGTACTGCTTTCTCTACATCTTTTCATTCTTTTCATTTCTTTATTTTCTTTTATCCTAATATCTAGTCTAATTTTTGTATTTACAGAATTTTGGAAAACATCCCAGTTTGTTTCTTTAGTTGTGAGTTTGGGTGGTGGTGTTCTCCATATTATGTGTGTACTTAAAGTTATTATTATTGTACTGTGATCTGATGTTAAATCGAAGTTTGACTCTATTACACTATGGATGTAAGATATCCCTTTTGTTACAGCAAAATCTACCAAATCTGGAATTTTGTTAACATCCGTAGGCCTGTATACATAAACTTCTATATAATATGTACAATAAAAACAAAAAGACAAATCCTAGTAGATAAGATCGACGGAGCTGCAGTACGATGTTAATACGTGCGAAAAATAAATACTAGCGCTATTCGGATGGGTGAGGCAAAGGACTATAATTGGTCAGTACCCAAAAACCGGGAAAGACTAATTAATACTTAGTCTAGGTTAGAGACGGCCGGTCAATCACTACTCGACATGGAACAAAAAAAATTGATATCAATACACGATCGCAGGCAGAGAACGAAAAGGACGGTGGGTGGCCTTTGATCGATACTCAAAGGCCCGGGGCAGAATCTTTTACCATATCAATACTCCCAAGCTAACACAGTTCAAATCTTTTTTTGGTGATGTAACTTATGATGTTACTACAAATACTAAAAAAAATCGCTAAATTTTACTCTAATTGTGCATATTTAAATAGTTTGATTAGTTTTTATTTGTCTTATATCCTATCCTTGATAATAGACAACTTTGCAGTTGTGCAGAAATCGTTCTTTGTTTTTGTCTCAATTATTGTAGTGTTGGCATAAATGTTTATCTACCATGTATTTTTCATGGAATTAATATGGAATAAAATAATTTTTTAGATCTGAGATCTTTGGAAAAATAAACTGAATCAGGTAGCAGACAAAATAATTACCACTCAGCAAGGTGGGTTCAGTTACAGATCATGTACCAAAAAAAAAATAAGACATCGTAAAACTCATAACAATAGAAATGTATGTGCTAAGATTGAATAGGTTATATAGTATGATTTTTTCAGTTTCGCAACAATATATAAACATTTATAAAAGATTAACAGATTTTTTGTTAGATTTGATTCTCCCTGTAGTATATCTAAACAAGTAGGGCACAGTTTTAAGAACTAATTGACAAGACGAGCGTGAAATAACACCAGACGTGTGTGTGAGATAAGGGACGCATTCCATCTACAAAATCATAGTCGAGTTTTTATCTCTCAAAGAATACAGAGGTTTGTGTGGGTTAAGTTTACCTGACACACTTTGTCTCGGTCTTGTGACCGCGACAGTCGTTTTAGGCAGTAAGGTTGTGGAGGTTGGCCCGTTATCAACTTTTTGTGGTTCCTGTACGTCGCTGGAGACGTCTTTTGCGATAGCGGCTGGTGTTATCATTTCATTAGGTAAAATACAATACACCAATTATCTTGTTGCTGCATATATCCAGTACGTTTACTTGGTATATAGATTTCATATTTGTTTATAACTTTATCTCAGCTGTGCAGCGATGGAGATTGAACATCAATTGAACGTTTTGCATTTGTTTTGTTTTATCTACTGGTATATGCATAGTGTTAAGAAATTCATCTTGTGTGCTGAACTAGCTATTTCCTATTGTATCGTGATCTGAACTTTTAAAATAATATTTTACGTATATATAAACATTCATTTTAGCGTATATACTGTATAGTTTAATTGTATATTTTATTTTACTATTAATTGATATGTGTAACCATGTATATTACTTATAATATTGATTGGTCCGTTTATTGCATTGACTTTGGTATAGATATCCATCGCATCATATTTAGTTCCAAACATCAGTGTTTTTACGTTAATTCATTCACACTTCTTAACGCACTAGTCACGCGTATTTTAAATTGTAGATATAAAGGATTAGTTGTAATTAAATATATGTTAATTTTTTTATTGATTTTACTTATTTTTAAATAGAATTTCATACGATCGTCTTGCTTATTATTTCTATGGGGATTTACATAAACAATGCGAAAGGGGAAAACCAGCGAGTTCTGGATTGAACAGAATATATTCTCTGCCCTTTCTGATGACCCCAATTGTTATATTGAGGTCATCGGATGTGCAGAACGCAACAATGATGGTGCTAAATAATTAATCAATTGGTACTCTCATCCCAATTTGATAACCAAAGAAGTCTGATTTATTAAAAAGGATAGGCTACTTGCATAGAACTTGCAGTTCAGTACAGATAATTTTACCAGATTCTTCTAAGTGAATTTTTAAATTTTACACACAAAAGCAAATTCTGTTTATTATACCTGATAAATATGTTACGGCCAATCAGTTGTTTTAAAATGGGTACCAAACCATTTTAACATTATACTACTTAATAATATATATATTGTTAAACATCAAATCGTCCAAAGACCACCAATAAAAAGTCATATGTGATATTGGAAAAATATCATATGTGCATTATTTGTATCTTTCCACTGAAGAAATGCTCTAATGCCCTACGTTACTTTTCAAAACGAATCGATATTTTATTTCTCAATTCAATCTTGTTTAATAGATAAAGTGGCCACAGAAAAAAATTAAAGTTGGAGCTTAAAACGTTCTTTTAAGAAGCTATTCAATTGTCTTCAATTTTAACTATCAAATTTTACGAACCTAATTCGAATACAATTAAATCAAACTAATACAACAATTTAACAGTTTACTTAATTAGCCTCCATTATTTGGGAAAACAAGGAACTGGAAGTATTAAAATTCTTAATACTGTTTCACGTCCTAGTTACTATTTTGTTAAGTCCCTTTTCATTGTTCAATATAGAGGGCTAAAAACCGAACCAAGGGTTGCCGTCGCTGCCATTTTAATTGCCGTCATTAGAATGATGATATCCTTCATTACTACTTTTCGGTTTATTGTCTAATCAACAGTAAAAGTTTACTTACGAAAATATAACACTTATATTGCAGAGATTTATCTAATTACTACTTTATTCCCTCCGGTGTTGCAAATTTAAGAAAACGAAAAGCAAGAACGAATATAACCAAGGGATATCTAGAACGTTTGATTAGATAAATTCTGAGCTGTCAATGCTCAACAATGAAATAAATTGCAGCAATTTGGATACGCGATACGACTTTATAGTCACAAAAAACAAATTTAGGGGTAAGGGTCTGAAACTGTTTTCTTGTGGCATGTGGCAAGATGAATATTGTATTTATATGGGATTACGCCACCATTGATTGTAATGACAATCACGGTTTTAACTAACCTTTGACGTTTACTCCGGAAACCGTTTTCAAAAGTGATTATTAGGGAATTATGTGAAAAGATGATAACCTCAAAAGTTGTACGCCAAAGATCTTGATAACCCCCTCAACAAGTTTGACACACAATTCTTTAATAATCTTTTTTTAACGATTTGCGAAGTGGAAATCAAAACGTCAAATTTTAGTTAAAAATTAAATTTTTATTACGATCAATTGTTTCTTAACTCATATAAATACAATATTCAAATTTGGAGATTTATCATCTAACATTAAAAAAAATAAGGAAACCTATATTATAAAAAGGACATTCTTTGGGTACCTGTAAGGATAATAAATGATACGAAAATAAAATATTATTACCCATGTAATCCATCTAATAATAACAATATGAACCCTATTACAATAATAAAAATATATGAAATTTCTTTCTTAAAAATCCCTCCACTTTTTAAAATTGGTTGACAATTCTGGTCTAGTTGGGCTGCCAAGCTATATACAAGTGAAAATGGTGAGGTATTCTGAACAAATACTCCCTAAGGTAGATTATTTTATAAAAATTTATTGTGTTTGATGTAATGTGTTTTTATGTGTGTACTTATTTCTGTATTAAGCGGTTTGTGATCTGAGAAATTTCTTGTATTGCTTTGGAATAGGATTTTCACGGCGTTGTATTATGTCAAAGGATTTGAAAATATAGAAAATGTTAGAATGATCCAAAATCTTATATTGAATGGTTGGTATTACTCATCTGTAAAGTAGGTAACCATGTATACTGTTTCATGAATAAAGTTAGTCTGCGTTGAGAACTCGAAACGTCTTCACAATTATTTATTTCAATCTAAGAAATATGTAAGGCCCACAATTTTTCAACTCTTAAGTTTTTATAGATCTGACAAAAACATACGATAGTGTACTACTTTCAACGCACTGGGTAGCAATGGAATAACAATGAATAAATAAAACAAATATAAAAGCAGTACAACAGCTTCACAAAAATATGACGGTAAACATTAAAACTGGAAAAAAATTAACCAGAGAAATTCCTATTAGTAACGGTCTAAAGCAGGGCTGCTGCATAGCGCCTGCACTCGTCAAAATATTTCTGGATAAAGCACTCTTGGTGTGGAGAAGAAAATGCTGCAATATGGGCATTACAATTGAAGACGATAGATTGTACATGATACACGTTGCTGACGACCAAGTCATTCTAGCTGAAGACGAGAGTGATATAGACAATGTGCTTAGAAAACTGGATGAGGAGTACACCAAGTGCGGCCTTACAATTAATATACAAAAAACCGAGTATTTAGTTGCAGGAGGAAAACCAGAAAGCCTAAAAATTAAAATGGTAACTATAAAATCAACTAAAACCTTCAAATACTTGGGAGTTCAAATAACACTAAAAGCAGGGACGAACAAAGAAATTCTAGGATTGGCCAAGCAAGATCATCCACTAGACATCTAAGCAAATTGAAAACTAAAGCCATGGAAATGGACTATTGGAGAAATGTTGGCGGCACACTAGACTTGAAAGGGTGAGGAACGTAAACATTAGTAGAGAAATGGAAATTGACCTAGACAAAATAGATAGGTACTATGGAAGCCAAAAGACTAAACTGGTATGGACACCTGCAGAGAATTCCTGAAAATGGATGTCCAAGATAGAAAAATGGACTCCACTCACTAGAAGGAAACAAGGTAAACAAAGACGGTCATCGAGAGAAGACGTCGAAGATGGAATGATTGCCAAAGTTTTAAAACCTGAAGATTGCTTCGACAGAAATCGTTGGAAATTAGGATGCGAGAAACGGCGCCAGCTATAAAAGACTCGCCTATTATATGTATATAGAAATATGTGAATAAATTTTGACTCTACTATTCTCTAGTCACTACCTAAAGAGATTTAGCTATGGCGTCTGATAATGTTCTTGTGTGTTCACATGTAATCAATTTCCTTTTTAGATTGTCGATCTAGTAGCTCTTACAGTATTGTCGTTAAGACATTATCGAAATGTACGTTAAAGACATCAAAAGAATGTATAACGAGTTAGTTGTGTGAAATTTGATGGTTAAGGAATATTCTAAATTCTCATATGGTAATAAGATCAAGTATCAAAAAATATCAGAAGAAATAAATTTTAATTTATTTAGAACAAAACATAATTTAAATTAAAGTTTAAACTTTAAAACTACTAGAATCCCAACAAAGAAAATACCTATAAAAAAAGAGAAACATTATCTAATTTCGCCATTTAAAATTCATAGACACAAAAAACGATTCTATGAAAAATAGAATATTGAACAAACTTTCTACATAACACGTAACACGCTAAATGACAATCAAAAAGAGGCAAGAAAGTCTATCCTGATAGCAAGCCGAGAGCTTTGCGTATATATATTCGTATAAAACGAGTTCCGTAACTAACAACACTTGTGTATTTCATCATTTGCTCTCTCTACGGCTCACCGATTCTCTCTCCGCAAACATTAACTGGGAAAAGAGGAAAATTGAAACATATTTCCCCGTTTTTCAGCAGCTCCAGTAAACGACAAAAAGCAAAGTAACGTAACAACATTTTCGGAGCCGTATTATCAGCGTTATTCCCTACTCTCATTTCACTTTACATGTTTATTTCTTTAATAAAGTTGGAAATTATCCTTTTGGAACGGCCGGGTACATTTTATTTTTCCTTGATTTTCTAAATTTAACTTTAATGTTGTGAAATCATAAATGTTTTAAAAAATGTGCCTATTAGTGCAACTAAGAACAAATATTATAACCCAGACCGGTGCATATAGACGAAAAGTGGATTTTAATTTAAAGGTTAGATTTCACATCATATCATTTTCATAGCAACTAAGGTATTTTCTGCCAATTTTACTGCATTTTCACATGTCCCATTTTAAAATGTCAATGGCCTTGTTCACGTTCCCAAAAGAAATGCTTTTTTGCTATATTTCCTTGAATTATGAATTTAAATAACATATGAAATATATAAAATTATTAAATATTTAGTAATTACAATTTTGCCACACACTGAACAGTAAACTTTGTCCAGATCCATTGATAGCTCTAAGGTTTAATCCAAGCAGCGACACTAGTTATTTTCGGTATTTTAAAATCAAAATAGTTAGCAAATTAATCAAACTCGACTTACGAGGCCTAAGTATTTACTTTTGAGAACAAAGTGATTTGCAAAAGGACAGTTCTATTAATTCCCCATGCAATAAACTTTTGAAATACCCTTTTATTACGGTATTATAATCGGTTACCTGCTACAACAATGCCAAGAATATTAGGTACTATCTACAGATACTATCGGTTATATTGAAGACTGGAGTATTGAAATAAAATGAACATTGGAATTTCCAGTTACTTATTCATACCTTATGCATTTTTTTGTATTAACGAGCAAAATCCCGAGATATTTGCATAAACTATGCAAAATATGCTACATATACATTTTGCATATTTGCCAAAGTCTAGTAATGGGCTTGTAAGTCTCGGCTAAAAACTAACATTTTTGTTTTTATTCTCTTGCTCCCTTCGGTAAGTATATATTCATCAGTATCTGCAGCTGTTCTTTATTTTCTAAGCATCTGGCCTCTATCAACTCTAGTATATAATCGGTCATCCAAGATTTCCTTTTTTTTATCTACTTTAATGTGTTTTCTACGGCTACGTCGATGGCGTTTTTAAGGATTGTCCATGCTCTTTTATAATAATAGCTTTGTTCAAAGTTCATCCTTTTTAGCTGGTCCTCTTCTAAATTGGCTAGTTTGCGAATTTAAAAATAATACGATGATTTCCCACTTGCTTTTCGCGTGGCCATGTTTCACCTTTATACAAATAAATATTTGTACAGCTCTTGTTTTCTTTGTATCCTAATACATTTTTTCTCCATACTAGTATATTGTATTCTGATGAAGACTATAGATCAAAACTTAGTTTTTAGGCCAAAAAAATATGAATATTAAAAATGTATTTTGAAACACGTCTAGTAGTAACTCTATAGTGATTGTGCAGAATCCTACGTTTGGTTTAGTTAATCCGGAAAATATTGTTTAGTTTTAAGCTTGAATGATGGACAATATTATCAACAAAGAGCTTAAATTGTCTATCCTATGTGGCATTATCACCAACACAAAATCTTTAAATACTTGAAACGTCAAGTCAAAACCACTACGGCCGGACTACAGAAGCTTTGTCGAACCTTTCCGAGTGAATCATTTTAGATATGATAAACGTCCCTAATATCTTCGTAGAACATACCAATCCACGTTCAATCGCATTACTCAAACAACATAATCCAACCGAAATAACGTGAAAACACTCCTCGAGTTTGTGTTCGTGTATTCGCCAAGTTAGGGCTGCCCAGATCTACCCAAATATTATTCCTTGCATATTGACGAATTGAAGACAGGACCGGTTTAGAATATATTTTCCATACTTTACGCTTTATTATTTTACTTCTCAGTAAATGACGAAAATTTTGGCAAAATATGATATCAATATTGTGACATAAATCGTCAAAAACAGCCGGAAAATGTTTTTCAAAATTGAAAACCAATGTTAATAAAGATCATCAGTCGGATGTTATTTATAAACTAAATTGTAAAGAATGCAATTCAACATATATTAAGCAAACATACCTAATATCTTCAAAGAAGGGATGTTGCATACAAAATTTAGTGTACAAACCAACAAATAAATCATGTACATTTTGAAAATGTACAGACTTACAGGAAAAAAAAACAAAATTTCAACAAAAGATGCATATTGGAGATGATTCACATAAAAAATATAAATTATATCAATAATAAGACTGATATCAAAGATCTTTCCAATATGTATCATAATTTAATAAATTGGGTTGTTTTTTAAATGCACCATTGGCATGTAGGGCGTGCATGATTTGGACGCTAAATTTAAAATTCGACACTGAAAAATAAAATTACCTGTTTCTGCATACATGATTTGGACGCTGGGTGTAATTGAAATGTAAATGGAAAGTCAGGTAATAAAATTCTAGAGATTAAGCTTGATAAGGTTTATTTGTCACTTTGAAATAAATACGACATACATTTTACGAAATGGAATCGATCGATACAGTTAGTTTGATACTCATGTATCCTATTTCTAACGAACATAATTTTTTTTCTACTCTTTGGATCTTTAAGTCTATTACTTTCACTATTACAGACACTATTAATTTTAATGTAAGTTTCAGTTTGAAAATTTTTTAAAACATCAATAAAATGGAAAATATTTGGATGAGCATGGTTGCATTAGTTGTTAATTGTAAACTCTCACTCATCGCAGCCCACATCTCCGACGGAAATGTTGCGTGGTCGCCAATGTAGTTGTCCAATAAGTAGTCGGAAAACTTTTCAATTTTTGAATCCTTTAGTTGAATAGCCATAAAATCATATATGAAAGATTCTTCGACTTCTGAGGGAGGTAAAAATGGCAGCCCAAAAATATATTTCAGCCATTTAGATATTTTACTGTCTGCCAATTTATATTTCCGAATTAAGCCCCAACCACCGATATTACGATACCAAGCTTGCATAAGATGAAAACGGCATCCTTTAATGTGCACATTTGGAAATTCAAAACGCGCAGTATTGTGGATAGCAATTTCAAAATCGGAGAAAATGATTTTTGGATTGAATTTTAGACCAATTACTTCACATTTGCGTTTCAAAACATTAAATAGTTTTATATAGGTTTGTTCCGATTTGTCGGGAAGTAAACAATAACACAATGGTATATAATGTCCATTGATAAATACATGTATGGTAAAAAATTGCTTGAAATATTAAGCACAGTAACTAAATGTACCGTCCATATAAATCGTTTCACTGCTGCACAGAAAACGCATGTTAGTGTTACACGAGAAGATGATAATGTTAGAACTTAGTTCAACCGCAAATATAAAATTCTCGTCTTTAAGTGTTTTGATATTCATAATATTTACCGCAGCAATAGTTTATTCTTTACTTTTGGGCAGTTTCGGTTGAGCCATTCGCCGTTCACTGTATATTTGATTTCGTATTAAATTAACGTCTTTAACAGACATGTGGCTCAAGCAATCTACATTTTCTTTCAACGCACTATGTATGATTTTGGACGGCCTTTCGGTCAAATTATCCTTAGCCTTCCTTTTGGCACTGCTATGCACAATCTGTCTATTAAGCGTCTTGATATCACACTTGTGATTATGTTCAAGATTACTTCGGATCACTAACTTTTCTGGCCCTTTCGTGAATATCTTCGCTTTACACAACCGTTTTACGCACCTCCAATACGTTTCTCCCGATTTTAGTACTTTATCTTGAGAAAAAGTAAAACTGTTCACTTTGAGCAAAATTTTACCACGATTACTTACTAATTGAAATTTCCATGTTCACTTTTCACTATTCTCTGACAAACTAATAACTAGTAACTAAGTAAATTTCAATGACCATTATTAAACCCTAATTATATCTAATATCTGGTACCTGCGATAATCCTTCCGGCAGCGTCCAAAACAAGGGTACTTTTAAGACCCTCAGGTACTTCAGCGTCGAAAACATGCCCGCCCGGCATGTATATAGATGTAATTTAGGATCAGACTACAAGACCGACTAGTGGGACCCCGCCTACCTACACACGGACAGGACCAATCACAAGAAGCCTTGTGGCTATAAAAAGTAAACACAGCGACAAAGAAAGTCAGTTAACTTCAAACATCAGCGAGAAGCGCTACTACCTGACTTGACAATGGCAAGTGCGACCTTGCCGAAACGTCAAAATAATGGTTTTTATCAAAATCGAAATTATTAAGCCGGATAAGCTAAGCATTTGGACTTCAGATCGACACCGGAAAACCAAAAAAAATATTCGTAGACAGAGCAAATAATAATCTACAGCACATACACCACGTGGAAAATTTCGAAGAGGTAGAAAGATTTATATACTGGCTCCCTAATAACTAACAATGGCTACTGCTCCTCAGAAATCAAGCTAGGCTAGCAATATTCAGAAAGGCAACAGCTGAATTGATTAAAATATGGAAAGGCCGAATAATAACAAGGAATACTAAGCTCAGGTTGGTCAATGCTCTTATTTTTCCCATTGCTACATACGCAGTTGAAACTTGACTCTAAAAAATCGATACGGATAAGATCGAAGTCTTTTAAATGTGGGTCTATATAAGAATTCTACACGTGTCCTGGATAGAACATAGACTAAACCTGTCAATTCTGGAAGAGCTTCATATAAAAGACAGACAGAAAAAAAAGTAAACCGAGCATACCTGTCGCCAAGTGCTCGGTCAGAGTGACCACTGAGCATCCTTGGCGCGCATCGCCCCGCCTCCCTTACCAATTTCAATTTTCTCATTGGTCTTTTGGCTTGGAATCTTGTAAAATATTATGTATAAATATTAGTTGAATTCCAAGCCAAAGACAGTTCACTTTTTACCTCGGTCTCTCCTAGAGCCCAAAACTCTAGGGAGCCGAGCAACGGGGCTCTGCCCTATTTCTCTCTACCTAAGACTCTGAGGTTGTCGTCTTATTCTCTACAAAACTGTGTTTTATTTCTACCAACATAAATAGTTTTTCATGTAAGAAAATTATACTAAGTCTTTTTCAAGACTTAGTAATAATTAAACCAACGTCCAAGCTCTACAATTGGATAAGTGCCTAGGGTATTTCGTACGCTATACACGAATATCCTAGTGCAGAGCGTACAGCGGATTAGCTAATTTTAGAAGACCTAATTCCGGTGAGACGACATACCTATGTAATTTTCTTCGGCCTCATAGCAGAATGGAGACCATGGAACTATTGGTAGTAGAAGGAAAGGTAAAAAGCCGGAGACCAAGAGGAATATTTCAAACACGATGGGTAGACCAAATGAAGACCCTGTTGGAAAATCCCTACATGAAGCCGTCCATAAGGTCGCACTTGCCATTATTAAGCCAGGTAGTAATGCTTCTAGCTGGTGCCTAAAGTAAAAGCTCTTTATTAAGTTTTTTTTTGCGAGTGAAGAATTACTTTTAGCGTATTTTTTCTTACTATCGAATCTTTTTTAGGTTTAAAAATTTGAAGAGGCTCAGTATTAAAATCTCTTGACCAGTAATGTTAATCTGTTCTCTAGATACAAGGTTTATTATCATTATGTAAGTACTCATGTTTTAAGATGCATGTTGTATGATAATTGCGGCTAGAGGTAAGGGCTCGATAATATTTATTGATATCTACCGGATGGCGTTAAGACGATAGAAAACGGAGTTTTATATATATATATATATATATATATATATATATATATATATATATATATATATATATATATATTGTAACGAAATAGCCCATCTCTGATACGTCATAATTCTTAGAAGGACGAATCTAGAAAACGTAAGAATCGGCATGTCAATAGCGCCCGTCTTTCGGACGGGAGACAATTAAAGGTGGGACAACGCCAGAATGTTCTCGAAAAGTAACTTTATTATATATATGTAACGTTGTTAGGAGTGAGTTTAGTTGTTAAGATACTACCGAACTGTAAAGTTATAAATAAATATATGTATATAAATTCGAACCGCTCGTTTTATTTAATCTCGCTACAGTGGTGTCACGGTGTGAGGATAATTGATTTATTTAAATATAAATTCAGCAGTGACTTTTAAAAAAGACTTTTGAACATTTTAAAAAAGTACGCGTGCCTGACCAAAGATGCTGCTAGTACAACTCTCAGTAAAACAGTTGCGTGAGCAGCTAGAAGAACGCGATGAAGATTGCAGCGGGTCCAAGAAGATCCTCCAAGAACGACTGAAGAATGTTCTTAACAAGAATGGAGATGACCCAGAGACATTCCATTTTCAGTCAGCAGAAGAAGCAGTTTTAATGAAGATAGAAGAAACTTCTAAAAAAATTGAAGAAACTTCTAACAAAATTGAAGAATCTTCTAAAAAAACTGATGATAAATTCGAGACTGTTTCCAAAAGATTCGATGAAACGTCTTAAATGATAGAAGAAACTTCTAAAAAAAAATGATAGTAAATTTGAAAACGTTTCGCAAAAAATTGAAGAATCTTCTCGAAAGAATGATGAAAGATTCAATGAAACGTCTCAAATTATTAAAGAAATAGCTAGACAAAATGACGAGAAATTTGAAAATGTGTCTAGAAGATTCGACGAGACTTCTCAAATAATTAAAGAAGTATGTAATCAAAACAATGAGAAATTTGAAGAAGTCTCAAGAACATTCGATAACATACAGAAAAATGTAAACAACGTAGAAGAGAAGATCAAACAGTTAGAGAGCATGATAACTAATACAAAAGTGCTACCACCAGTTAATACAATAGCCTTAGATCGGGTAGTGAAAGAAGAATCACCTAGAGACGAAACGACACATAATATGAGATTCAAATTGCCACCATTTGATGGAAAGTCTTCTTGGTCCATATACCTTAGACAATTTGAAGCTAATGCGACAGCCAATCATTGGACAGAACAAGAAAAAGCTGTTTCCTTGACTGCTGCTTTACGAGGAGATGCTGCAGATATCCTAAGATCGATTCCTAAGGATCAAGAAAAATGTTACCAGACCTTGTTCACTCGACTAGATAAACGTTACGGAGATGCCCATCTACAACCAGTCTACAAAGTACAAATAAGAAGTAGAATCCAACGAGCAAGTGAATTGAGTGAGCAAGTTTGCAAGAATATGAAGCAGATATTGCTCGTATAGTGTTGTTGGCATATCCAGAGGCACCAGACAACATTTTGGAAGAAATTGCTGTAGATGCCTTCGTCAATGGGTTAAGAGACAGTGAACTACAGAAAGCTTTACGACTAGCAAGACCGAAAGTTTTAGATGAAGCGCTCGCTATTGCCTTGGAACATGAAACAGCTAGTCAAGTTTCACGGAGCTATCGAGTACGAACCTCTAAAGAGAGCGACGAACAAAACGAGAAACGTCTGGAGGAAATCGTACGGAAAGTAGTTCGCAACATGATGCCGAAGAGACACGAAACCAGATGTTCGAATGATGGCGACGTAGGTCACATTCGCCGTAAATTGCAAGAAAATAATACAACAGTCAGAAAGCTAGAACAAATGGAACACAGGGCTGGAAAGAGTCATTCAAATGATGATGCTCAGTCAAGACGGGCATACAGTGCAAATCGTAATCATTGTCTTGAATTAGAAGAACGACTTTGCCCCGTGAGACGAACCGCCGTCATTAATGACCAATGGCAGCCTCAACAGCTACAAGACGCTCAAGCAGATGATCCATGTATAAAAAGAGTATTGGATTGGATGCGTCGAAGTGGAAGACCTTCTTGGCAAGACATTAGTGCATGTAGTCCAGAAGTCAAGTGTTATTGGAGCCAATGGAATTGCCTAGTGCTGAAAGATGATCTTCTGTATAGAACCTTTGAGAACGACGATGGTACAGAAACTAAGCTTCAGTTGATTGTACCTAAAAGTAAAGTGTCAGAAGTTTTACGTCAGTTGCATGACGGTTCATCAGGTGGACACTTTGGTATTACGAAGACTCTGCAAAAGGTTCGAGAACGGTTCTATTGGGTGAACTGTAAAGATGATGTAAGAAGATGGTGCCGGAAATGTGAACTGTGTGCAACCAGTAATGGTCCAGTTGGTAAAAAGAGGGCACCCATGAAACAGTACAATGTTGGTAGTCCTATGGAAAGAGTAGCAATCGACATTGCAGGTCCACTTCCAGAGACGAATGATGGAAATAAATATGATTCTCGATGCAAGAGTGAAAGCTATGAAGTAGGTGATCTTGTTTGGCTTTATAATCCACAAAGTCGTCGAGGCTTATCTCCCAAACTGCAAAGACAATGGGAAGGTCCATATGAAACTAAAAAGAAAATAAATGACGTAATATACCGAATTAAGAAGTTGCCGAAAGGTAAACCAAAAGTAGTTCACATAAATCGTCTTACACCATATGCTGGCTCAAATGAAACAGAAGAAGCACGAACCCTTCAACATGAGATCAAAGATGACCGGCGACCAAGCTTTAATGAATTCATGTTACATTACGCAGGGAGAAAGAGTGCTAGATTCGGCGTGACCACAGAAGTTCAGCAGGATCTTTTTAGTGTTCCGCATAACGTCTCTCTAGCCCACTGTGTTGCCCAAGATCTTGGGAACAAAGGAATCTCATCCGTATTTTATAAGAAATTCGGTCGTTTGGACGAGTTAAAAAACCAGCAGCCTAAAGTTGGAAGAGTACTGAGATTAGAAGATGGTCCTCGATCGTTGCTGTATATGGTGACCAGGAAGTCGTATACAGACAAGGCAAGCTACGAGGATATATGGCGTGCTCTAACTAATTTGAAGAAAATTGTGTGCAATTACGACATCAAGAATTTGGCCTTACCCAAGATAGGCCATGCACTAGATAATCTGGACTCGAAGATTGTCAGAAGCATGCTTGAAGTGATCTTCCGAGAAACCGGCGTACGAATTACTGTGTGTTGCATTAACCCGATGAGATCGTATCCTTCAAAGTCAGTAGACTGTTATTTCTTTCTAAAGGGTTCATGCAGAGCTGGAGAGTCCTGTAGATTCCGCCATCCTGTGCCTACATATAGAGTTGCTGATCGGGACGATCAGATTTAAGAGGGGAGCAGTGTAACGAAATAGCCCATCTCTGATACGTCATAATTCTTAGAAGGACGAATCTAGAAAACGTAAGAATCGGCATGTCAATAGCGCCCGTCTTTCGGACGGGAGACAATTAGAGGTGGGACAACGCCAGAATGTTCTCGAAAAGTAACTTTATTATATATATGTAACGTTGTTAGGAGTGAGTTTAGTTGTTAAGATACTACCGAACTGTAAAGTTATAAATAAATATATGTATATAAATTCGAACCGCTCGTTTTATTTAATCTCGCTACAATATATATATATATATATATATATATATATATATATATATACATATATATATATATATATATATATATATATATATATATATATATATATATATATATATATATAGCAATTTTTTAATATCTCTTTATGCAGGTTATCATTGACAAAAAGATCCGTCTCTGGTTGATTTTGAGACGGTCCTGGTAAAAAACGCATTCTGGATGTTCGGTGTTCTTGGATGAATCATGGCCAACTTAATACGACAGGGGTACGTAGGAGTCCTGCTCTCTCTCTCACACATATACACACGCAACACACTAGATGATTTATATGAAATGATAAATTCTCCTTTTATTATTTGTACATCAACAATTGCATTAAGAAATGTTTGTTTTGACAGTTGAAAATTATGGAGATTTTTTCTGGAAGGGGGAAAACGACAAAAGTGTGAGTTATGGGAGTTACCTAAAAGTTCTTCCGGATTTAGATAAATTGAAAAATTTATCGTATTGGTATTACCAATATATGAAATAGAAGTAGAAGTTTTAAGTGGAGAAAATTTGTCGATAATTTATGTCATTACGCATAGAGCACAATATATTTAAATGATACTTTCTGGTAATATTGCAAATAGTTCATAACGAAATATGAAAATCTTTCCCGTAACGTTAAAAAACTGGAGAATAGTAAAAAGAATTATAGAGGTACTATTGTACATATTAGAGTATGAATAATATTCAATATACCCCCTCGTCAAAAATCTTTGCGTCACTTGTAATATATAAAAACCAACATTTGTCGACAAAATCTAACAGTTGAATTACATTTTCAATTTGGTTATATATGTCAATCTATAATCATTTATTTATATAAATTTTGAATCCGTTGGGCAAATTTTAAAGAAAACTAGCATATGATAATCAGAATAATAAAGTAAACATATTTATTTAAAATAATTAATGTAAAATATTTTAAATTAAAACTTAATCTTCTACTATCAAAAAGTATGTAATTTAATAATAAAAAGGGCAATTATAATTTCGACTAATTTGTAAAATATAGTACTTGTTAAGAAGATATATTGTTTCTAATTTTCAAGTTACAAGATTGTCAACAATTTTTTATTTTTTTCTCTTCTGAAAATCACTTCTCTCTCTTGATCTGGCCCTTTAGCTGAAGTCATGATTTTTGGCTGGTTTACCTACTGCTTTGTAACTGTGACAATTCGTTAAAAATATTGTTTAGGCTTTAATATTATCTGGGGAATATCAAACAAACTTTCGGTAAGGTCTTTCTTTATATAAACATGATTAGTTAATATAATCTTCTAGTTCTCCCTAAATTCTCATTGTTCAGGTTTGCATTTAAGACCTAAGTCAGAGCTAGTTAAAGCCTCAACAATAAATTATTACAATCCATGGAAACAACAATCTGAGACCGTTAAAAGTCTTCAGGATAGAATAGATAGAATTTACTAAATGCAAAAACAAATCCAAGAAAAACAAAGTCAATTGGAAGAATACAAACACAGAAAAGGCTGCTAGAGACAGAAGATGTGGATACAATTTCAAGTGGTCTTAACATCTTACGTATATCCTTAACAGGAATAGTAAGAAAAAGAACAGTCTTGGCAGAATAAGAGGTTATCGTCGATCTACGGTTGCACATGAGCAGTAATGACAATCGTTGTTTTTTTAGTTGGTAGCAGTCAAGATTCTAAAATCGTATAATGTCAGAATAAGTTGATTTCGTTATAAAAATCGTCCTGCATCAAGGAGGCACTATAGTATTGTTAAAAGGCTCTTCTTCTTTAGGTATCGTCTCTAATAGAGGTTGTTGATGGCTTCTACAAATTTGTCTTTATATTAGGGAGCTAATGTATAGAAATCGGGTTCAATTTGTACTCCTGATATAAACAACCGTAGGTAATATGTATGCCGAAAACGAGATCCGAACATTTGTTTATTCACTAATAAACTAAAACTAGAAAAACTTTTTTATGAAGGATAAGTCACGACATATCACACAAAACAGTTGGAAAACGTGCTCAGGCAAAGTGATAACCACCAATTGGACTAACTGCGTTAATATACCTGATATGAATTCCATACTGCATATGTCGGACTCGGTTGAAAGAGCCATTTTAAACAGAAATAATCCTGCGTTTCTTCAATGGCTAACAGTTGCTGTTTAGGAGGTATAAACCGTCAAGCATTTAGAAGACAAATCTCCCAAATCGTTGGTCATTGGAATACACATACATGTAAATGCTCTATATGGAAGTACAATTGGAAACACTGATTACAAACTTAACAATTCGTGTGTTGTTTGAATAAATCTAAACATTTTATTTAAAAAAGAAATGAATACTTTTTTAGTTTCGAATTTTTACCTTAAAAATAATGTAGACAGCATAAATAACAATTAGTGTGTCAATAAGATAATAAATTCAACATAAATATTTCCTAAAAATTAAGAAAAAAAACTCCTTATATAATTAAAACAAAACTCTATGCGTTATAAACATATTAATTATATAAAAAGTCACCAAAACGAAATGATAAAGTTCAGCTGTAAAGAGGAAGAATTAAATAAGTTGAGTAAAAAATCAATTGGGCAATAAATGAAAAATATACATAAGTCAGTTCAAATGAAAGGATAGAGAACAGGGGATTTAACGACAGAAAAATCGATGGTTGTGTCATCTTCTAGAGATTTTTTGGTATCATTGGTACATGCCAAAAAAGTATTAGAGTGGTTCTTCGGTATTAAGAATTATCAAAAATAAGTTATACAAGAAAATTATTGGATTTTATATTTAAATAATAAAAACCTTCACCTTTTTGGGGTGTCACACATATCCACTTTTATTAGTAGATAAATATTGCCTGATACATAAATATCTCTTTCCAATAACATGAAAAACACTTACATAAGTTAATCCGTTGGTCGAAATTACCTGAAACAAAAAGTAAAATGTAAACTGGAAAATAGTAACTAATAGATTTAAAACATTTAAAGTACATACATACTGGATAACGTATGGTCCTAAAGTTTTGGGAAAAATTTCAAAAGCATATAACTGTGACCACAATAATCTTATATTTTTATTAAATTATTCAACAATTTAACTTAACTATCCTTATTATAAATCAAAATTCAAATGACAGACAAGGGACCATTATTTTCGATTTGCCTAATAATTCCTCTGGCACGTTGCATCATCCTTTGGACGACCTCGGCGTCAATTTCTCTAATTTTTGTATATATGCGGCGTCTTAACTGTTCCTGATTTTGTACTTCCCATCCGTTATTATAGACTTTCCGACTTAACAGAACTCTTCAATTGGACGAGCCTGAGGTAGGTTGGGGGGATTGTCTGCTTTCGGTACAAAGGTAATGTTGTTAGTTTCGTACGAGTTCCTTGTGATCCTCGGGTAATGACATGAAGCAAGATCTGGCCAAAAGACTATTTGATCATTTGCATGATGTGTGTTCACAAACTGAAGCAATTTAGAGAGACATCTTTGAATATAAATATTTGCGTTTAAGGCTTCGCCTCGAACAACACCAATGTAGGGCTGTGAGATAAAGCCAGCCTCAGAAATTGCACACCATACCAAAATTTTGTCCTCAAATTTTTTCTTACTTTTAAATTTTATTTCATCAGGTACATTTTCGTAATCGTTCGTGTAAAACCCACCGTTACCCTTCATCTCAGAGTTGGACAAAGTAAAATATTTTTCATCGTCCATCACGATCAACTTGTTGACGAAATGCACTCGCCTTAACGCGCGGCAACATCTCGGAATTCTCTCTAATTGATCCTCTGTGTATTTTGGAGCTTTCCTTCTTTTCCGGTAGATAATATTGTTACTCGATAGGGTCCTGTATACTGTAGTCTTTCCAACATGAAATCTTCTGGCCAGTTTTCGCTGTGAGACCCCAATTTTGTTCTTAGCTGCTTCAATCAGTTTTGCCTCTATTATATGGATCAAAATCTGCGGTCGGCCACTTTTACGCAAGTTAACACATGGTATCCCTTCTTCACATTCTCTGATTGTGCGATAAAGTGTCGATTTGCTTATGTTTTAATCTCGATAAATATTAACAATATCTCGTTTCGACATTCGCCCAACCATATTATAAACACCTCGACGAATATCAATTTTATAAGACATTTTGCAGAGCACAAACCAAAATATTCTGCTTTGTTTATTAAATGTCAATAACTGATGACATTTAAATTCCATGGCCCTTTGTTAAATTCATTTTGTTTCTCAATCAGACCAGGTGAAATTTTTCCCAAAACTTTAGGACGATACGTTAGAAGTGAATGGGTTTTTCAGTAAAAATATTCGTTATGCTGATAATACTGCAATCATAAATAGATAATTTAGAAAATTTAGAAAGAATAAAGCGTAACATACTAATGATATTTAGTCTCCCTTAACATACACGTATTTTTAGAAAAAACCAAGTTCATGAAATTTAGTGATAACAATAATATAACTTGATTTTTAAATGCAGAATGCCACAATTTTATACATTACAATATTACGAAGGTCTTTATACAGGAGTGCCCAAACTAGACATATTATAAATCTTCCTGTCTCAGTTCTGTACAAGAATTGTGCAAAATTCTGCACAATTTGTCTTTTATGTTTAGTAAAGTTTCATCACCATTAATGCGTGCTAAAAGTTTGTTCAATGTAGGTGTCGTATGTTAAAAATAAAATAAGAGCAATGCAAAATATGCATTTGTTCGAACTGACTAAATGGTCTATAAATGGCTGCTTGTCCAACTCCCGTCATAGTTGAAAACTTAGAAACTATACTCCGAACAGCACGAGTACTAGTCGGGTTTTCAGTAATACAGTTTTCAAATTCAATGTTAAATTAGTCCTTTTATTTTCTCAGAAGTAAAATTAGACATTTTTGTCATTTTTATTGCACAACTTCACTTATTTTCTGTTTGTCGCTAACAATTGGTTAAAAATCATAAGACTAAAACAACCTTAAGAATCTCTGAAGACGCTTATTTTATGAAGCACAGTCTACGCAGACAAAATAACAAAACACAAAAAGAAGAGGCAGAAGCAGGCGTTAACGAGTTAGATACTTTTAAAATATTTCAGCAAACTACGATGCATTCATACTGAAGCTTGTAACGTGAGTGTATTGTCAAATATGTATTAAGGATTACCGTGTACGTAATAAAACAATTGTTTTGAATATTAAAGTACGCCAATGACCTCATACAACACAACACATTTTTACCAAAAAGGTTGCAGTAAAAGTGGAACTTTTTAATCTAAACGATTCGTAACAATGAAATCCAGAAAGGAAGGCCGGAGTATTCATGAAACGAGAAAAGATCATCAATTTCCATAAGAGAATGGGTTCAGAATGGAATCATCGTAAAGACAAACCAATCTGGAAAATGGATATCAAATTGATGATACACCTACTCCATGTAAGTAACTATAAATTTTCAGGTAAAGAATAGTTTTTCAGAGGATGGATCGGTTGGCTCGACGACTTTTGTTGGAATAAACTCACAAAAAGGATTTTTTATTATTCCGTAATAGTGCAAATTGTCATAATGATAGTTCAAATATTTTTAAGTAATCGTTTTTTTATTAACGGCCTTTAATTCATATTGATTTTGGTTTAAATGAATTAGTAAAATCTATATAATATCGAAGAGCTTACAGTACAATAAAAGAGTAATAGAATAGTATCTACCCAAGAAGTAATAGTACAATCTATTGCAACACGATATAAAATAATCACAGAAGGTCTAGTACCATGCTTCAATCGCCTATTATTATACGTCAATTTACTCAGGTCCAGTCGACCTTGAGCCTTTTGATATTTTTAAAAATTCCTTAATGTGTAAAAATACTTAAAAAACCACATTTTGTTTATTTTTCGAAGAGTTATTCTCACAGATTATAGATCGACCCGAAGATTACAAATTTAAAATCCCTGACAGTGTATTAGTAGGCCTATCAGAGGAGGCAGATCCTGGATTCGACTTTTATGCAACCGAGCCACATGAGACAATTGTCCGTAAAGAGATTTTCTGGCTTTTTGTGGCGCTACAAGGTTACTAAATAATTAAACGTTAAGAACGGCAGAAATATCTTAAAGCCCATGATCGTTATAGCAGATATGGGAGTTTGGAGCAGCGTAAACATTAGAAACGCCAAAGACCAGGTCCTTATAGGCCTAGTCCGTATAATAGGGGTGATAAAATTGACCCGCCTTAGAAGGTCTAAGTGTCTTAAGGGCTCACAAATCCAACATAACCATAACCAAGGCAGGAAGGAGTAATCTCAAATCTGGGTAAAATTAATGGGCTGAGAAGTATGATGAAGAAAGTTATAGACATTTATTATTTATTTGTCTTTTTGGTAAAATTTTGACAACAATCAAAGTCATAAGGCCTTTAACTATGTAGAGTAGACTATGGTGTAAGCTTTTCAATGTCGGGTTTTATCTTCGTTTTTTATTTTGATTTTTACCCTTTTTTATCCAAATGGTAATTTATTTTTGTAACTTTTTACAATACTCCCTTTCTCTTCCTTCTTCTCATATCTTGATTTCCTTGTTTCTCGTATCTTGTTTTTATCTTTTGTTAATACATTTCAATGGCATTCGGCAACTTATTTTTTGAATTATTACTGTTATTAAACTTTATGTATATCAGGATTTACAGTAATATTTAACCAACAAAATATTGCATGAATAGCTTAGTCGGAAGGCACATAAGATATATTTTTACCATGTAACTTCCTAGAAGCATAGCCATGTTAAAGATGTTATTTTCTTTATTTCTGCAGAGTTTTTTTTGAGTTCTCTTATCGCATTAATTCGTCCTTAGTCGCAGGTTTAAAGTTTTGTTATATGGGTTTTGGTCTCAATTTTTTCTTTCTTGTTTGCTATAGATCTTGTTATGGCCTTGAAGTGCCCATAAATAATTCTCTAGTATTTAGTTCTTTACGTATTTACTTTAGGTACTTTAACATAGATGTTCTTGTTTGTAAAATGTGACAACAAATTACTGAAGATGAGTCCCAATCGATATTTATTTTGCAGCCCAGATAATTTATATTTATAACTATTTGGTGGCTGAACGTTAAGTTGTATAATACCATGGATAATTTTATACTGTTACTACTTGGTCTCGTAGATATTGCAAGTCATTGGTGTTACTTGCTAGTTAAATCGTATCACCTGAGTACTGTAGGTTGTTAATCAGTATTGGACTCACATTTTGCTCAGTACAGGTTAAATACGAATCTCGATCCGCTTATTACATCAACTGCTTTCGAACCTTATGTTCCAATATAATCGATCCCAACATTAGTTAGCAAAAATTTGTACATATTTTTGGTAAATGTTTGTAGCTTTTAGTAGTTCTATTACTCTGCTGTGTCAAAACTTTGTCAAAAGCCTTTTCAAAATCTAGAAGGCATATAAAAGTACCTTCATTTATATCTCGTCTTCGTAGTACTAGAACTTAAAGACTGAGTAATGCAACTCACGTTTCAAATCCATTTTTAAATACTAATTGGCTACTACTTTTTCTTATTTCAATTTTTTATAAATTTTTCTATGCACTACCCTCACAAATACACTCAATAGGATGATAGTTCTATGATATCGACACTGTTAAGCATTCATTTTGCTTTGCAAAATCGGAAATATTCGATCAATCGTTCGAAATAATATCAGTTATATATACAGTGTGTCCCAAAACAAACGCAAAATATTAACAATTTTGTTACCGATAGAGTTGTGAAAAAAACACAAAAAATAGGTGGATTTTTATTTTCATATTTTATTTTTTTTGCAAATCTATTTTCCTTCTGTTATATTTGTCAAATAAATACAGGTGTTCTATTTAAATAAAACTCAGGAACGTCTAGCTTCGACCAATAAAACAGAAAAAATTAGATATGCAACAAAAAAAGAATAACAATTTAAAAATAAAAATCGACCTGTTTTTAATTTTGCTCAAAACTCAACTGGAACAAAATTATGAATTGTATGCCATATTTTTGGGGCACACTGTATATACACAGTATATTGTTCTGTATAAATACAAGAACCGTCAAACGGCACTCAATCTGCCTACTCCTCAGTGTCGAGTGACGGCCGGTCTTATGCCGGAACGATATGCGCTGAAGGTCGATAGGTCGCTGAAGCAGGGATCGCCATGTTGCCGGTAACCGTTTAGCGTCATCGCGCGTATTTAGGTTGTTAGGCAGTTTTTCAATTTCGATAGCTTCATGGATGATTCTTGATTTTAAGGAGCGGATGGGGACGATGGTTTTTGCTTTTTCGAAATCTATTTTGTGGCCTGTCTCAATATGATGTTGGGCTAGGGCTGAAGTAGTATCAGAATGTTAGACTGATATAGAATGTTCGTAAATACGGTTATGGATTCGTCGGTTTGTCTGTCTTATCTATGTACGTGGGCAACTGAAACAAGGTATCTCGTAGACACCATGGTCTTCATTGGGGATTTGGTCTTTTACGGATCTTACAACATTGGACAACTTGGAGTAAGTAGTGAAGATGGTTTTGATGTTTAGAGGAAGAAGAGTTCTACTGATCTTGTCAGTGACACCTTTAATAAAAGGTAGAAAGATTTTGGGTTGATCCGGCGTCAAGGTTTCTTTTTTGGAAGGAATGGGGTTTAGATGTTTTTGAATGCTCTTATTGATTTGAATAGAGTAAAATAGATTTGAAATTAAGATTTGAAAGAATATGATAAATTTGGGTGACAACTTGTCATTAAAAAGCCAAAAAATAAAAGGAAAAGCTGGTTAAGATCACCATTTTCCCCCCAGTGATTGGTTTAGAAAACCAAATAACAAAGCAAGCGAGGTCAATCCAAAATATCATATGTTATAATATCTACGTTGTGACTGGATGGCCAGCCAACAGGTGAAGATTAATTCAACTTCCACAGTCCAAGGTTCATAGCATTTGGAACTGTGAATGAAAGAGATTCTAAGAATCAGTTTCAATTAAAAAAATTTTACTAAACAAGTCAATCAAAAAACAATTACTTAATGTATGTAAATGTGATATTGACAAAATAGTTACTAAAATGTAAGTTGATGAATCTAAGTTAAATAAAGAAAGAAAATTTATTTTATTTTTATTTGAAATTATTAAATATGAAAATATGAAAAAAAACACCTTAGGGGACAATTTGAAGTAAAACATATTAAGCCTAATTCTGTAAAGTTAATGCATGATAAATTTGGCTTAAGTTACTAATGTCAGTTGTCTTATTAAGAGCATTTGGGTGTTTTAGTATTGAACACATTTCCAAAAACTGTCTTTTGACGAGATTGCGTTCATTGCCAAGAATTTTAACTTCATTAAAGTTCACTTTGTACTTAGAGTTAATAGCATGCTGGGCAAGAGCACAAGTATGCTTAGATAAGTTGATGTCACTGCGGTGTGTCGTAAGACGCCCTCTCAGTGATCTCCCTGTCTGACCGATGTAACATGAGTCACACTCAGCACAAGGTATATAATAGATTACATTAACTTGTTCCAGAAGGGACAAGGGTGTTTTAGTTTGTAACGATAAGACTACCAAAGAGAATTGAAATACTATTGTAAAAATAATACCTCAATCAACCATGGGAGCTTATCGTCTATACCTTGCCTAGCTCAGTATCTCAAGGGTGAGTTCGTCTTGTCTTAACTAGGGATTGAACCTGAGTTCTCAGTTGATAGCAAATAAGACAAATTTAACCAATCATATTTATTTAAATCAATAAAAAAAAACAATAATTAACCCTGCCAAAGCTTAACAGTTATAAGTGTTACTTATTGCTTCGATGGGCGGCTTGTGTGTTCTAGTTCTAGCTGTTGGATCCTCCAATTAGAAGTTGTGGAATCTGGAGAGAGAGCTGCAGTCACACGTGGCTGTATGTCCTAAGTTTTGGTGTCCAATAAACCAATAAATTCAACAACTCCAATTAAGTTTTGATGTGTCCAACAAACCCAATAAAATATCCAGTAAACCAATAAAGTTTTGATATCTCCAATAAAGTTTTGATGTGTCCAACAAACCCAATAAAATATCCAGTAAACCAATAAAGTTTTGATATCTCCAATAAAGTTTTGATGTGTCCAACAAACCCAATAAAATATCCAGTAAACCAATAAAGTTTTGATATCTCCAATAAACTAAAAGGATAAGAAACAACTTGCATTAGAAACACATCAAAAAGAAAGGTTTAACTTCCTTGCCATCTTACAAAATTACACTTAAACAAATAGCATATGGCAAGGATAAAATGAAATATGAATGTTACTACTTAGTTAAATTCTGTTAAAGAGTCCTAATGCATATATCAGAAGAGAAAATGTGCTTTCGAAAGAAAGTAAGGTTAGAAATATTGGAAATGTGGTCAGGATTATAGAATAAATATCACAATGAAAGTACTCACCCCAAGAGAAGTTGTAGACCATAAAAATGAGTCTTATAATAATTTTTGCCTTCTTTTATAAATTTCAAAAAGAGGCAAAAAAATAATCCCACTACAGAAAAGTTGTTTTGACAGAAAGTGGGAGACTGAATGAAGTTAGCACAGATGTCATAGAATGTTGGTATAGATATCATGAAACTAGCTTGTCAGTCAACACAGAACAGAATAGTCTGCCGAACAAAAGTGAGAGGGCAAATATTTATTCTATGGGACAGAAAGAGAGAAAATAAAGACAGAGGAAGAAAAGAAAAAAACATTTTGTGGGCGCCAACTATTTTTATGAATAAAAAAATAGTAAAAATTAAACTAAAGATAAAGAAATTAATAAATTAATAAACAAATTAGAATGAAATAATTATTTAAATATAAATTAATAGAGATGTGACGTTTATAACGTTACACACTCCTACCACCCATCAGAAAAATTTCGAACACAACTGAGAAATTTTTCTCAAAGAAAACAAGAACACAATGTTCTACCTAGGAATAAATATATGCAGTAGTAATCTGTAGTAACAAATCAAAAATAAATACTTTATAACAAAGCAATCAAGTTAATGAATATAATAACAAAAGAATGATCATAAAAAAAAATTTAGAGTATTACTCAGGGAAATTGAATACTTCCCAACGGATTGTAGTATCCGTCAAACTAAAATTTGTTATATGTTATTTAAAAAATATATATAACAAAATAATTAAATTAATGAATATAATTAATTAAGTTTACATTACTATTCATAAAAAATTTAAAGTATAACTCAAATTTGCTATATTTAAAAAAAATAACAAAATAATTTTCAGATGTTAATCTGGGGAAAATAAAAAAAATTACCCAATGAATTGTAGTATTCATCACACTAAAATTATTAATCTAATATTAATAAATTACTACAGAGATTATCTCTGGAAAAATAAAAAAAAATTACTCAATGAATTTCAGTATTCATTAAACTGAAATTAAATAGGTACTGTTATAAAGTAAGCAGTAAGATGGTGTAGCATAAAGTTTATAATAAAGATTTATTAATTATAATATACAGTTTTTGAGGGGAACGCTCAGGGGAATATGAATGCATATTACCCAATGAATTTTAGTATTCATCAGACTAAAAATGAATAGAGAATATTAATTTAAAATAATCGGGTATCTGTAGACTTTGGTACTGTACATGGACCCTACCAAAGGATCAATTGAAACCATGTTGGTATGAACGCAGTAGCCCATAGCCCACGGTTAAACCACGACAGCGCTCCTCGGAGACGACAGCCCTATGTGCCATGAACCCCCCGACGCCATACCCTGGAGACAACCCACCATTTAAGGAAGATCCAGTGGTACGAATGTACATCTGCATCAAAGCTCAGGCCCACAATAACAAAAATAATAATAACAAAGGGGCAATGTATCTGATATATTCAGATATACATTGTTGAAGAATTCTGTCTTCAGAAATTCTTCTTCGGAAGTACAACAACTTCCTTTGCAAAATAGCATTCTATACACATAGTATGAAGTCTAGTTAATAATCAAAGTCAAAGGTAAGTATACAAAAATAAAGACAAATAAGCAAAGTCAGGTAAATACATAATATAGAGATCATATCTCACAAAAATGAATAGTTAATGGATACTGCTAATGAATGAATCTCAAAAAAAATTAGTACTCAGGATAACTAAGTACCTAAAGTAAGGCAACAATAATTTCAAAATTATAAAATGAGTAAAAGCATGTAGACATTGATATGCAAATGTAATTATTGATAAACAACTCAAAAATACATATAAACTTTACTTGATATGTCAAATAAGACAAAGTTCTACACAAAAGAGATATAGTAACTGCATAAAACAAGTCTTAGAAGACTAAGAGTAAGTTAATATTGAAAATAAGATAATGATACATAAGAAATGTTATTCTCACTAAATATAAACCAGGGATCTACACAAAAGAATAAAGTACTGCATAAATATAGTTTACAAAAATATAAGAAAACAATTGAAAGTAGGTATACTACAATCAAACTTCAAAGCGCCATAATTCTACACCAGATTTCTAAAAGTAGATGCATAGAATTATTTTAACTCCAAAAGAAATAAGAAAAAACACATCATCAAAAAAAAAATATATACCTACTACGGTATATTAATTGTCTCTAAAAGACCAAAAAGGAACACAGATTCATATAATCTGTCCAAAATCTCCTTCGGATATATGTATCCTAGGAAAACTAAAACACCATGTATGCAACTAACCATGTTGTCATACATAAAGTGCTGGATGAGGCTTTTAATTGTATCAAAATCAAAAACAATTACCCAAAGTAAAATAATAGGAATATATAAACAGTTAGGGTAATGTCAAATAAATAAGATTAATATGTTTATCATAACTACAGAAATATCAAAATATAAAGAGATAAAATAATAAAAGATAATGCTTTACCATATTATACAACATTATTGAGACTCATCATCACTAGAATCAGTAACATCTAACTTAATATCTTGCACATGAAAATTACCAAGGTCTTTACCATCTAGATCCTTAAGATTATATACTAAAGGAGATAAAACTTTATGTATAATACAGGGAATAAATTTGGGAGCTAATTTAGCAGAAAAATCATCCACAGCTTTTGAAAGGATATTATTTTTCTTCCAGACTTTGTCACCTACATGAAATTTTACATCACGTCTACGTAAATTGTAGCGTTTAGTGTTGGTATTGTAAGAGTGACGTATTCTCTTCTGAACTTCATTAAATATAGGAGAAATATTCTCTAAAGGCTTGGGATTAAACAATTTATTGTTAATATTAACAATATTATTAGATGTTTCTTTAATAGCACCAAAGAATGAACCATCAACAGGAACATTTCTAGCAAATGTTAAAAAGGAAGGAGAAAATTGTGTTACTTCATGTTTAGCTAGACGAATAGCTTGGGCTATTTTAAAAATTTTCTTGTCCCAATCTTTATGATTGTCCTGAATAAAAGACCTAATTGCAGTAACAATTGTCTTATTAACTCGTTCAGTAGGATTAATCTGAGGAAAGTATTTAGCATTATACCAAATTTTTTGTACCTTGTACTTTTCCATCAAAGTTTTAAAATCTTTGGAAACAAATTGTTTTCCATTATCAACTGCAAAGATCTGTGGTACACCAAAAATAAGAAAAACTTGATTTTCGATAAACTTGACAATAGCTTTAGAAGTAGCATTAGCCAAAGGATGTACAAACATGAACTTTGTAAACCAGTCAACAACAACTAAAAGATAACGATTTCCATTTTTAGATCTAGGATATGGACCAAGTAAATCAGCAGATAAAAACTGAAAAGGAAAATTAATATCACGATATTGTCCCATAAGACCAGCTGGAGGTAAGTTACTAGGCTTGCAAGAAGCACAAACTTTACATTTATGAACATAGTTCACCACAAATGATCTCATTTTAGGCCAGTAATACAATTCTGAAATCCTAGAAAGGGTTTTAAAGACACCTAAATGAGCAGCTGTAGGATCATCATGATATATTTGCAAAATTTCCTTCCTATGTGGAGAAGGAACAAAAATTTTCCATTCTGGAGAAGAATCGGAAAACTTTGAGCTAGAAAAAACATATTTATAAAGAACATCATCCTGAACCTTAAAAGCAGGATATAAGTTAGGGTTTACTGTAACTTTCCCTATCATATTCCTATACCAAGCATCTGTTTTTAAATTAGATAAATTCAAGAGAGAAACTTGAGATACTTCAGGAATTCTTGAAAGAGAGTCAGTTACTACATTTACAGAATCACTACGATGAACAGAGTTAAGTTGTGACTGCTGAATGTCAGAAAGATTTTCAGCACTACTAACAGTATTTACTACACAAGTAGATAAATCTGTAGCCTTAAATGAAAAATTTGAGAAATCCAAACAAAGTTGAAACAAATGAATAAAATCCATACCTAATATCATCTTATGTGAAATAGAAGGAACTATTAACACTTTAAGTGATTGAGTTTTACTCAATAAAGTAACAGGTAACCAAACATATCCTAAAATACTCTGAATGTTTCCATCAGCAGTAGTGAGTTGACTTGAAACATCATAATTAAGTGCTAATTTGAGTTTTTTAAGTAAAAATAAAGAAGGAGAACCAATAATACTAACATTACTGCCAGTATCAAGAAGTGCAGAGATTGTTTCACTACCTACAGAAATAGAAATATATGGTCTATTATCATTATTATGAACATCTAATAATGAAGTAGAATTTAAATGTACCTTAGAATTTAAAGGACAACTAGAAAGAACAGAAGTACTAGAAGAAGGTAAAGTTTCAGATTGTACTGAAGAAAAAGTGCTTAAATTATCATTAGATATAAAAGAAGTAGTTTTAGGTATAACTTTCTTAGACACATTCACTGACTTGGGTTGTTTGAATGTCTTCGAAAAGTTTTCCCTGGAATGTTCTTTCAAACCGTTTTTTGAACATCTGCTACATTCATTTGTGGTAATATTCTTAAACCCACAACCATGACAAAACTTTCTCTTGGGTTTATTACATACTTGAAAAGTATGGCCTGTCATGTTGCAGTTCCAACATGTAGCAGAAGAAGAAAGAGACTCAACAGAAAATTTACTGCGAGAAGAAATAGTAAGAGCGGCTTCAAATCTCTTACAATACTTTGTAAGGTCTGCAACTGATTCCACATCCTGGAAAGCAAGAGCCTTGACATAATCAGGAAGAAGACCATTAATGATTTCATCTACTTTTTCACACTCAGGAATAGATTTTGAAGACCGGAGCATCAAAGACTCCATATAAGAAATATATGCAGAGACAGGTTGTTTGAAAGACTGTTTTGTAGAACGTATTTGTTCCCACAAATTTCTTTCATAATTGTAAGGTAAATAAGTTTCCTTTAAGGAAGCAACTAATTCAGACCAAGAATTAAAAGATTTTTTTGTAAAGTGATTATGCCACCAAGTAAAAGCAGCACCTTCAAATAGGTCTCCTGCAGAGATGAATAAATCTTCATCAGTGCAGTTCCTAGAAAACTTTAAAGTTTCAATCTGTTCGAGAAATGGAATTAGAGGTTCTTTACCAGAAAATTTTTTAATACCCCATTTATAAACAGGAACAGACTTAACAGGTGAGACTGAAGATTGAGAATAATCGAGGTTTACTCTATCAGGAGTAGAAGCAACAGGTTGGTCTACCATATCAGGTTGATCTACAATGTCAGACAAAGTACCTTCTAATTTCAACAAATCATAGCGGATAGCTTTTTTTAATTTTTCTTCGTCTACAGAAGTTGGCTGTAGACGGGAGATTCTACCAGACAAATGAGTTAAACGAGAACTGAAAGCTTTGAATCTACTATCAGATTTTGTACCTGAATAATCAGATATAAGACTTAATAGGTCAGAATAGGAAGCTAAAGCTTGTTGGTAATCAACATCAAAAGATAGATTAACAGAAACATCAGAAAAACTACGGTTACTGGCTTCCTGAGAAAGAAGTCCAGCAAGGATCTTTCGTTTTTCCTCTACTGTATTTGGGACAGAGACATTCCTAATAAGAATTTCATATGATAATTCATCTGTCTTTAAATGTTTAGGTAGCATCTTGAAGAAATAATTTAAAAAAAAATTAAGAAAGTAATTAAAATACACTATCCACAAAAACTGGTTAAGTTAAAAAAAAACAAACCACTTAAAACAGTATAAAAGTACCTACCATCAAAAAAATATATAAAAATATCTGAGTATAAAATATATATGCTGAAATATATAAAAATGGTAATACTTTTTAACCCAACATGTGAAAATATATAAAAACAGTCAAAAATATGGAAATATTAAAATTAACTGCAAATAATGATAATATGAACACACAAAAAATATAAATAAGAAAGTATTTATCAAAGTTTGTTATCTGCCATCAAACCAAAAACCCTGAGCACAATTCCCTGAATAAAACAAGTACGGTTGGGCGCCAATGTGTAACGATAAGACTACCAAAGAGAATTGAAATACTATTGTAAAAATAATACCTCAATCAACCATGGGAGCTTATCGTCTATACCTTGCCTAGCTCAGTATCTCAAGGGTGAGTTCGTCTTGTCTTAACTAGGGATTGAACCTGAGTTCTCAGTTGATAGCAAATAAGACAAATTTAACCAATCATATTTATTTAAATCAATAAAAAAAAAACAATAATTAACCCTGCCAAAGCTTAACAGTTATAAGTGTTACTTATTGCTTCGATGGGCGGCTTGTGTGTTCTAGTTCTAGCTGTTGGATCCTCCAATTAGAAGTTGTGGAATCTGGAGAGAGAGCTGCAGTCACACGTGGCTGTATGTCCTAAGTTTTGGTGTCCAATAAACCAATAAATTCAACAACTCCAATTAAGTTTTGATGTGTCCAACAAACCCAATAAAATATCCAGTAAACCAATAAAGTTTTGATATCTCCAATAAAGTTTTGATGTGTCCAACAAACCCAATAAAATATCCAGTAAACCAATAAAGTTTTGATATCTCCAATAAAGTTTTGATGTGTCCAACAAACCCAATAAAATATCCAGTAAACCAATAAAGTTTTGATATCTCCAATAAACTAAAAGGATAAGAAACAACTTGCATTAGAAACACATCAAAAAGAAAGGTTTAACTTCCTTGCCATCTTACAAAATTACACTTAAACAAATAGCATATGGCAAGGATAAAATGAAATATGAATGTTACTACTTAGTTAAATTCTGTTAAAGAGTCCTAATGCATATATCAGAAGAGAAAATGTGCTTTCGAAAGAAAGTAAGGTTAGAAATATTGGAAATGTGGTCAGGATTATAGAATAAATATCACAATGAAAGTACTCACCCCAAGAGAAGTTGTAGACCATAAAAATGAGTCTTATAATAATTTTTGCCTTCTTTTATAAATTTCAAAAAGAGGCAAAAAAATAATCCCACTACAGAAAAGTTGTTTTGACAGAAAGTGGGAGACTGAATGAAGTTAGCACAGATGTCATAGAATGTTGGTATAGATATCATGAAACTAGCTTGTCAGTCAACACAGAACAGAATAGTCTGCCGAACAAAAGTGAGAGGGCAAATATTTATTCTATGGGACAGAAAGAGAGAAAATAAAGACAGAGGAAGAAAAGAAAAAAACATTTTGTGGGCGCCAACTATTTTTATGAATAAAAAAATAGTAAAAATTAAACTAAAGATAAAGAAATTAATAAATTAATAAACAAATTAGAATGAAATAATTATTTAAATATAAATTAATAGAGATGTGACGTTTATAACGTTACAAGTTTTAGAAAACAAATTTCTGACAGTCTTAGTATTCTTAACTGCAATTTTAATAGGTACGTTATTCTGTTTTTACAGTTTAACGAGTTTCTCAGTAACTTGAGGAAAATAAGGTAGAGATGAGTAATGGGTAGTTGGAGTCCCAAGTACAGTATTAGGCAGAACAGTGTTATTAATGGAATTATTTGATATTGTTCTAAGTTGGTCACCATTGGGTATGTCACTTAAAGAGGAACCATAGCTTTGTAAGAAAAGGTATTTATTAATAAGGGAGAATGGATAGGAATTCTCAATCAGAATATTTTTTAGTAATTGAAGGGATTCCCTTCGATTAACCGGATGTGTAAGTCTTTTTACCCTGCAGCTTAAAGCTTTAATTAGGTTTAATTTATTTTTTAAATTATTTAATATTCTACTAATTGCAAAATTTCTGCAAATACATCCCAGGATACAGGACAGTTAGGTTGGATGGAGTTCCAGTGATTTCTTAAGGAGGTAATAACACTAGAGAGGGGTAAATTAGTGAAAAGAGATACCACATCAAAACTCACTAAAATGTAACCTTGTGGAAGTTCAAAGTTATTAATAAATTCACTAAAGTAAAAAGAATCAACAACATTAAAGTTGTTATTATAAAATTTAGATAAGATGTCAGTTAAAAATTTTGAAATATTCATATTTGGTGATTTGATGGACGAAACAATCGGCCTCATGCTCAATGTGGGCGTATGTATTTTAGGTAGACAATAAAATCTGGGAGCATAGCCATGATAATTATGTAAATATTTAGCAAGTGGTTGATCTATGATCTTTATGTTTTTTAAGTGAGTAATGAATTTATTTATTTTATTAGTAAATTTAGAACAAGGATTGGTAGAGAGAGGTTGATAGTATCTATCATCATCTAACAACGATTGACTGATCTCTATCCATGAGGACAGTGCCATTCCCTACCATACCGTCTCCCTGTACATCTTATATATCTCCGATATGGGTTGTCTAGGGCGATTAGAGAAATTCAACAGAATATTATTGAAAGAAGACCTAAGAGATAAAAGGTCAGAATTTTCAGCATGTGACAAAATATTTTCCACATCTGCTAAGATTCTACTAACAGAGTAATCTCTGAAAGTTGGCTGTAAGCCAAATTTAGGGCCCAAGGATAACAACTTGAGAATGTCATGAAGGTTCCTCAGGTTATTTTTAACTATAACTATAACTTATATAATTTTAGTATAAAGAAAAGAAAGTTGGAATACTTGGGTCACGTTATGAGACATAATAAATATAGAGTACTACAACTGATCATTCAAGGGAAAATAGACAGCAGAAGGGGTCCAGGGAGGAAAAGACACTCGTGGCTCCAAAACTTGCGGCAATGGTTCGGATTGTCATCTGCTGAACTATTCAGATCTGCCGTAAACAAAGTCAGAATAGCCATGTTGATTGCCAACGTTCGGAACGGACAAGGCACATGAAGAAGAAGAAGAAGAATATAATTTTAACTATAATAGACCCACATTTCTGTGTCTGATTGACTTAGAGAAAGCATTTGTCAGAATAATACTCAAAGATATAACCTTCTTTAGAATAGAGAAGTTTTCTAGATATCATAAAAACTATTGAACACATCTACCAAAACAACAAAATGGAAGAATAGATGGACAACTTGTATAATTTATAGACATAGGCAGCGGAATAAGACAGGGGGACTCATTGAGACCTATGCTTTTTAATTTAATCATGGATAAGATCATCAAAAGTATCAACAAGGAAGGGGATGCAGAATGGGAAAGAAAGAAGTAAAATTACTTGTTACACAGACAATGCAATATTGATAGCCAAATATGAAGAAAATCTGCAAAGACTAGTCCACAGATTTAGCCTAAGACCAAAAAAATTTAATATGACACTATCAACTCAGAAAAATAAAATCATAGTAATCAGCAGAGAACCAATCAGGTGTCACACAAATTGATGGCATCAGTATTGAACAAGTAATGGAAATAAAATACGGTGGAGTTACACTGTCCAGCTATGGAGCCCTGGACAAAGAAGTGAGAGATCAAAAAGCAAATAGTCTGGCATGATGCATTAATAAGACGATTATGGCAAACTGACATATTAACACTGAGATGAAGTCAATAATTTATACAGCCAGTGAAAGACCAATAATTACATATGCACTAGAAACAAGATCAGACCCAGTCACAACAAAAAGGCAAACGGCAGAGGCAGAGATAAGAGTACTGAGAAGAATTATAGAAAATACGCTGAGAGATCGAAGACATTAGAAGAAAATGTAACGTACAGTGTATAAACGAATGGTCACTAAATAGAAAAAGAATGGATTTACCACATAAGCAGAATAAGGGAGACCCGTGTGGTCAGATAGTAAGAGATAGATCACCAATCGGTAAAAGAAGTGTCGGACGACCGCACAAAAGATGGACTGATAACCTTTCATATAGATATCAATCTGCCAATGAACAAGCAGAATTGCTTTTAAATAGGAAGAAGGTATTTTTTAACATTTATTCATTACTTCATGGTTCTGATTTGTGTCTATCTGATGAATTCTCACTTCCTGCAAATAGCACCATATCATTGAAATAAACCTCTAATTATTGTACTATTATTGACTGGTTTCATGACAACTTAATCGATTTTATCTTTTTAACCTTTAGACATTATCCATATCCAGCTTCTTTATTGTTGTTACTCAAAAAATTATTTGTGGTACACGTTTGCATGTACTCTAAAAATTTTATGGTACTTTCCTCTTCGTTGTACCTTTTTTATATCCTGAGTATATTCAGGTTGTCCATTCATTCCCACTTTGAATAAAGAGTAGTTTTCATTAATCACTAATATAAAATAAATAACACTATCTAAGATAAACAAATATCTATCACTATCACTAACAAATCAAAAGTCTCTAACAGATTTTTTAAAAATAATAAATTTATTTATGATTTGCCTGTTAAAGCTACATTTACTTCAAAATATTAATAAAAACGCAAAGTTCTGCTCAGTTGCAAAGTATGTCATTAACTTAATATCGTTCCATATTTCCAAGTATATTTGTCAGAGTGTTCATATCATAAAATCCATATTTTATTTCAACCGGACGAAGCGAAGTTTTTGCGACACAGCTTGGAGACACAGAAACTTCCAACACCGCCCGAAAAAAAAAAACTTCAAATGAACTTTTTTCGCTAAGCGGAAACTTGGATTTGTTTCCGAAAGCAAGAAAAAATTAGGTCGCAGAGCAGAAGAGCGTTATCGCAAGATCTCGATAATTATTTTTTGTTAAAATTCATGAGACTCGGCAACTCGAGTGTATATTTCAAGTGCGGGCTGCTTACCCGGTTATTTTAACTTTACTGTAGTATGGTTGGTTCGCAATCAAATTGAAGATACTGTCAGAATAGGGAATTAATAAAATTTATACAGTTCTTCTATCGAAAATAAATTTTAAAAAACAAAAAATTCAAAATAATTGTTACCTCACTGTGTATTTACTAACAATATAATTCGTTTTCTTAGGGAGATCCTATTAGGTATCCTATAAAATATTCTTATTCAAAAATCTAAAACAATTAAATTATATTTTAGTTAAATTACTTTATTATACTGCATTTGAAAATTATTGATAGCACAGTTTTTATGACACAGCTCATTTGCATTATGTGTTTTGTTCAAAGTTTGTCGGGAAGGTCATATTATTTTTATAAACTCTTCTATAACTAAAATGAGAAGGTATCGATATTTATAATGTTTCTACTTTGAACAGTCCTATATATAGACTGTAAATTTCTGCCATAAGAACTGTGTTATCGTGCATTTCCAAATCGAGTACAGGTGTTATTATTGCACCTAATCATCCAATGCTTGTTGGCTTTCTCGGCCAGTCTTTTGTCTCACCTGCATTTCTACTAGACTATACAGAATTTAAGACCGACTTTTTTAAAAACAAGAAGAACGTTGAACTCAATGCAAGCTCAAAAGATTTACAACTGAATGAAAGGTACATTTCTGCATGTACGCATTTATTAACCCAGAATATAATTAGCGAAATAGATTACTTACTTACTTACTTGAATAGAACACTTAAGACTTTCAACATACTGACAATCTCAACTCAAAAACTAAAACAATAGTAATCAACAAAGAACTAATCAAATGTAAAATAAAACTCCATATCATCAGTATTAAACAAATAATGGAAATAAAATACCTTGGAATTACTACACTTTCCAGCTATGAAGACCTGGACAAAGAAGTGAGAGATCAATTGAGGCCACCAGAACCAGACTGGCCCAAGTGACATTTTTTCATATTTAGACTTTATCACAAAAAATGATGTGAAATAATAATATTTTCAAAGCCACAGTGGCCCAAGATTAGTTTTCTTCGAGAATAACAGATGGCGACACTAGTATTGTTTTGGCATTGTAATTTTATACTCCATTTTAAAAATCATAGTGACCCAGGTGACTTGGGTGACTCTGACTCATTGTGATTATTATTCAGAGGTTATTTGCGTGTTTCTCATTTTATAACAGTGTTTTAATTAGAAAATCAATAAATGAATGAAACTGAGGACGAAGGCGCGGAAGGCACTGCATGTAACGTAAAAGGTGAGTTTCTCTGTTATTTAACCAAAGAGAAAAAAGAATCCATTCAAGGTAGTACAGATGAAACGAGACGATTTAATATCGACGACAGCCTTAGAAAGTAACATTACGAACATAAAGATAAGCGTTGATAGGTCTAAAGTAGAGTGGCTAAAAATGCAGTGGATGCTGTATAGTAGGATGCATACATTCTCCATGTATTTTAAATATTCGAATAATCCAGAAGTCCTTTTTACTAAAGTTAACTTCAGTAAAAGGAATTCTCAAGATGCTGCTAATCTAGAGCTCGAAACACTTTATCCGTATGGAAGAAAAATCAACGATGAAAAAAAGAAAGACCTTCTGTGTTTACTAGAATATGTTCCGCTCATCTATCATCAATTCTACCACCAACTAGCAGACTCTAACACTGCAAGAAATGAATAAGACGGAGCAATGAGCGATTTTTCAGTGAAGTAGTGTATAATGAAAACATTTAAAAACAATAAAAGTGAAAGTTTGATTACTTGATTAACAGTGCAAGAGCCGTCCATGCACGGACCACAGGGCGCATGCATCGAACACTAGCGACAACGACACCACGCGTAGCTGTCAAGCAATAAGAAGACATTCTTTTTTGTTTTTGTTAATTTTAAGTTTTTATAAAATTATTATAATAAAAGTGTTAAAGTCAGAATAAATATTTTTTATACAAGGAATACAGTCCACAATACTTCTGAAGGCTCAGAAATAAAAACTTTATTCATGGTCCTTCGAGCCGGATTTTATCAACAAGCAACAAGTGTTAGTGTATTTTTTATCGGGAAGTGAAAAAGTTAACATGGCATGGTATGTGGTGAGTACACATTTTTCATTCCTATAATACCTATCCTGGAATAAGGGAGATATTAATTTGTGTCACAAGGTTATTATAATTTCGGTTTGTTAGGATTTATTAATAGCAGGCTTTAAACTTTATTGATATTATACATAGTCGATGCAATGGATCAGTTAACAGTTTTAAAAAGAAAGCGTGGTATCTTTAAGGCACAAATTACAAAAGTTGATTCATTTATAAGCAGTTTTACTCACGATAAAATAGTAGAATTACAAGTTAGGGTTGACAAATGCAAAGAATGGTGGAATGATTTTGATCAATTGACTTATTAGACACATCAGAGGAACAATTACAAGAAAGGTTAGATTTTCAGGATGCATATTTTAAACTAATAGCCTCTGCAGAAATTATATTAAAGAATGAAGTTAATTTAAACGATACTATAGCAAACTCAGGTCACAATACTAGTTTAGATCGAAATAGCTTAAAAAATGTACGGTTACCACCACTGGAGGTTCCAACTTTTAATGGTTGTTATCAACATTGGTTAGAATTTAGAGATAGTTTTACTAGTATGGTCATAGAAAATTCTGATTTAAATGATGTTGACAAGCTTCACTATTTAAAAAGGGCTTTAATAGGGGATGCCCAGGATGAACTGGAGCAGCTAAAAACTACTAGCAAGAATTTTACTATTGCATGGCAACTTTTATCTGAAACATATGAAAAGAAAAAACTTATTGCACGTGGTCATATTGAGGCTATATATGAATATCCAAAAATAACTCAGGTAAATAGTTTAGAATTAAAGAAATTCTCAGGTTGTATAAAAAGAAATTTAAAGTCACTAGGTATGTTAGGTTATCCAGTTGAACATTGGGATGTTCTTTTACTTTGTACCATAGAGAAAAAGCTTGATTATTACACAAATAAGGAATGGCAAGAAAAGGGTGCAGTTAACGAATTTTCTACGATACAGGAATTCTTAGCATTTATAGATCATAAAGTACAACACTTACAAAATTCAGAAGGGGATAAACAAGATATAGAGCAAATATCAAAGGAAACAAAAAAAAGGGTGCAAAAAATGACATTATCAAAGTCATTCATTGCAACGTCCAAACAATGTGCACTTTGTAATTTACCGCACTATTTTTATTCATGTAAAAAATTTCATAATTTATCAGTGTCAGCTAGAAGACAAGAGGTAACAAAATCAAAAGCATGTTGGAACTGTCTAAAGGATGGACACTTAGTACAACATTGTACATGGGGAGGTTGTAAACTTTGTGGAAAACGACACAATACTCTTTTACATATGGATGGTAAATTTATAAACAATTCTCATTTACAAACAAATGCAACTCAACTCAACGGATCAAAGGTTGAATCACAAATTTGTCGTGTATCTACCCAGAAAGAAACACACACACAGGGAAATGGCATATCTAATCAGGGAAAGGAAGTACATATTCAGGGACAAGGTGCATTCCATAATAATTCAATGGAAGGTACATCTCAATTAAACTTTTTGGGTCAGACAGGTTTTTTGGAATCACATTCGGGTGATATAGGTCAGACATGTTTTTCAGAATCACATTCGGGTGATATAGATCAGGATTCAATTAATTTTTTAAATCATTCTAAGCAAGGTATATCATACAGATTAAAAACTGATATTTTACTTTCAACGGCCTTAGTATATATGCAAGACAAATATGGAATTTTGCATGAATGTAGAGTTTTATTGGATTTAGGTTCACAGTCAAATTTTATATCACGTTCATTTTTTGAAAAATTACAATTACGGGCAGATAAGGTACACATTCCGGTTAAAGGTTTAGGTCAAGGTATAACAAACATTTCTCAGGCATTAAATGGGACACTTTTATCAAAGTTTAGCAATTATCAAACAAATGCATTTTTATTGGTAATTGATAACATTTCTGACAATTTACCAACTTCGGATTTAAACTTGGATTTTATAAATATTCCTAAAAACATTGTACTTGCAGATGAAACATTTGGGGTTTCAAAACAAATTGATGTATTACTGGGAGCATCAGTTTTTTGGCAATTATTATGTGTGGGTCAGATAAAACTTGGCAAAGATCAACCAATTCTCCAAAAAACTAAGTTGGGATGGGTTATTTCAGGGCCAGTTAGTCAATCAATTAAGGTTAGCAACAATTCAGTGGTATGTAATTTTTCGTCTAATGTTTTGGAAAACCAAATTGAAAAATTTTGGTTAATAGAAGAATGTGGTGCAAAAAAGGTTATGTCCAAGGAGGACATTTATTGTCAAGAGTTGTTTGAAGCTAGCACGATTAAAAATGAAAACGGTCATTTTGTTGTTAAATTACCAACAAGGTCAAACATTTCTGACTTAGGAGATTCTTATAGTAATGCACTAAAAAGATTTCAATTATTGGAAAATAAATTAAATAAAAATTTGGAAATGAAAATTAAATACCATGAGTTTATGCAGGAATATATCCAGTTGGGTCACATGTCAAAGGTTGAAGATAAAACTGACTTCAATTCAGAAACACCCAACTACTATCTTCCACATCATGGAGTTTTAAAGGAAACGTCTTTAACTACAAAATTAAGGGTAGTGTTTGATGGGTCAGCTAGAACTGACAGTGGTTTGTCATTAAATGATGTTCTAATGGTCGGACCAAAATTACAAGATGATTTAATGTGCATTCTTCTTCGTTTTCGAAAACATAATATAGTTATAGCTTCAGACATCGAAAAGATGTATCGACAGGTTTTTGTTTGCAAAACTCAGCAAAAACTACAACAAATATTATGGAGGTTTTCGGATGAGCAACCAATTGAGACATACAAGCTGAAAACGCTAACATATGGGACCGCTCCAGCAGCATTTTGGGCTATAAGAAGCTTACAACAATTAGCTCATGAGAATCAATTGAACCTGCCTCTAGCTTCCCAGGTGATTTTAAAGGATTTTTATGTTGATGATTTGCTTACAGGAGGGAGTTCAATTGAAGAAGTAAAATCATTAAAGGATGAATTAAATAATATTTTGTGCACAGCAGGATTTTCACTTAGAAAATGGGTATCAAACAAACCTGAAATTTTTGATGAGGATATTCAAATAAAGGGAGACATTGAACATTATCTTGCAGATGGTGTTACAACAAAAACATTAGGGCTTTATTGGAACTCAAAGATAGATTCGCTTCAATATAATTGGTATATTGGTATATATGGCACAAAATAAAGTATTTCATCAGGAAATACAAACAATAAAAAAATCAAAACCAATACATAAATCGAGTAAAATCTTATCATTAAATCCTTTTCTTGGTGATAAAGGACTATTACGAGTTGGTGGACGTCTTCAAAAGTCAGAATTGTCTTTTGACCAGAAGCATCCAATCATACTCCCGAACGGCCATGTATTAACTAAACTTATAGTGATATCGTATCATCATAAATACTTGCATGCAGGTCCACAAGCATTGATATCAATAATTAGTTTAAAATTTTGGTTATTATCTGGACGTAGCACGGTTAGGCACATTCTGCATAAATGTGTTACTTGCTTTCGTGTCAAACCTACATTGCTTGTACCTCTTATGGGAGATTTACCTAAATCTAGACTTCTGCCTACAAGGTCATTTTATAATTGTGGTGTAGATTATGGGGGTCCCTTTGAATTGAAAACAAGCTATTTACGAAATTGTAAAGTAGTTAAATGCTATATATGTATTTTTACATGTTTTACAACAAGGGCGACACATATTGGACTTGTATATGATTTAAGTACTAATTCATTCTTAAATTCATTTAAACGTTTCATTGCTAGAAGAGGTCTATGTAAAAATATGTATTCTGATAATGGAACTAACTTCGTTGGGGCAAATAATCATTTGCAGGAGTTATATTCATTTATGAATGATGCAACGGTAAAATCAAATTTTTTAGATTATTTTTCGGAACATAAGATTCATTGGCATTTTATTCCAGCTCACTCACCACATTTTGGTGGCATCTGGGAATCAACTGTAAAATCGGTAAAGTTTCATATACGAAGGGTAATGTGTAATAATAAATTTACATATGACGAAATGTATACTTTGTTGACGCAAATTGAGTCTCTCCTAAATTCCCGTCCTTTATTACCTCTGTCGGAAAGTCCAGAAGACCTTGGTGTACTCACCCCTGGACATTTTCTAATTGGAGCACCACTTGTAGCACTGCCACAAGAAGAGCTAACTGAAATAAATCCGAATAAGTTGAAACGGTATCATCAGCTGACTCAGATAATTCAGAGTTTTTGGGTACGCTGGTCACGTGAGTACCTCTCTTCACTTCAGCAGCGAACCAAATGGAGAACAGCAGCTGACAACGTGAAGAGGATGGTCTTCCTCCTACTAAATGGGAATTGGGTAGAATATTGCAACTACATGCTGGGACAGATAATGTTGTGCGGGTTGTGACTGTGCGTACTTCTAAAGGTGAATTCAAAAGGCCTTGTGTAAAGTTAGCCGTCCTGCCAATGGATGAACAATAATGGTTATGGTTTACAAGAAGCGTTGTTTGAAAGGCATCACTTAAGCCTTTCAAGGGGGGCGGCGTGTTCAGCAGTCAACAGTGCAAGAGCCGTCCCTGCACGGACCACAGGGCGCATGCATCGAACACTAGCGACAACGACACCACGCGTAGCTGTCAAGCAATAAGAAGACATTCTTTTTTGTTTTTGTTAATTTTAAGTTTTTATAAAATTATTATAATAAAAGTGTTAAAGTCAGAATAAATATATTTTAAACAAGGAATACAGTCCACAATACTTCTGAAGGCTCAGAAATAAAAACTTTATTCAATTACAACTTAAGTAAAAAAAAACTAGCAATAAGTTTTAATTTGTAATTTTTCAGTTTAATAAAAGTCATTATCTCTGGTACCTATATTACATTTATTTCTGGTATATATTACAATTATTTCTATGGGATGGGTTGTTTTCGTACCTGATGGCCTATTATTCTTACTTTTATTGACATGCTTGTCAAAAACAGCCAATGCCAAAGTGGCCCAACTTTTAAAAAAATTACAAATACCTACAAAATTAGCATCAGGATATAGCCAATATTACAATCTTAGTAATTTTTAAAGTATTATGCTGCGAACTAAGCAATGTGTTTAATATTTACTTAATTTTCTACATTAACTCGAAAATTTCACTAAACTATTTTGGCCCATATCTCTAGTTTTGATTTCTATCACTTGTGCCACTCTGGTTCTGGTGGCCTGAATTACAAAAAGCAAATAGACTAATAGAATGCCTTAATAACACTATATGGCGAACCGACATATTAACACTGAGATAAAGTCAACAATTTATAAAGTCAGTAGAAGACCAATAAGAACATGCTTCAGAAACAAGGCTCGATACAGCCACAACAAAAAGACTACTGCAAACGGCAGAGATGAGACTACTGAGAAGAGTTATAGGAAATACGCTGAAAGATCGAAAGAGGAGTGAAGACATTAGAAGAAAATGTAACGTACAGTGTATAAACGAATGGACACAAAATAGAAAAAAAGAATGGAATAACCACATAAGCAAAATGGGGGAGACCCGCGTAAGCAAACCCACGTGCTACAGATAAATCACCAATCGGTAAAGTCCTACCAGAGGTCTAAGAGAGTCATTAATATTTATTATCGATATCGCCTCTCGACAGGATCGTAGCTTTATTTTCGATTTGCATTACTAAAGTTATAATAGTTGCAAAAATATTTACATACACTACATTCACATATTTACAAAACTTTATCATTTTTAAATAGAGTACAAAAAGAACAGAGGCAAAAATATTTTAAAAAATTATTTTCAAAATTGAAGTGTGTCTAAAAGCTGGTTTTATGCGTTATCAACAGAATTTAAAAATATTTAAATAAATTGGGTATACACAGAAAGTTTACCATAAATAAATACAATTCAAAAAGTACTTACACTTAAAAAAAACTACAAAGGACAAGCGGCAGCGTTAACACAAAGACCAATGAACACAGTGTGGTTCATAACAAAACAACCGATAGAAAGTGGAAGAAATAGAAAAGACGCTGGTATGTTTAGGAAACTAGACCGGAGTGATGTGGAGATCATTAAAAGAAAAATTTATAACATGTATGAAGAACAGATGGTCCCCACGTTAAAAACCATCATGCAAAAGTTGCAGAAAGATGACACAGGAATCAAGTACTGCAGTGAGACAGTAAGGCAATGTCTTGTAAAAAACGGCTTAAAAATATAAACGATCGATAAACGCCAAGTGATTATGGAATCTGCTCATCTACAAATATGGAGGACGAAATTTTTAATTCAAATTCATAAATACAGAGAAAGTGGAAAAGAAATTGTTTATCTGGATGAGACGTGGTTTGACATCCACGACGTTCCAAAATATGGTTGGGCAGATTCTTCTGGTCGCTGTACAACAAAAGATCAATCAAATAAAGTAAAACGTATTACAATCATCCATGCAGGAACAAAAAATTATTTTATATCTAATGCTTTAGCCTTGTCATGCAAAAATATTAAGGACTCCCGTTGAAAACTGGTTTTCAACGAAGTTATTGCCAAATATACCACCAAACAGTGTAATTGTGATGGACAATGTCAGCTACCACAGTCGTAGGCTGAATAAAGTTCCATGTTCTAATGACACCGAATTTAGAATCCAGGAATATATGCTCGAAAGTGATATATATATTATGAAGATAATTATTCTAAAAATAATTACTTAAAACTTTAAAATCATTTTCCATCAGAAAACAATATTATTGCGACAGTCTGAAGGAAGAAGTGGGTCATACAGTATTAAGACTTCCTCCTTACTACTGAATATTCAATCCGATTGAACACATATGGCATGAGCTATAAGCATCGGTAAGGAGAAGTAATGTTTCGCCCACCCTAAATTCATCTGTGGTTCGTCAAATTGAATTAGAAATGGAGAAAATAGCCAATTACAGCTGGAAAAATAGTGTTGCCCATATTCTAAAGATGGAAAGATCTTTTATAAATACAGATAGGTTGTTCAAAGGAACAATTATTACAGATCTAGATAACGGCAGTAATAGTGAAACTGAATTGTCCATGTAATTTTGTTAAATGTAAGTACTTTTTGAATTGTATTTATTACTGGTAAACTTTCTTCTTTTCAAGTGCCCTGTCCGTTGCGAACGTTGGCTATCAACATGGCAATTCTGATCTTGTTTGCGGTGCTTCTGAATAGTTCGACCTATGTGAGCCCGAACCACTTCCGCAGATTTTGGAGCCACGAGTGTCTTCTCCTGCCTGGCCCTCGCTTACTATCTATTACTAAACTTTCTATGTATAGGTAATTTATGTAAATATTTTTAAATTTTGCTAATAACGGTATAAAACTAGCTTTTAAACATTCCTCAATTTTGAAAATAATTTTCTAAAATATTTTTGCCTCTGTTAACTTTTTTTTTTTTTTTTTATTATATTAACGCATCAACCACGCAGGGTCATTAGCGTATTTAGATTAATACAATATAGATACAATAAGTAAAATATACATTAGTTTACAATAATAATAATAATAATAATATCTTTGTATGTTACAATGTTCATTTTAGATCTTTTGAAGGAGTTGGCAGTCTTTAAGATAGGAAAATATTTTTCGGGTGTCTGTATTTTCTTCTAGGGCATCTCTTAGGGAGTTGGGTATGTTATATTTTAGTCGTTCACTATTATATTTGGGACACTGTATTAAAAAATGTTTAACCGTTAGAGCACTGTTGCACACTTCACACACTGGTTTATTTTTGCGCTGGAATAAATAGTCATGAGTAAGTCGTGTATGGCCGATACGGAGACGGGTAAGTATCACTTGCTCTCTCCTGTCTTTTATTTTTGGTTTCCAAAGATGTGAATGTTTGTTGACTTCGTATAGCCTTGATGGAGTGTTGTTCCAAGATTCTTGCCATTTTTGAATTATTTTTTGTTTAAGGTATGGTTTTAAATCGTTTTGTACCAATATATTACTTTCTTCGGACATCGGGTTAGTTGGTGCGTTCTTAGCTAGTTTATCTACAACTTCGTTACCTTCAATTCCTATATGAGAAGGCACCCATAAAAAGTGAACTTGGATGTTCTTATTTGCAATGTTTTTAAGTTCTTTTTTAATTAGAAGTAGAAGGGGGTTGTCACAGTACAATTGAGTCAGTGAGGATAATGAACTTAAAGAATCTGTGATTATTATATATCTTTCTTTGTTTTTGTTTTGTATTAACAATAGTGCTTTTAGGATTGCAAATAATTCAGCCGAAAAGATGGTTGTAATTGATGGCAATTTGAAACTAACTGAGGAGTCTTCCGAATAAATTGCTGCTCCAACTCTGTCTTCATTTTTTGACGCATCGGTGTATACGTTGTAGGTATTGCCATATCTGTTTAATAGTGTATAAAACTTTTGTTTAATGACGGTTGATGATATCTCTGATTTTCTTAGGCTTGTTAGACTGATGTCGATATCAGGAATAGATATTGTCCATGGTGCTGGGTTGTGGATTGAAGAGGTATCATAGGTTTTTGGAAATTGAAAATTTAATTTGGATAAGTATGATTTTATACGAAAGTAAAAAGGATGATCAATTTGATGTGTTTGTTGGAATTTATTTGTAAATCGATCAGCAAAAACGTTATGCAGTACTGGATTATTTCGGTTTGATGACACTGCCGCTGCATATGTTAGGCTTAGATATTGTCTTCTGAAAGAAAGAGGAAGTTCTCCACTTTCCCAATAAAGACTTTGAATGGGACTTGTGTAGTGAGCACCTAAAGAAATACGTAGACATCTATTTTGGATAATATCTAGTGACTTCAAATGTGTTTTTTTGGAGGAGTTGTAGACGATGGCTCCATAGTCAAGTTTTGATCGAATTATGGATTTGTAAATAAGTATTAAACTTGAATAATCGGCACCCCAGTTTTTAAAGGCAAGGGATCGTAGTAAATTTATACCAGGTAGACAGGATTTTTTCAGCTGTTGAATATGTGTCTTCCAAGTTAATTTTTTATCAAACGTCATACCCAAAAATCGGATTTCTTCTACATAATCTAGTTTTTGTTCGTGTAGATATAATTCTTTTGTTTGGATTTGATTTCTCTTTGAGAAACATATTGCTTTCGTTTTTGTAGTGTTAAACTGAAGTCCACTTGTAGCTGACCATTTCTCAATGTGTGTTAACGCTTTTTGAATGTGATTGTGAATCGTTGCTATGTTTTTTCCTCTACAGAAAATAACTAGGTCGTCAGCGTATAATCTAGCTTTGACGGGGTTTTCAATTTGTGTTAATATCGAATTTATTGCTACTAAGAATAAAGTTGTGCTTAAATTTGATCCTTGTGGTATACCATTTTGTTGAATTTTTGTTTGAGAATATGTTCCGTCAACTCGAACTTGAAATTGTCTGTTTTCAAGAAAATTTGAAATGTATTTTAATATGTTACCCCTTATTAACCAGCTGCTGAGTGTTTTAATGATTGAATATTTCCAAACTGTATCATATGCTTTGCTTATATCAAAAAATGTTCCAACACAATGCTGTTTTATTGCAAATGCTTCGTGGATTTCTGATTCTAAGTCAACGAGATTGTCTAAAGTTGAGCGATGTTTTCGGAAACCACATTGTTCTGGAATAATTAATTTGTTTGCTTCTAAATACCACATAAGCCTATTGTTTATTATCTTTTCTAATATTTTACCTATGCTACATGTGAGTGATATCGGTCGATATGTTTGTGGATCTGATTTTGGTTTAGTTGGTTTTTGAATAGGTATTATGATTGAATTTTTCCATGATTTAGGAAATACGTTTCTGGATAAGATTATATTGTAGATTTTGAGTAGGTGTTCTTTAGATTGAGAGCCTAAATTTTTAAGAAATATAAACGGTATATTGTCGGGTCCAGGACAAGTGTTCTTACAATTCTGAAATACATTTTCTAATTCTTCCTTTGTTATTTGTATATTGAGATCGTTATTGTTTTGATCGTAATATTCTATAGGATTTTTTTCTTCTTTTATTTTGATTTTTAAGAAATTGGAAGTATAATTTAAGTTACTTGAGTTATATTCATAAGTAGATGCTAGTATATTGGATATTTCTTCTGGGCTTTTATAAATAGTGTTATTTTGAGTTAAAAAGTTTATTGATTTATGGGGTTTGGAACAAGACATTTTGTTGACTTTTTTCCATATAGCTGTTATAGGAGTTGAACTATGTATTGTGGTGACATATTCTCTCCAAGAGTCACGTTTGGCTTTTTTAATGGTATACCTAGCGACTGCCCTTAATTTTTTGAATTCTATAGAATTTTCTTGAGTTTTTTGTCGTTTGAATTTATTAAAAGCTTGTTTCGATTGTTTTAATGCTTCTTTGCAGTCATGATTCCACCAAGGTACCGACTGATGTTTGTGATCGTACTTAATTATTCCAACGTACTTTTTTGCTGATTCTGTGATTACGTTTGTCAGAGAGTATATTGTTTTGTCTATATCTACATTGTCATTTAGGTTTTGCAGGTTGTTTTCAACGTAATTTTGAAATTCTGTCCAATTTGCGCCTTTTAAATTCCATTTTAGTTGTTGCGGGGTAGTTGATTGTAGTTCATTGCTTATTATGATAGGGTAGTGATCACTATCATATAGATCTGGTAACACATCCCACGTAAGAGTATGTGTAATTGATGGTTCGCAAATACATAGATCTATACAAGAGCCTTCACCTGTTCTTGTGTCAAAGCGCGTATGTTGTCCGTCGTTAAGAATATTTAGGTTGACTTCTTCTATTATTTTTTCTATTTTTCGACCTAGAGATGTTAGTTTTGCTGAACCCCATAACGGATTATGTGCATTGAAATCTCCAATTATTATCCTTGGAGCAGGTAGTTGATTTAATAAGTTTGAAATTTCTTTTGAATCGGGTTCTTTATTGGGGGGAATGTAAATATTGCAAATTGAAAAAGAAATTGTGTCTGTGACTCTAATTCCAATTGCTTCAATAGTTGTTGTGAGTTTTATCAGTTTAGCGTCAAAGCTATCTTTTATGTAGATTGCTACCCCTCCGCTTGCAATTTTCGAATTTTCTCGATTTCTAAAAAAACAATTGAAATTCTTCAAGTCATGAGCTTTGTTGTTTTTGAAGTGGGTTTCTTGTAAACATATCAGACTAGGTTTATGTTTTGAAATTAGTAATTTTAACATTTCTAAATGGGTGTAATACCCATTTATGTTCCATTGAATTAGAGAGTTGAAAATGATGTGTTATTAATTTTCTATTGATGCGTCGCTTTCTAAGTCTGTTTGAAGGTCTAAGTTGATTTGCTTTAATATTTTATTTTTTATTCGAGTGCATTTGACTTTAATTTTTCGGTCCTTTAGGTAAGGGTATATATTAGTTAATAGATCTGTGACCTCTGCTGTTTCTTCTGTATACATTTTGGTGACACTTAACGGGTCTGGTGAGTTCTCACAGTTTTCAAAAAAGTCTAATAACTGTTTGTAAGTTATAGGGTAGTTGGAATTTGGGTTCTCAAATAAAGGTTTACAGTATCTTAGCATTTCTTCTAGTGTTTTTTGTGGTTTGACATTTTGATCTGATTTTACTTTCTTCTCTTTATTTTTTGGTGTAATAAAAGTAGGTTCCTCTGTAGATGTAGTAGCTGGTGGAGAGACTTGGGAGATTGTGCGTTTGTTTTGTGCTTTCCCTGTGTTTATATGCGTTGCCTTATTTTCTATATCTATTTTTGGGTAGTTTGTTGTTTCTGAATCTTCTTTGGTTAGCTGCATGTGTGGTTTTTCTTGTTGGCTATTTTGTGGTTGGGTTTCTTGTTGTGTGCTTTCTTCTTTTGATTGTTGTTGTTTAGTGTTTGTCTGGGTTTTTTGAGTTGATAGATTAGTTGTATTTTCAATTGGGTTTATATTTGGAACTGGATTATTTGATGTTGAATTATCTGTTGTAATCGCAGTAGACATTGGACAATTTTTTGTTAAGTGGTTGGTTTGTTTACATGTTTGACAAGCTTGGTTATCTAATGAAAGGAAAATTCTGTATGTCGTTTCCTCATATGTGATAAGAAAAGAATCAGGTAAGGGCTGGTTATTTAGTGGAGATATGTATGTTTGGCGTCTGAAACTCAAAATATGTTGGAATTGTGGTGTTGATGTGCCTATTCTTAGGAATGTTATAGGTGACAGAAGATTTAATCCATGTGATTTTAATGCGGATATTAGGACTGAGTGTGGGATTGAGGGACAGACATTGGACAATACTAATCGCTGACTGGGGCTAATTAGTCTACGAGCTTGTAGGAGTTGATGGTTTATTTGAATTTTTTCATTTCTGTTTATGAAATCCTCAGCTAGTTTTTCGTTTGCTAAATAAATACATACTCTATTATTTGATAATTTTGAACAGAAGGATATCTGGGTTGGTTGTATCAGATGACTCAAAGCGGACAAGTAATCATCTAGTTTGGTATTTTCAATTGAATCAAAAATAATTGCTTGTTTTCTTGATGGAAATATATTGGATTGTTGTGTTTGATTGGTTACGGAAGAATATGTAGGTGATCCATTAAATTGATATGATGAGGAGCTGTTTGGTGTATTGTTAGTTGTAGGAATTTCAGATTGAATAGAACTATCCATTTTTAATTATCATTTGTAACTGGAGTACGGTCCTGGCAAACAACTTTCTTAGTCTGCAGTGGAACAGGTTTGGTATAAATACCTGTCCTAAATTTTGTAGGTTATCCAAAATAATATTTGATAATAGTAAAAACTGTTATGTTTAAAGTAACTTACTATCTCTGTTGTGTTTATTTTTGTTATTTCACTGCTGGGTCACTAATTAACGAAAATATTTTTAGTATTTCACTAGTTTTTAAATTAATTATGAGAGCTCGATTTAAAACACGTATTAGCTACTATGTTCAGAGTCGAATTCTGTTAACTTTAACTGCTTATAAAGAGGAGAAATAATAGACATAATTGACCTATTTGTAAAAACATTTGCCTGTCATTTTACATGAAAAACTATGCTTCTAGAGGGAGAAGTTGGTTGCAGATCAATATCACACATTTGGAAATACAAAACAGTATATCTGAAAATCTAATTGCAAGTTAACTTTTTTCTGTAATAACTGATAATACATTTCTAATAATTTATATTTGAAGATTGGAAAATATTAAATTTGAAAATTTACTTTCCAATCTCACACTTTATTTATTAAGTAATTGACTGTAACACCAATGCCGGCCTTCGAATAAACCATAAACAGCTCAAGCAAAGCCGATTATATTTTTATTAACTCCTCTCTTAATACCGTCTCATAAAAGAATCCACTTAATCAAACGCTGTATTATATTTACTATACACAAAGGACTGATTATAGACTCCAACATTGTAAGCAACGACCTGAGATGGGACGCAAGAGTCAGCATTCTTCACAAATGACTAGTTCGATGAAAAAAGGTAGATAATACAAGTTCTGTAGTGTAATTTTAGGTCATTTAGACGTACAATAAAAACATTTTTACCTGTCACAACTGCTTAAAAAGCAGAACTTATTCCTGGAATTTTAAATTGCATTGTCGGTAATAACGCACTTTGAAAATATCTGTAGTTTCAACTGTTAAGTATTGGAGAAAAGTAAATATAGCATATTAAGGCTGAAAATTTTAAATAAAAATTAGATATACAGTAAGGTCTCTTTTTATGTGGATTATTTTGATGCGATTTTAAAGTTGTGCGGTTTGTAATTTAATCCAAAAATTTCTATTAACTATTATTAAAGCTCGGATTATAGGCAAAATCCCTTTTTTGTCTATTTTGCCTATTATAATTGTTTTTTGCACTTTTTGCCTCTTTTCGTAAATTCCGCCTACTTGTGCCTTTTTTTAAATTTCATGGTACTACCCATGATATTATTCTATTACTAAACCATTCTATAATAAAATTTTGGGTCAATAATAAAATATCAATGGTTTGTTTATATAACAGATTTCTAGGAAAATGTACCTGATCGAGACTTGAGGGTTAACTATTTGGAAATCCCCAAGCTTTATTAGTTTTATCAGTTGTCAGAGTTTAGTCACAAATTGCTATATCCTAGTTTAGTTTTGTTGCGTATACCGAAAAGTAATGTACACGTTTTAAAACGTTTTAGACATTTGTGTGAAAAGATGACATCTAAATTAAGGCTATGGATCGCACCTTATTCGGAACTTTCTCTAGAAGGAGATGGAGCATTTTGTAAACCATGCGGCAAATCGGTAAGTTTTATTTTTTCTCGTCCCACAACATAACTAAATTCTAAAGCGGTTTTAGAATTCTAATTTTTTTTTTTTTCAAATTCTCAGATTTCAAGTAGAAAAAAGTACTTTATTGACCAGCATTGTGGAACCCCACTTCATAAACGTAATTTGGAAAAATTAAATTCCTCTAAGTTAGCCCAAATATCTCTGCGGGATAGTTTAAGCAGTTAAAAAAAAAAGGAGGAAGACGCATTTAAATTTGATTTATGCCAGATGATGATTGCATCCAACATTCCTCTATATAAAGTTAATAACCCTATTTTTAAATGCTTTTTCGAAAAATATCTTAATAAATCCTTACCGGACGAGAGTACATTAAGAAAACATACTGTGGAAAAATGTTATGTGGAATGTATTTCAAAAATTAAGCGGGAGTTAGAGGGCAATTTTTTGTATATTATCGTGGATGAAACGGCAGATGTATGCGGCAGGTATATAGCTAATTTAATGATTGGAATTTTAAACGAAAACTTTGCGAGAAAACCTTATTTAGTTGCCATTAAAGAATTGGAAAAAACAATCAATTTAACAATAAGTCGATTTATACAAGATAGTTTAACAAACCTCTTTTTACCTAACGCTATACCAGTGAATAAAATAGTTTTAATGCTTTCAGATGCTGCGGTATATATGTTAAAAGCTGCTGTTAATTTAAAGATTTTTTATCCTAATTTAATTCATTGCACTTGTGTAGCCCACGGGGTAAATAGAATTGCTGAAGAAATGAGAAATCTGTTTCAGTTGGTAAATAATTTTATAAATTTTATGAAAAAGTTTTTGTAAAGGCTCCGTTGAGGGTGCAAATATATAAAGAAAGACTTCCCGGTGTCCCTTTGCCACCTAAACCAGTAATTACAAGGTGGGGAACCTGGCTCGAAGCAGTTTTTTTTTACTGTGAACACTGCAATGAAACAAAATTAGTTATGTCAGAATTTGATGATGATATTTCCGAAGCCATTCGAGAAGCAAAAAAATATTAAAAAATCCCAAATTGAAACAGGAACTCGCTTATATCAATGACAATTATAAATTAATAGTTACCACAATTACCTTATTAGAAAAACAAGAGATAAATTTATGTGAGTCAGTAAAATTAATAGATAATTTTAAGACGAAAATTAAATCGGCATCTGGAAGTAACGGTCAATTAATTAAAAAAAAATTAAATGTTTTCGACAAGAATGAAGGTTTTTCGTTTTTATCTAATGTTCCTAAAGTTTTGAATGGGACATTTTCCGAGGAATTTCAAATTATGCCAGATTTATTATCCGCTCTGAAATATACTCCAATTACATCTGTCGATGTCGAACGTTTTCAATGTACAAATTAATTTTAAGTGATCGAAGACATAGTTTTAAGGCCGAAAATATTGAAAAACATTTAGTTGTTTCTATTAATGATAAAATTTTAAGTGGTTACAATGTTTAATTATTAATTTACAGTTATTTAGTTACTAGTTTATTTATACTAATGTTATGATTATGATGTGTAAATATACCTGCCTTAAGTTAATATTACGTTAATTCACTTTGTACAATAAATCATATATACCTTTATTGCCTACATTTTGCCTAAATGTTAATATTCCTGCCTTTTTTAATAAAAATCTTTGCCTATATAGGCGCCTTTTTCTTCAATTTTTGTTGCCTATAAATCCGAGCTTTAACTATTATAATTAAATATTAGCTATTCACATCCAGATGTCAGTAAAGTGAGCGTTTGCACTTCGGGGATTTTCTTGTTACATGATGTCCCTCCTATTACACCATTGCTAGTTTTGCATTGAAAGGTATAACCTGTTATTGTTTTAAAATAATTTTTCTCTTAGCGGTGTTTCGTTTTTTAAGATGTTTAAAATTTTGCTGATTCCAAGTTGCAATATAATAAGCAGCACGGTTTTCGGATTGAAACGTTTCGAGTGAGTGTCATGTAAAGTTTTATTTTTCATTAGAAGAGGTTTTTGCCATCTCAATATCAAAAGTCTAATTTTTTTTTATTTCTTTTATCAAGATTTTATTTGGTCCAATGGAGAAAAAAAAACATTAAATCAATTTCGTTGAAAACAAAAAATGCAATTTTAGATCGCTTAGGAAAAAGAGAAGGATCTACGACAATTGGAAAATATTTTAATTTAGGCAAGTCAACTGTAAGAGCAATAATTAAGAATGAAATTGCTATAAGAAAATCTATAATTTCTGGTACAAAATTAAGCGCCAAATTTTCATCTTACTCAAGGGATGTAGTATTAAAAAGAATAGAAAAAGCGATCGCAATTTAGATTGAGGAATCAATTCAAAGAAGAATTCCTGTAAGTAGTTATTTAATCCAGGATAAAGCTCTTCAGTTTTATGAGTTAATGAAATAGTCGGAGCCAAGAACGTCCACTGTCCAAGCTGGTAATGAATTTTCAGCTAGCAAAGGATGGCTAACTGGGTTTTTGAAATGCACTTCATAATATAAAGATTACAGTAGAGAGCTGGGTCGACAGAGTTAGAAATGAGGAGGTCCTTAGACGGCTGAACCAAACAACACAACTGGTCAATATAATAAAGAAACGCAAGCTGGAATACTCCGGTCACATTATGAGACACCCTGAAAAATATGATCTTTTACATCTGATCATTCAGGGAAAGATCCAAGGTAATCTTGGTCCTGATAGAAGAAGAACATCATGGCTGAAAAATCTAAGGCAATGGTATGGAAAATCAACTACATCGTTATTTAGAGCTGCTGTCAATAAAGTCACGATAGCGAATATGGTAGCCAACATGATATCCAACGATCGATAACGGCCATGGAACTAGAAGAAGAAGTAGAGAGTGCTACAGAAGTTGAAGCAGCAGCACAAATATTTCCACAGGAGCTAGCGAAAATTATTGGAGATAGGGACTATTGTGTCGATCAAGTATTTAACGCTGATGAAACGGGACTGTTTTGGAAAAAATGCCTAGCCGTACTTACATCGCAAAGGATGAAAAAACTGCAAGTGGACATAAAGCAAGTAAAGAGCGCGTAACATTATTACTTTGTAGAAATGCATCAGGAGATAGGATATTGAAAGCGCTCTTACTAAATAAATCTCTTAGACTACGTGCTTTAAAAGGCAAAGATTTAAAACGACTGCCAGTGCATTGGATGGCTAACAAAAAGGCCTGGGTGACAACAGCTAATTTTACAGAATGGTTCAATAATTGCTTCGTGATAAATAGAAAAGTAGAAGCCTATATGAAGAAAAAATCTCTCGATTTTAATGTTTTATTAATTATTGACAATGCAGCAGGTCATCCACACTTAGAATATCCAAACAGTATTTCTTCCGCCCAATAAAACAAGCCTTATTCAGCCATTAAATCAACGCATAATTGCAACTGATATTGTCGATAATTGAATGGTTGCATTGCTTGTTACAGATGCTGACCAAACTTTTTTCCAACAGGCATTTAAAGTTCTTGGTCTTATTTGAGAAGAAGCAGATGCAACATGAATCAAATAATCAAAAATAGAAAATTGTTTCCACACGTCTTTTACTAAATTTGGCACACGAAATTGGCGGAGATGGTTTTAATAACGTCAGTTACGATGATGTTGATAAATTGCTTGTGGATGATGCATTCAGTGACCAGGATATAATTGATCAAACTTTAGATCTAACTTTAGATGGCGTCGTGAGTATAGAAGATGATAAAGATGAGGAAGAAAAACCAACCCCCACACTGACAAATTAATTCGAGAAGGTCTTCAACTTTATAGTAAATTAGAAAATCATTTTCTTATTAATGACCCCAATTCTGAACCAGCATTGAAATTAAAACGTGAGCTGCAGAACTGCATGCACAAATGCTAAGTATAATTACTGATTACATTGTTAAAAAATATAGAGCTACACAGAACGAGAATGAAATTTTACTGCAAATATCTATTGAAGAGAGTTTCTTCTGACGATGAGGATAATTTTGAGCCACTTCGAAAACGGTGCAAACCATTATCAGATAGCGATAATGATTAAAAATGTAAATATAAAACTATATGTATCTATTACTTTTCCATAAAATAAAATTAATTAAGTATTGAGTATGGTTTTTTTAAGTTTTTATATGAATTTCTTTCAGATACTCGGAAGTAATTTATCATGCAGCCTATTTTTTTTTAATTTCTGTAAACTTTTTTTTTCTTGGATTTATGTAATTTTAGAAGGCTACAGAACGTATCCCTATTTTTTGAAGGCAAGTTATGTTTTTTTATGCGATTTTTTTATATGCGCTTTTGTGTGGAATGTATCCACCGCATAAAATAAAACCTTACTCTATAGATTATATTATTATATTGTTAGATAAATAAATAATACAGTAAAATCTCTTTTAACCGAAACACTTTTAACCAGGATATTTTTTAACCAAAACAATGACAATTTTTTTTTAATAATTAGTATTTTTGATTTTTCTCGTAAAAAAAATTAATAAATGCATAAATACTGAAAGTCTGTTGTAAGCTCCAACAATAAAAAATTAGCCAACACTGTTGTTTAAACTGCAAAAATTATAAAAATGATATTTATGAAGATAATCTATATTTTTGTATGAGACACTCGTTAGATAAAGTTGAAGATAGCAAATTGATTCAAATTTCAAAAAGCTAAAAAAATTAATCAATTCAGACAGAATATGAATTAGCAACACTGCTATTAAACTTGTACTCAAAAATTAACACGTTAGACAAAGATTATCGTATTTATTACTTTTTTTAGCGTATGGTATTTCGACACATTTATGAAATTACAAACAAGTTAAATTAAAATTGACTCTAGATAAAAATACTTAATTATATCCAATTTATAGGCAAACATCGAGATTGTTTGTACTTAATCGATTAAAGTGTCGTAAACAGGAAATCAGGGGGAGTGTAGAGTATAATATAGATAGGACCTCGCCGCGGCTTCAAACAGGTGAGTGTAGCAAGAAATCTAAACTCTCACACTGATTTATCAGTCTGTCCCAAGGATTCTGGGGGGGACAAAAAACTGACGACGCGAAAGACGAAAAAACCTTTAACACTCTTTATCTGTAGCTACAATGCCAGAACATTATTATCTAAAGAAAAACTCACTGAAATGGAAATCGAGATGTCAAAAGTAAAATGGGATATCACTGGAGTCAGTGAAGTAAGACGACATGGAGAAAACCTGACAACACTAAAATCATAGCATATATTTTACAGTATAGGTAGTGAAACCGAATCAATCGGGGGAGTCGGTTTCTTTATACACAAAAGACTTGCAGATGACATAGTAATTACAAGAAGTATATCCACAAGAGTAGCCTATTTAATCGTAAAGCTAAACTGAAGGTATAAAATAAAGATTATTCAGGTATACGCACCAACAACGGTCCATCCGAATGAGGAGATTGAACTTCTACGATGACATCTCTGCGGCACTGAAAGAAACACCAACACACTATACGATTATATGCGGCGACTTTAACGCAAAGATCGGTCTAAAGCAGGATGAACAGGAAACAGCACTAGGTAAATTTGGATCCAAAGGCAGAAACGAACGTGGACAACCACTACTAGAATTTCTATTACAACAAAATCTATACCAGATGAATAGTTTCTTCTCTAAAAAAGATCACAGAAGATGGACGTAGAAAAGCCCAGATGGTAAGACCAAAAACGAGATAGACTACATAATTACTGACAAAAAATATATATTCAACGATGTCACAGTCCTTAATAGCTTTACCACAGGCAGCGATCATAGAATGGTAAGATCCAAACTAAAATTAGACTTAATAACAGAAAGATCCAAAATGATTAGGAAGAAAGCCAACCCAATATGGAACGACCCAATGAATTTAAATGAATATCAAGGCAATATCAATAAAATCCTACAACAAAATGAATGCATGAATAATGTAAATGCCCTAAACGAAAATATCGTAGAAGTTATTCGAAAGGCTCAAGTAAAATGCTACCCTAAAAGACGCCAAGACGAAAAAATAACCATTGAAACAAAGCAACTAATGGAAACTAGAAGAAAAATCAAAGGGAAAGAAAGCATTGACGAAGAAGATTCCCTATAAGGAAAGATTTAATAAAATTTAAGAATGAAAAAGTCCAGCGAACTATAGAAGAGAATAAAAGTCTGAAAGTCCTGAGAAGACGACTAAACAATGGAAAATGCGAAATACATAAACTAAAGAACAAAGAAGGAGTCCTCACATCAAATAGAGAAGAACTACTACACATAGTTGAAGACTTCTATCAAGAACTATACACAAGCCAAAGAGAAGACCAAAAGAACTTGGAAGCCGCCGCACCACGCAAAATTATCATCGAGGGTTTAGAGCTCATGCAAGAGATCACACTAAGCGAAATCCAGGACGCAATGAAAAAGCTGAAAAACAACAAAGCGCCAGGAGAAGATGGAGTTGTAATAGAAGCTATAAAGATGGGTGGACGTGTCCTTCTGAACCAAATAAAAATGTTGTTTAACCTTTGTCTAACAGATTGTTGCATACCAAAAACATGGAACAATGCAGTAACAATTTTACTACACAAGAAAGGAGACAAGGCGCAACTAGAAAACTATAGGCCAATCAGCCTATTGAACCACATCTATAAAATGTTTACCCGAATAATTACGACAAGACTAGAGAAAAAGTTAGATTTCTACCAGCCCCGAGAACAAGCTGGCTTCCGCTCAAAATTCGGAACAAACGATCACCTGCAAACAGTATAACTCTTAATAGAAAAGTCGCTAGAATATAACAGACCACTGGTACTTATCTTCGTAGACTTTCACAAAGCCTTCGACACTGTGGAATTAGACAGCATTATAACTGCTCTGAACAATAGTAGAATAGATTACCGGCTCACAAAGCTAGTACAAACATTATACCAAAACGCCACAATGCGTGTAAAAGTACATGATACCACCAGAGAAATTCATATCAAGCGAGGTGTGAGACAGGGCGACAATCTCACCTAAATTATTTATAACGGTCCTCGAATACGCCTTTAAAATGCTAAAGTGGGAAAATAGAGGAATAAAAATAGATGGAGAAATGCTCAATCATCTGCGTTTTGCCGACGACATAGTACTTATTACCGAAGATCTGGGTGAAGCACAACAAATGGTACAAGAATTAGAAAACGTATCTTCAACAATAGGTCTAAAAATGAACATCAGTAAGACGCAATTTATGACAAATTTAGTTCCCAGCGAACACCTAATCATCCAAAATCAAGTGGTAGAATTGACAGAAAAGTACATATATCTTGGTCATGAAATCTGAATAGGCAAGGACAACCAGACCTGCGAATTTCAACGACGAATAACACTTGATTGGGCGGCGTATGGTTCACTAAAAGACATCTTTAAGAGCAACATTCCGATAGCTATGAAACGGAAGACATTTGACCAATGCGTTCTTCCTATTCTGACATATGGAGCAGAAACTCTCACGCTCACAAAAACAACAGCACTAAAAATGCGAGTGGCACAACGGCGCATGAAAAGATCAATTCTCGGCGTGACAAAAAAAAGACAAAATAAGGAATCGAGACTTAAGGAAAAGAACAGGTATCAGTTATGTCGTCGAACGTATAGCCAAGCTGAAATGGAATTGGGCAGGTCACATAGCGAGACTGAAAGACACACGATGGGCCAGAAAACTAATTGACTGGCGCCCAAGAGAAGACAAACGCAGCAGAGGACGACCACCAACACGCTGGATGGACGACATTGGACGAATATCCAAGAAATGGCAACAAGAAGCACAGAATCGTGAAGAGTTGCGAAAAATGGGAGAGACCTATGTCCAGCAGTGGACAGAAGAGGTTGCATGATGATGATGATTCTAAGTATTTTGTTTGTATTAACAAACCCCAGCCATCGGCATAGGCAAACTTTTTTGTCATGTTGTTGTCTTGGAATATCTGGGATTTGTGCTTATTTCGGATCAACTAGTTACTTAATATGCTCTGTCGGTGAACATATTTTCTATTATTCTGGCGGTAAATTTGTAAGGAGTAGTGTAAGAGTTTATTAAACAGAGTATTGGGAGTATATTGTAGTATGTGTGATTTTCTATGGTCGTTTTAACTTGTTTTCACGATAGAAACTTCTACTTTCTAGTAGATAGGCCTAAGATCAAAAACATATTCATCCGTGGTACAGCTAATCATTGCCACCAGATTACTAGCAGGGTTTCATGTAGAACAGCGGGACGCAGGACACGCTCTTTCCCCGTCCATTGACCCGCAGTTTTCTCTGACCCGTCCCCACTTCCAATCCTGTGTTCCGGGAGACATTCCGTTGTGTCGCAGAGCTAACTAATAATTATATGTTTAAGTAAATATATTGGTATAAATACAAATATTTGAGATGACTTCATCCCAATAAATCTTTTAGAGCCTCTTCAAACATGTGCTTCGAGTCCAGATTAAATATGAGTGTAGAAATTATGCACCCCCGTCTCACTCCACTTAAGATTTTGAGCTGATCTGTATATTCTCCATCTATTCGGAGCACCGCTGATTGATTCCAATACAGGTGTATCAAACCATTCCAAAGAATTCTCGACTGTTCATTATAATACAATATTTGTGCTTTATTTGATTGTCTTATCGATAATTAATAGTCACCATCGAGCTCGAGGTAGTTAAGCACTTTTTTATATTTTATTCAATATACCTTTTGAATTATTAAGTTTTTGAATTATTAATTATTAAGTTTCAATTTGGTAGTGCAAATTTTGCTGAAAGTAAAGTTTGGCTCGCAAAGCTCATTGTAGCTTATATAATGATTCGTACCATTACAAAATCTGGTAGTAAAAGACTATGTACACTATTTGATAATTCAAGTTTTTTGACTAATATTATTCTTGAATGAATCATTAGAGGAATAGTTACACAAATTTAATTAAACCATTGCTCTAGTAAAATCTATCTTAAAATACTAGGAAACTTATTATTTGTGCTTTTTTATACTGCATTGAATTTTATAAAATGCTGTAAGATGAAGCACAATAGAGCTCCCCTTAAAGATAACTTCTATCAAAATACAAAGTTATGCTTTAATAAGATGTATTATTTACATTAAAACATCATAAACCTCTAAACCCGTCCTAATCTTCTTGAAGTTATTGGATAATCTGCGTCTCGAAAGGGACCGCAAAATCATTTCACATCGGACATTTTTCTCTTCAAGTTTCCTTTATACTTTCTCGTTTTTTCACTCGTTGTCGAGTTTTCAACGATTTCCTTTGGAAAAATGAATAAGAATACTCGAGTTAATAAAGTCGGCTGCGAAAAACAGTCGCTTTAAGTTGAAACAAAAGCCATCATCTCACTTTTATGTAGCGTTCAACTGTTCAACTTAAAAAAATACCTACGATCAACTGTGTGTAAAAATGATACTATTTCGTAACACTTATTATACAGGGTAAGATTATTTGGAGCGTATTTAAATGTAAATAATAGCAATAATAACAATATATATATATATATATATATATATATATATATATATACATATATATATATATATATATATATATATACATATATATATATATATATATATATATATATAGACGGAGCTTTGAGGTTTATTGGGATTTGCAGCGGTGAAATAAGTGTACTCTTTAAACTTGTTCGGGGTCAAACTGAATAAAATCTTGCATAGCACGCCAAAATGATGAGGTGCAAATTATTGTCACAAGCGGAGAACAAAATACCAATTGCACATATACTTCATTAAAATACATAAAAGGCATAACACCCAGACTGACAAGACTTTTTAAAGATTTCACCAATTTAAAAATAGCCTTTAAAACTTCATTAACTGCAAGATCTATATATTCCAAGGTTAAAGATAAAAGTGACATCAAAGATTGTTCCAACGTAGTCTACCAGATTCCTTGCAATAATTGTAATTTGGTATATGTGGGACAAACCACACGTAGCCTAGGTAGTCGCTTAATCAGTCATCGTAGCGACAGCAGACTATATCCGGAAAGACCTGCCCTTGCAGAACATGTTAACAAAGAACATCATATAATGAATTATGAATCAGTCAAAGTTTTAGCTACTGAATCCAATCCAAAAAAGACCCTTCTTAGAAATGGCATTCATTGCTCAAAATTCAAACGCAATGAACAAAAGGAGTGACATTAATCAGTTAAGCACCATTTACTCATACCTATTATATTTGGATACACATTCACAATCCAATGATGTTTCAACAACTGAGTCATTGTAAAGTTTCCAGGTTTCGTCATTTATTATATTTCTCATTATACAAATTTGTTTTTCAACTTAAATACAATCTTTGGTAAATTTGTCAAGTTTGGTCTTTTACACCATGCAATTTTTATATTGTTTATCAATGAGTGGTGCGTGAATTTGTCACCTGTGAGTAGAACATCCACGAAAGACAAATCTCAATAACGTAAGTTTTTTTTACAACCTTTACACTCTTAATAGATTTTGAGGATGCTTTACTAACAGTATCACTTTATTTCAGTTTTTCCTGATGATGAAAATAAACATTTTCTAAAGTTTGAAACTTAGTTAAAAGAGTACACTTATTTCACCGCTGCAAATCCCAATAAACCTCAAAGCTCCGTTTTTCTAACGTTGTAAGCAAAGACTTCTTTTCCTTTTCTTATATATATATATATATATATATATATATATATATATATATATATATATATATATATATATTGTCATACTTTTTCTTTCCCAACCAAAGAAAAAAATAAATAAAAAGATCCATCGGAATAAAATTTTAAGATATCATTATAAACAAAATTTATATGGTAATTTAAGATAAGATTTAGTGTAGATAAGAATAGAAATTTTTTTCCGCTTCAAACAAAATTATCAAAAAACCTTTGTTTAGAATTAGAAGACATTTTACCTGTAAGTTAATCTTTTCATTGTCTGTATAGTCGAGTATTAAATGATCATATTCTAATCTTTTGAAATATGTATAAATTGTGTATTGACAAAACCAATTTTAAAGTAAGCTATTTAGTTTTTCTCTGAAACCGAAATTAGGCTTTTCCAAAATCATGGTAAACACAATTTGAGCTTTTGATTGGACAGTTGTTTTTAAATGGGAATTTGTGAGCCGATCGTGAGACCGGAGAAGTAAGTTATAATTTGGTCATTGAAAGAAAACAGTCGTTTGTTTCAAGATAGAGTGTGGTTCGTGAGTTTGGATACGGCGTAACGAAAAGAAGTGAATAGTTTTGCAGAAGGATATAACAAGTAGATTAAAAGAGGTCCTTGTATCTACCGTGGGCATTTTGTGAAGTATATGTGAAAATAGTTTTACGGCATGAAGTTGACAAAAGGAGGTCCTTGTGTCATAAAAAAGTAGCTGAGTTTGGAGAAGTGAATCAGGTGTTTTTGTGTAGTCTGCAGGAGGTTTGCAGAGACGTTAGGAAGGAGCCGAGGTGCCAAAGAGGAGAGATAACATCGTTGAGGAGACTGGACTTTTCTGGATATGTTCCAACATACAACTCAATAAGAAGATAAGCTGTAAGTGTTGTACAATTAAATTTTATATCTGTGAAGGATCGGTTTGACATCATGGTCATTAGCATTCAAATTTAAGAACTGAGGTTTTGTTAGGCTAATCAAAAGTTTTAAGTTTTGTTGTTTTTTTTTGTTTCAAGTAAAGAAAAATTTAAGTAAAATTGGTTTTCACTTCATATAAGTGTATGTAGATTTAAAATCTTATTATTATAAAAATTTGATTTATTTTCTTGTATGCTGATTGGCAAGATAACGACAGAATTTGATAATTGTTTTATTCGTTCATACAAAAATAAGGAAACGTAAATTTTTGTAATATAATAATTTTTTATTCTCATCCTTTTTTCTCTATCCCGATAAAAGACAACTAGAAAATCTTTGAATCCATCGAAAACAGGTAATATAAGGAGTTTATTGTACTTTTGATAACAAATAAGTTATATTTTTTTTATTGGCTCAATAAACTAAGATTAAAGTCAAAATAAACAATCATAACAAATGGCCCCCAACGTGTAAGGCGTAGAAAGTATTTCTAGTTAAAATTTAAACGGATAGAGAAAGAAAGCAGATTGATTGAAAATTTATTTGCCGATGGTTAAAGTTTATAATATTTGCTTTTATGACATTACATTTCAAATTTCTCTAGGTACAAATTTTTACATGATATAATTTATGATATTTGATTGATTTTTACAACTGATAAAAGTTTTAAAATTTTATTGCATTTATTTGAATTTATTGCATTTGGGATAAGAGGAAAAGTTTTCGTCTTTGCAACATTACTCGAATTTCATATTTGGCGGGGATATTATTGCACAAATTTCAAAGCTTCATATTTGGCGGGGATAAATAATCTAACGAACATCAATCGACCACAAGAAGTCAAAGTAAAACGCAAGAAAGGAAAGAGGATAAGATAGAAGAGGAAACAATTATTGATGAAGGATCGGATAATGAAGGAAATGCTACAATAATGGAGGAAAGAAAAGAAACTGGGATGTTAGAAAAATTATTAGCAATGATGCAAATACAGACACAAACAATAGAGAAAAACCAACAAGAAACATCACTAAAAATGGATAGAAATCAACAAGAAACAAAACAAACAATGAGCAATATAGAGCAGCGTTTGGAAAACTATGAACAGGAAATTAAAGGATGTGTTGAGGGAATAAAGAAAGAACTGATACAACAAATAGAAGAGATTAATGAAATTAAAAAGAAAATGGGAGAACAAGAAAAGAAAGTAGAAAATAAGATGAAGGAAATCAAGATTGGCCAGAAAAAGGAATTAGATCAGTTAGAAGAAAAATTTGAAATGGCGCTACAAGAAGACAGGAAAGAAGTAGAAAGGAGATTAAAGCAAAATGAAAAACATATTGCAGAAATTGAACTAAGAGGAGCAGAGAGAAAAGAAGTTATCGTCCATGGAACAAGCGAGGTAAAATTACAGTTTGGCGGGGATGTAAGAAAACTTCACCCCGTACCGTTCATGAATAATCTAAAGAAGAAGATACAATACATGGGAAACTTTGAGACAGCTAAGGAAATAATCAGAAATCATCTCAAAGATGAGGCGTGTCTATGGTTCGACAGCAAAGTGGAGGAATTTGAAAATTGGCAAGAATTTGAAAATAAATTTCTGAGTTTTTTCTGGGGAAAGACAGAGCAATTACAGATAAACAAGGAATTGCAAAATGGGAAATACCATGAGAGGATGGGTATATCAGAAAAAACATACGCATTGCAAATGTACAATAACGCAAAACATCTGCAATACAATTATTCATCCGCGCAATTAGTAGAGTTGATTGCAAGACACTTTGATGACACAATTGAAGATCAAATCAATCTACAAAACTACAAAGACATCGATAGTTTATGCCAATTCCTACAAATAAGGGCATCACGGATACAGGAAAAAAGAGCAAGAAGGTCACAAGAAAATTACAGACACCGAGAAACTCAGGAATACAGAGAGAGAGGACAAAATTTTAGAAGGGATTACACTAGACGAGAATCTATTCCCAGGAGGGAAAACGAAAATAGGGAAAACAGAAGAGGAAATGATGATTTCAGAAATCGGCTATGGAATAAGGACAGATATCGAGAAAATCACAACAGAAATAACACACGCGCATATCCCGAAAACAGAAATTACAATAGACGAAATGAACAGGAATATCGTGGAAACCGGAACGGATATGACAGACCAAAAGAAAACAGAAGAGAGGTAAATCATACACAAATAAAGGAAAATGAGAATGAAAGACACAGCGATGAAAGAAGAAATACGGAAGAACAACAGACGGTTTTTCACGAAAGCACCCACTAAAACCAAAAAACCAGGCAGGAATTTTTTGTCACCCGAAGGAATTCATTAAAATAGCAGGAAATAATGAGGAACGAAGAGGAGTTAATTTAAAATTTGTAGATGGTTTCATAAAAAATAGACCAATCAAAATTTTGATAGACACCGGTTCAGAAATAACATTGGTAAACAGAAAATTAATAGAAGAAGTGAGTTTGACAAATTTAATTTACAAAATACCAAGGGTAAATTTGGTGGGTGCAAATAAACGGACATTGGCAACGATAAATGAAGGAATACGAGTGAGGGTACGATTGGATGAGAAAATGTATGCACAACAATGTGTAATAATGCCAAACATGTCGCATGACATGATTGTAGGAGTGGACGAACTGGCAGAAAAACATGTAGTCATAGATTTCAAAAATAATACGATGAAACTATATATATATATATATATATATATATATATATATATATATATATATATATATATATATTTAGGGATTCTACAGTATTCACTGCCTTCCCTCGCTCAACCGTTTCCATCTCTCTCTGTTGTTCCATTCTCCATCGTTTAGTCCTCTCTTACTCATGGCGTCGTCTACTTCGTTCCTCCAGGATTTTCGGGGTCGTCCTCTTTTCCTCCTTCCTATGGGGCTCCATTCGGTTATTTTCTTTATCCATCTGCTGTCGCTAGTTCTTCTTACATGTCCATACCACTTTAGTCTTTTTTGTTCTATATATGTTAGTATGTCTGTTTCTATTGATGTTCTTTGCTTTATTTCGTCATTACTTCTCCTATCCATTCTTGTTACTCTGCAGCATCTTCGCAGGCATTCCATCTCTGTTGCTACTATCTTACTGCTGGTTTTCTTGTTTATGATCCAATTTTCAGCCCCATATGTCATAATACTTCGCACTAATGTTTTATAAATCTGCTTTTTTGTCTTCATATTTAGGTGTCTATCCCACCATACTGAGTTAAGTTGTCTGATTGCTGTTCTTGTTTGTCCTAATCTTTGTGTAATTTCTTCCTCTGTTGTTGCCTTTTTCGTGATTATAAACCCCAGGTATTTGAACGATGAAACTAACAGAAGAAAAAGAAGGAGAACAGGAAAATGAACATGGGAAAAAGAAAATTGATAATTCGGAAAAAGAACAAACAGTGGAAATGAATTTGGCAACGAAGCAAGGACAAAGAAGAAAAGGAAGAAAACTTAAGAAAAGGATAAAGGAAATCAATACCGGAGATTCCTCCAAAGAAGGGATGAGCCCCGAAGAAGAAGAAGAAATAGTGTCAACAAAGGAAAATGAAAAGGATATGATTGAAACAGTGGTATTTAAGGAAGAGATTGATGAAAAAGAGGAGGAAAAATGTGTGATAAATATGTGTCAAGAATCTGAGGAAAAAGAAAGAAAATTGATATGTGGAGAAGAAAAAGAAAATGAGGTGCGTCTGATGTTAAAAGAACACGAAACTTTAATAAATGAGGAAAACAGAGTGGCAAAAAAGTACGAACAATCTTTTGAGGTAAAAAACTTGGGAAACTTTCGATCGAAGACTTACCCGATCCCATATAAATATCGACAACAGGTGAAAGAAGAAATTAATAAAATGTTGGAAGATCAAATAATTGAACGATGTGATTCACCGTATATTAATCCAATTGTAATAGTAAAAAAAAACAGTGGAGAATTAAGACTATGTTTAGATGCCAGAAATATCAACCAGCACACGGTATCACAATATGAATCACCTCTAAACATCGAGGCCATATTTGGAAGAATTACAGGATCACACATATTCCCTAAAATTGATTTAAAGCATAGTTTTTGGTTGATACCTTTAGCTGAAAAATGTAGAAACTATACCGCATTCTCAATTGATGGTATTGTATACAGGTTCAAGGTAGTGCCTTTTGGTTTACAAAGCGCTTGTGCAGCATTGGTACGGGCTCTACATTCTATTTTAAATCGATACGAAGATTTCATAGTCCATTACATCGATGATTTGTTGATTTTTTCACGAGATATACAGAGCCATATGAAACATATAAAGATAATTCTGGAAGAATTGGACAGAGCGGGATTAAAATTAAATATCGGAAAATGTCAATTTTTCCAAAAGGAAGTAATTTATCTAGGTTTTATCTAGGACACTACAACAGTTAGCTTAGCCGAAGACCGAGTCAAGCTCATTGATGAATATCCAAGACCAACGAATTTGAAAACATTGAGAGGTTTTCTTGGCACGATCAATTATTTTAAAAAACTAATTCCCGATTTAAGCCAAAAGGAAATTCCTCTAATAAAATTGCTGAAGAAAGGGATAAAATGGAATTGAAAAGAAGAACAGGAGAAGGCTTTTCAAATATTAAAACAAGAATTTGCAAAAGGAACAAAAATATACCACCCCAATTATAATCTACCATTCATACTCCGAACTGATGCGTCAATACAAAAGTTTGCAGGAGTTTCGTCACAGATACAAAACGACCAAGAAGTGCCAATATGTTTTATATCTCGGGTGACCAAAACTCACGAAAGAAAATATAGTATGACAGAATTGGAATTTGCCAGTATACTATTTTGTGTAAACAAATTAAGATATTACTTATTGGGAGCTAAATTCACAATCGAGACGGATCATGCCGCTTTGGTTCACATCATGAAGAACCGATTGGTGAATAATCGGATACATAGAGGCATTCTATTACTACAGGAGTACGATTTTGAATTCCGGTATATCAAAGGAAAAGACAATATCATAGCCGACGCGCTAACACGGGATGAAGACACAGGAAAAAAGGAAGCAATTACGTTACATGTGGGACTAAATATCTTGACACAAGAAGAAGGTGTATTCTCATTAAATGAAATAAGAAGAGACCAAGGAGAATTGGAGGAAAGAGAAAAAAGAAGAGCGGAAATAGAAAACGACATATATTTCAAGAGAATAGACGGAAGGGAACTATATTTGGTGACACAAACATTGGCAGAGAAGATTGTAAAAAATTTACACGAAGACAATGGACATATCGGTAGCAGAAAAGTCTGGCTGGTTTTTCGAGAAAATTATATTTGCCGACAAGATTACCGCATGGCAAAAGAAATTACACAAAAGTGCCAGATCTGTCAAAAATATAAAATTGGAAATTTCAAAAATGAAAACGTTACAAAAAATATTATATCCCGGAACAAATTAGATATTGTAGCAATAGATATGTTAAGCGATCTAATTATGACGACGAAGAGGAATAAACATGTTTTAGTCATGGTAGATGTGTTTTCCAAATATGTAAAATTATACAGTTGCCGTACCACGAAAAGGGAAGAAATAATGAGAAAAATCGACAATTTTATAGCCACCGTAGGAACACCAAGAAGGATTCTTCTAGACAATGCAACATATTTTAGAAATGATCGTTTCAAGGGACAACTTCGAGAACGGGGAATAGAGACAAATTTTGTTAGCATCAGACATTCACAGAGTAATCCTTCGGAACGGTTTATACAGGAAGTGACGAAGTTTCTACAGATTACAACAGAGGGTCAACATCGACGATGGGATAGGAAAGTCGCCGAAGTGGAAACGTATCTAAATACCATCCCGAGCACCGTAACGAAAGAGACCCCAGAATATATAATGAAGGATATAATGCCACTAAGACCATGGGAAGATAGAGAACAAAAGGAATACACACAGATAATGGAAAATGTGCAGAAAAGATTGCGGAGACCAAACGAAAAATATATCCAGAGGCAAGACCAAAATAGGAAAAAAAGACCAATTACTTTCAAAAAAGGTGAGAAGGTTATGGTGAGAGCATTGCGCGTGTCCAACATACCTAGCAACGTGTGCGGAAAGTTAATGCCTGTTTTTGAGGGTCCGTACATAGTAAACAATGAGAATGGGATAAATAGTTATGAGTTGAAGCACATAGAATCAGACAAGATTAGGGGAATTTATAATATCAACGATGTTTACAAATATTATGAATAAAATACTGGTATTGTTTTTGCATAGAGAAAAATCCCTGCATAATTCAGTAATTTTTATCATATGCAAAGGCGGGGATTTATCATACTTTTTCTTTCCCAACCAAAGAAAAAAATAAATAAAAAGATCCATCGGAATAAAATTTTAAGATATCATTATAAACAAAATGTATATGCTAATTTAAGATAAGATTTAGTGTAGATAAGAATAGAAATTTGTTTGGGAAACGACCTTTTTCCGTTTCAAACAAAATTATCAAAAAACTTTTTTTTAGAATTAGAAGACATTTTACCTGTAAGTTAATCTTTTCATTGTTTGTATAGTCGAGTATTAAATGACCATATTCTAATCTTTTGAAATATGTATAAATTGTGTATTGACAAAACCAATTTAAAAGTAAGCTATTTAGTTTTTCTCTGAAACCGAAATTAGGCTTTTCCAAAATCATGGTAAACACAATTTGAGCTTTTGATTGGACGGTTGTTTTTAAATGGGAATTTGTGAGCCGATCATGAGACCGGAGAAGTTAGTTATAATTTGGTCATTGAAAGAAAACAGTCGTTTGTCTCAAGATAGAGTGTGGTTCGTGAGTTTGGATACCGGCGTAACGAAAAGAAGTGAATAGTTTTGCAGAAGGAGATAACAAGTAGATTAAAAGAGGTCCTTGTATCTACCGTGGCCATTTTGTGAAGTATATGTGAAAATAGTTTTACGGCATCAAGTTGACAAAAGGAGGTCCTTGTATCATAAAAAAGTAGCTGAGTTTGGAGAAGTGAATCAGGTGTTTTTGTGTAGTCTGCAGGAGGTTTGCAGAGACGTTAGGAAGGAGCCGAGGTGCCAAAGAGGAGAGATAACATCGTTGAGGAGACTGGACTTTTCTGGGTATGTTCCAACATACAACTCAATAAGAAGATAAGCTGTAAGTGTTGTACAATTAAATTTTATATCTGTGAAGGATCGGTTTGACATCATGGTCATTAGCATTCAAATTTAAGAACTGAGGTTTTGTTAGGCTAATCAGAAGTTGTAAGTTTTGTTGTTTTTTGTTTGTTTCAAGTAAAGAAAAATTTAAGTAAAATTGGTTTTCACTTCATATAAGTGTATGTAGATTTAAAATCTTATTATTACAAAAATTTTATTTATTTTCTTGTATGCTGATTGGCAAGATAACGACAGAATTTGATAATTGTCTTATTCGTTCATATAAAAATAAAGAAACGTAAATTTTTGTAATATAATAATTTTTTATTCTCATCCTTTTTTCTCTATCCCGATAAAAGACAACTAGAAAATCTTTGAATCCATCCAACACAGGTAATATAAGAAGTTTATTATACTTTTGATAACAAATAAGTTATATTTTTTTTATTGGCTCAATAAACTAAGATTAAAGTCAAAATAAACAATCATAACAATATATATATATATATATATATATATATATATATATATATATATATATATATATATATATGCTGGGTGTATAATAGCAATATATACTGGGTGTTTTAAAAAGGTATGTCATAAATTAAACCACGCCTTCCGGGGACCAAAATAAATTGATTGAATCCAACTTCTTCTTCTTAAAGTGCCTATCCGTTCCGGACGTTGGCGATCATCACGGCTATCTTCACTTTGCTTATTGCAGCGCGGAACAGTTCAGTGGTAGTCGTGTTATACCACTTTCGCAAATTTTGAAGCCAGGAAATGCGTCTTCTTCCCGGATCCAACTTAGCTTAGTACAAAAGTATACTAAAAAAAGTTACAGCCCTTACAAAATACAAGTTACAAAATAAAAATTGTTTTTTTGCATTATCTCCTAAACTACTTAACATTTTGTAATAAAAATGGACACGTTACTTTCTTGTTCTGAAAGTATTTTTCATAAAAAAGAAACAACAAAATCTAAAAGCACAGAAAAATTTTAAGGGGGGTTTGCTGCAGCCCTAAATCCCCCAAACTTTTGAGTATGTTAAAATCAAATGAATTTTGTGAAATCATTAGTTTAAAACATTATTTTTAAAAAATTTTTGCCTCTTATCACTTTTTTCAAGAAACAGTTTTTATTGAGGGGTTACGGCCATTTTCAGTAACCTTTAAAAAATTACTTGCAACTAAATAAATGGCTAAAATGAATTACCAAGTACAAAAAATGTCTATAACCTTTATAAATATGATATTACAATAAATGTTCAAAATGACCCCCATTTTCTTCAATACACATTCGGTATCGTTTTAATAAGGAAAACCGAATGTGCTGAAAAATCATATTTTTCTGACGAAATTGATTTGCAGCTTCAATTATTCTAACCTTCAATTGTTGTTCGTCCTCTATTGTTACAGAATACACTTTCTCTTTCATAAACCCCCAAAAGCAGAAGTCCATGGGGTTAAGTCAAGGACTTCTGGGTGGCCAAGAAATAGGTGCGTCACGACTCCTTCCAATCCACCGACCAGGATACTCCCTGCAAAGGTATTTCCGGACTTCATTACTGTAATGCGGTGGAGCGCCATCTTGCAGAAACCACATATTTTGCCTTATTGCAATATTCACTTCTTCCAAATACTCTTGTAAATCGTAAATACGCTGGGCGTCTATATTCGTCGACTGCATCGTCAAGAATGTCATACAATTTTCTTTTGGGTTTAATTTTTACATTAGATTATTAATATTACTATTATAATAGCTGACAGAGAAACTTAACATTATGCAACTTTGGCTACTATTGCATATTTATAAAAAAAAATTTAAACTACACGTATTCCCTAATGTCGTTTAAGAAGTTACTCTGAATATTTAACTCTATACCTAACAGAAATGCGGATTTTTAAATTTAAAGAATATTTTGCAAATCAGATATGATCATTATTCACTACAGATAGACCTAAGACGAAATTTAAGAAACGGAATAAAAAAATAACAGAAAGGTAATAAAAAGTTTCTTGAGAAGCTGAAATTACCCTTAAAACCGAAAAACGAGTTTTAAATTCCAAGTAACCAGAATATAAAGATGGAAGTTGCCGCAGTTTTGGAGAGACAAAACAGAATTAAACCCAATAAAAACAGACCTTTTTATATAACCTACAATTACAATGCAAATTCGAAAAATTTGAATTAGGAAAAAGGATCCTCAGTTTTCGCGCCCTTTTCCTTTCCCATTTTACTTGGGATTTCAGAAGACGAAAGATGTTTGTCAATATTTAACGATTTTACCTTTTATTTTCCAGTGACTATGTTTCCATTTATATATTTTCTACAGAATAATGTATATATATATATATATATATATATATATATACATATATATATATATATATATATATATATATATATATATATATATATATATATATACATATGTAGGTAAAATTTAATGACATCTCACAACAAGGAAATAACAAAACAGGTATAAAGATGGAAGGCAACCGTAAGTATGTATTTCCTGAATAGTTCGTCGTCATCAGTACGGTGCAGACAAGTTGGAAAAGGAGCCTGTTAAACTGGGAAAGTATCACTACAAAAGCAGTAGTTTGTTGCAATAATGTTAGAAGATCATGAGGACTCAGAGCAACAACTAACACATCCACGTAGGAAACTACAGCTAGGAGAAACGAATGCCAAATGTTTAAAACATTTTAAACATATAGAAAAGGTTACAGTAAACTCTAGTCCGAATGAGTGAGTCGCGATATATATATAATATATATATATATATATATATATATATATATATATATATATATATATATATATATATATATATATATATGTTAGTTTTGATATTTCCGCATTAGCTGTATGTTATATCAATGGTATTCCGGGTTTGACTCCGCGTTAAATGTTGTTGGTTTTGATAAAAACCATTTTGACGACGTTTCGGCAAGATCTCACTTGCCATTTTCAAGTCTCTCTGGATGGTCTGCTTCTTGTCGATGTTCGAGTGGAAGTGACGCTACGGGTGTTAGGTGCTTAAACAACACATATTTTATATATGGTGATCAACGGTACAAACAAGTTGAAGGGGCACCGATGGGTTCACCGCTATCTCCCGTGATAGCAAATCTTTTTATGCAAGATATAGAGGAACGGACAATAACAACAGCAGAATATAAACCCAAACTATGGCTTAGATATGTGGACGACACTTTCATCATATGGACACATGGAGTAGACAAACTTACTGCATTTCTAGAATACATTAACAGTATCCATCCAAAGATCAAGTTTACGATGGAATTAGAAAGTAATCAACAACTACCTTTCCTAGACGTCTTAATAATAAAGAAAGAAAACGGCAACATTGGATATACAGTGTATCGAAAACCAACTCACACTGACAGATACCTACATGCAGATTCACACCACCATCCTGCACAATTGAACTCAGTCATAACAACTCTGACTATAAGGACTGAACGACTAACAGACGAAGAACACAAGAAAGAAGAAATGCAGAAAGTTACAAAAGCGTTAAAAAACAACGGCTTTTCCACACACCGAATCGAAAAGGCACGAAGACCACAAAAAATAATAATACGACGTATAATTTCAATTTTTTCTCTCAAACTTAATCTTGCAGCCATGACACAAAATATTATTAAAAGAATTTGAAGTAAATATTGTTGCAGATATTATGAATACATTTATGCTAGCACTGAAATTTGTATGACACAAATAATGTCAAACAGTAATATCGTTGTCATGGCAACTGAGATTTAAGTTTTATGGTTATCTGTTGATACAGGGTCTTCTTTTTTGACTCGTAGCTTAGTGAGTTTTTAAATTTAAATTTAAATTTAAATTTTAAGTTGTCATAACTTCGTTATTAATAAATATATTTTAATGAAATTTTTGTCATAACTATTTGAAGCCACTCTAAATCCAGTGACGTAAAAATTTTTTTAATAAAAAAATCGCTAATACTAATTCTCCATTTTCGACGAAGAAAAAGTATCGTAGAATGCCCTGAAAATTTAACTAAATATTTCATATTTTGTCCCGCAATAGATGTATTATTACATGACATTAAAAAAATTTTGACTAAAATCGGTTAACAACTTCAAATTTTATAGAGGTGTTTCCAATCTAAATGGGTCACACTGTATATATATATATATATATATATATATATATATATATATGTTCCAAAAGATTTCCGCGGTTACATGAATTACTATTAAACTCAACAGTCTTCCGGGTTGAACCACGTCGATTATCATTGCGCCAAGCTTTCGACATCTTCGTTGATCTCTTGTGGGCTTCCGAGATTTCAGTCTCCCAGTCTCCCGAGCCGCCAGACACTACTACTCTGATCACTAATCAACTACATCAGATCAGTAATGTAACGAATATTCGCATTCGTATTCGCGAATATTCGCATATTTTTGTATATTCGCATTAGCATTTGCATTCGCGAAATTTGTGCGAATGTTATGCGACTATAAATTTCAGAAAAAAAAAACAATTTAACGATAATATTAGGTTAACACAATAAAAATCCATTCACTTTTATCCATTCAGATTATCAGCCCTCACTTTATTCTATTATTTGTTATTATGTAATAAAGTTTTAGATTCATATTGATTTACACTTAATATCAATTAATTTCTCATTAGAAAACAAAAAATAAATGAAAATTCTTAAATCCGAAAATTTGCAAATGAGCTCGTTTTTCAAGACGGTAATCGTATCACCAATGTATAGAACGGATGAATCAAGATCATTAACAACTTTTTCTAGAGTAGCGATTAAGGAAATCACAGAAGAAATAGAAACATTGACCCCATTTAACTCTTTGGTTACTTCTTCAAATTGTCCTAGTAAACCGATAAGTTTTTCAAGAAACATCCACTCTTCAGAAGCTAGGTGGGGAATTTTATTATTTGCGATGCATAAAAACATAAAGACTCCTTGATTTGAAAAATACGCGCGAACATATAAAAAGGGCTATTTTATCAAGAAACATATTCTAAATGTAAAATAAGTCCATATTTCACTATAATTTGATTTACTCATGTTAATAAGTCACTGATCACACTTTAAATTCAAAATTCACTTATTTTTGTGTACGAGAAGACCAGGGCGAGCGAGATAACATTTAAGTTGCATAGATTCGGATTCGCATTCGCATCAGCGAATGTCGGTAGCAGATATTCGCATTCGCGTTCGCGAATGTTCAAAAAATGACATTCGTTACATCACTACATCAGATGCACTACTGCTACTGGGAACAGAGGACGTTTCATTCATACCGTCGATGGTGACGTTGTTTTGGGTGGAGGTTAGCGTAGTGGGTAGCACAAGGATTGGCGCGGGTGTTGGCTCGAGCATTTCTGACAGTAGGATTTTGGTTGGTGGGTGAAGCGGACGATATTTTCTTTATGAAAGAAAATAAATCTTCTTAAATCTGCTTCATAAAAAAATTAAATCTAAAAGTTGATCGTCACAATGATGAAAAAGAGACTCCAATTGGCCAAAGAATATAAAAATTGGACAATTGAAGATTTTAATAAGGTAAACTACATCACTATTAAAGTTTAAATCTCTATAACCACTGTTTTCCTTCTAAAAAATAGGTTTGTTTTTCTGATGAGTCTACAGTGGAGATATTCATGGACAAGTCGACCTTCGTCCGAAGACGGGTGAGTGAAAAAAAATCACTAAGATTGCCTAGTGGAGCGTTTATAAAGCATCCTATCTCTGTACATTGTGAAAGAAATGATGAATTAACATTAGTATATTGAAGTACTGGAACAAAGCTTATGACACAAATTAAAGACTGGTTTGGCAAATCGGAAGATTTTACCTTTATGCACGATTCAGCACTGTGCCATAAGGCATTTCTCCGATCTCAACTCCTATGGGAGCTCATGAAGAGGGGGATTGCCCAAGAAGTTATCACAAATAAGTAGCAGTTAATTCAGAGACAAATAAAAAAAGACTGCCTGAAAAACATTCAAAGCATGCCAAGAAGGATCAAAGCTGTCATCGAAGCTGAAGGAGGTCAGGAAGGGAGAAGAAGGAGGAAAAAATATTTCATATATAATTTCACATTGTAGGTCTATTTCTAAGTAGGTAATTACTGTATTAATGCTTTCTGTGAAATGTCAGCGTTTAACCCATATACGCGGTGTAAAAATAAGGTGTTTTTTTATCATATTTTGCAACACACTGTGGAATGTATTAGAAACAAACATTAGATATTATTAATATCATCTCGATATCTCTATTATCAAAAAAGAATAGTACATTCAAAGCATAACATGATTTTATTAAATTATAATACTCATTAATGGAAGCAGTTAGTTGGCTATAAAAAATCAAACAATTTGACAGGACAGATTTAGACTGACAATACTATTTACAATTCAATAAATTGTTTTGCTGTTTTGCGTATGTTAGTTAATTGACATGGAACGTATTTCAAGAAATCTGAGCCGAGATGAATGTGACCAGGAAATTACTTTAGCTAATATAGGGTTAAGTTATCGTGAAATAGGCTTGAGGTTAAAAGTATCTCAAACTCCATCTTATACAATAGTATGAGTCATTCAACGAGAAACGACCATACGAGACGGCGTGGACAAAGAAGAAGAAGAGGGAGACTCACAATAACACGCCAAGACCAGTTTATCAGGCTTCGTGCTATAAGACAATGAGACATTTACAAATACAAGTAGCAGATGTTCATAATTTTTCTTCTTCTTCTTAAGGTGCCATGCATTTCTGCGTAGGCGTCCACCGTACATCGTCTTGTCAGGTGAGATGTTAAATAGTCAGGATTAAATAATTCTGTTTTTAGCAGCATTGCGAAGCATTTCATAGCTGTGGATTCCTGTCCATTGTCGAATATTGCGCAGCCATGACATTTTTTTACGTCCGAGACCTCTCCTACCCTCTATTTTCATAATTTTTAATTTAGTAGAAATACAATACAAAGGCGTATAAATTTGTATATAAGGATATCAGTCAGAGCACCAGCTTTAAACGCAAATCATCGTAGAAGTAGATTAAAATTTACCAGAGAGCACCTTGATAGAAATGTCAATGACTGGGATTACGTATTGTTCATAGTTGAATCGACATATTGTGTTTATAGCTCAGATAGACGTGTGAGAGATATTTAACGGTCAAACAACGGTGCAACATACGACTAATTACTTTATTTAATGGGTAGTCTGTAATGGTTTGGGGAGGAATATCTCTTACAGCCCGAACAGACCTTGTAGCTTTACGAAGACGTTCCTTAACAAGTGAAAGGTATATTACAGACATTTTGTCTAACCATGTAGTTCCATTTGCTCCTTACATAGCAAATAACTTTCTTTTTATGTATGATAATGCTCGACCACATGTTGCACGTGAGGTCTGTGATTGGAATGACGAGGTTAGAATACAAACCATAAACTGACCACCCTACAGCCTTGATCTAAATCACGTAGAGAATTTTTGGGATATTATTGATAGAGATTAAAGTTTGGGATGCAATTGATCAAGACCAAATACAACGGTTGATTTTAAGTATGCCTCGTCGATGTGAAGAAGTAATTAGAAATGTTTTTGGGAGAGCGAATTGTTAAAGATTATTTAGGTTCTGTTTTCTTAGACTTTAGTTGTATAAAATGGCAATAAAGTGTATGTACGTAATGTTTTGGAATATACTGGAATATTATGTCACAATAATTGCCAGGTAGAATGGAACTTTCTTTTCAATTTGAGTTAGTCACAAGTCCTCCCTGATGAGTAGAACATCACGAGATTCGTATTTTATATATAGAAAAGGGTAATGCGAGTGAATATATGATGAGCGGATAATGAGTGAATGTAAAATAAATTTGCAATATTTATTGCTATTGCTAGGTGCTCGTATATTTCGATTTATTTTATATAACCACTAAGTTTGATTATATGTTTATTTAATATTAGTTAAAAACATGTTGTGTAAAATACATTCAATTCTGATTATATAACGATACTCCCAGCTCTTCTGCACAACGTTCAAACGATGTAATTAATATTATCTAAGAAATATACCAATACTTCTTATACAAACTCCGTTATACGATTAAAGTTCTGAACTATATAATTAGCTTTCAATTGCATTTAACAATTCATAATTGTTCCGCCTACATTGAGATTTGATTGCATGCTAATAATAGGTACTTTTTGGCGTATCTTTCAAAGTTGGATGTATTTGTTGAATAATAGAATACCTGTATAGTTACCGTTCGGTCTTTAAAAACTCAAGAGACAGTATTTGAAGTAACAATAAATGAAACTTCTTCTTCTTTTTCGCGTAAATCAATGACATTAATAACAAATAAAACAAATAGTTACCAGAGAAATTTCAGGTAGACAAGTCGAAATACTTTGAGCTCCACAACTTTTATAGTTTTTGAGAAGAAACAGTGTAAATTTAAATAATAAACCGAAATATATAGAAGCAGTGTACAGTGGTCTGTTAATAGCTGTAAATACAGTTTTTAAATTGGCAGTAGTATGATTACAAACATTGTTTTTATATACATACGAAGAACATTATTTATATTTCGTATTTATTAATTATTTAAAAAACTAGTTTCAACTCTTGGCATTATATTGCTAATTGCTAGATCGATTATTTACGTTTTAATAAACAGAGTCGGACCTACCCAAATTAAAATTATTGAAATGAAAGTTCAATTTAAATTTAAAAAAAAGATAGAAGATTAAATTTGACAAAATGACAGGTGGTACTTCTGACTACAGGGGTCTATCAATTAATCCCGATCAGCAAAACATTACTTATTCTACCATAACTAAGCAACAACCATTAACAAAATTCCCAACAAAAAACCAGGCCTTAATTTTACCGGCAGTAGATGAAATAAGAACAGAAAAGTACACCATTGCAGTAGGAACTATAGTCCATCCAAAAAATGTACTGTTCTAATCCAAAATGTCAAACGGAAGAATATGCATCTACCTTTCAAGCATACAAGTCGTAGATGATTTTCTTAGTCAACATGGTGAAATTAAAATTGGAGAACATACAATCAAAGCACGTAAACTAATTACACCCGCTAATAGACTAGTTTTATCCAGTTTTATCTAGTTTTATAATCAATCTTGGTTTTAAATTAATGTCTTCGATTTCGTTCCTTAGAGCTGAAATACAAGACCCGCAATACAGCCATGTACTTAGTTTTCGAAGACAAGTTTACTTTGCACCTACAGACAATTTTACTGCACCCGACTCCGTTGTAATTGATTTTGAAAATATTTCGTACCGAATTTTTCTTTCCAATAAACTAACTTGTTACAAATGCCACCAAGCTGGTCACGTTTCCTCGGACTGTACCTCAAATCCCTCTTATCCACAAAATGCTCAAAAGCCCCAAACGGAGAAAAACTTTCTTTCACAAATACCTTTCACTATCTCCGAACAAAATCAAATTACACATGGTAATGAGGAATCTCAAGAAGAAATGGATGCTCAAGTCAGCACTGATACCGATAATAAAAATAAACTAATCTTACTCGGAATTATCATCCCCAACTTGCTCCACTCCTACAGAAACTATACCAACATAATTCACGAAACCAAAACCAGTGCAAATTAAAAAGAAGAACAAAATTATCAAATTAGACAAATCCACTTCAGAAACTACTAATATTGAGTCGTTATTACAACCAGTCAAACAATTTATCCAGGATGCATCACCACCATATGTACTAAATTACACCCAATTACTAGCATTCTTAGAAGACGTTCACGGTTCTTCCACCCCAGTAGAACTGGCCCTAGAATACGCACAGGATATACACGGGTTGGAACATATGCTAACTGAAATATATCCCATGTTGAACGAAAGAGCAATTAAATCTAGAATTACAAGAATCAAGAAAAAACTACTTAGTAAAATAAACCAAGATTTAAGTATTCAGGATGACACCTCTGAAGATAAAAAAAGTTAACAAAATGGCTATTATTCAGTGGAACATTCAATCCGTATTTACACATATAGAAATGCTACAGCTTTTAATTAAAGAAACACATCCACAAGTGATCGCCTTACAAGAGACAAATTTCACAACAAATAAAAAATACTCATTAAAACAATATGAGGCCTACCATAAAATTAAAACAAAAGCTGGTAAAGCTAGTGGCAGCGTATCCATTTATGTTAATTCACATTTGGAATCAGACGAAATTCCTATACAATCAGAATTAGAGGTTATAGCAGTTAAAATAAAATCTTCAAAACAATATTCTATATGCAATGTATATATTCCATCAGATACCAAAATCACTGCCAAACAACTCGAAATGTTAATTGAACAAATTCCAAAACCCAGAATAATAGTAGGAGACTTTAATGCACCTAGTACAACATAGGGATGTCTATCTACAGATAAAAGAGGTGAGACTATAAAAAGATTTTTAAGCTTAACTAACTTTGTCTTGCTTAACTCGGGGGAAAAAACTCGCTTTAACTCAATTACTGGTAAACATTCCGCTATCGATCTCTCTATATGCGAAAGCTCGCTGGCTCCAAATTTAAACTGGGAAGTACTACATCATACTTATGATAGCGATCACTGGCCTATATTAATAACAAACTACGCATCCGACAAAAATACTCCTTTCCAGAAAAGTGGAAAATTAATAATGCAGATTGGGAAAGTTATCAAAATTTTATCAAAAACTCTATACCCCACTTAGGACCATTGGAAACTGATATTGATTTCATCGTTGAAAAATTCACTACAATGATTATAAAAGCTGCAGAAGAAACTATAGGTAAAACAAGCAGGCCAAAACGTAAACGGACGGTCCCATGGTGGAATGCTGAATGTCAAGATGCACTGAAACTTAGTAAAAATGCCTTAAAAATGCCTTTATTAAAAAAACACCATACAGAAGAGAACTTAGTTAATTTTAAAAAACATAGAGCTAAGGCGAGATATATAATCAAAAAGAATAAGCGTGAGTCATAGAAACAATATGTATCCTCAATTACCGATGATACCCCCGCATCTGAACTGTGGAACAAGATCCGCAGAATTAAAGGTATTCCATATACTTACAAGATAAACTCTCTTAATATGAACGGAAATCAAATAACTGATGAAGCACAAATAACAAATGCCTTAGCAGTTTCGTTTTAAACATACAGCAATGACTCTATGTATGACCCTATATTTATTGAACATAAAAGAAACTCAGAACAAGAAATAATCATTACCAATAACAATCATCCACTAAACTCATCACTAAGTATAAATGAACTAAATGAAGCACGTTAGGACGTTAAAAATTCTAGCCCAGGACCTGACGAAATATATTATGCGTTCCTTATAAACCTTCCAGCAAATGCTAAACAATACCTTCTGGATATCTATAATCTGTTATTCTATACGAAACAATTCCCAAAATCTTGGAAAGCAGCAATTGTAATTCCTATTTTAAAACCTAATAAAATAAAGACGGATCCAAATTCATATCGACCTATATCTTTAACATCCACCTAGTGCAAATGCAAACTAATAGAAAAAATACTTAACAAACGTCTGCAATACTTCCTGGAATGCAATAATTTAATATGCAAACAACAAAGCGGATTTAGGAAAAACAGATGTACAACGGACAACTTAATTAAACTAGAATCGGTCATACACGAGGCATTTGCAAGTAATCGTCAAGTACTGGCCGTCTTCTTTGATATAGTAAAAGCCTACGATACTGTGTGGAAGTATGATGTCCTAGAAAGATTAAAACAATGGGGTGTGGACGGAAATCTAGCTTTTATCAAACATTTTGTTTATGATAGAAATTTTAGAGTTAAACTTACTAATCATTTTTCAAGTTCGTATACCCAAGATAACGGAACTTCCCAAGGATCAACACTTAATGTAACACTTTTCTTGATTGCAATGAATGAAGTTGTTGATAAAATTAATACTCCTGTCCAAATTGGTTTATATGCAGATGACCTTGTTCTTTATGTAAGCAATAAAAATAGCCGGATAGCTGCAACTATTCTGCAAGAGTCCATCAAATCTTTAGAAAAGTGGTCAGAGAGAACAGGTCTTCGTTTTTCTACAAACAAAACAAAAGCAATATATTTTTCAAGAAACAAACAAACAAGTTGGCCAAAATTAACACTATAATCAAAATTTGCAGTATGTAGAAGAAGATCAATTTTTGGGAATGATATTAGATACAAAACTCACTTGGAAAACCCACATTCATCAACTTAAAAAATCTTGCATGCAAAATATGAACATTCTCAAAGTATTAGCCAATCACAATTGGGGAGCTGATACCACACTATTACTAAATATATATAAAACACAGATTCTTAGCAAGCTAGATTATGGATCAATAGTCTACAGTTCAGCTAAAGATAGTTTATTAAAGCAATTGGACATCATACAAAATACCGCATTAAGGCTTGCACTTGGAGCCTACAGGACCAGTCCAGTAGAAAATCTGTATGTAGAAGCTGATAAACCACCTCTTTCAATTAGAAGACACAGACTAAGCCTACAATATGCAGCTAAAATTCGAGCAAACTCTAATAACCCTGCTTACTCCTACACATTTTCTGACAATTTTTATTTAATTTTTGAACAAAAACCCTTTCTTTTTGCATCATTTAGTAAAAGAATCATAGGTTTCAATTCTCCGAAAGTTATTTCCAATGAAATAAACTACCCTCCTCCTTGGACCATAAAACTCCCCAAATGTAATACAACTCTTCTACTATATCCTAAATCTGATAATTCATCTCACATAAGTTTACAACGGTTTCAAGCGATTAAAGACAAGTACAAAAGATATTACCAAAATATATACAGATGCGTCAAAAACTTCTGAAATGGAAACGGTAGGCGCAGCTTTCGTTGACGAAACAATTAAATATCAGTTCCAGTTACCTAAGGAGTACTCCTTATATTCCGCGGAATTGTATGCCATATCTAAAGCCCTACAACATATATCAAACCAGCCCAAATTAGAAACAGTCGTTTTCACAGATTTTTTAAGTGCAGTACAAGGAATATTAAGGGTTTACCCAAACCACCCAATAGTCTGCCAAATTAAAATTGATCTAGAACTTTACAGTTAAAATAAAAGGGTAGAATTTGTTTGGATTCGATCTCATGTAGGCATAATAGGTAATGAAAAAGCTGATCGGGAAGCTAAAGAAGCCTGCTATACGAATAGACCAGATAAAGAGCTCCTAGAAATTCGTCATTCCGACATTCAAAACACTATCAAAGAATTTTCAATGAGAATATGGCTCGAAAGATGGAAAAAACTTGACGAAAACAAACTACAACGCATCAACCCAAATTTGTCATTCAACACTGCTTAAGAATAGGACATACCAGGTTAACCCACCAGTACCTAATGAAGAAAGAACAACAAAAACTGTGCTATGTTTGTGATATTCCTCTGACAATCGAACACATTATTGTTAGTTACCCACTCTATCACCTGGAACGACTTCAAAGTGATTTACCAAGTGATCTGAAAAGTGCCCTGAACTATAGTAAATCTGATAAAGTGACTAAGTTTTTAAAACTAACTAAATTGTACAATCTAATATAAAAATAGACTTAAGTTCTCAATTATAATTAGTTTTTTATAAGCAAACATCTGATTTTATGTACAACTCTTCCCCGCCAATAACCTTTCATGGTTGACGCGGTTTACTTAATAAAAAAAATAAAACAAATGATAAAATATACCTTGCCGCTTACGTATACCCATAAAAATCTAAATTTTACTTTTTATTTTCCTTACTAGGTAATTTATGTGTTACGTATGACGTTAAACTTTGTTCTTGAAAGCGAAGTATCTGCGGCAATATATGCTGACAGTGATGACTGAAGTCCAAGGATGATGTAGGATGTGCTTTTGAGATTCCCTTTAAAAATATTAATTATTCGTGGATTACAAACTGGATAAATTTTTTTCTATATTTAGTGCTAAAAATGCACTCTATGAAGCTTTGAATTGTAACACAATCTACAATTGACTCAGCAATAATTCTATCCTACTCCTTATAGTTTTAAATTTGTTGGTTTTCGCTTCGCTAAGTACCCAAGTTATTCCCGAAATTATATCATGTCTTAATTAAAACCCGATTTTAGAAATGCAACAATAAAAACATTAATTTTGTATGGGTTAAACCCCTTTTCGTCACCAAGCGAGGAGGGCATTATACCGGCTCTGCTTTAGCAGTGTCTGGACCTTATTGCTTCCGCACTGGTCAGGATATTTAGGGCCTGTCTTGCGATAGGGTATATTCCTTTACCTTGGAGGAGGACTAGGGTCGTATTTTTTTTCCTAAACTAGGTAAAACCGATTGCTAAATCGTTCCGACCAACCAGTCTCTGATTGGTCGGAAGCCCCCAGAAGAGTTTTCGGAGCCACATGGGGTCTGCGGCCGAAAATTTTATATTGAATGTATTAATCCATCATAAAACCTATACTGACGTGGACAGCATGGCCCCCAATTTGACTTCTCATCCTCCTTCTTGGTTCAATTTCCTGACTGGAATGTCTGGTATGTGCTCAAGAGATAATAGATAGGGCTTGCTCAGGCACGACCAACTCATCTCTATCTGCTCTGACATTTCTTTTTGTACAGTATTTCATCTGTTGCGACTATTGGTAGACTCGTCATTATTATGTTATTTCTTTTCATCTTTTTTTCAATTCTTTCTACTTTGTTTTCAACCTGCGGTAATTTGTTTTTTGCTTCTTTCAATTCTTGCTGTATCTTTATATTTTCTTGTTTCAGCGCGATCATCTCTTCTCTATAGTCATTATTTTCATTCCTGATTTCTGTCAATTCTCCCGTCATCTTCTTGAACATACTCATAATGTCGTTCTCATCCTAATCTTCTACCCTTAGTTTTCTTTTGCTTGGGGTTCTGGCAGTTTTTTTGCTCTGCAGGAAAGGTGAAGATAACCCTCTATCTCTTCTCTTTTTGCCTACGGACGCGTAATCATCACTGTCCATCATATCATCATATTTGTTTCTAAGGGCCGTGAAAGGAACTAAGAACTAAGAACTTAGATTAGCTTCAACCGCTCAAACATATAGTTCCTATTAGTCCTAAGTTAGCAGAATTATTTTTAACTTTGGCAACGTCGCAAATCTAGCAGGCAGAGTTCTACAACGGTTCTACCATTACGACTGTTTCTAATTGTAAATAACCTAAACTCTAAAGGCGGGGTCCCACCAGTCGCGCTATTCTGCGCTGCGCCGCTCTGCTTCGAGCAGCGCGGAGCAGAACTACACAGAGCGGCGCAACTTTGCGCATGTGATTCTAGAGGAGCAAATAAGTTCCAGTTTTTATTTACGCGCGCACGATGGAAACAAAATTAGCAATAGCAAGTGCTGCTGTTATAGTAATTAACCATTTTTTACAAGAAAAACGAAAGACCCAGAGGAAACGTCGTTATTGGGTTACATCAGTATTTAAAAGTAGACAATTGTATAATGGAAATAATCTTTTAAGTGATTTAGTTGCAGGACAGTTTCAAAATTTTTGTCGTATGTCGTTACACGATTTCGAGTACCTGTTAACAATGATTGAACCAGTAATAAGAAAGAGATGAAACAAAGCATTTATCAATGTCTACTGAAATTAAAATGTAAAATTAGCTTTGCCTGTGCCCATTGACTTTTTCATTTTCACCTTTTCTCTTCTATATGAAGACAACAAAGACATCATCTTTGTTTTAGCTTCAGCGACGGAACAACCGATATTGTCTGCAATAAATACCCATGCATCATATTTCTTACTTTTTATATGATAATTATTGCTTTTCGGATTCCACAATTCCGGTTTGTCTCTGTATGCCTAAATAAGTTTTTCAACTTCTTCATGATTCCACTCAAAACTCATCGCGAAGATAGTACAGAAACACAATAATCTGTAAAAATGGTCTTCAATCACAAACACCGTTCCAACTAAACGCGCACTTTTCTTTGATCTACACTACTTTACCGACAACCAACGGATAATGTTCGTTCTTGTTTGAACTTGCACGGCGCAGCACTACTTGTCGTTCCCACTAGTCGCTCAAGCTCGCTCCGCGCACAAATGTACCAAAACATACAGCGCGGCGCAGCGCAGCGCGACTGGTGGGACCCCGCCTTATCACTTTAAACACTAGTTTTTAGTGGAAACGAGTTTTTTTCAGAAATTCCTCACTGCACTATTACGAAGCTTTTTTGAGTTCATATTATGTAAACAAACCGTAAATTATTTTTCGCTACTAATCGCAATATTTGGTAGGAGAAAAATAAACTTACGTTTATCTACTTAGTACACTGTTGCCGATTATCAACAATCGGCAGCAGAATATTCATACCTAAATAATTAATTGATGAAATTCATTGTTGAAAAATGCTAACTGCTATAAATATTATTAAATATTAATTATACAAGAATATCAGGTAAACAATTAATGCTTGAGAATTAAAAAATTAATGTAAATATTTTGACAGGTAGTGAATGGCCATAGATTCCGAAGCCAAAAATGTAAAGTAAAAAACTCTACACACTTCGTTTTTATGCATCATAGTTAACTTAAAAAAACCGGGTGAAACTTCAAGTAAACGTTATTTTTAATTTATCCTGTATATTCAATACATATTCGAGTTAGGTACGCCACAAGAGAACAATGCAAAGCATTCATGGTAAAATAAAGTACAGGAAACGTCAAAGCCATTGTAGGCCCTCTTTATCCCACACATTGTTTACGTATCTGTCTTTATTTGTCCGTTTATGACCGGATATTTTAATATTAATTACTGAAAAGACGGTGTATAATTACGGGTGTAATTTTCGTTATGGGAGTAGTAACCGGTTTGTCGTGGTCTATGTGTATAAATAAGCAGTGGTTTAGCTCGTTATGACCAGCCGTGGCCAGACTTATGCCATTACAATGAGTTATATTAGATGAAACATTTATAACCGATAAACTCAATAGCTTCTATAAATAACTAGAAGTTTCTGATTTAACAATTTTTAGAAATGCCATTAACATAAAATATAATATGGCGTTGAATAATCATAAAATGGTCTACGATTCCTGTAAACTAAGATAAGGCACGATTATCAACTTTGGTGAATCATAAAAAAATAGTAAAATGGGAGTATTAGATTCATCATTTTTTAACGAGAATTAACCACAATTTTAAGGTTGGAGCATATTTAATTTTTCGGCCCCTAGAATGGAATTTCCATTTGACCTTTTAATGGTTGTTTCGTCTCCTTATATTTTAAGTAATTTTATTAGTTAGTTTTTATATGTGTAATTTTTTACTTTCCTTTGGTAAATTTATTTTCCCTAAATAATCTTTATCTTCTATCTTTAAATCCCTATCTTTAGATGTCCATGAAATTTAAAGAATAATTCTAATAAGAATAAGAATAATTAAGCTGGTTACTAAATCCAAGGATTCTGGGGGCATATTTCGACAAAAATAAATGTAGGAACGTATAACATCAGATCCATGAACGAAGACACTAAAATTCACGAACTAGAGGAAGAACTGACTAAAATACTTACAGTGGGATATTATCGGCATATCCGAAGTAAGAAGAAAAGGAGAACAAAAAATACAGCTAAAATCAGGAAATTTGTTATACTATAAAAGTAATGAAGAAAACACCAACAATGAAGTAGGATTTATACTAAATAAAAAAGTAGTTAAACACATACAATCCACCAAGGGCATATCAGATAGGCATTTCAGATATCTGAAAAACTATAGGCCCAAAACGCTACTGAATGTAATGTACAAACTGTTAACTAAACTACTAACAAACAGATTAACAACTAAGTTAGATAATTGCCAGTCAAGAGAGCAAGCCAGTTGGAGCAGGCCAACGAATATCAAATCCCAATGTATATGGCATTTGTAGACTTTAAAAAAACATTCGATAAGGTGGAACATTGGGCAGTAAAGAAGTCTTTGCAAAATGGGAGAATAGACTATAGATATACGGACTTAATTTCCATTATATATGATTAAGCAACAATCCATCAAAATAGTTGAACAAACGGAGCCCATTAAGATACGGCGAGGAGTCAGACAGGGTGACACTATATCACCCAAACTATCCAATCAAGCTTTGGAAGACGTTATGAGGAAATTACAATGGGAAAAACGGGGCATTAACATAAATGGCCAATACTTGAATCACTTGAGATATGCAGACGACATTGTATTAATAACAGATAAAAGAGAAGAATTGCAAAATATGATGGATGAATTAAATAGCGAATTAACAAAAATAGATCTACAAATGAATTATAATAAAACGAAAATTATGACCAACCAACCAGAAGAATTAAAAATTTCAACTGCCCAAACAACTATAGAATAAGTAAAAGAATATGTATATTTGGGACAACTAGTTAAATTAAATAAAGAAAATCAGACCGGAGAAATGAAGAGAAGTATACGGTTGGCCTGGGAATCCTTCGGAAAACTTTCCTATAAATATACTAAAAAATAGAAAATACCCCCAATATTTAAAAACAAGAGTCTTCAACCAATGTATACTTCCTGTTCTCACCTACGGTTCTCAAACTTGGACGTTTACAAAGGAAAACATGGAAAAATAGCAAAGACCCAAAGAGCCATGGAAAGGCAAATGCTGAACATCAGGCTATTAGACAAGAAATACTTGGATCCGCAACAAAACAAAACTGACCGATGTATTAACGCAGATAGCAAAACTTAAGTGGAAGTTCGCTGGACATACCATAAGACATAAAGACGACAGATGGAATAAGATGATTATATACTGGAGACCATATAGTTACAAACGAAAAAGAGGAAGGCCACAAATAAGATGGTCAGATGACTTGAAGAAACACGCAGGCCCAAAGTGGGTACAACCTGCCTACAATAGAGATACGTGGAAGAAGGAAGAGGAGGTCTATGTCCATAATTGGACAGCAAGGGCTGTATAGATAGAGATAGAAGCTACGTAAATTTTGTAAATAAGTTCCGGCACTTTTGTTGCTTGAGTTTGAAGAAAGGAATTCATTAAATAGTTGTGAGGCCTTGGTAAATTACGGAAATAGCAAAGGTATAATTTTAGATGCTAAAAATTATTTTTACTACCCCTCCTATTTTGTTATCTATTTTTGTGTTATAACATTTTTGAATCTTTCCATGCAAAACGTGCAAACATAGCAACCAATAAACATTATATTAAACTTTTTTGTATATTATTTTAAATTAATAAAGTAATATTTGCAATTATATCTCACGGCAAACTAGTCGTCGGCCAAGACAATGGCTTTATACATTTAATGATTTTAGCAACATAATTTTATCTGGTTTTTGTTAAAACCAGATAAAATTAAATTATAAAATTAAATTTTGGTAAATATAACTATATAGTCGTTAACTTGATACAGTTACAGTGATTTTACGTTCCTCCATTTTCATCTATCTTCTGTAATTCTAGTACATTTATATACAAGTCAGACACAAAAGTGATAACCACTCCAAATGACGTGACATTGATGTATTGCTGATGTAGATGATAATGCTTGTATAAGCATTTGTAGTGGCACATATCAAAAGAGCCACTATGTTAGCACTAATCTCCAGAAAATTTAATTTTCTTCTGGTAAGCGAATGTTGAGTGGAGTTGTGTCATTATAGGTACTAATTAGTACCTATAGTATAAGTAATTATTGCATCTTACACTGTTTTCCTAGTCTAGCTTAGGCATTAGCCTGTTCAATTATTCCTGTGTTCATTCCTATTTCTGGCTTTCGTTTTTCAGTTTTGAGTTCTCTCAAGTCTTTCAGTAGTTGATCAATGTGTATTTTTTGCCGCCCTTTGGGTCGTTTTCCCACCACGTTTTATTCGGGTTACCATTTTTGCTGGTTCAGAGGGATGTGCTTCACGTGACACACTTATCTTAGTCTGTGCATACATCCTTATATATATATATATATCTCTAAGAACATATAAACATTTTATATAACAGTATATAACAGTGCCATAGTTCGCACTGGACATAACTTCTACGTACTGAATAATTTCTTTAAAAAATTGACACCAGCAAGCCCAAACGGTGTTACCCAAGATGAATTAAATTAAATATTATCTAATTGAAATTAAAAAGAAAAAATTCCAAGACGTTAGTGTGTTGAATGAATTTTAAGTATGTAGTAGCCATCTAGATGTGAGAGGAAAAATAAAAATAATTGTCAAGAGGAAAAGATCCAATTTTGTAACAAAATAGAGAAACCTTCCAACCTAAACCTTCGACCTAGAGAGCATATACCTGGATGAAATAAATACCTAAATAGTTGTATAAGAAAATATGCACACAAAACTTTGGTCATTTTTTTTGCACGTTACTTTATTTTAATCCATTGGATTAGATTATTAAGAAAAAAACGAAGAAGAGGAAGTTAAGATTTTTTATTCTAGTACATTATACAGAAATCTGTATAGAGTATTTAACTAGGTAGGTACATTAAATATCATCATTATCATCATTACTGGGTCAACATCCCTTTTTGGTTCTTGACTATTCCAGGATTCTTCCCCATTCTGATATCTTTCGGCCTTTTTTTCTCAATTTTTTTTATTTTTAAGGTTGTTATAGAATCTTCTATATATTCGTTGTATCTTCGGTCTTTCTCTTGCACTTTTTCTAGTGGCACTTGTTTGGTATATTTTGGAGCCTTGTATATTTTGTATAGTTAAAAGTTGTATCTTATTAGACAAATTCCATTTTTTGTGTCTATGTAGATGAAAAGAAGAATATTAAAAAATACATTTAACTACTCTATTTATCTTAAGATAAATACTTATAGTGAGAATGATTTTGATTAGACTAGATATTTTCTGTCCAACAATTTTAATTTGGTCATTCCAAATTGGCATTCTAATGTTATTCGCCATAAAATGTTTATTATAATCAGTCAATAGTAATTTGTTTTTACTAAATAAGCAACATAAAGAATATTACCAGTAAATATAGCCGCTTATTGTGTATATTCATTGATAATATGTAAAATATACACACATGTTACCAATTTTGCATGGTCAGTGGTCAAAACGGATAATTTTACAAATTGTAAATTCCGCAAATTATTATCGAATGTTAATGTCCACTCATATGCTGATTATTAAAATTGTATTAATTGTTTATTGGGTAATTGTGTTCTATTTTTAATAAAAATATTTTACAATTCCTACTGAGTAACAGTAAGGCGCAACCTTTAATACCTAGTTGAGTTTATCTTTGGGAAAGTTCAAGTTTTTTAATAACCGAAAATTTTTTCTTCCAGTCTTTTTGTCCTTCATTCAAATACAACAATATTGTAGTTGCAATTTAAACAAAAAAGTTGTTATCGTCTGTTTAAATATACATTACTTTTTATAAGCAGTACTCCTTAAAAACTTTTTTTTCTCCTGGAAGCCGTGTGTTATAAACCGGTCCATCTTCCATTCCTTTCTTATACCCATTTCGGGATTCCTGAAACCCTGTACCAGCTTATACAGGCTTAGTGGATGGGTACCATGTATATTTGGAGTCACTTCGTTGTCTCCAAAAATTTCTTCCCTCCTGCTAGTCATAAAAGATATGATTGATTGTTTCAGGTTCTCTACTACAGAGTCTGCAGCTCTCTAAAAAACAGTCTTACTGTGTGCGGGTGTCCCTTAACGGAAGCATGTTATGACTCCGAGCTGATTCCTGCTTGTTTCCCTCAGTACTTCAGTCACATTAGCACATGTGCGTTCAATATACATCTTACCATTTGTCTGACCGGGTATATTTTTTCAGTGTGAGTTGTGTTGGCTTCGAATCAAGGCTTTTTTTCCGGTCGCGGACGATGTTTTTTGGCACTCCCACTGCTGTCCCTAGACGTATGTATTTTGTAGCTGATGCACATCTAGCAAGTTCATCAGCTCTTTCTTTGTCATATATTCACCGATGACCTGGAACCCATAACACTGTAAGACTGTTATGTTCCGCCAGTCTGTCGAGTTCGTGACGGCTTTTACACAATAGCCTAGAGTCCACTTTGAGGCTTATCAGAGCCCATATGGCTGCTTGACTATCTGTGCATATATTGATCCGCTTCAATTGGGAATCCCACATGTTAATTACTCTTGTACAATGCCAGATTGCAAAAATCTCTGCCTGAAATACATATATTCTCCTAGATACATAGAAATGTTTAAACTTTCATAATTACCCCTAGCGTGCGCAAATTTCCACTTGGAAAGGTACTTTAAGCTTGTACCTAGCTGCCATATATTCAGAAATCATCATCCATTCTGCATCCTTAGTTTTTAACAAAATAAGTGAAACGTACTGGTAGGATCCAAGGAAGTTGGCCAGCGTCCTACTTAACTTGGATAGAACCTGTTGATACAAGTGTACTTGGATAAACAGGTGATACGATCAAAGTAGCTTCCAAGTGTTGCGCGCAACGTCCAAGCAGACTTTAACCAAGTACACTTGGATCTTGTGAACCAGCATTTAGAAATATAATGAGGATTAGCGATATAAAAGCATATGGTGTAACATCCAAGACGTTGTAAAATGGTCTAGAGTTAGAAAAAAGCATGGGGAGACCACGTTGATGTAATAGGTGATAATAGAGCTCAAATATTGGAAAGGAAGAGAAACCGGACACCAGCAGACCATTTTGTATAGGAGTCTAAACTTAGGCTACAGCTTTGAAAAAACAAGACATTGTCTTAAAAAAACTAAATATCTTGACTCTTAGGTTGTTTGATCTAATTTTAATATCGATGACGATTTATAGTCATTAAAACTCATAATTTATAACTCATATTCATCACATGCCATTTAAACATATTTTATTTCCTTTTTATGTTGAATTAGTTATTTATATAAATACATATTCTATTTTTATTTAAGGGTATTTAATGGTATAATCAAATTTAAAAATTTTAACACTTAATAAATCTTGGCTTCCTTGCTACTTCTACAGATTGCGTTTTAAAGCAATTCCAATAAATAGACATATGTTTTATTAAGTGGTGTAATTTAGTGCGGCAAATTAGATGTAAGGTTGAAATACTTGAATGGGAAAGTAATTATTTGTGATTTCTTGACTTGTTTATAATTTAATATACATACATACCAATCCATATATAATTGATCTGACTGTGGTCAAATGAGGTTAAGGCTATTACAGAGTGTATATTAACTGCCTTTAGTTCATATTAATTTAAAATAAGGAATGAATTTAATTGAATGCCTTTAATGAGTCTGTCAACATAGTTGTTTGGCATTAACTCAGAAATGTATCATTGGCATATATAAGAATGGAATCGATTCCTAAAATTGACAAATAAATATTTTTTTTTCAAAATAAACACTAATATTATTTTATATTAGGACTACTTTGCTACGATTACTAAATATTAACTTAATTTGAAATCAAGACATTTTTTAACACATTAACCACCCAAATAGAAATAACATTATTATACGGACGTGTACGAACTCATCACTTTATAGCCCCCCGTAAAATTATTAGACCCTCCGAGATATAGTAAACTGATCACCGGCATCCTTTGGAGATAGGTAGACTCATCACCGCAGATAAGTAAACTGATCACCAGTATTTTTGCCCCAAGGCGCTGGTTTCTAATGCGGAATATTGCCATTTACCTGTTACACTTCTCGTTTATGTGGCAATTTATTAATTATTACAGAAATTATTTTAAGCAAATTGCTTTAAAATAGATATTAATATCGATTTTTTTACGGTGTGGCCATTCGACTTATCTGCCAATCTAAGCGGTTTGGAGATCTGAAAATTCAGTTGCATAGGTTTTCGATAGTGACTTTACAATGAAAATATTTAGGAGCATGTGCCGTTTCCGTATATATCGAAAATAGTCCTCAACCTATTAACTAAATAGAAATCTATTTATTATGACAGAATGAATCAAAATGCTTAAGTACACTCTCCTGGCTTTAATAACCGGTTAAAGCCTACATAAAGAAACATTATCCTGTGAAAACAGAACAGGTACATGTAAACTTTACAATTTTATGTACACCTTTGTTTAGTACTGTAGAAGCATAGATACAAAAGTGAGGATATTAGGATCAGAATGGTAAAAATAGTTGGAAAAATGGGAATGAAAGGATTCGAATGGATTTGTGGTGAAATGTATACGGCTAGACTGGGATGCCCAAACAGTTAGAGGGAAAAGAAACTCATTACTGACGTAGTTCTCTACCATATAATCGACCACTTTCATAAATGAAGGCAAAAACAATCGCCGACTCGTTCTGGGTCCAAAAATGGCCAGGCAAATAAGTGGTGTAACCACTTGCCGTTGGAATCGTCCATCTTATAAGTGGTTGCCAAACCAACTTTTTGGATTTTGCGAAACCAACTTTGAGTCAAGTGAAATAAACACCCAATACGGTTCACAGATGGTCGAACGGCAATTACGAAATCAGCCACAAGTCTTAATGGACTTAAAACGACATCAACTTCTTCCGAGCAACGAATTAGTTGAATAATGCCCATTTAATAAGCTATGGATGGTAAATAATCGCAAGAAAATTTTTGGGGCGTATTGTAATGTACCATCTAAGTAATATGCCCCTGCTTTCGCCATGTATCAAAAATTCTCAAGAATGCCAAAAATAATAATATTTTGTTGCAAATCGTTATCCAACACAAAAAATTTATCACGATTTAGATTCATCTGTTGGATTGCTTGATGCGCTTTTCCATTGTCTTAGGTACAGGTGACATAAAAGGAAAACGCTCATATTTCTCCGAATACAAGAGATGTCCGTTGTTGTCATCTTTTCTTTGAAAGAAGAAGCTGCATATTGTGGTGAATAATTTTTTATGGCCTCTCTTGAGCTTTCATCTTGCAGGAGTTGCTGATGACTTGACGGCTTAGTTTTTGAAGGAAGCTTACGTGATTGTATCACACGACGCAATGTAGAATATTTTCCGCAACTAATATTTATAGAAATACAAACACATATTGGTCATTTTCAGAAAACTGGACTTTATTACCTAAAATAAAGTCTTCTTTAGTTTTAAAGTTTTAATAAGTTCTTTGCATATGTTTACGTTTCGTGTAAAAAATTACTTGAATAAATTATAAAAAATGATCCATTTATGGTTAAGTCAAAAAAATATTTGGATCTTCAGCTGGTATTGCAAAACTTATTATAAGAGTACAATTGCAATTCTACACAGAAATTAGTTATTTATACTAAATTATTTACCAATCCTGACACTTTGCATTTTTATTAAAAATATCTAACAAGAGAAATGTAGAGTATTTCTTAACAAAATTTAAAGAATTTGAGTGTTTGAAGAAGTGTTTAGATTTAAACTTCTAAATATGCAGGGTGTTTCACTTTACCACCATTCACGAAACATGTAAATTGTGTCAAGTAAAAAAATAGCGAAGTTCTCTAGATTTAAGTGTTAGATCACCAAAAATTATTTTTGGCTATACAAGATGTTGAATCTGGCATGATTTAGGTAGTTTTTAATAGAACATCATCTTCAATATTACACCGATTCACACTTATTATTATTACTGTACTTTTCTGAAATGGATAATGCATAAGTAACATACATATTTTATATAGTGGTTTGCATCTAACAGTTTTGTAAATACACATTAATTTTCTTATTCCTATTACAATTGTCCACAAAAGCAATTCGATTTTAGAGTCTTCCGCAATTGAAATTTGAAATTATTGATATATATCTATCATTTTTTGTCCGCGTTGGCTCAAAACGTAGTGAGCAGCTCACTATCCATGTTAAACGAACAAGGGCAAATGCAGAGAAATTTTTCTAGGCGCATAGTTTTAGGTAGCTATCAATAGAATTTTGAGGAATTTATAAATAAAAACCAATAAATTACATTTGCATTTAATACATCTATTTTAGATTTATTCTGTCAAATTACCAAATCTTGAGGTTTGCAAGGGATTTATGGTTTATACCTGTGCCACTGGGTGCAGGTAGGCCAGTGATGAGTTTAGAGATAGTTCAAACACTCCTGACCATGGAGCTGCGCGAAGGCGGAGCCAAATTCACGTAAAGGCAGAAAGGTTCTATTGTAAGTGGAAATATTCAGTGCATAGTACAATGCGTTTCACATGGAAGTGGAGACTAAACCAAATTTCGTCTACTGCGCCGTGGTCAGGAGTGCTTGCACTATCTCTACCAATCTGTAGGGGTCTATTTGAAAATTCTTACTTTTATGGTGGTGATGAGTTTGTACTATGTACGAGAGTATTTATGGTAATTGGTGATGAGTTTACGTGTACCCTATTAGGACCATACATCAGTCCCATATACATTTTTGAATTTTTATACCTGCAATTTTTAACCTATTAATTTTTCGATAATTTTTTTTTCCAAAAATCTTACCTAAACAAAGATAACAATGCTGCTGAGATCAAAATATTCTTTGGTATTTTTTTAGCAATGGATTTAGTAAGGTCTCTAAAACCCTTTGACTAATTAAGAAAAATTAACCTTTATTGGAATAATATCTGTGTAATTATACCTAAAAATAATTTTCAGTTGCTATTACTATACGTTATTTTAAGAACAATGAAAATATAATATTTACCATTTGTAATGGGAATTAACCACAATTTCAGTTTAAAATATGTTTATAGATATAGTTTTGGTTAAGTAATTCAAAATAAAAAAAAATGCATTTCAAACCCATTACTTTATATTATGTGGATTTACTCATGGGCTTCCATTTTAAAACAATGAAATTTCTCGGTAAGACAAAACAGATGAACGTTAAGGAATCAGTAAAAACTATGCTAGAAACTATTTTCGAATAAAACAGCTTAAAAAAAACGTCAGTGACCTGAAGAAGCCTTTGCCTCTACAAACTACACATTTACACCCGACGGATCTCTGAAAAAACGACTACATTTGAATATAAGAGGTGGCATTCTGATTTTTGCAGGAAAAATTCTGTGGTAACTGTGTTAACTTCTTCTTCTTCTTCGACTTTTCCATTATGAGTTCACCGTTTTCGCCTTCCACAGCAATCTATTTTTCCAGTCATCTTCTCTGAGGTAATTCTTTGTACATGCCCGTACCACTGGAGGGCTCTGTTTTTCTATTTTTTTTTTTTTTATAATTGAGCATTCTACTTTCATTCTGTTTCATATTTCCTCTGTTCTTATTTTATGCGCGCTGGTGATTTGTAGACATCTTCTCATAAAGCCCAGTTCAACTGTACATATTTTATTTCGGATTGATGTTGTCATTGGCTATACTTCCGCTCTATATAGGGTAATATTCTAATATTCATTACTATGCTCTGAAAGATCCTATTTTTGTTTTATTTGATACTAATAAAATCTTATAATATATAATTATCTTTTTTTATAATTTTTCATTTTCGGTAACTTTATTAATTTACGTTAAAATTCAGACAGCCAATTTCGCCGTAAAAAAAGTGACAAAAAACAAAAAAAAATATGACATTATAAACAAAAGAATTCCGCAATACCGTGATCAATATCTTCCTATACATTATTTTGTTAAATTTGTTGTATTGAAAAATTTACAATCTTAATTAATATTTTTGTCGAAAATATACATATGTATGTTTCTGCTATAATTTACAATAAATGCAGGTACATTTTATGAAAGTTGTGTCTGTCTTCGATATTTAATTATTTACAGGAGGATTTCTTACCTGTATGTACCTTTGTTACGTTTTAAATTTATTAATAGGTAATATTACTTTGGTGTGTTATTCTAATTACCCATAACACCACTAAAGAGAAGACCGCCCACTTAAGTTTATGGTTTTATTGTGGTAGCCCCTAACCTGTCACTTCAGGTGGTGTCCCAGTTGTATCATTCGCTCGAGTAAAAGGTGAAAACATTTTTGACCTGGGTTTGAGAGAGATATCTGAACGAATATTATTTTTATGGACAGATTTTGTTCTCGCACAGAAAGAAATTTTTGAAATAGAGATAACCCACTGAAATTCACCCTTAGGATTTTCGAGAAGGGGCCTAAAGATCATTTAGTTAGCTTTAACCACCGATCAGGAAAATGTTGTCGAAAATAGCCCGTAGATTACTCTACTTTGGAAATAATTGGAGCTAATATTAATAGTAAGACCACTTACAGTAACTCTAGGTGATGTTGCCTCTTAAATCGCACTGAATTTAAACTATACTCAACTTTAGTATCAAACACTGAAGTTAATTTATAATATATATTTGATCTACTCGGGTGTTAGATCAAACTACTTGAGATACAATAGAAGTGTATATTTACACTTATAGACAAATTCCCAGAGAAAGAAATACGCCTAAACTCTTAGACGACGCAACCAAAAGTCAGTCTAATCTCTTAGACTACCCAACGAAAAATGATCATCTTTTTCTCAAATTGGATAAACTATCCCCTAGATCATCTCCACTTAAAGAACTCCCTCTAAACAAGAACCGACTTATTTTAATTTTCGGCGGAAACATATAAACATAACGGTATGTTTTAAAAAGGGAAGCAAAACCCTGTACCATGGACCCTGTACCAGGGAAAGGTTCTCTTTAAATTAAGCTATTTGTAAGAAGTTTAACAAATTTTACTACTCTCTTCCTAACGGTATAAAAAAAGGGCCTAAATGTTCTTTGTTCCAAAAAAAATGACGATTCCTCTCAAATTTCTAGCAAAGCAGCCATCAAGTTATCTGCACGTTTCGGTACTTCTTTTAAGAAATAAAAAAGCTGAAAGATATCGAAGGATTAGGTCTATAAAGATACAAAATCTAAAGTACCGTTACCTTCTCATAAAGGACTATATCGGAACCTCTCATTCATTTCGGCGAGGTGCAAAAGGAAGATTTTTGGATATGGCCATTGGCGTAGCTGCGGTAATTGCAAAGGGTTTTTAAAATTAATCTTAAAGTAATATATCATAATTAGTTACTAATCTAGTTATTGGGGTAGCGGGTAGACACTTTTCTACGATCCTGGTGGAAAATAGGTCTACTTCAGGGAAACGTCCCTATCCACGCGAGCCATACTTTGCTCTCAATTCCTTACTGAGAGAAATCATGTCCCATTCCTTTATCCTTCCAAAATCTAGTTACCTATTTCCTATCCCTCCCTGGCGAAGGGCAGCAGCGATCATCAGTACCAGTTCAAAGCATAGAGGAAATGATCCTGGACCGGCTGGAAACTGGATTACCACAAACATGACTGGAGCAGTTTAAATGGTTGTGGTACTGCGATGGGGAAGGCAACGGGAAAACCACCCTATTATATTTTCCACAAATCTAAATGACAGACGAGAAAAAGAAAATGGTCCTCAGTCCGGTGCACCCCTTAAATGGGGAGAGGGTGTGAAGAATCCCCCCGTCAACTACCCAAGAAAGTGCCCAGAGAATACAAATATACGACAGAATAGTACGCATTGCCACCTGGAACGTACGCAGCTTATTTATGTCCGGGAAACTGGCACACACTGAAGCCGAGACGGTAAGACTGAAAATAGGCATCTTGGGGATGAGTGAAGTAGGATGGCCTGGATCAGGAGTACAAAAAACAAAACATGGATACATATACTATTCAGGTGGAACTGACCCAGAACATCGATATGGAACTGCTATATTAGCGTCGTACAAAATTTCTCACTCAGTCATAGACTTCATCCCTCTAAATGATAGAGTAGCAATGTTGAAATTACAAACAACTCACAGAAAACAGAAAACACAGACAGAAAACACAGACGAAGAAGTCAAAAAATTTTATAACAACATAGATGAAATAATCATCATCATCATCAATGGCGCTACAACTCTTCGTGAGTCTTTGCCGCGTTTACTATTGCCTTCCATGTTTGTCGGTCCTGTACCAGTAATTCTCATTCCCACTCCCATTTTCTCTAGATCTTCTTTGACTGCATCTTTTCACCTTTTTCTAGGCCGCCCTACAGACCTTCTTTCCTCTGGCCTTTTTCAGAATACACTGTTTATAAGGAGATTGTCGTTACTGCGTATCACAATTGTTAGAAATCAAATTTACTTCATTTTGCTCAAATAACACCTTCAAGAAGTACATGCAATCTACGAAAACATACCCTGGAGCTGATATACATAGAGATCACAATCCAGTTATAATGGATTTTAGATTAAAAAGATTTCAGTCAAAAAGTCAAAAAGAAAACAGTGACAAGAAAAATAGACATCTCAAAACTGAAGAACCCTGAACAGAAAAAAGAAATAAGTATCAAGCTTGAGGAAGAAATAAAAACGATCGAAAACTTGGTACAGACAGACATTAAAGTAACATGGACTGCTCTAAAAACAAAAATAATAAAGATACAAGAAGAAGACATCGGGTTCATAAAACACAACAAAAAATAAGAATGGATAACGCAAGAGATCGTGGACCTCATGGACCTAAGACGAAAACATAAAACAAGCCCAATAGAATACAAGCGAATCAACAAAATCATTAGAAAAGTGCAGGGAGGCGAAAGAAAACTGGATGTCAACAAAATGCCTAGAAATCGAACAACTTCAGGAAAAATACGACACCTTTAATATTCATAAAAAAGTAAAATAAATGACACGTAGACACAAAAAGAGACAAGCAACAATATTAAAAAATGATAATAACAAAATAATTATGGGTACAGAAGACAAACTAGAGAGATGGAAAGAATACATACAAACTCTTTTTGGCGACGATAGACTTTGTTCTCCACCATCCACAGATAATCGAATAAATGAAAAATACCCAGAAATAACCAAAGAAGAAGTGATTCACGCAGTAAAATCTCAGAATGATGGAAAATCCTGCGGTACAGATAATATCAATGTCGAAATACTAAAATTAATTGCAGATAACGAAAGTAAAAGTCTAGATTTAATAACAGCACTATTCAATAAGATATATGACACAGGTAAAATACCAACAGACTGGCTAAAATCAGCATTCGTAGCATTACCAAAAAAATCGAATTCCTCACAATGCGATGATTATCGAATATTAAGTTTAATGTCTCATGTCCTTAAAACTTTTCTCAGAATTATCCATACACGAATTTACAAGAAGTGCGAGTTCCAGATGAGTGACACTCAATTCGGATTTCGAATCGGATTGGGAACACGATGCAGAGACATGGATGTAGATGTATATGCATGTTTTATTGACTATCGAAAAGCATTTGACTGTGTTAACCATCAAAAGATGATCGAAATTCTGAGAACAGCTGGAGTTGACGAACAAGACTTGCGAATTATCTCAGAACTATACTGGCACCAAACGGCAACAATTGAAATAGAGCACACAACATCCGAAGACATACAAATCCGAGGAGGAGTGAGACAGGGTTGCGTCTTATCACCGCTACTGTTTAATTTGTATTCGGAGTCTATATTAAGAGACGCATTAGACGAGGTCCAAGGCGGAATTAAGATTAACGGAATCAGCATAGACAACATCAGATATGCTGATGATACCGTCTTAATAGCAAGCAACGCACAAGAACTACAAAATATAATAAATGCGGTAGTTCACCACAGCGAAATGTTCGGTTTACAGCGTTTCCCAAACTAAAACTTTAGTATTTTCAAAGACACCAATAAACGTACAGGTGTATGTCAAGAGTCAAATAATAGAACAGGTAAATTCCATAAAATATTTGGGAGCAAATATCAATAAATAGTCAGTGTAATCCAAAAAAACAAACCTTATCAAGAATCGAACAAGCAAGGAAAACATTCATGAGCATGAAAACATTTTTTACAAGATCAGACCTTCGTCTACAGCTTAGAATCCGAATGATCAGATGTTACGTTTTTGCTGTCATACTGTATGGCTGTGAAAGTTGGACAATAGACTCTGAAATAGAAAAAAGAAGAGATGCCTTTAAGATGTATATATATATATATATATATATATATATATATATATATATATATATATATATATATATATATATATATATATATATATATATATATAGGCGAATATTGAGAATTCCATGGGTACAATGAGTTACTAATGTTGAGGTACTTTGTCGCATGTGTAAACAAAACGAATTACTAAGAATAAATCAAAGAGAGGAAAATGCAATACTTGGGTGTCATGTGTTGAAAGGCGAAAGATATGAATTACTTCAAGTTATACTGGAAGGAAAAGTACATGGCAAAAGATCAGTAGGAAGACGCCAGAACTCGTGGCTGAAAGACCTGAGGAGATGGTTCGACCGCTCATCTGCAGAAATCTTTCGCGCAGCAGTTTCCAAAACTACAATTGCCATTTGGATCGACAACCTTCGGAAGGAGACGGCGTCATGAGAAGAAGAATCTAGTTATAAAAAATGTTACAATTTATATGTATATATATACATTTCACAAAATATATTTCACTATATTTCAAAAAAACATGGGAAACCACTAACGAGTCGATCCTTAGTGCATACTAATTGTCTTCTGGAAAATTATAAATTTTCAAAGTAATTTCTACCAATTTTGGGTGGGTTTTTATCTGTGTTAAAGTCTATTTTAAATCAATTTCCACATTTTTGAAACAAACCTACAACCAAACTTTCTGGTGAAAAATTGTTGGTGGCTGAACTACATTATGCCATGTTATGCCATGTTATGTATAAGTAATTTTACTATCAACGCTATGCAGATTTTTTTATGGCTCTAAAATCAAACTGAAGCTTCTTGGCAGTCAAGTTATATGCGCCATAGTTATTGCCATGTAGTACTACACCAATTAAAGTGTTCTACTAAAGTCAAAGAATTGTTATACTAAAATTATTGTTGCTTATAATACACAAAATATAATAAAATGTAGTAATGATGTTATACGTATTTTAATTACATCATACTATAGTCTATCAATGCATAGAAAAATTCAATTGTTAAAAATAAGACTGCTTAAATAAGAAAAGCTATTTAAGCAAATTGAATTTTTATACCATTATTTTTTTTAAATTCATGGCTAGATACTTTTAATCTTAACTTGTGCTAGATAGACACACTATACACTCATTTACGCATTTACACTATACACTCTACCATCATTAAGATCCTTATAACAAATATACATCGTCCTATTGGAAAATAAACGAATTTTACCAAAACTTTGACTCGAAAAACCTAAGCCGCAGATTTATCAGACATTTTAATAATAAATATCGTCAGTTTTAACACGCGAACGCTAGTTTCCTTCGCTTTCCGGCATTTCCACCAATTTTCTTGTTGAATTTTTGGAGTTCCGAGGAATATCGATGAGAAAGAGAGGGCAATGGCGGCCGCTAGCAGACATGTCGATTCCGGTTAGTAAGAGAAGTTCCGGTCACCTACTTCCTGTTGAAGTGCAACGAAATTTAACTGGGGAAACACGTACCTTTAACGTTATCCGGACAAATTTCCAACTTTGATTACACCATACGAGTTTTCATTTGAAACATTCGGCGACAGTATTTTAATCTCATTTGTAGAACTTGTTATTTATTTTTAGTACAGTTATTTTTTACTTTTCTATTTTTGGTGAAGATAGGATATGAACTTAGAAAAGACAAAATTGAAAATAAATTATGTACTATGTCGAATGAATGTACGAGTGGTTTTATTTTATACTGTGATTAATAAATGTATGGTAAAAATATAATAAATCATAATAATTTATTAAGTATAGTGTCCTGTTTGCACTTCTGAACATACTACCTAATACCTCTACCCTAAGATACTTCCCTTAAAATAAAACTGAAAATTCGTTTAAATCGTCTGAACATCGTGTTAGTGGTTACCCAAACTTCATTATCCTCAATAAGTCTTTTCTTTTTTCTTTTCGTGTTTTTGATTGGCAAGGTATTGTATGTTTTCCTTGATTTTAATATTGGCGGTAAGAGAAATTCTTCGTCTGAAATATGTTGAAATTTATATAGCTTATTGATTAGACTCTTAAATGGAATAATTTTTACCCGTTCTCGTCCTTTCGTTAAACTTCACCAACAACTCCTGTGATCTTTGTAAAAGCCTGCAACTTTTACAGGTGCATACCAGCATGATGTCACTAATTTTCACATTACAGTGCACGTGTATCACATACTCTTCTTTCATTTCTCATTTCCTGCATCGTGATTTCTTATCTGTGTTATAAAATTATTATCTTAGCTGCTAGTGTCCAGTTACCATCTGTGAAACTGTCTTCAGCTAAGACAGTCAAGTTCCAATTAGACTAAAAAAGTCTCCTGTTAATGTTGCTAAAGAGTTTTTTAATAGGTTTGCTAATGCAGGATGATTCATTTACTGTTATAGCTCATTTAAAGTTATTTTTGAAGCTACTTTGTTGCCTTGCACTACATAAGTCAGTGTTAGAAGCACTTTATTACTTGGTATTAGTTTAATAAGAATATCCTTACAGTTTTTTACCAATTTTGATTTGGTAGGTGAGTTCTTTATTGGTAATATCTTTCACCCTGCTGTCGGTAAAAATATTAATTGTTTTGTCCTCTTCCCCTAATGATTTCATCGTTGATAACTGTGAGTACAACTACTTCATGCTGAAACACAGTAAAACGTTTCGCCAATCTATTGTGTTTGCTGATTGTATATCCAAACCATCTGATCCGATTTTATAAGCAGTTTTTGACCTATCCGAAGACCATTATTTGATCCCTATTAATACAGATAATTATTGTTCTCTCGATGATATGCTTGTATCAATGGTTTCAATGTAGGTAAATAAATATTTTTCTCATATCACTTATTAGTATTATATATTAGCAATTATTATGACAATTTATAAATATATATATGTATATATATATATATATATATATATATATATATATATATATATATATATATATATATATATATATATCAAATTGGAGTGATTATCAACGCCAATCACGATATGCATGGTAGGTTAAAAAGAAAAGGATTTTCAATCCTAACTTCCTCGCTTACACAAAATAAATATAAAATAAACATACAAGTCGACAATTTGCCCGGAGCTAAACATTATGGTTAAATTATATTTGTTTTTTCTCGATTTTGCGATAGCAGTTTGAAACATTAATGAAAGATTAAAACTTTGGTATTTTGCTGTAAAATATACATCAACTTCCGATGGAGAAGTTGAAGTATTAAATTTTAAAGCTGTGGCGTGGTCGCACTGGCGAAGTGCGGGCGGATCGGCAGTTTCCAGCAATAAAAACAGCAGTTGTTTTTGTTGGGAATTGATCCGCGAGAAGTGAATAAATCTCGCAACAAAAACAAAAAAGACAAAAAGCTATTTTCCGGAAAGGAGACTACAGTAAACAGTCTATATAAAAAATCATTGGCGGAACTGGATTCGTAAAATTAGTACACAACGCCCAGCAATTTCAGAAGATCCTCTTTTGTTGAAAAATATAGTTACTAAGTCATCTAGGAAATTATTTTTGAGATTATTGCATATTAATAAGACTACTTGTTTTGTTTAGAATTCATGCTACGTGAAATGTTAGAAAATGTAAACAATCTTGACACGTTTTCAAGTTTATATATATATATATATATATATATATATATATATATATATATATATATATATATATATATAGTAGACTCCCTCTATAACGAGAACTGAAATGGCAGACTAATTACCTCGTTATAAGCGGATCTCGTTATATCCAACAACAATAATACTGTGCATACATATGAATATGTAGTTTTCTAAAACATTAACTTTCTATAGTGAAGCCATTCGGAGCAATATAAGATGCTAATAAATATTGTTTGAATGGCGTTTTTAAAACAAAGTTGTTTACTTTTATTGTCAATGAAATGTATTAAAACAAAAAAGAGTTGTTTACTTTTATTGTCAATGATATACGTTAAAACAAAAAATCTGTATTCTGTAAATATGTATAAAGCGTATTTTCAAGCTTTAAATTGTCCAATATTCTATCTATCATATTTTCTAAGGATGTGAAACAGTTTTATGCTTCTTTGTCCTTGGATAAAGTTTCTGACAACCTTTAAAACACTTTCCACATCTTGTCTATTAGGACCCATATTATTAGATGTGAACGGTCAATCCCCTACAATGACACTTGTGAATCATAAATTTTACATTTCCAACTAAGAATCATAAATTGTAAGAAGTCTATTGCGGGCGGCCCGCAGTTAAAAAGGGTATTTATTTATAGCTACGGCCGGGCCAAAACGTAAAAAACACGTTTTTTAATCTTATTTTCTCTCGTTATAAGCAAATTTACCTCGCTATAGAGTGTTATAGTTCAATAGAAATTTCACGGGACATCTAATGTACCTCGTTATAAGCGAAACCTCGTAATAACCGTGTTCGTTATAGAGGGTGTATACTGTATATATATTTGTATGTATATTTAATAACATTTTGTTCTATATTATTTAGAGAATTCCACTTTTGCAAAACCTCTAATGAAAATACGACGAAACCTAAAGGGAAAGAGAAGGGAAACAAAGAAGAATATAAAAAACTAAATCAGTGATAGAATTTCAGCAGAAATAAGAAAATATATAATGTAATTACTTACAGAAAAATATATATAAAGATAATCAGAGTAAAGACGAAGTATAACGAACATAAAGTATAGAAGATAAGACAAAAAGTATCTACCATTGTTTCATCTACATTACGATTGAACGAAGCAGTATAATAATATACTTACTGAATATCACGATGTTACATCAAATGTAACAAACATAAAGCCAACAAGAGTATACAAAAAGCCTCTACCAATGTTCCTGGTAACAGTAGAGCCAGAAAATACAAATTAAAAAATTTAAATTAAAATTAGATAAATAACCAACCTTTGTTATGTAAAAGTTGTAATAGAATATCTAAAAAGGAGCAACTGATCGACGCAGTATTTTAACTGCCAACGATTTCATCCTGGCAGAATACTTACTAGAAAATATTAAGAGACGTTAAGTATGATAACCTACAACCAATACCCAGCCAGTTACAAAGAATACCCAGAGTACCAACATTTAGCAAATCAAGACAGGCACCATAAGACCTGCAAATGGGAAATAATATGCCCAAGCAGCTACAGTAACAACAGCCGAGCACTTCATCTCACAAGAAAAGCAGAAAGAATTAAATAAAATGATCAACAATAAACACGTTCCAAATATGTTCCAAAGAAAATCACCGTGTAAAAAACAAAAATAAAAAACACTACGCGCTACATACAAAAGGCTGGTTAGTAAAGGAAAGTCAAACTGGAAAATATCAACAGCCCAAAAGAATTAAAAGAAAAAGTCCTAGAACTCAAAAATATACTAAAAGAAGCATTTAGAAATCGCAAAGAATATTGAGAAACAAAGTTAAACCAATTCCTCTACTGCACAGAGAGAATGGTATAGTGTACACTACAGAAGACGAAGCTGAAGTGATTAGACTAGACTACAGTATGAGGTATGCATGCCTCATACTGTAACACTGTAAGTATACTTAAGAGGCATTCATGCCTGTTGAGGCCGGAATCACAAGTATGCGTGCATGAGTATAATAATATGACTTCAAAATACCACTGAAAATCTTCCGCTTCTGAGCTGATGGTATTCTAGCCATGTCAATGGAATGTTGCCTAAAATTTTTTCAAGCTCTTGATTGGAGGTCTTCGATGGTAATCGAAAGAAACTAAGTAAGAATGTATTGCAATTTTGAAATTAAGTACTTTAGTTTCGGAAGTAAAGCAATTTTATCGAGAATAAACGAACAAACTATTAAAATGAATTAATAAATATTCCGTTTACCATAATATAGTATTAAAAAAATTTAACCCTTCCTCTTAAATTTTTTCGGGATGTCAATGAGCAAACTAAATTATAACAGGAATTATCAAAGCAGAAATCTTCGATTTTGCTTCTATTGTCATTTTCTTTTTATTCTATTGTCATCAAAATAAAATGATGGGTTTCTATTGTTTTTGGACGCAAAACGTTTTTATGTTTTTAAAAATCAATTTCCGATTCAAATAGATCATACTATTAGGTTTTGTTATTGGGAGTATTTCTCCTTTTGTTCAAAATTATCCAATAGGAGATGAAAGTAGATAAAAATAGCCGAGGTATATTTTTTGTAGAAATATCTGCCTGATATTAAACTCAAAGGTATAGTTCCAGTTTGAATCCTTTTTTGATAGCAGGCGAAGTAAAATATTACGAATTGTGTATTTATAGTAATAATTAAGATTTAAAATTCAAATTAATTTTAAATACATACATAATGTTTTGTACCGAGACAAAGGATATCTAAAATGAGAGGATTTCTAAAAGGTAATAAGCCTTCTGTATACAACGAAAAACCATTATTAATTTTTTTACCTAATTCGTGTCATTCATTGAAGTTATCCCCATTCGACTTAATAACACGCCCGCAATGATGCTTACGTACCTAAAACAGTTCTAAAATCTGGAAACTTCATATCAATAAAATAACGTAACACAACTGTGACGTTTACGTATTTTTTTAAGCCATTTAATATAAACGAAACACATGCACTTGTAAGAAAAATAAAAAATGATCACTGGGAACGCTTTTCGAAAGAAATGGAATATGATTTTTGCGGTTTGCAAAAGGAAATATCTCGCTTCATAAGAGGTCAAAGAACGGAGGTAAAGGATGTAATAGAACCAAAACAGATAGAAAAGGATACGTGGATTGACTACATAAAAAAGCTATATACAGATGAAGAACAAACGATGCTAGAACCGAAAACACCAGAAATTACCACAAATGAAGAACTTAATATAAATGTACAGGAAGTTCAGAAATTACTTAAAAACCTGAAGAACAGAAAAGCAGAAACGAGTTATTTAAATTTTGTGGAGCAGCAACGATAGAACAATTAACAACATTAATTAATAAAATTATAAAACACAATAGAAGAGAAGAATGGGGAACGAGCGAACAAATTCTACCATTCAAAAAAGAAGATAAAAAACAGTCAGAAAACTACAGAGATATAAATTTTTTAAATACTACGCTAAAACAGCTAAAATTTTACAAGTGCTAATAAATCAGAGGATGTTTAGCATGATAAAAAGTTTAGCAGATGAACAACAGGATTTTCGTAGTGAAAGATCGTGTACAAATGCAACATTCGTTATAAATCAAATTACTTAGAAATCACTAGAGTATAATAGACCAGCATTTCTGTGTTTGATTGACCTAAAGAAAGCGTTTGACAGAGTAAAACTTAAAGATGTAATCCATCTTCTGTGTAATAGAGAAGTTCTTTTAAATATTATAAAAACTATCGAAAACATCTACCAAAACAACAAAATGGAAGTCAGGATAGATGGACAACTTACAGCACCTATAAAAATAGGCAGCGGAAGAAGACAAGGGGATTCATTGAGACCCATGCTATTCAATTTGATCATGGATGAAATCATCAAAACCGTTAACAAAGGAAGAGGATACAAAATGGAAAACAAAGAAATCAAAATACTCTGTTACGCAGACGACACAATATTGATAGCCTAAGAGGAAGATAGTCTGCAAAGACTGATCCACAAATTTAACATAAAAGCAAAATAATTTAATATGGCAATTTCATGTCACAAAACTAAAACAATAGTAGTCAGCAAAGAACCAACTAGATGTAAAATATAAATTGATGGCATCAAGATGAAGTCAAGAATTTATAAAGCCAGTGTAACACTGATATTGACATATGCCTCAAAAACAAGACCCGACACAGCCACAACGCAAAGGTTACTGGAAACGGTAGAGATGAGAATACTGAGAAGAATTACAGGAAATTCGCTGAGAGATCGAAAGAGAAGTGAAGACATTAGAAGGAAATGTAACGTACAGTGTATAAATGAATGGACACAAAATAAAAAAAAAGAATGGAATAGCCACAATCGCACAATAGGGGAGACCGTGTCGTCAAAATAACAAGGAATAAGTCACCAATCAGCAGAAGAAGTATCGGACGACCGCGCAAAAGATGGAGTGACAAGCTTCCATAGATACATTAATCCGCCAATGAACAAGCAGAATTGCTTATAAAGAGGAAGAAAAAGAAGAAGAAGATATAAATTAATCATACTACACTAATTGGCTTATTCTATTCATTCATGAGATCCATTACAGAATTCTGAAACACTGTACCACCTTATACAGGTCTAGCGAATGGGGCCATATAATTTTGAAATCCTTTGGAAATCTCCACAAAGTGTTTCCGCCTGCGATCTAATGCCCATTCTTCACGCCTGATATCGTTGACTTATAAATACTATAGGATCTCTAGGTTGTCTCCATAAAACAGCCCAATTGTAGGCAGATGACTGAACTGATTCTTGTTTATTTTCCGTACTATTTTAGCCCTTTTAGCGCATGTCCGTCCAATATACATTTTGCTATATGATCAGTTAAAATTTCCCAGTGAAAGTTATATTGTGTTTGGATCCAGGCTTTTTTCCGGACAGGAACGATTCTTTTTACAACTCCTACGGGATCAAAGTATTTTGTAGCTGATCCTTTTCTAGCATGTTCATCAACCCTTTCGTTGTCGTGTATTATCTGGTGATCTGCAACCCAAGGACTTCTAGGAGCCGCCATATCCGCTTGACTATCTGTAGATTATTCGCTTTAGTTCTAAATTGTCCTATGCCCCTATGTTGATTTCTCTTGCACAGTGAAAGATTGCATAAATGTCTGCCTGCAATACATAGGACTATTCTTCTAGTAAAAAAATGTTTACATTTCTACCACCAATGAATAATCCTTCACTTGACACTTTTGCAGTTGTCGACCCGACTGTGTACCACTTGTACCAGGTATAATTTAAGTTGCATGTTAGCTCTGCCTCATTCCTCTCGTGGGTGGATATCAATTTAGAAAAGTACTTTAGAATTGTATGTGGAGACTTCGGTATCCCTAATCCCATTGATGACGTTGGTATGTTCAGATCCAACCATTGCGTTGCTCAGGTTTTCCCGCAGTATACCTTTTGTCCTGGTCTACCACTTCTTTTTCTACACAGTGTTTCTCTTGAACAACCTTTATCTATACTCAAAGGATTTACTTGAAAAAGTTTTTTAGATATATATTTAAATTTGCTAATCACAAATAAATCTTGCCACCGAAGTAGGAAGAGAGTTAGAAAGAAAGAAAGACAGCAATGGGCTTTATTGCTTTGTTCATTTAATATGTATATTGCTTTGTTGAGAAAGGATCATAATATCTCCCCAGCTCGTGTGAGTTTACAAGTTCATTTATGTTAATATGATCCTAATCATTTAGGGTAATAACAGATTATTTTTGTTTCTAAATCTCATTCCATTCATTTCTCTTTGGTGCTTATAGCATAAATCGATATTTATATCATCAGTATTAATTTGACAGGTATTATGTCCAATATCAAATCTTCATAATTCATATCCGAAATTGGACAGTATAATTTTATCACCCAGTAGACCGAATGAATCTATTTGTTATTAAATACACACACGTAGTTAATTAGGTTACATACACATTTGGTCAATTATAAATAATAATTTGGACATCAGTCAAAAGTACTGACAAAGTTAAACAATTTACATAAATTAAATACACATATCACGCTAGGTACGCGAAAAATATTGACCCAAATAGAATTTATATAAAACTAATATCTCTTGACTAGAGAAGCATTCAATCAATATTCACTCAACGAACATATAGTCTTCAACGATCAACTTCATCAGTCTCTACTCAAAGTAATCCCGGGTCTACACCCATAGTGTACGTCTCAACAATAAACTCTGCTACTATTATTTGGTGTTTCCATTACAACAGAACGAACATCTTCACTGAGCCAACGAAGGGAATTTGTACATATTATATTTATTTTTAAAGCGGTCGTTAAACTTACCCTTATGATTTTGAAGTTACTCTAAACATAATTTTAAGTTGAATTGCAGTTACCTGTAAAAGAAAAACAAGCTTAGTATTCAGTCTGCACCCAAACAGAGCAATATCATTTCAGTAGATATACTTATACACAGACTAATCTCTGAATAAGACAATTAAATAATTTAATTATACTGAAATTATGTAGGATTTTTGTAAAGAAAAACAATTTAAAAATGAACTTGAAAATAAAATCGTTTAAAATACAATTAAAAGTGACTGGAAAAACTTGGATTAATAATACAGAATAAAAGAAATATGCGGTAAATATACTCAATACTAATAAAATGACTCAAAATTCGTATAAAATTACAACCAGATTAAGTCATATTTGAGTTTTCTTTTTTAAAATATTTTTTATTAATTGGGATATCGGAGTCCAAATGAACACAGAGAAATCCAAACTATTAAAAAATAATAACCACCCCAGTAATAAAATAATAATAAACGGTAAGGAAGTAGAAGTAGACAATTTCACATATTTGGAATCAATTAAAAATGTAATGTGTAAAAACCATGTACAGACTAATAAAATAACAGAATAATATAAAGAAGAAAACAAACTAACATATCTACTAGAATCAATAAAAAAAAATATAAATGGATTGGCCATACTGTGGACAAATCAAAACAACATAGCGCTTGGATACCAACTAGAAGGACAGACCACACAACAGCTGGAAAAGAACTATAACGAGAGAACACGAAAACATTTTAATTAAGATGGGATGAAGTCACAAACAAGGAAAGATATAGAAGAGAACGGAAGGAACTAGTACACAGTAGCCAGAAAATGAACAAGAAAAAATATGCGCTGGACCAACTAGTCAGTATGGCATAATGGAACTAGAAAGAGAGAGACGGTATATTTATCTTTAGGGGATGTAGAAGACGTTTTGCTTTGTTTTTGTTCTAGACAGTAGCCACATTGTCTCCTGCAATCATAAATTTACATATTCGTCGCATACGTTTAAATTTTCATTTTGCAGCTGCATCGGTATTACTTCGCTAATTACGATTAGTCATTAAAATAATTCCTTATCGCATTCAAGTTATTATAGAGAAAGGGAGAGAGAGCAAGGTTGAAATGAGGTTTCAACCAGAGACATATAATACAATACAATACAATACAATACAATATATACAATATATACAATATATTGTATATACAATATATACAATATAATACAATACAATACAATATAGACTGACTGCTGCAATACAGTCGCGTTCCCTGAGTGCGACATAGAAAACTGACGCAAATCAGACCCTGCATCTCCACCTAATGAGCCGGGTTTATCGACCACGTGACCTTCTTATTGGTCATTTAGGTCAGCTGGTCGATAAACCTGGAAAATTAAAAAGATATGCATTGACTGCTTTGCGTCAGTTTTCCCTGTCGCTCTGGAGGAACGGGCTGGTATTACAAAGATCAGTCTATCTTGTACCTATTATACTATATATAAATAAATCTTGAATCTACATCTATGGTTAGAACTGAGATTACATAACTGTAAAGTTTAGACCAAAAAAGACTATTATTCTTCTTTCATAGACAATTCTGCTTTAGCCTTTTGACTGCCACTCACAATAACATACTATTCTCTATGCGCGAAATATTAAACCCATAAAATGAATCATATTGTAGTATTATCAGATCATACTGTAATCGGATTGGTTCCTATCTCTGCTGTTCCTGTTTTCTCCATCTTCCTTTCCATCTCTTTCATCTTTTCTTCGAAGGCCAACATATCGGCAGCAACTTGGTTTTTTAACGAAGACATTCTATCGTCGACGGCAGACATCTCCGAAGTGACTTAAGAGATTTCCAAAGAGAAACTTTGACTACATCAGAAGAAACTTTCGAAATATTGTCAGAAACTTTGTTCTCTAATGATGCGATGTCACCAGAAACTTTGGCTACATCAGAAAAAACTTTCAAAATATCGTCAGAAACTTTGTTAATTTCTAAATCGACGAGATGACAGCATCTTCAAATATATAAGTTTCCGGGTCTAAACCCTCTTCCTCCAAAGCGTTCTTTAGTAGTTGGACTAATTCAACCTTTTTTCCGGTAGAAGCTAATTCTCTATCCTCGAGATGTCTTCTTAAATTCGGAATTTTGAGCTCATAAATCGTAGTCATTTTCACTATTTATTTACTATTCCACTTTTCTGACACCACTGTAGTATTTTTATTAATCTAATTTATTATCAAAGGTTCTACATTTATAACACTTACAAGTTTATTAGAATCTTTATATATTTATTACAGTTTTACACTTTTCACTACGAACTAGAACACAACTACTTTAATTTATATCATTTATTTACAATATTTATTTCGGACTAAAAACTCGACTTCATATTCAAAACTAACTGTAACTTAAATAAAAGGTTCCTCTATATTTACATTAAACAACCGTTAGACTAGAATTAGTCCACTAATTAATATCCACTACCTACAAAGAATATATGAGAAAGGGGCGAATGGACAAACAAAAATGGGGATCTGACGTAAAAACCTCGCTCTTGTTTTACAAAGCTTATTTATATTCGCTCTCTAACATAATATCGAACAGACTTACTTAAGGATAATAAATATAAACCATAAGCCTTAACGCTGAATATATACTTTAATGAAAATCTAAATGTTAACATTGAGGAAGTCGAAGTCAGCTAAAAACAGAACGTTACCAGGACCAGATAAACTGAAACTATTAATCCAATGACCAAAGGACTTAATCAAGTGCTAAAATATGAAGGTGTGCCAATGGTAGAAAAAATCACAAAATAAGTGCCAAAGATTCTTAAACTCAGTACTATCTCAAGTAACTGCAGGCTAAGACAAGCAGGATTCCTTTTTATTATAGAAACATAAATCTATAAGTCTGGTTAACCAGAAAAACGAAATTCATAACTAATTGGATATCAAACTGAATGAATTCTAAATATAAATAATCTGAAAGTACTGAAAAAATTATTTGCAAGATGCCGAACAAAATAATAAAGTTAAATTATGTAGGAATTAAACGGCCTACACACCTAACGATTTATCAAACTGCATGCAGTACTGCATCGGTTAAAACTGCCGCAGTAACGATAAATCGTCACGTGCGTAGGCAAATTGGATGCTGCGCAGTACGTAGTAGTCGTGTCGTTCGCAGTACGGAGCTTCCATAAAATATCGTAACAACGATCGTGTTTGAACGCAAGTTGTAACATGTGTAGTCTTGACTACGGCAGTATTGTTGTTGATAGCCAGTTATTGGGACATTAATCATGGACATTAAACAAAAAAAATTCTGGGAAGAGTTTATTGCAATATATAGACAAAACAGCTGTCTATGGAATGTAAAATCAAAAGACTATGCAAATAAAATAAAGAGAAACTCAAGTTATTATATTTTATTTAAGAAATTTCAGGAACTGTTTCCAGAAGGGACAAAAGATGTAATGAAAAAGAAAATAAATAATATAAGAACATCTTTTAGGCGTGAACTGAAGAAGGTAAGATCCATTAACAATTATTATTATATCATAAAATTGCGTCTTTTGATTTTTAAAAGCTTTTATTTAACTTGTAGTGTATGTATCTATGTATGTAACATGTAAAGGTGGAAAATTGTAACGCTAATTTGGCGCACTTTCCGTTGAGCTATTGAGTTGAAATTTGGACCACATTATGTACTGTCGGCGAGAATACATGTTTTTAATTTTAAAAATTAAAAATCCGCCATTTTGGATGCGCCATTTTGAATTTTTTGATTTATGAAGCGACTTGCCTCAAACTCGGGATATAGGGGTTTACATTGACGCTGATTAAAATTTTTTTAGCGTTAGCGACGCTAAGTCTATTAGCATTATAAGGGCCGCAACTTTTCTTTTTGAAAATCTTGATGACATAATTCTCACTCTTTTAATAACAACATCACAAATGTGATAAATGTGAACTACTGTAGTACGATATGTGTTGCATCGTATGTAGAGAAACTGACAGTACTGCAAACCTTACAATTTTCTCTACGACCTGCAGTATAAACACGCAGTACAATAAATCATTACGTGTGTAGGGCGTTTTATTGCTGAACTTTAATTTAAAATTGTGGTTTAAATTTTAAATACCATTACTCATATAATTAGAAATATGAAGGTGACCGGGTGTTTACTCAGCAGTGAATGTTGTGTGCTGTAAATAACAATATATGTTTTGTTTGATGCAGTTGTGTTCGTTAAGTATTTTAACAATGTATTATTTTTCATTATATTTTAATTTTAAAAGTATTTTCCACTTTTAAACTCCGCTTATCAATTCTACAATTTAATGATATATAGTAACTTCATATACCATAATTTCTTTAAAAATAAAGTACACCACTTCTCGATCGGGTTGATTTAAAAATCAAATTTAAACCGTGAAAAATATCTCCGGCATCCACTTCCGCTACCATTTAAACTTCAAAATGTCGTAATTCTGTTCTCTAAAAGTCCATTTTCCGTCAAAATATAGTGCACAGAGAGCATCAGCGAAACGCTCTTTCCAAACAACTTCCCGCATTTACATTGAACCCGAACTCTATTAAATCAACAGAAATCGTCGAATAATGAGAATATTATTGGATTCAGAACTGGTTTATATGCGGAAACTGAACATTTCGGGTACTATTTGTCGTTCCTACATGCTCCATATCCTAGTCTCATGTCGCTGAATTTCAAGTTACTCTCGGTATAGACTAAAATTGTCAAACTAATATTGGAATTGATTACAACATATAACAAGAAATAAATACGGTTTAAGTGGCGATTCATGTTTTTAATTAATTTTCGTACTGTACATACTGATAGCTACGCCATACAAGTGAGCAAATATGTTTTCTTCTTCAGCTACCTTCTTTTTTTTTCAGATATGGCATTTTTCTTCTTCCTATATATTTTTTTCATAATCTGTCCTTATATTTTACAAAGTTGTTATTAATCCCCCCTCATAACATGTCAATACATTGGGATTTATTAATTTTTTGCTAAATGCAAAGAGTTTCATTTTAATAATAGACGTTTTTTTACTTTTTTTTTGGTTAATTCGTCGGCAATTGTATTTCCTTCCACTCCTGTAAGTCCTAGAATAAATAATATAACTAAAATTCCAATACTTAATTTATTTCATTTCACTAAGGACTCCCATATTATTTTTAAGTTGATTACATGCGATTTCAATACTTTAATCGCTGCTACTGTCAACGCCACTTAAGTTGGCGAGGCACACAAACCCAAAATTGAAGTCCGCTTGGGGTGGATTAGGTGGTTGTCATTAGTCTCCTCCCAGTAGTCAGGTGCGTAACACAAAAGTGAAGTGCGGCTGTTATTTTTCAGATTTCTTATTATTTTGGATAGTTAAGTCACAGCCACCTAAAGCTTACAAGCCGTGAAGTGAGAAAATTGGCAACGTTGGAGGTAGTCCGATAGCCCTGTGTTTACTTGGAGAGATTATGCTAATTTTGTTTGTATTTCTTGTATTATTGGTAAATTATTCGATTAAAAAAAAGGTATGTATTTTTTACGTATATTGTAATAATTGTATGAAGCATTTAGATATATATTATTCAGACAAATAATACGTACAAACTGTTAAATTCACAAATTCAGACACTGCTTTAGTAATTACAAACCCCAAGTCGATGTTAATTTATTGGTACAGGGAGTAGTAATATGATATTCTAACATATTTTTTTAATTACAGATGCCGAGACACTGCAGTGTACCAAATTGCAAATCAAATTATGCAACTACTTTAAAGTATGAAAAGGCCCATAGTACATTCTCTTTTCCCAAAAACGATCACCTTCGTACTCAGTGGGTTAGATCTATTAACCGTGAAGATTTCACAGTAACTTCTAGTTCGGTAGTATGTAAAAAACATTTTGATGCAACGGATATTATTGAAAGTGAGTCATTCATTGATAAAGATGGTACGGTTCTTCAACGAAATTTGGTTTTTCCCAAGTTGAAAGAGAATGCGATACCAAGAATTTTTGAAAACCAACCGTCATATTTATCTAACCCAAAACCACCAACAAGAAAAAATCCTGAAACTAGACGAGGAGAAATAAGTCTCTGGGAAGAAAATAATATAAAAGAACTCGAAAACAAAGACCTTATCGTGGATTTCAAGAAATTTTTACAAAGTGTTAGTGAGAGGGTTGAGTTAAAAAACTGGCAAATAAAAGTTGTAGAAGAAAGGATTTGTTTTTATTTATTAAATATTGACAATCAGTGCAGTGATGAGTGTATAAAAGTTATTTCAAACATTAACATTAGGAAGGAATTACTTGTATCTGTTTATGTGAAGGACATAAACAGATGTTTGTGGAACAGCTGTTAGAGAACTATATTTTAAAATTTCTGTGATTTTCTCCAATACTTTGTTAAATAACTTCACAAAAAACAAGAATAATGAAATTATGACAAAGAAACTAACTAAAAGTTTATCTAAAAAGCGCAAGCTTTCAACTTTAAAAAAATAAATACCTGGAATTTCAATAACATTTTTTTAAGCCACTCTTAATAAATATAATATTCGCTCAAGGGATACTAGAATTCAATAAACTGCAAATTGTTTACAAAAATATTAAAAGATTATTTTCTTTTTTTTTTAACATAAATTATGTAAATAATGTAAGCTGAATGCACTTGTATTACTTTTAAATTCTATTAATATTACACCTCATTGTATTCAATGTTTTGCAGTTTTAATAGATGTGATATATATGTACCTTATCAGACTATTTTGTACGATTTTTTTACTTAATTCTAACTTTATAGCGAATATTATGATGTTCCTCTTTTATTTATTATTTTGTTGGGCTCTTTACAGTCGGACTACTTCTAACAGCTGATGCGGCGTTGCCATTTTTATTTCACGGCTTGTAAGCTTTAGGTGGCTGTGGTTAAGTGTGTTTGTGACAGTTTCTTTAAATTATGGCATTAGAAAGTAATAGAAAGACTAATTCTGTTATTAATGGACAATCTCGTGAGATCATATATAATGTGTTATTATTTCAAAAATTTTAAGCTTGAAGCAGATTCCTTGAAAACTGTGAAAGAAACAACAGCTAAAGCAACAGGTAAGTTTGTACAATAAATTAATTTTAATTCGCTATCAAATGAACTGAAAATAATCGAGAGTTTTTAACTTTGCCTTTATATTTTATTAATCATATCTGCCTAATTTTTTTTTTTAGTTGTATAACGTACTTTTGTGGTTGTATCATATGCCATTCTTCTTTTTCATGTGCCGTGCTCGATTATCGAGCGTTGGCTATCAAATTGGCTATAGTAATTTTATTGACGGCAGCTCGTAAAAGGGATGCAGAGGATCTGTTAAACCATTCTCTTAGGTTTCTAAGCCATGACGTTCTTTTTCGACCTGTCCACTCTTCTTCCGTCTACCTTGCCTTGTATTATTAAGTGGAGTATATTATATCTCTCTGGTTGTCGCATAACATGACCAAAATATTCAAGTTTGCAATGGCATAGCTTTTTAAATAAACATATTTTCAAATTTGTTAAATTATAATTATTGTATGTACATCGGTCTTACTCTCGATAAGACATTTTTTAACATACTTAAATTATTACACCTATTAGCACATGAATATATTGTGTACTGTCTTATGGTATGGCAGTAAATATAGACTTTTTTGTACTTACATACTTGATAAAATGAATCACTGTAGTTACTTTTACAGGAATTTCCATCAGAACAATCGAAAGGATAACAAGAGAGGCAAAATGTTCTTTGAAAAATACCGACAGAGTCCAATTTGCCGATCCAGGCAAAAAACGAGTAAGGAGATCAATCATAGATTTGACGGAATACCAAACAAGAGACATTTGCAGAATAATCTACGATATTTATAAAACAGACAAATGTCGGGTTACGGTACAAAAATTAAAACAAAAAATTCATAACGATTTGGATATCACTTTTTCACAGACATCTCTAAGGCGACTTCTATGCAAAATACAATTTCTTTGGAGGAGAACCGAAAACAACCAAAAATTACTTATAGAAAAAAGTTAAATACGATCTTTGAGTATAAAATATCTCAGGCAAATCAAACATTTTCGTACTTAAAATAGGCCAATTGTGTATGTTGATGTTGACGAGACTTACTTACACAGCGGTCATATTTTTTCGAAGAACTGGACTGACGAATCAACAAAGGGATTATTTTCTATAATTTCTAAAGGTCAACGACTAATAATAGTGCATGCCGGTGGAGACATGGGATTCATTAAGGATGGATTATTAATCTTCAAGTCAGGTACAAAATCAGGGGATTTCCACTCTGAAATGAATGCACATAATTATGGAAAGTGGTTACAAAAACGTTTAATACCTAATTTACCTAACTCGGTACTAGTTTTTGATAACGCATCTTATCATAGTATTCAGTTAGAGCGGGCGCCTACATCAAACTCAAAAAAAAAATTAAATGATAGAATGGTTAATACAGAAAAATATTCCATTTATACCCACCGCTTTAAAACCGGAATTATATGAAACCCCGTCATGTAAAATACAAGTTCGACGAAATTTTACGCGAGCATGGCCATATTCCTTTGCGTTTACCTCCGTACCATCCTGACCTAAACCCGATTGAACTTATATGGGCTAAGTCAAAAATAATGTAACTCAGAAAAACGTTACATTTAAATTAGCTGACGTACAAGAACTGGCTGAGGAAGAGTTCAATAAAATTGATGCAAATGAGTGGAGAAAATGATGTGACCATGTCATTAAGAAGGAAGATGAATACATGGATAGCGAAATAGTGGTTGATAACGCCATGGAAATAGCTCTTAATATTATAAATATTAACAGCGAATCTTCAAGTACAGAGTTTTCTTTTGATGATAAAGATGAAGAAAATTAACCATTAGAAAATTATTTTCAGTTACTTTTTCTACACTTGATACTCGTTTTAGTGTTATAATCAAACCAAAATATCAAAATTAAATAATTACTGTGTTACATTTATTTATACAATACCCTACATTTAATATGAAAGACAATATCAACGTAGTTTTATTTGTTAATTAAATACAGTCATAATTATTATTGTGTTTGTATGTTAAATTAAAGAGATATTATAAACCAGTGGCTTTCTATTTAAATTGACTAAAAAAATAATAAGAATTTCATCTTTATTCTAATGATATATTAAAGCTTGCGAAAAAATATTACTATTTTTTTAATTGTGTAATAATTATTTGAACTATACCGTTACGCCACTGAAACTACTTATCAGAAATAGTAAACCAATAGGAGAATCATGGGGCGTAAACATAATCTATTTCTCAGTGACGTTCTGCGTAATCCGTCGCCAAGTTAACTGGTGTTTGCTGTATGTTTTGTATATGTTCTACTCGTAGTAATTTGATTTAGTTTATTTTTCATCTTTGTGTAGTTGATTTTTTTCCCATGGTTTTTGTATTTGTTTACGTCCCCTTCTTGTATCATCAACTAAGGAGTTCTGCCTAGTATTTTTTTATATATTTTTAATTGTTTTCAAATATAAATTTGTATAAACAGTAAAGTAAAATTAAGAATCATAACCTCACGATCAGGACAAGAAGTAACACATTGGAGGGATTATTCTACGAAATGCAAATTAAAAGCATAAAAAATAAATACAAATACATATGTGAAAAAGCAATATGTTTCCAAAGATACAATGAATGACAACGTAACTTTGGAAAAGAATAAAAATAAGAAATCTAAAAATATACCATAGTTTTACATTTTTAGAACAAATAAAAATTTAACAAAACCAGGCAAGCGTCTAAAACTTGAAAAAAGCTTTTAAACTGCTGTTTTAACGTTTATTTATTTCTCACAACTGTATACTATGCAATATACAACATGAACTTCGAGGGCAACCCCACAGACTCTATTGTTTTAATTTTGACGGTCTACCGTGAACTTTAACAATTAAAAGTTCCAGACCATGACGGAGGTAAATTACAAAGTTTTTGCAAATATTGTTTTAATTAGAGTTTCGTGCAAAAATTCTGTGTTTGTGTTACAGCACGAAGTCGACAAGTTAAGTTTTAAAAATGCATGAGGTGTACGTAACGCTGTCACCGTAAGTATACTCTGGTCCATGTTTAAAATACCTACGTGATAACATCATACTCTAAGTTAATGAAATTAAACAGTAAATTAAATATACAGAGTGGGCCAAATGTCTGGAAGCGCCTAATTATCTATTAAATGGATGATCAGAGTTATACAAAAACAGGGATAGGTAAACCTATTTTGCAATAGGGAGATTTGAAATTTGATGTTTGTAATGTTGCCAGATTTACAATTTTTTTGATGTAGTTAGTCACTTTGGTTTTTTTAAATAGAACACTGTCACAATAATACAATAAATAATAATAAATAAATAATACTGTAATAGTAACACACTAGAAGTGAACACTGAAAGCTGTACTTCAATTACAGTTTAACTGTATATAAAACTTTCGATTTTATGTAGTCACGACCATCTTCAGGACCATCTCAGCACCAGTCAAAATAAAAGACTAGAAACGCCTATTCGTCTAAATAAATTTGTTGATTCAAATTATATCCAACTATATTTGAAGATAATAATTAAAAGTTTACTACATTGCTAAATTAATGTTTCCCTAATTAAGTGTTGAAAATTACAATAAATCTATAATTTTATTGTAATTTATAATCGTTTTTACTCTACCTGTTCAAATGCAATCTTTTACTCGTTAAATTTCCTAAAAACTCTTTACAATTTTTTTTGCCGTGGCCTTATGGATAGGAGATTTGTTTGGAAAAGTGCACTATAAGATCTTTTTCTATCGCCGCAGCCTCATCGTTAAAACAGTAGGTAATTAGCTGTATTTTATTAAAACCACCTTTATTTTAGGGCTCTTAAAAACACATAAAACAAATATCAACTTTAGTTATAATATACGATTCAATTTATTTTATAAAAACTTTCAATAAACGTCAACCTATTAAACGTTTTATGAATTAAAGTTAAAATCACAGCCTTCTATATTTTCTGAATTATTTCAAAACTCTTTGGTACTGAGAAGTTTTATTTATTTAAGACATTTATGACTAAATAAAATACCAAATATTACATATGGTGAACTCGTATTGAAGTGAGGATTCCAATAATAATAAAATATACAGAGTGTTGTATTTAAAAACCAAAGTGGCTAAGAACATAAGAAAAATGGTAAATCTGACAAACATTGCAAAGATGAAATTTGAAATCTCCATATTGCAGAATAGGCGTATCCCGGTTTTTGTACAATTCGGATATATATATATATATATATATATATATATATATATATATATATATATATATATATTAGATACTTTTTCTATTCCTTATTCTTTTAAGATGTTGACCATAACCATTATTAAAAAAATCAGACCACTGTTTCGTTGTTGGACTTATCTCAAGATAGTTAAGAATTATGTCTGTCGAACCAACCACTAACATATCCAACAGAAAGCTACAGCTAGAGAAAGAAAGGATTAATGCAAGTAAATAGTAAAAAACTATTAACCGTAAATAACATTAACCGCTTCTTTGTGTTTTAAACGATCTAAACGTTTTGGCGTTCTTTGGACTGGAGGCTGTAGCTTCCTCGTGGATGTATTGGTTATTGCTTTTAGATACCAGAGTCTTTTGGTAATATTGACATGAAGTCGTTGCATTGTTTCTGTAGTGATCCTTTCATAGGTTAACTTTTTTCCATTAGAATTCGGCTGTACCGAACTGATGACGATCGAGTCAGAAATACGTATTTAAGGTTTCCTTTCTCCTTTTATTCCTTTTTGTTTTTTTTATACTTGTCGATAATGCCTATACTCTTTATTATTTACTCACATTAATTTTTTCTTTATATTATCTATTATTCCATATATACACTCAGGTTCTCTGGATATTGAAGATGATGATTCCTGCTTCCAATTTCCAATAGCGCCGCATTTAGGTTTTACATGACCATTATTTATCATAAATGTAGCTTCAGCAGAAAACAAAACTTAAACAAAAACAACTAAATAACTTTTTATGGATACAATTTTTTTAATTCACTGTTCTAAGTATATTCTGTATACGTAAACAATGGATACAAGAATATTAAATTTTGCGTTTCAGACCGGAAATCGTTTTCAAAAAAGATTATTTAAAAATAGTGTGCTGTTATTACAACCAATAGTGGTTTGAGTGGTGTACTCAAAAGTAATGGTAACAACCAAAATTCTGAGGGTGGGTGTACTCTCCGGATTATATCAAATTCTAATTGTGTTGTGTGTTGATGTATTATGTGTTTATGTATTATGCGTTTTATATTATATGTGCATCTATTATGTGTTGTATATGTATATTGTATATTTATAATTGAAGATGATGTGTGTTGGTATAGTTCGTCCCAAACCCTTCTTTCAGTGCGTCATAGTTGATCGAATTCTCTCTAACACATTAAGCTAGAAGTGAAGAAAAAAACGTGAGTCTGTGATTATTATACATAGAAGTTAGAAAATTATGTATCGTTCACGGGTATTTGCATATTAAAGCGAATTCTACTTACGGATGTATAATTGGTTGGAGTTTAGCATACGCTAAATAGATATTCAATCAATGATGCGCATAAATATAATTTGACGCAGATTAGTGACAGTACTTTCACAATGTCAACTGATAAAATGATAATTGTCATTCCAGGTTAGTAGTTTCAGAAGTTTTACAGTGAAAATTTAATTTTGTATTTATTGGCATAAAAATATTTTAAATATGCCGAGATATACCGAGAATGAACAATGACTAATATTAAAATTATTAAATTATTTTCAATTAGAAAAAGAGACTGGGACAACTTTATTACTCGTTTTTATACAGGACGAGACCTTTAATATGTAAATTTAAAAAAAAATGAAATATTAAAGTTTTTACTGCACATTTAAAAAAAAATAACCTTTTCACATTTAGCCGATTACGATCCTGCAACTGTCAGATTTAACTAAAATGTCATGCAATAATTCTCGACTTTCTTAAAATCCTATATGACGTCAAAATTAGTGACGCACTGAAAGAAGGGTTTGAGACGAACTGTATATTCTTGTTGCTGACTTCGTCTTTTTGTAATGGCTTCCATAGGAAATAAGTACAACTTCACAACAATCTTCAAAACAACCAATACATTGAGATTTATTCTTTCCAAAACCAAACCTTACAATAAAGAAGAGATATCAAAGCACTGCATACATAAAATAACCTATGAATGGCAAAATCTTGATGTGAGATTAACTGCCAGACCATTATGTGACACGATAAACGAGCAGGAAACAAAAAGTGTGTAATGATATTGATTTGTGGAGACAGTTCCCATATACTTTGAGCGTCCAAAGTTTGTTCCCTATATTACCTTGACAAATCATAGATATGAAAACAGGCCTGGAACAATGAGCAAAAACTACAATGGTAAGATGGACCAATAGTCATGAAAGAGAGAAAAATCAAAGAAGCAACTCTCATAGTTTATAACGAAGAAAAATGTGTAGCAAACTCAACAGCAGAATGTAGCAGGCTCTTGTTGCCAATACTAAAAGAAGAAGTCAGCAACAAGAATATACCAACATTATTGAATTAATTTAATAGCTATTTGCCTACAAGATCGAGGCCAAGTAAGTCATTCGTCAATTTGGAAATCAATAAACGCCAAAGAAATGGTTATAATATCATAGCTCATTATTTTAAAATAATATTTTTTAAAAACAATTTCCGGAGCGGAAATCGAAACGTCAAATAACAATTATAAAATGTAATTTCTATTACAATCAATTGTTACTTAATACCATATAAAAATATTGTTAAAAAACAAGTGTGTAATGATATTGATTTGTGGAGACAGTTTCCATATCCTTCGAGCGTCCAAAGTGGGTTCACTGTATTACCTTTAACATCAGGATTAGACCAGATCGATATATCAACCAGACGAGCCACGTAATTCTATATAAAGCTGTCATCTGTACCCTAGGAATATATTTAAGAGACTTGTGACATTTCAGAAAGATAAAAGCTTCCTCAACGGGATCTATTTGACTTAGTCCGGTTGGATAAACGCCTATACAAGGATTACCGCATCCGATAGGGCAGGTTGGAACTTAACATAGTGAATACGTTTTGTCTTCCTCATCATCTTAACGACACCTTATAATTATCCACTAATCCAAGTAGTTTTTGGTGTCATCTACAGGTACAATGTCCAATGAGCATACTGATCATTAAAAACTCATACGATTAAGCAGGAGTAATTGGACTATAAGATCCTGGAAGGTCCAGCTAAGTAGAGTCTAGCTAAAAGTCCAAATACTGTCTCTCTCATGGAAGCCACTTAAGAGTATCCCGAACAATACTGACGGGCTCTTTAATAACTAACTCAGTCAGAGGCATACTGGATGAGCCTTGTCGAGCAAGGACACTGTTCCGTACAGTTCCTCTGGTGCCCTGGCACCGGAATAAATTGACCTTTTTAATTATCGCAATGGCAATTAAACCAATCTTGTAGTTTAGAAATAGCTTTGTACCATCTTTGGGTGCTTTCAGTCTATTAACGTTGATAAATGTTTGAGCAGATAGTAATAATACTGTTAAAGAATACTTTTTGCCATGATATCCGCCTAAAAACCGATCAATGCGAACCAAGAGCTTAACTTGAGTCAGACCCGGTATAGCATCCGTATATTCCAGCGCATGTCTGCTCAGAGATGTCAGACCCAAGTGTAAACTAAATAACTCCATTCCGGCTTCACTGCGCTTGTTCTAGTAAAGCATGACCACAAGGGCTACTGTAGGGGAGGTTCCCATGGTTCTCTTAATAGCAACACACGCCAATCGCTTTTAGCAGACGGTATTATCCGATTTGTTGCTTTTTGTGTAATATTTAATATAGTTTCGATTATAATTATATATATTATTGAAAAAAAAAACTGTTCTAAAATTTTTTTTTAAATCCAAATAAAAACATAATTGGAAAATGTATTATTTTCTTATAAATATTTATATATTTTGCACATGATTATCACTATATAATTAATATTAAAATTATGTTTTATGTCATATTCTAATAAATTATACAGACTTTTTCTGGTTTATAACTGAACCGTTAGCGACGACTTCATTTCCCCATCTTTACTATTGTAAATCTTTGTATGGACAAAGAGCACACATTCGTTAGTAACCGTAATCACTTTCCTTTTAAGTAGCGAATAGTTGTTGCAAACCTAATAGAACTTCCGCATATGATTGGGACTTGGACATCAACAAAGAATGAATGAAGGCTCGTTATTTTCTTCCAATTAAAGTTGAATTGCAGTGGAATGTATACTGAAAAACGATAAATCTCTAACGCTTGGCATTTGTAAACAGTCGTCTTTCCTGTTTTTATTGTTTGTAAAATAGTAAAACGGTGAATCGTTAGTTTTGAAATGCCGCATATACAGGGTATGCAGTCAATCAAATATACAAAGAATTTGTAGTTAACTAATATAATAACAATGTTTATTCCGTATCAATGATATATTCATTCGAACCGTATTAATTTAGGTTCATTTATTTTCCGCATCATTATTAACATTTCACAGACTTCTAGGAGTTCTAGGATCCGATATTCATAGCTTTTCTGTCGTTTTCAATCTTCTTATATGTAATTTCTGTAAGCTCTACCGCCTACTCTTTTACATTTATTTTATGCTTTTATATACTCACTGCAGTTGAAGTTGGTGTGAAAACAAGTTGTATTGCTCGCTGGTGTAAAACAGCTTTTGTAAGGAAATAGACATTGGCATCGATTTTTGGTGAAATGTTCAAAAAGTGTGTATTACGTTACAAACTGCAATTGTAAGTGATCTTAATATTCATTTGATGAATGTAAAAGAGGAGATTTGTAAGATTATTATTAAAATATTGTAGGCAAGAGACTTATCGTCACTCGACACTGAGGAGTAGGCAGATTGAGACCTTAGTGCCGTTTGCCGGTTCTTGTATTTTTACAGAACATGATACTGGTACGTCATGAGTGAGGGGAGTAGGCAGATTGAAACCCCGAACTAGAACGGAATCGTATCCCTCTTGATCATGGATCCAAAATGTGTGCCGAAACGTCGAGTTTTTAATTCTCAACGCGGTTCTTCCCGAGAAATTGGTAATTTTCATATATACATATATGTGTATATATGTATGTGCATATGTGTGGATACATGGGGGTGTTCTTAACCCCATGTATCCACCTCCCATATGGCTAATAGGGGACGTCCTATGTAAAAAGAGTACAGATTTTAATAAGGTATAACCAAAACAACACACGTGTTTGATCAACAGACATCAATAAACACACACATACACACTCACACAGACCACGCACATATAATAGTAATCACGGTCAACGGGCCAATCACAGATAGTTATGTCACAATTGACTCGTTACATGGGCAAATTCGTTGTTCCGCAACTAATACGGACGTGTAAAGGTCGGTACACATATACGAGCCAAACGGTATGCATACGGTATGCGAACGCTATATTCGTTAATGTGTACGGCAGAAAAAACCGCTTGCGTACTGTTTCATCGTGACTCGTCGCGAACCAAATTGTTGCGGTTTATTTCACGACTTCAAAGGAAGCTCGTCTTTCAGTTTGGACGGCGCTTACTAGACGCAGCGAACATTTTTATTGTGTCATCAAATCGACATTGTGTGAATGACGTGTTCCTTCCTAGAGAGACGTGAGAAAACAGTAAACTGATAACTGGTTATTGTACATATTTTCATTTTTGTTAAACAAGCAAAAACAGGAACATAAATCAGTACCCAAATTATAAATAAAATGAATCATTTCGCACGTGTGTATTCGTTGTTGGTTTGTCGCTTTCCATGGATCGAGATAAGTATGCGATCGGTACGATGTAGAATATTTTTCAAGGATCTGTACGCGTACGGTACGTATACCGTTCGGCTCGCATATGTGTACCCACCTTAACACTAACGTGCCCAGGGTATGCAAGTCATAAGGAATAAACTGTTGCCTAAAGCTGCGGCCACAACGGCGCACCGCACATCGCATAGTACAACGCACAGCACCATACCCCGCTCCTAGCTTAGCCTGTGCTTTGCACATTAGTGGCCGTATTGACGCACCGTGCACCGCACATTTATTTGATAATGATGATGAAAATATACAGGTTCCCCCTTGAAGGCTCAATAATGAAGCAAAATGGATACGAGAAAACTTTAAAACTTATTTCTGTACTCATTAAAATATAATTTATTATACATTTTTATTGTTTTATTTACCTGTTGTTTCACATTCCTCTGCCACTTCTTTCCACAGTTTTGATAAAACCAAACTATTGTGGTGGCTTTTGCTTTGTTGTTTCAAATTGGTTGACGAATAAACACACAACTAATAATTAATTTGTCTTTACCCATCCCTAGAATAATCACTGTGCGAAGTGCGAAGATCAGAAAATACTAAGCTCAATTTACGTAGGCGAGGCGTTGGTACCCAGCCATGTGCGAAGAAAGGAGCGGTGCGTCGTTGTGGCCACGCGCATTTACGGCAGTGCTTGTATTTACTTTGCTTCAGCGGGGCTATGGTGAAGGCTAGGTGCGGTGAGATGTGCTGTGCGCCGTTGTGGCCGCCACTTTAAGCGATGCCTCAAGCTGCGGCCACAACGGCGCACCGCACATCGCATAGTACAACGCACAGCATAATACCCCGCACCTAGCTTAGCCTGTGCTTTGCACATTAGTGGCTGTATTGGCGCACTGTGCATTGCACATTTATTTGGTAATGATAATGAAAATAGACAGGTTCCCCCTGGAAGGCTCAATAATGAAGCAAAATGGATACGAGAAAACTTTAACTTATTTCTGTAGTCATTAAAATATAATTTATTATACATTTTTATTGTTTTATTTACCTGTTGTTTCACATTTCTCTGCCACTTCTTTTTACAGTTTTGATAAAACTAAACTATTGTGGTGGCTTTTGCTTTTTTATTCGAAATTGGTACATGAATAAGCACACAACTAATAATTAATTTTTCTTTATCCATCGCTAGTATAATCACTGTGCGAAGTGCGAAGATCAGAAAATACTAAGCTCAATCTACGTAGACGAGGCGTTGGTATCCAGCCATGTGCGAAGGAAGGAGCGGTGCGTCGTTGTGGCCACGCACATTTACGGCGATGCTTGTATTTACTTTGCTTCAGCAAGGCTATGGTCAAGGCTAGGTGCGGTGCGATGTGCTGTGCGCCGTTGTGGCCGCCACTTCAGAAAGCTTGCAAACTCTGGGGGATTATAGCCTTAGCACGTTAAGGGCGCATTGCCCGGCAGTATTTCGTTAGTTCGTAAGAATATATATGGTTAGCGAGATAAAAAACACTTTGACATCGGAAATGCTCAAAGAGATGACTTCAGTCGCCTATTCTCTATCCGTACGAACATTCAGCCAGAAGGCCTTCCAAAAGGAAAATATTCTGCGTAAAGTATCAATAAATAAGGCTTCCTTACTGGACATGCGCCAGTCAAAAGACACATCAATGAGATTATTTAATGTAGACTTAAGCTGCAGACTCTGCAGTAGAAAACCTGAACCAGATAACCATATCTTGGATGACTGCGAGTTATTAGATTGCAGGCGACAAACACTTTTTGGAAACAATCAAATGACTCCAAAAAAATATGGTACCCATCCACTAGACCTGTATAAGCTGGTACAGGGTTCCAGAATGCTGGTATAGGTATCATGACGAAATGGAAGATATATAGTACGCCAATTGGCGGTAGTACGAGCGATTTATAACAGACGGCTTCCAGGAAAAAAATTACGGTGCGGTATGGACTAAGGGAGTGAGCGCCGACTTATAGGAATTAAATCACGAGTCACAAAGATATGGCCCAAAAAAATATTCAGAAATAGGTCTCTTAAATAGGTCTCAATGACCTAAATGAAGATCATAGAAGAATCTTCAACACAGTAAGTCAGCTTTCACAGAATTTACTATTGCTATGAAAGAATTCGATATGGTCTTGATACAAGAGCCCTGGGTACACTAGGACCACATAAAATTACTAAAGAGCTTTGGCGTAGACCTTTCATACAGCAGATCTGTCGTAATGCCGAGGACTTCTACAGGTATCTATAGAGGATATAGAATCAGCAAACTGGACTGTAAAATAACAAGGTAGTAGCTATGATGTGTAGATCAAAGTATTTGATATTATTATAAACCCAAGAGTTTATTTAACCTATAGTTATTTATTTTTTGGCGCTTTGTTTTAGGCAATTTGACAGGTTATGACAAATTATGATTTGTTTGTTTATATAGTTATTTCAATTATCTACAATTAACTACATAAACATACACAAAAATCAGCATCTAAATAAAACATTACACAACTCAAAACATGGCTAGTTACCTACAAGATCGAGTTCAATGGCTGAAACAAAGAGCTAACTTGCAGGTTAAAATAACTCCTTTTATAATAACCTTTATCGATTTTCGGATTGAAGAACGAAACGTCAAAAGAAATGTAAAATGTAATTTTTATTACAACCAATTAAACTTATAGAAAGCAACTACACATTGTTTTAAAATCCTACAGTTAAAAAATAGCTGCATACGCTTTCTTATTTATCATATCGAAGCAATTATTTGCTTAATATAAACGTGTAAAAATAATTTTCCTAAGATTATTTATAAAATATGTTACAAAACGACCAAAAAACATCAGATTGCCCATACAAGAAAAGAGACGGTCAGAAGTGCCGAGCGAGAAACAGCCACTCTAATGGCACTTCTAAATTCCTTACACAAATTTCCATTTACAAGTTTTACAACGTTTACTCAAGAAAGTAGTGCTCGAAGGAAGAAAAGTAAACCTTGAAAATGAAATAAAACAAACGAATAAAATACAAACGAGAACCGCCGCCGTTCACTAGGATGTCTTGGATTTGCGGCCAGGTGCATCTCGTATAAGAGTTGCGGTGTTGCCAACTTACTTCCATACTTCTAGCATATGAAGGTAACACAAAGTGATTTAAATACAAAATAATAAGATAACGTTATATTAAATATTAAATAATTAACGTCAAAATATAAGCATTTTAGGATTCAAAACTAACAATAGTTTAAACTAATATGGACATATTACTGTCCAATATAAAATTATGAACCAATCATAATTATAGATATTATATTATGTACTAATTAGAGTAACAATATGATGAACAAAAATAAATGATATTCATAAAGTCTGAAGTATGACCTGCTCTTCCTTATATTTCAAATTATTTCATTTTACCGGTCTTTTATATTTAATTTATGTTTTGTAGCAATATCTATTTTGTTTGTAATACATACAATCAAATCGAAGATTCATATATTTCTTTAATTAATTTTACAAATTACTAATTAATTTTCAGTCTACTAATCAGTCTGATGAGCCATGTACTGAAAATATTTTTGAAAATTATACACTCTAGAGTACACAGAAAACTGGAAATGGACATCAATAATACCCAGTTTGGATTCCGAAATGGACTTGGAACAAGAGAGGCGTTGTTTGCACTGAACGTTATGTCTCAAAGATGTCTTGACATAAATCAAGATGTATTCATGTGTTTCATAGATTACAACAAGGCCTTTGATAAAGTGCGGCATGATCACCTAATCAGACTCCTGACAGAAAAGAATTTAGATAAACGAGACATCCGACTAATAGCAAATATGTACTACAATCAGAAAGCAGTAGTGAGAGTAGAGAATAATACCAATGAAGAAATCGAAATAAAGCGAGGTGTGAGACAAGGGTGTATACTGTCACCAACCCTGTTTAATCTCTATTCCGAAGACGTAATGAATAGAACACTCTCTGAGCAATCCGTAGGTATTAAAATAAATGGTGTTAGATTAAACAATCTGAGATTTGCCGACGACACCGTTCTGATCGCAGAAACACTTGAAGAGCTACAGACATTGGTGAATAAGATAGCAGACTGCAGCGAAGAATATGGACTATCTTTGAACATAAAGAAAACTAAATTTATGGTAATATTGAAATCAACACAAAATGTCCAAAATTTATATTTACACAATGAAATTATCGATCGAGTTAGCAAATACAAATATTTAGGCACTTTTATAAATGAAGACAACGATAGCTCAGCAGAAATCAAAATAAGAATAGAAAAAGCCAGATCCATATTCACTAAAATGAAGAGAGTGTTCTGCGGAAGAGATTTGAGCCTTGAAATGAAACTTCGCCTAATGAGATGTTACGTACTTTCTGTGCTGTTCTACGGAATGGAGTCATGGACGTTGAAAAAGATTGATACCAAAAAATTAGAGGCATTTGAACTGTGGATGTATCGCAGAATCCTGAGAATATCATGGACCGAGAGAGTCACAAATGTCGAGGTCTTGAGAAGAATGAATAAAGAAAAGGAAGTCATATTTACGATCAAAAAACGAAAACTGTAATACTTGGGACACATTACAAGAGGCGAAAGATATGAACTGCTTCGAATAATTATGCAAGGGAAAATAGCAGGAAAAAGGTCCATAGGAAGAAGACAAAACTCCTGGCTAAAGAATCTACGGGAATGGTATAGCTGTAGCAGCAACGAATTGTTTCGGTCAGCAGTTTCGAAAATACGTATAGCCCTGATGATCGCCAACCTTCGGAACGAAGATGGCACTTGACAGAAGCTGCGGAATTCCCATTGTTCGAGCCTAATATTCAAAATCTATAACATGAAATTTCAATTTTGAGTTTTGGCAACAAATAGGAGGCATTTAAAATATGCCTAAAATACAAAGAATGATACGTCGCTAGGATAGATCATACACGATTAATCAGACAAAACCCTAAGATACACACCTTTGATTTGTTATTAATGTTTCATGAGAATGTTTAGAATAACTATAAACTATCAAGCTATAAGAAATGATCAACTTAAATTTTAAGTAATTTGGATTTTTCTTAAATAAAATTATTCAATACAAACTTTTAGGTTTTTCCAATTTTTATATATTTAACCATTTTTTGTATTCATCATTTGATCATCATGATCGAAACAAAACTATTTTTGGTTAAAAAATCTGCGGGATTGTTGGAATATCGCCAAAAATTACTTACTTAAAATATAATTTGAGCATCCTTATAGCTTTCATGATAAGCAATCATCGTAACCTAATATAAAAAAATAGCTTTGTAAAGATTGTACTTTCCCGGTGACCTGATGATAACCAGAAAACTACAGTTTTCTGTATTTTTCTGATTCTGATTTTTTAAATCTGATTCGATATCTAAGAGATATCGAATTTTTACCGTTAAATTGATACAATTTTTTTTAATTAACTCTAGTTAAAAGTGCTAATAAACATTTTTGTTCAAAATTGTCTCAGCTACATTTTTTATTTAAAATATTTTTTCTACGACGTACCGATCCTTGGTCAATCGAATTTTTCCGATTTTTTCCCCTATAAGGGGAGCTGATTTTAAGGGGAAGCCGGGGGATAGGATTGGTAAAGTTTTCTGCATATTTTTTGTGGTCCACAAATCAATTTTTTTTTTTTTTAAATTCAACTAGTTCGTATGATTTTTAGAGGTTCAGTGGTACTTTCGTCTCTGACGACTAAAGCATAAATAAATAAATTTATTTCAAAACTAAAGTATCTCAGGCATTCGGTAATGCGTTTTATAGATAGCTCTATGGCGAAATCTGTTAAATCGATTGTAATGAAATTTGGATGACTGTTTTACTGTGTTATCAATATTTTCTGGGCCTATTATGAAGGTCGTCCGTGTAATCTAAGTGGTAGAAATACATTGAAAAAGAAAAGACTTGTTTCCCCCTCTTTTTGTTTTTGCTGCATTTTTGTGCCAACAGTAATAAATTAAAATATTTTTAACTAGCGGTGTCTTATAGAAAACTTAATTGTCGCTATTTTATTTCATTACGACTTTACTCCCTAATGATTTTTTAAGTTATAAGCGAGGAAATTTGAAAAAATCGATGTTTTCAGTTATTTTAAATTTGAGAGGGAGGATAAGTCTATTGTTATTACTGAAGTTATCACCTAACTATTTTTGCAAAAATCCGTATACCACCTCTTACATTCACCTTAATACAGATCCGCTGTGGTCTATTAAAACACACCTTTTTTAGTTACTTAGTATATATCCGTGTACCTAACTAAGCAACAGCAGGATCGATTATAACAAATAATGGCGGATGTGAAGAAGAAATAAGACGATGACTAACAATAGCTAGGTCAGCAAATAGCAAACCTGACAAAAATCTAGAAAGACACCGACATAATTAAAGTTAGGAAACCTAGTCTTGCATACAATCGCGGATTCAAACATTTGCCTTTAAAGGATAGCTTCCAATTTAAAAATGGGGAATTTCAATAAAACGCCAAGCAAGAGGTGTAAAAAAGATAAACCTTAACTACATAAAAAACTATAAATAATAGGTTTTCTTTAATTTTGGACTTTATTGGGAAAGGGGGAATTTCTCCTTTTTTCTCTCGTGTATCCGTCCCTGCTTACATGTGCACTCATATTTACTATTGCAACATATACCTTTGATACGAGGACTATTAAGAATGCTGGTGCAAATAGAAGCTGACTGCTTCAAGAACTAAATACTAATACCAGACTCGTCACAACAATAACCAGAAATATCCTAAGGTACCTTGTTCATATCACTAGGACGAGAGAGGGCATGGAAAGACTGATCACCGAAGGTAAAAGATCAAAAGACCGATCTTCTTCACGGTGGTCTGACCAAATTTAAAAATTCACAGGACTCTCCCTTTCGAAAGCATCCCACAAAGCTCAAAATAAAGTTAAATGGTCAATCATAGTCAATCAAACATCATGACGTCACTAGATCACCTCACCACCTCACCTTTCGATATACAGAGCGTGTTAAAATCGATACAAGTTGCTATTAGAATGTTACCAACAAAATTATAAATCGGTCATATTGACGCATTTAGTTCATTACTTATTTTCTTCTTTGTAAAACTACCTAAAATCTAGATAGGAAGATTTGAATTCCTCTCATAATTTCCTTAACAGTATTTTCCTGTAATTAGCGAATTGTAATGTATATATTTTTGTGTTTTCCAATGGTATACCCATTGCGTGACACTTCTTTTTTCAATGTATTACTCCATGTTCAATATATATGTTAAACAAGGTAGGTGTTTGAGATTATTAGTTGTGTGAAATCCTTCTGTTCTCCACTTTTCGGTTTTGATTTTACTTGTTATACTATTTGATACCTTTAAGTAATCGATTGCTTATAATGTGTCTTCTTGATTATATTATACCGTATTATCGTATAAACTCGTATTATATCAAATACTATGTCTGTATATTTAACGAGTTTCTTCCTTATTTTCCTTTATCATTTACAACGTAATTACAAACAAGAGAAGGTTTTCAATGTGTAAGTCTGAAGGTTAATTAAAAAGTTTATTTTATTAAATGACGTGTATTTTTGACGCCATTATTGACAAAAGCTGAGGTTCCACAAGTGAAGAGTTGTAGAACATTCGTTTGTTATGTAGGTATGCAGTATTTATTGTAACAATACAGGAAATTTTTTCGTAATTGGTTTTGAACTTATTAGCGATACAAAAGAATAGGCATTCAAAATTTTTTCTTATGTTAGTGCTGATTTATTTTTTCACTCTTATGATATTATTAAAAAAATGAGAAGGGATTAATATATTAATTAGGTAATAGGTATACAATCGAAGGTTAAAATAACTCCTTGTTATAATAATCTTTTTTGAAAACTATTTCCGGATTAGATACCGAAATGCCAAAACAAATATAAAATGTAACTTTTATTACAATCAAGCAATCTCATAAATAAACTATTTTAAGTATTTATAACAATAGTCCATAATTTCGATAACATCCAAATTAACATTTCTTTATGGTTATTATATACCTATAAGCTACCAAATAATCCATTACGGCCTCGCATGTTAAGAGGTTTAATTGTTAAAGTGTCTCTCAAATCATTTCTATTGGCTGCACTCCCATGTCTTGGCAACACCGCCAAGCACCTTCACCGGTTAGAAGGTATTTTAAAACCTACGTGAACACGGTGTCTGAATTACAAATCAGTGGACTTCATACTTTCATAGATATTCCGGCACTGACCTTACTTATTACATCATAAAGAATGGTTTAAACGTTTTTACTTTAGTAAAAGTAGGTATATATTATGTTCTGGTGAAAACTTGATTGTAAACCCACATAAATTAGTTAGAGCAAATTGTTTAGTTGATTGTGATTTTCTAAGAAAAATACAGAAAAATGTCGCTTTAATTGAGTTTTCTTGTAGGGTCAAAGTGATTTTAAATTAGTATACTATAACAAACTTGGGCAAGAGCCAATTCTTGAATTATTAAATGTTGATATTCTTTTATCTCCAAACTGCAAGAAAAGAATAAATGAATATAGCTTGCTGGTTATTGCATTGGATTTTAACGACGAAACCATTATTAAAAATGAGAAAGATTGCAACAATGCAACATATTTACAAACATTGTAACAACCCTCAAACCTTTAAGGTTCGATCATATTATTCACGTTTGGAGCTACCTGCTCCCGTTTGGTATTCAATATTGTTTGGTGTATACAGGGTGGTCCTTAAGTAATTGTACAAACAGTAACCGTAGATTCTGCACTTTAAAATATTACGATTTAAGCCAACTTGCTTTAATAAAATGTTGATACAGTATACTCCCTTTATAAAGAACACGGTTATTACGAGGTTTCGCTTATAACGAGGTACTATTGAATATATATAAATTTCTATTGAACTATAACCTTTTATAGCGAGGTAAATTTGCTTATAACGAGAGAAAATAAGATTTTGTTTAAATAGAATATTGTTTCAAAATCTTCCATAAATATATCGGCTAAAAATAGAGATAAACTAAGCCCAATGCTAGACCAAAATTTTGTTTATAAAATTCATTATTAAGTTGAAAATAGGTAGTATCAGTACATAATGTCAATAACTCCATTATAGCTGATATATTTAGACTGATTCTAGTTGCCAATGTATCATCATTCTCTAATTTTGTTTTGGTTATATTTAAAGTATTTTCATGATACTACAAATAGGTATAGGTGGTGTATTCGTTTTATGAACTTTCGGTACTCCATAAAAATGAGGAATCTTACTGTAATGAGATGTAATTATTCTTCTTTTATAATTTTTTAAATAATCTTTAGATTTGAATAAAGTTCTATATATTTTTTGTTTTCAAAGGCTTCGTTGGATTATTTGTTAATTCCCTTTGTTATTAGATCTTTAATTTTGTTTTCATATTGAATTTGCATTCAATTGCAATTTCCCTTGTCACCAAAGAAGCGACTCTCATTATGCTAAATGAGACCAATTGCGTCGCGAATCCAACACACCTTGGACACCTTCACAGAGGTCTTTATAAGATTCTCACTTCCCAAAAAAAAGGTTTTGTGCGTTTTAAAGAACAGTAATCCACGAATACTTTACGCTATTTTTTTTATTGGTACACTTTGAAATCATGTATTATTCCTATAAAAAATTGAAATAAGATAATATAATAAATGAGGTATAAAACGGCTGAATTTGTTATGTACATCAGTAGGTAACCTTTCGTTATTATGGAAATGAAAAAAAACTAAAATTAATTTGCAATCTGTCACATCAGATGAATTGTTATTACTAGTTGTATATTGCTTAAAAGACGAATGAGACGAATCCTATTATTGGGAGTGCCATTAATGGAAGTACAACCCCATTGGCTTCAGAGAATGTCAGTAGTATTAATTTGGACAGCATTTCTCCATAGTAATATTTTATTTATTTGACAAGTTATGTACTCCAGTCAGGTCAGATAAATATTTAAAACTGTTGATATTGCCATGGTAACATTAAAACACGCGCGTTTTTGAAAGTTGAATTTAAACACGCTACGGCGTACTTTAAATAAGCAAAATGAGGTAGCAATAAAAAAAAGTATATTTTTTAATCTTAAGCTTTTTGTCATTTTCACCTCAGAGTAGTATCGAAAATATTTAATTTTCATTTTATGTTCACAAAAAATTGGAGGTTTAAATAACTTAATTACATCTAATTTAGATCTTAAATCTACTAAAAACTAAAACAAATATAATTAAGTTTAAACAATAAAATCAGTTACTATAAAAGTATTTTGTTAAAATATTATGCAATTCATAATCTATCTATAACCAATCAAACCAAGCCACTAACCAAACTCCTGTCTTTTATTCATTTTATAAGCTCCCAAACAGACCGCCATGCTTTATAATAATACTATTGAACCGAACCTTGTATGTATTTCCCTTTTAAAACATAAAAATTTCTAAAGTGCCTTATGGGCATAGTCCTTTTATTTATTTAGGCCTAGTTTCAGTTGGGCCTACATTGGGTAATAGTTAAACATCGTTAAAACATTAATGGAATTTGAGACCGCATTTTATTGATAGAGCGAGAAATATCGGTGTAGTATATAAGGAATTTTTAAATTTAAATATTTGACCTACTAGGTTATCATTAAAACAACCACTTTATATGTTTATTTACCAAATATCATTATTTATAATTGGTTTCAAATGAGTGTAGAGTAATAAATCATGAAGTGTCATAAAATTTGCCTGAATTTCGGTGTCGTCATGGGCGTAGGCAAATGGACGGATGTCAACTTCGTCGTCAAAAATTGATGTACCTCAAAATATCATATTTTGGATATTTTGTGATAACCAATTTTATTTAATTTTTCGATTAACTTATTCTTCAAACTCGTATTCCATTATATGGTCATTAAAGCTAATTACATTTTTATTTATAAAAACAAATTCACTTCCTTACTGAACGAATAAAAGCATTAGAAGAAACTGATAAGGGTATGACGCACCTCCTAATATTACTAAGAACTAAAATAAATCAACATGAAGACTAATAACGCGTAATGAGGTTTTACTTACACTTTCATTATAATCCCTCTTTTATTTTATTATTATCATTCGACATTCGACATTCGAGTTAGTAATTGTTACTACACCAATTAAACGTACAGTAATATTGTGATATAGAAATAGTGAAAAAGTTATAAAATGGCGACATTTACTCCAAAGAAAAGAGGTGTAAAAAATTCTCCGCTATCTGTTAGTGAAAAAGTTATAATTTTAAATGTATATGATTGCATAAAACACGATCACCCTAGTTTGTCTGTGCAAGAAAGTGTTGAGCGATGTGCCCGAATGACTGGAATTGGACAGTCCACGATTTTTAAATTATTGCGAGAAAGAAAGATATCAGGCCAGTTAAGTCCATGCAAGAGAAAATCAGGAAGACCAATAAAAATCTTAGGTGAAGACACCAAACGTGACATTCGAAGAAAAGTTCATTCGTTTTATTTTAAAAAGGAAATACCCACCCTTGACAAAATACTATGGAGATAAGCCAAGATAACGATATTCCTTTGATATCCAGAAAACTTTTATGGAAAACTTTAAAAAGTATGAATTTTTCCTGGGAAAAGCACAATCGAAAGGCACTATTACTGGAAAGTGATGAAATCATTTGCTGGAGACGAAAATATTTGAGAACTATAAAACAGTACCGCAGAGAGCACAAGAAAATTTTTTATCTTGATGAGACGTGGATAAACGAAGGTTATATAGACAAGTGCTCGCCAAGCTTTCATAGAAGGCCTTTCGACGGGTATTAAAGTGCCTTCGGGAAAAGGGAAGAGGCTTATAATTGCTCACATTGGAAGCGAAGAAGGATTTTTAAAAGAAGGTTTGTTAAGCTTTGAGTCGTGTCGGACGGGAGATTATCATGAGGACATGAATTCGGATGTCTTCGAAGACTACTTCGGGGAAATGTTAAAATTTCTTCCAGCTGATTCGGTCGTGGTTATGGATAAGGCAAGCTACCATTCAAGGCGCATAGAGAAGGTACCAACTTCAGCTTGGAGAAAGCAAGAAATTATTAACTGGCTGTCAAATAAAGGTATTCAGTTTGAGACGAATTCAATAAAGAAGGAACTACTAGCCTACGTAAATCTCGCTTCATAAAATATGCCGTAGAAGATGTAGCAGAAAAGTATAAAGTAACTGTGCTACGCCTACCGCCATATCATTGCGAATTAAATCCCATAGAACTTATATGGGCACAAGTTAAAGGATATGTTGCAAGGCACAATACCACATTTAAAATGAAAGATGTCAAGGTATTGTTTGATCAAGCCATTATGGAAATCACATCAGAAAACTGGCAAAAAGCAATCCAGCATGTTTTAAAAGAGGAAGATAAAATGTGGGAACTGGACAACTTGGTCGATCAGGTGGTTGACCCTATAATTATAACACCAGGGGATGATGACAGTTCTTCGGATGAAGACTATAGTGATGTAGAATTGTAATAACGTATCCAGTAAAGTTTTTGTAGTTTTTGTGAATAAATTGATTTAAACTCCCCACAAGTGTTTCAATATGTAAAGTTCATTCGTGTGTGTTTGTGAGTATTTCCCGATTTCGGTTCGTATATATTTTATTGTTACATTTTATATTTTTTTAATAACACTGTTCTGCTGTATTACATTTTTATTTCCTTTAATATGATTTTTAAGAATGCATATTCTTTTGTCAATTAACCCACTAGCGCGCCTCTGGCTCAGTGTTTATCTGTCGATAACAATGGACTAATCCCTTAAAACAGGGTGATACCTACCTGCTCTTTATGAAACGACAGAATTTTGCAATGCGGACGGAATTTATTGACGGATTACCCTGTAGCGCTTTTGAATACTTCATGAGATTTTATTACTCTACACTCATTAGAAATAGATTATAATAAATTTTTAAAATTAAATGTTAGAGCATACTTAGTAGTACTTATTATCAAAAGGAAACCACAACAAGAAAGATAAATAAGGTTGTAATTTAACATTACCAGTTAAAACTAATAATAAAAAAAATGTAATTTATAGCAATAGATTTTTCAAGTACGATCTTGGTAAGCCTCTAAGGAAGTCATGTTACTGACCTAAGTAGAGGTAGATCAATAAATATCTATTCCCACGACTTGCCAAGGTAAGCTAAATCATCTACAAACAATATAAGTAACAATTGTAAAGCAAAAATAAGAAAAACCTATATAAACAACATACTTGTACTTTATATGTCGACGTCATTTATAGATCACGAACTTGGATTTCAGAATTCTACAACATACTTACAGTTGAGGTAAAATTTGGAATGTATGGGAGATTAAAATGGTCATCTGATTATCTTTTTGTCCTAATATTCACTGTATTTCATTAATATTATCGAAGTCTTTATTGTCTTTATTATTTTGCCATTTAATGGCACATTGCATTAGTAATGGGTTCACCACACACGAGTTGTGTACCTACTATACGAATTCTACTTGTTGTATAAGTAAACAACAAAAAATGCTTCAGTGATAAATTGAATTGATATTTTTGTTATTTGCTGTGAGCAATGCAGCCACACGGTAATATTTTAGAAGATACCTGTGCGGCTACTACATCAAAAAACTTTTAAAAATCATTTCAGGAATTTTGGCGAACGTGGCTGACGTGATCGTTAACATATGTTAACTTAGGCCGAAAGAAAATTATTATTTCTGATTAGGAAGATGACATAATAATGTATTTCGCTGACGATGATTCTAAAATACAGGGAGGGCGTTTATCTTCAACTTCAGGAATTAGTCAAACTTCAGTCTTAAAATCTCTCTAGAATTATTACCCATTAAGTTCATTTTCATTAAAATAAACATTTGGTGTAAAATATTTGAAATATTTCTAATTCGTCCTAGCAGCCCCATCTAATGGATAACAGATGCTGTAGGCCGACCCAAATTCGAGGAGACCACCAAGTTCAACAAATAAGCATCATCGCAAGTAGAACTCACCTACTCCTACCTTCACTGTCATGATGAAGAGAGCCCCAAGAAGAATAATTAATGCTCTCTTGTTTTTTAACCGTCCGTCGTCCAGAAATGGCCTACTGCCATACGCTCTACACGAAACAGCGGCCACTTGGTGATTCCGGGTATGATTGTATATTTTGTTGCCAATTTATAATATATTGAGGAGGTAAAATGCAAACAAGCTTAAGTCACAAATAAGTAATATTTCAGGGAGAGCGAAAAAGTGATAGCTTTGCTCTGAAAAAGGATAATGAGTTTTAATCAATGTTATGCAATAGTATTGATTATTAACATGCGATTAAAATACTCATTTCAGTTAGGGTAGCTAAAAAATAGTTTAAAAAGTTTATTTTGTTTTGGCAATAAGACCTTTTGCACGAACTCAGTGGAAATAAGTCGTTTTGCATGTAAAAATAGTAATAAAGCGATAAAGTAAACGAACGATCATTTTCTAAATAAATTTTTATTTTTATAAAATAATAATATAGGACTTACCTAAGTGACAAACATTGTCATAATAGGTAGTTAATGCAACAAACAGTTTTTTTTTAATATTCAAGTCACAGCGATCATCCTCAAGGCAGTCACACATTTCTTCCTCCTCCTCACCAGCAGCTGCTGTAGTGGGTTCATCACAAATCAAACTCTTGTACCAACCAAGAAGTGGATCAGAAGCAGATCAGTCCTCTCTAAACATTTTTCTTTAGATTTCGTAGATTCTTTTTTAGTTTCTTTCTCAAAGATACAAAAGACTCTTCTCCTTCATACCTGTAGTTTTTCAAGCCTCTTACCAACACAATCTTTTTGTAGACAAAAACACACAACCTTTTCCTTTTTTTTTTGGAGGTGATCAATTTCTTCTTGTGTCTGGTAGCGTATTTCAATTCTCTTCAGTTCACTAATTGATTGGATGTCAATATTAATATCAAGTAGTGGCCAATCTTCGTATAGTGCTTTTATCTTGCCTAGAAAACCGTAAATGTCATAGTATTTCTGTTTAATTAAAACTATGGGTATTTTTCGCTTTTCTACTCTTCCGAAAATACGGTCAACGGGTAAAAACTATGTCCGCATACAGGGAAATACAATAAAATCTTTTGGATTGATGTTTTGTGTGTTTTCAAACAATAAATCAGTGTTCTCAAGACAATATTATTTTTATTTTGAGAAACACAACCATCGCTAAACAACCTTAGTACAGAATAGCCCTGAAAATTAGCATCTGTTAAATAGTTAAAGAGAGCCGATGATTTTTTCACACTACCTTTTCCTGCTTGCTCTTCTGTCCAAGTATAGAAAATGGGGTTTTGAGTTCAGTAATACAAAAATTATAAAACTCAATGTCTCGCGTAATAAGGCTGAATTTGTTGGAGATCAAAGCAAAGGCTAACAGAATGAGGAACATCCATTTTCATGTACTCATAACGCCTTTGCCCTTCTTGAATGAATCCGCTTTTCAACCATTAGCCTTTTCAGCAGACCGCGCTGGTGCACTTTTAATTTTTTCTTTGAGAAGGCAGCACGTACTGCAACTATCGGAGACAGGCGACTAAAAAACCTATGTTAAACTCGTTTATAAAAATCCTCATAAACATGCTGCATTTCACTTTTAACTCTCCTTCACACTGATTAGTTTATTAATACTTAACTCACTACTTAGGTATAATCCTTTGGACTTCTTTCTGCTGTAAAGTGATTTAGTTCCTCTGAGCTTTTTTATGTACTCTCTAACAGGCTCTTCTTCAGATAGTTCTTATTTGTAGTGTCACCTACTCCTTTTCTTTTCAACAGAAAACCCAAAATGCACTTTTTTGGCTATGTTTCTTATTCTAGTTTCTCCAAAACCTACAACAGTGTGAAAAAATTTTAAACATACAGAAGTTTTAGCACCAGAGACGGTTGTAAAGAAGTACTGTATTGAGTACTTTTGCTAAGGTGTTTTGATTTGTGTTCTATGAATCAGACTGGCAATTATTATCTTGTCTTTTCTTGTCTGAAACTTTATAAAACTCTTCTTTGAAAGCTTTGATGTAATTATGGCTTGTTTTTACGCACGTGAAATGTTTATTTTTGTGCTTACATAATACAAAAACTAGGGCTATTTTAGGAGCTGCATACCTGGTAATTTATTCACTTTTCCTTTTTCCTCCTGTAACTCTTCTCTTACTAGTCCCTTCATTTTGTTCACCAACACTTACACTTCCATCTGCAAAATCCCTTCTCCTTTAAATAATAACGTAATTACTAATTGTTTCAAAATACGTTAAAAATCTAAACAGTAGGCACAAAAACTTTTAATACAAAACCCTTACATAAACTCAAATTTGCAAGACTCACTGGGTCAGCTGAGTGCCAATTGCAACGCTTGTATTGGTTGGTCGGAAATAAGCTTGTTTGCATGGACCAGTACAAACAGTGGAAAAAAAGTTGTTTTGCATGTTATGGTGCTTTTCAACATGCTGTTACCATCGGAAATATTTTCAATTTAGATCCAACAGAACAATGCATTATCACATCTAACTCAATTCTGATTTTTGTGTGACTTAAGGCTGTTTGTAATAAATAATCTTCGCTTATCGTCTTGTATGGTAGATTTATTTAAAACACTAGATACTCATAGTTTAGTTTATTAGAATCAAGTACAATACTAAATAGTACTCAGTTGACGTTGACTAACTTAGAGCGTTCTCTTGATTCTTCATTCTTAACTGTATTGATAATAATACTAATCCCGTGATTTCCAGCTATTTACCTCCCGTGCGCTTGTTGATATATTATTGTTTTTACTTATTTAGTTTGTACACGTTATTTAATAAGCTTTTGATTACATTGCAAATTTCACTAGGTCAGAGCGCGTTCCAGTTACACCGATATTTTCAATGTCGTAAACAAATAATATATTTTGGCAAATGTGTGTCACGTTATTAAAAAGATTACTTGAATCTGATGCTTAATTAAATCCCGTTGCATGTTACCTCCTCATGTATGTTCCGTCATGGGCAAGTAGTACTGCCTATTTTTGTAAAATTACTATTACTTTGTAAGCTATAACGACAATCGTTGCTGTTTCTGTTTTTTTTAATATGGTGTGTCGTTTTGAAAATTTAAAAGTTTGACAAATAATTTACGTTCGTTTAGAACCTATAAACTTTATAGTCTATTTATAAGTTTATCGGTGATTTGATTTGATTTTATTAATGATATAACCTGTTTTACATAGTTAATTTATTCAAGTCAACTGTTAATTGTTGTTAATGTTTGACTATAAAATATGCTGTTCAGTCGTTGTTTACCTTTATATATTCATTTTGTTATTTAACCTCAAACTGAATCGTGTATGTTTTTATAGAAATACTAAGCAGTTAATAGTAAATGTAAATTTTGTTAGTTTCTTTCTTTTATCTAACAATAAAACACTAAAAACTTTTGTTTTTAATATATCCACAGAATTTATTTTAAATTATTATCACTACAGTTGTTTCGGCCTTTCTCAAGTGCCTTCCTCAAGTGATCTATTTTTGGTATGTGTGTACAGTTTATAGTCTTTAACCAAATAAGTTGAGGAGGGAAGAACTGTTTGTCTCAAGTTGGTCATTCAGAATTATGTCTGTATTTTTTCATTTGTTGATTTCCATAGATTCTAATAAATACAGCGTGAGGCCTTTATTTTAAATGTGATGAATTTAAAATTCGTCATTAAAAGAATAATTATGGTTTAGAAAGTGAAGTACGTATGTAAAATCTATTTGTCTATTACTGAAAGCCTTTTTATATTCTGCTATTCGTTTATTAAAATTTCTACCAGTTTGACCGATGTAAGTTTTTGGGCAGTCACAACATTTAAGTTTGTATACACCACTGTGTAAGTGCTTCTTATTTTGGCTCTTGTTGTTTTTAATATATTTGCCTAAGTTGTTTGTTCTGAAAGCTGGTGTTATTCCTTTCTTTTTTATGTGTTTGGCTATTTTTGCTGATATCTTGCCTGTATATGTAATCAGAAGGTATATGTAATCGGAAGATTTTGAAACAAATATTATTTCTAAACAAAATTTAAAACCCACAGTATGGTGGAGATACGTAGATGATGTTTTCTCAATATGGCCTCATGGATCAAAACTGTTGAACGCATTCCTGAATGATATAAATGATAAAGAAGAGACAATAACATTTACCATGGAAAAGGAATATAATAACACATTACCTTTCCTGGATGTTTTAATCTCTAAGAACGATACTGGAGATGAGACTCAGGTGTATAGAAAACCAACAAACACCAACAGATATTTAAATTTTAAATCAAATTATAATATAAATATTAAAAAGGGAATCATTAAATCTTTATATGATAGAGTCAAAGTTACTTGTTCTAACGAAAATTCGTTCTTGGAGGAAAAACATTTGTTAATATCTGTTTTATTAAAAAATGATTATCCTTTATCGTTTATAAATAAGGAATTTTCAACAATCAACCGAATAGAACAGAACAACTTAAAACGAGATTTTACAGCATACACAAGGAATAATACGAGGAAAATAACAATATCAAACATTGTGTCGCAAATTCCTCGGCAGAATGTAGTAGGATCTGGTTACCCATATTAAAAGAGGAAGTTATTAAAAGAAAAATACCAGTATTAGTAAGTCGGTAACATATAGAGGATAAGAAGAATAGTGCTCGCCAATAAGTGTTACTATTGCTTAAGAAGACAGATGGCCTCAAAAATGCATAGAAAAATTAAACTGACTGTATACAAAACACTAATAAGACCAGTGCTAACATATGATTCAGACGTTGTAAAATTCATTAAGGTAGCACGCCTCAGATGGATAGGTCATGTAATCAGACGAGAGGAAGATGCCATAGTCAGAAAAGTTTTTGACCGAAGAGGGCCGATCGGACAACGAAGAAGAGGAAGACCGAGACTTAGGTACCAAGACAACCTAGAAAATGATTTGAAGTCTATCGGAATTAGAGCATGGAGAAGAGTTGCCAGAGACAGGGGCGAATGGAGGATTGTTCTGAAGAAGGCTTTGGCTCATAAAGAACTGTAATGCCACTGATGATGAACATATAGAGGATACATCATTTATGTTTTTTACATAACATATAAAATCAGAATTTGGTGTTTATTGAAAGTAAACTAAATGCACGACCAAATACTTACCATGTCGGGATAGTATTATGAGGTTTTTTTCCTGGTTTTTTCCTCATAATTTAGTATGGAATCACTAACAGGAGAGTTTTACTGTCATCATGGCATGTGTTTGTCTTTTTAAAGACGAATTACATGCTACGATTTTTTCTGACGGATATTCTCAAGTTAAAGTTGATTTCATGTAATCGAATGAACTGTCTTAGAAGTAAAGTTGTCCCAGGAACGCAACTCAACAATATTGGCAATATCATTTTAAAGTAGACAACTTAATGTATGTCTGAATTGTCAATATAAATGAGTCAGATAAAATTAAATTATTAGAAGAATTTTTCACCAAGTAACAAAAAAAAACAAAATTTGTATAATTTACTAATGTTTGTATTTTGAGAACGATTTCCTAAGTGGAAATTGAAACGTCAATAAACGTAATTTACCCTTTAATTGTGGCTTATTCCCATTTAAATAGTAATAAGTGAAGCAAATTGTTTACAGTAATCCCATAAACATCCAAGGCACCAACCAATTGTGCACATATTATCAAATTCTTACTTTAAAACAAACTTAAATATTATTAATAATTTTTTATCATTTTTTTTAAATAAAGTATAATATGCATTAAAATACGACTTAGACTTAATATGACACACAAATCTGTAATCAATTCCTACAATACTCTATTATTCATCCTATTGCTATAAAAATATTGATAGCATGTACGCCTACCATGTTAATATATCTGTAATGTGTTTTCGTAATATTTTACGGTTCGAATTTCAAATAACTATTGTTCACGTCTTTGGTTTTTCATCAAATACATCATTTTGAAGGGTTATATGTCATAAATTAACATTACTAAATTATTTAATATCTGACTCTAACCGTGTCGTATTATCCATAGGGCAATAGTGTTTTGGATTTAGTTTTTGGGTTATATTAACTGTTTCAACAATTTAGTTGACATAATATGTATCGTTTGTGAGTTACGATCTTCAGTCTCAGGCGGACGGTCTAAATTTAGGAATATACTATAATTATTTTAATGTACAGTTACTAAAACACCACCCTGTGGTGTTTACAAGCGACTAAAAGTACAAACTTAGGGGTATGTACAAAATCTACAGACAGGCAATAATCCATTTTCCAAAACCAAACCAAGAGATACTATTTGACATTTTAATTTACTAAAATGTATTATTTTAGAACCGAAAAGAATATTATTAATTCATTATTATTACTTACCAATATAGTCGTCATATGTGTCATCTCTCGGTGTCTTTTTCGAAATAAATCAAAAACGGAAAAATAAATTCTTTAAATATTTTAAGTTACCGATCTTCAGCCATTTTAAAAACGTACAAACCGTTTAGATTTAACTTTGGATTCCTTGTTAAAATCCTTGGGTAAAAAAGTATCTTAAAGTCCAAAACTACTTAACTACGTGAATGTGATGAGTCAGTTTATAGTCCCATTAAACAGGTACCCACAAAGAAATATTCAAGATTTACACGATCCAATAAAAACTAAATTCTTCTATCGCCAGGGATTCCTAATTTAGGAGCCAGCATTTCTGGAAAATAGTCAACATAATGTCCTCTATCGTTAAAATTTATCTCCTAATTGCCAGTTCTACTTGTCCCCAAATACTTTATTGTAACATGGGTTTCTACCATATAGTGCAAGGGCTTAGTTAATGAAAAATGAGAAATTAAATAATAATCTAGTTAAAATCCGTAAACTAATTTTCGAAACCAAATTCAGATTATTGCTTTAATCTGTGCCTTCTAAGAATTGCAAGGCAAAATAGACGTTGATAAAGATGTTATTAGAGACATGGAGAATCTAAAAATTGCATTCCACAACATCTCCTCAACTAAGCAAAAATCCTTAACGAATTGGTTTCTTGTACTCGTACAGAGTATATTGGAATAAAAGGAAAGATGACGACTGATGAACCCTATTAAGGCGAAATACGTATAAGGCGGATATATAGACGCACTGTACGTGAAATCAAATCTTAACTGTCTTTTTCCTTTTATTCCGATATACTCTGTACGAGTACAAGAAACCAATTCGTACAGGATTTTTGCTTATTTGAGGAGATATGTTGTGGAATGCAATTTTTAGATTCTTCATGTCTCTAATAACATCTTTATCAACGTATGTTTTGCCTTGCAATTCTTAGAAGCCACAGATTAAAGCAAAAATCTGAATTTGGCTTCGAAAATTAGTTTACGGATTTTAATATCAGATGTCGCTACATTGCGTCTATACAAAGCCATGTTAGAGTTGCTTCCTAAGACAGAAAATATTTATATTTATTTTCACGTTCAGAGCTTAACTCTGAAATATTCTTAACGAATACAAGATACATGATAGGTATTCACATCAAAATAAATACAAATGGCTACAATATGTAATTTTAAAAAAGTTTATAAATTGAGATAGGTACTTCGACCAGCTTACAGTTATCGGAAGTCATTTAGTTTGCAAATAAATATGACTTTCGTTTTTAGTTTTCTTGTAAGCAAATAACTTCTTTCGCTCACATAACTTTTAATGATTTAAAATACGTCATAAATTGTTTTGTAGCTGATGCATTTTTGGCCGCATTAATTTTTGGTCCGACAAATGGGCTACACAAAACTAAAGGAGCCAACTTTATTTATTTTTATTTTGATCTAATATCGGAATTATATTTGTGTAATAGATACAATATAATAATAAATTTTAAATAAATTGAATCGCTTATTATACAATCAGGATGCAATTATTTCCAGAATCGAGAGCTCGGTACCCATGAACTTCTGAGAATCGAGAACTTTCTCGAGAACTGGTATTAATTTTAATGTCGATTTAAAATATATATTGTTTTAAATTCTTCACTTCTTGACTAGGGTATGGCATAGTGTTTAATTAATTCTTTAATGACTATGTATATACATATTATAGTCGTATTTACTTCATATTATTTATTGTCATATAGATAAATACATAACTTCACTTCCTTTTTATTTTTCAGTTATTTAGTTTTATTTGTTTCCGAAATCTTCATTATATTATTTTATTAAATTATTTGACCTTAAGAAATATTTCTTTACAAAACTAATTTTTGCTCACTAAGTGAAAAACGCTAACCGGTATCCGTTTGGTGTTTTAAAAATAGCTGACAACCGAGTACCGAGTACCTTAATACAATAACAACTGCTTCAGCCAGTATTCAAATTATAGATGTATATATTAACATAGACTGAGCATGCGAGCAACCAGCAGTGACGAAAAAAACGTTTGCGGTTGTTTGATTTATCTCTCTGTAGCGCATTGAAACTTCAAACTCGCTCTCTCTCGAACAAAAAGAGACTGAGTTATACTTACTTGATGTAAAATAGAGAACAACTAACAACGACAAAAAAAATTGTCATCAGCGTCACTTAGCTCTACAGACTGCTTGGTTTATGTTAATGTACACGACTATGATTCAAATACCTCAGTTTAAGTTCTCGAGACATCTAGAGAGTTTTTAGGAATCGAGTAGTAGTCGATTCTTGGTATTTGAGAACCTTATCAGTAACAGCTATTAAGGTAAACTGTAAACCCAAGGTAATAAAGCTTATAGCTCGATTCTCTTTTCGTCGAGTGAAAACGATAAACAAAATAAATATAGACAGTTGCATTTCGATTCAATTCGAGTCCTTCACTTTTACTCTCACTATTAGTTTTAATTTATGTACCAATACTTTTAGGCTAAGTTTGATTCCACTGGAATCCAAATAGAGAGACGAAATGACTTATAATACATCCGAGCAAGCGCAACTAGATTTAATAATAAAAGTTAGGTATTTATTATTTTTACTTATTTTTATTTGTTAGCTGAACTAGTAGTAGCGTGAATTTAGTTATTGTAAAATTAGTGTTTGACCCGCTGAATCTACAATATAATGTCCATCGGTAGTTACATCGAATTTTTACTTCTTTATCTTTCAGTTACACATAAAAATATAATACTGTTCGTAATATTATAGTATGATAATTTCTAAATTGAGGATTTTCATAACTTGTCAACCCTTACATTCTTAAGTAATTGACGAAGCTACAGCTTGCTATTTCTTTTTCGACTCTGTAAGTTGATGAACTTGATTTTATGAGAACTATCAGTATATTAAGTTAGTTAGTTTATGTAACAATAAAACACTGAAAACTTTGTTTTCAAAACTTCCACAAAATTTATTTTAAATTCATATCACTACAGCTGTTTCGGCTGATTGCCTTTCTCAAGTGATCTGTTTTTGGCATGGGTTTACACTTTATAGTCTCTAATGAAATAGGTTGAGGAGGGGAGAACTGTTTGTCTCAAGCTGGTCATTCAGAATTATATCTGTGGTTTTTAACTTGTTGATTTCCATAGATTCTAAAAAAGATAGCTTAAGGCCTTTATTTTGAATGTGTAGAATTTTAAATTCGTCATTAAAAGAATGATTATGATCTAGAAGGTGAAGTGCGTATGTAGAATCTGTTTTTCTATTATTGAAAGCCCTTTTATGTTCTGCTATTCGTTTATTAAAATTTCTACCTGTTTGACCAATGTAAGTTTTTGAGCAGTCGCCACATTTAAGTTTGTACACACCACTGTGTAAGTGTTTTTTATGTTGGCTCTTATTGTTTTTAATATATTTGCCTAGGTTGTTATTTGTTCTGAAAGCTGGTGTTATTCCTTTCTTTTTTATGTGTTTGGCTATTTTTGTTGATATTTTGCCTGTATATGTAATCGAGCAGAAGGTACTGGGTTTTTTCTCTGGTGGTGGAAATACTAAATTCAGGGCTTTCTTGTGTAGTTTTTGATTTAACATTTTATTAATTGTTTGTTCGTTGTATCCATTGTTTACTGCTATTTGCTTAATGATATTTAATTCTGTCTCAAAATTGTATTTTGACATAGGAATTGCTGTTAATCTATGTAACATACTATGATAGGCTGCCAGTTTATGTTGTGTGGGATGGGATGATGAATTGTGAATAGTCGTGTCAGTATGGGTAGGTTTATGAAATATGGAGAAGTCATGTTTGTTTTTAAGTCTGGTAATTTTTAAATCTAAAAAATTTATGGATTGATTTTGTTCTGTTTCTATTGTAAATTCAATATCACTATGAAGAGAATTAATATACGATAAAAATTGGTCGAGTTGCCTGTTAGTTCCTGTGAAACATACCAGTACGTCGTCTACGTATCTCCACCAATATAAAAACTGTTTGAATATGGGATGTTTTGAAATCTTTGTCTCTAGATGATCCATAAAAATATCTGATAGCAATGGGCTTAGAGGATTGCCCATTATAAGTCCTGCACTGTTATTTGTATATAATTCATTATTAAATTCAAAGTAGTCTTGGTTTATGCAAACTTCAAGAAGATATAAAATTTCAGATGTAATGATTGGATTTGTACTATTTTGGTCTAAAAGGTTTTTTACTAGAATAAAAGTTTCTGTAGGAGGGATACTAGGAAAAAGATTTTTTACGTCAAATGAAATTAATCTGGAGTTGTTAGGTAACTGAAAATGTTGTATTTTATTAACTTGTTCTATTGTATTTTTTATGGTAAATTTAGGTGAAAATTTAGTGTGTTCTAAAATAATCTCTAACAGTTTTTTTGAAAGTTTATATGACGGAGCTGTATAAAAAGACACTACAGGTCTTATTGGGTGATCCGGTTTGTGTAGTTTAATGAAAGAGTATAATTTAGGAGGCTGTGGGTTCATGATACTGAGGTATTTCTGTTCTATTGGATTTACTATTGATTTTGAATTTTCTAAAGCTAGCTTAATTTGTTTTTGATACTTTTCTGTTGGATCTTTGTGTAACGTTTCAATGTTTTGATTATTTAAAAATTCTATTGTTTTGTTATTATATTCTATTTTATCTATAGCAATAGTACTGTTACCTTTGTCTGCTTTTGTAAACACTATGTTGTTTTCTATTGATTTATTTTTAAATAAAGGCCTTAAGCTATCTTTGTTAGAATCTATGGAAATCAACAAGTTAAAAAACACAGATATAATTCTGAATGACCAGCTTGAGACAAACAGTTCTCCCCTCCTCAACCTATTTCATTAGAGACTATAAAGTGTAAACCCATGCCAAAAACAGATCACTTGAGAAAGGCAATCAGCCGAAACAGCTGTAGTGATAAGAATTTAAAATAAATTTTGTGGAAGTTTTGAAAACAAAGTTTTCACTGTTTTATTGTTACATAAAATGAATTTCCATCAAGTAACGGTCGAATCCATCAATTAGTTAGTTTAAATCATACTATCAGTATGATTTAAATCTGACATATTTTTTAATTGGTTGCTTTATAACTTCACACAAACGCCTTGTTTAATACGAAATTGATGCATAACATAATGGTGTCACTGGTTTTATCATTTGATGACACAATAAGTGGCCAGTAATAATTCAAGAAAGGTCCCATACCTGTTAATCTAAATTAGAACCGTTCGTACTAGAATAGTGTTTTGTAAAATATTAGTACATAAAAATTTTTTATCTACTTGCATGACGCTTTACTAAACATCCCAGGTGTCAATATAGCTCCCAGTCTAATGCTTTCCATTTCGTTTTAAAAAGTTAAATATGTCCGCCGCATGAACCGACTACAAATTAAAATTTATTGATGTCGTATGTTAATAGAGGATAACGGCTGCTAATGAAGAAATAAAAGAAACGTTGGAAAAGAATTTTTGTTAGTTTGGTGATAAAAGGTTATTATTTTTGAAGACTTTTACTGTTGTATATATAACCAGTTTCGGTGTAATTTATTGATATAGATGCATTTCCATAATAAATATTAACTGCTTAACCATTTTTGTAAATTAGAAAATATGATACCTTTATGATATCCTAGATTTTGATATACAAGTAATTTAGTTCAATGCGAGGTGACTACTTTTTGTATATAAGTACGTTTCTTTTCCTCCAAAAATATTAAAAATTGTTTAAAAATAATTAATTTTAAACTTTTAAACAATTAGGGAAGCCGACCACGCATAGGGATAAAAGCGAAGAGAAGGATGATTATGATAAATAATATTTCCGTAATATTATTAATAATTTAAATAATAAGAAATATCGAGTGATAATATATATAATATGTGAGCATGAAAAATAAAATATATCTGAACTTGAAGAAGTATTTTTTTACTTAGACCGACAAAAGTGTCACGTAATATATTTTCTTAGCCATTAATAATATTTTAATAATCAAATATAATCAAAAATAGATAAAATAAACACCAACAACAAACCTAAACATTTTCAGATAACAATAGGACAAGAAAACCATCAGATACTTAATCAAGTCTCAGTTTCTTTTGTATAAACGAAAGTATTTTGAAACCCAAATGATGCTATTGATAAGAGCTTAACAATAAAATCTTTCTTATGTCTCCTCAAGCATCTAACAAACGCTTTTGATTCATATTATTTATTTTTCAGTGAGATAAGTACCGAGCATTGATTTATAATCTTAATAACGCAATCAAGAGATGCATGGTTATTGTTAGAAGGGTATGAGGTTCGGACTAGCCCATTGCTAAACCCAATAACAAAAAATGGCTCTGTTAAATGAAGTTAAAATATGCACTTTAAGTTTTGTTGTATGTCAGAAATAAAAAAATGTGACGTTAATATTAATATGATATAATTTCTTAACTGATCTAATAAAATACATTTTATACAATTACAAAACTAAAGTGCCACTAGAAAATAATTAAGAACAAAACTTTATGAAATAGTAATATTTAGTCATAATAAAAAAGATTGGTACGAATGTAGCAGTAACACAAGCCAAATCAGAAGCGGACACAAATCTATACGATCAACTTATTAAAGAAATGATATCAAATAGAGCAAAGAAAACAAAATATATTATTCATTTTAGATGTATCCAAGACGAAAATAATAAAATACTACTTAGTCCACAAAAAGAATGTCAAAAAGCAACGGAAAAATTACTTTGACAGTTTATTCACATAAAGCCAGTTGAGCTAAATTAGACAATAACAGCAATTGTCCCCAAAATAACAAACGAGGAAATTACTCTTAAAAATAAAAAACAAAATAAGGCAGTTGGATCAGGTGAGATCCCTGGTAAGTGCAGAGAGCCTTAGTATAGACAGGAACAAGTTGACTAATAGGTTTGTTTAATAGAATTGTAATGTTTATTTTAATAATTTATAACATTTGTTTATACAAAGTACCGTACAAATATATTTATTAGACTCCTTAACTCCTTAAATTCTAATAGTCTTTGTATACAGTTCGCCCCTTTCTTCGAAACGCTTCAGGACCTTTTAGTTTCTTTCCAGAACAAGGCAGATCAACAACAGATGTAATTTATATTATAATATCGCTGATGGAAAGTTCATACGGAATTCACTGATCTTGAGAAGGCATATGATAGAGTTTCTGAGAGGGTCTGATGTGAGCGCTCAATAAGAAATGAGTTCCTGATGAGTATTTAAAGATTGTAAGATATTTATGAGGGAGTAACAACTAGTGTTGGAACAAATGTGGGAGAGATTGATGAATTTCATGCGTAACATGTGTTTCATTGCATCAGGGTTCATTGCTTAGTTTCAGTAGCTTAGATCACAAGTAACTACAGGGTAAAATTCCCTGGGATTATTAGGTTCTGATGATGTACAGTACAAAAACTGGAACAGTGGAGACAATATCTTACTACAAATAAAATGATAACTTTGGATGATGAAATAGTTTGAAAAATTAATAGTTTTTAGTACCTAAGATAGTAGTAACTAAGGGAAATGTAATTAGAAAGGCCAACCGCGCATAGGGATAAATGCAAAAAAGAATGATTAAGGTGAGTCTTCTTTGTCTAGAGTCTATTTTGTCTCAACAAAAATATTAATGTGATCAATCAGTATTTAATTGAGGTTAATGTTAAATGTTATAAATCAATTACTATTTAGTCACTCTCTACTAAGTTCCCTCTAACCTCAAATAAGTCTCCTATTCAATATCGAGTTTGGTATGGAAATTGAAATAATTATAACTTCAAAATTTCTTTACGTATTTTAAATATTATTAATCTACTAGATCTATTCTTTTCATTATTATTACTCAAAATTTTTATCGTTTTGTACCACCATTTTAAATTGTAATAGAAAAATGTCTAAAAAAGAAAATCTATTAAAGACACAGATAGCCGAACCAATCCTGTACGTAATAGACGAAGGCAATCTTGTATCATTATAATTCCTTAATAACGAGTTCTGAAGATGATAGCACCTTCTTCGAAGTCCCAACGTTAGAATGATCCAGTAATTTTTGATTAATTGGTTTGAAAATATTGATGGGAACTTTCGGTACAAGAATGAAATGGTAATTGAGATAAGGTTAGTTATACCGTCTAGTGTGCATGTTATAAAGTGCAATGACCTATATAGATAGCTCGAACCTTAAGAACGTTGATCAACATATCAAACATATGAACAGTATCATTCTTTATTTGCTTATCTTACAGTTTTCAACTAGAGGTGATAAAATAGTTTGCTGTTTTTAGTTTTAAACATCTTATGACTCACTTGTACATGATAATAATAAATAAAACATTATCAAGTTATATCATCTAATAAATTATGGAACAGATTAATAATTTGATTGATGTATATGTAATATTAACAAAATTGGTGTGGAGAAGGCAACGCGAGGAGATGGAACGGACTGCAGAAATGTCATGGTTTTCCTGTCAAGGTTCTTTCTCTCAAAGAATCCTCATATAAGGATTCCTTCATTTCAAAAGAAAAGGTGAATACTCTCAGAATGGTGAAGAGTCCCTAAAGAACTTTTCCGGGAGAACTTTCCTGAGTATAACACAAAACTGATATTAAGAGGCACATGGTTACAGACTGGACTAGATACCGGACTTATGGTTCTAGAGAAAACTGGCGAGTAACAAAAGAGGTGATAAACCAGGATACAATCAAATACACAATAAACTTATTTTAGCCATGTAAATCACTGGGTCCGGATAAGATTTATCCAATATTTTTACATAAGAGAAATGACCTTGTGTATAAAAAAAATATGTATGATATTAGAGGCAAGCTTAAGACTAGGGTACTACAAGCATATACGCTTATAAGGGTAGTTTATACCCAAAACCGAACAGGAAAATGCTGTCCATGAGACCTATAAATCTGATATCATTCGTACTGAAGAATCTACTGCTGGAAAGGCACATTAGGGATGATGTATTGGTTGAAAATCCAATATATTAGGGACATATTGAGTACGAGTCTCTACAGAAACGACATTGTATTATCTCATACAGAGGTATTATCTCATACATTCTAGAAAACCAAGGAGTGATACTGGATGCATTTCTCGATACATAAGGAGCATTCGACAACCCTGCTATGAAGCAATCACAAGGACGATTCATCTAAAAGGAATACACAAAACAAGATGCAGATAGATAGACTGCATGCTACGATAAACGAAACGTTAGACCAATGAGAATGCAACAAATGGAATTCAAATGTAGGGCTTAACATTAGCCCACAAATTGAAATATTCATGAAATTAACCAGAAGGACGTATTTAGAGTGATTGGGCCCTTTAAGTCTAAATGGTACGTTCTAATATAAATCTGATATCAGAAAAGTACCTCGGTAACTACGTAATAACCAAGAGAACGGTAATAACCAAAAGTGACGTTAATAGTAGCCAGACACAAGATTGGAAGAAAAATGGGAAGTTTAACACAAGTGTTATAATTGGATTTACAACATGATGGTAAAACCAACAATTACATGCATCAGAGATATGGTCGTCGAAGTTGCAGTAAAAAAGTGCCATCAGCAAACTAAGCAAGGTGCAAACACTTGCTTGCATTCGAATCATAGGGGCTATAATAAGCACACCAACGGCAGCATGACGACGATACTGGAGCTCCCAGTACAGCTCTACACACTCTTAAAGAGCTCTTAAAGATAGAAAACCTGAGCAACGTAACAATTAGAACAGGACATAGTAACATCATAAATAAAAACAGTGATACCGAATGAATGACAATTTCTGACCATATGTTATGCAGATACAAGCCCACAGTATCTTTTCAAATGGAAATTTACCCACGAGGGTGATGAGGCAGAGGAAACATTCGACCCAGACTACAGGGTAATACCTAATACACAAACAGGTCTAAAACTGCAGAAGGGTCTGGGGCAGGAATATTCAGTAGTGGCGGAAATCTAAACATTTCTATTCCATTAGAAGAATATACCTCCCTATTTCAGATAGAGATTTTTGCCATACTGCACTTTGCAAGAGAAATTAATATAAGTACTTTCGAATTAAAGAGGACAAATATGAACTGAACTGAAGAGGACTCAACTTTAAGCTAGTAAGAAATGCCTAGAGGAACTTAACAGGGTGGCCGGTAGAACAGTGTCACACTGGTATGAGTTCCAGGTCACCGGCAATTTCAAGGCAATGAAATCTGTCGCAGTTACCAAAAGACACGGCAAAATGTATATCGGATTGACATGTACTAATAGGGCTCAGAGTTATAAAAGTCTTTCTTAGTGGATATGTTTTAGTAAATGAACACCTGCATAAGATGGAAACAACTTTACGGAATGTTCTTGTAATTTGAATCGGGTGTAGCTAAACTATCGGTATTGCTACCCTACCGTCATCTCTCAATTCTGCCTGGGCAGGCAGCTTTTTTCTATTTTAATAATCTCAACACCAACTGAGTAAAGAGCGGCCAATGAGATGAGGTTGTGAATTGTGTTTGCTAGCGGAGAATATGTCCAAACGAACAATTTAAACCAACATACTGCAGTTCATAAAATAGCTATATTTTGAAGTAGTATCTAGGTCTACTAATGTTGCCGATGGTAATGATAGGTCTATATTAACGTCAGATGTCGGAAACTGCAGTAAATATAGCTTCACCAGAAACAGTTACGTGTGATGAGGGTTCGACAGCCCCTTCTTCTTCTTCTTCAGCATTAAGTAATCCAACTTTGGACTTAGGCCTCCCCCAAAACAATCCAGTGTCTTCTTTGCGCCACTTGCTTCCAGTTGTGTCCTCCGATCTTCTCAATGTCATCAGCCCATCACATTTGTTGTCTTCCTCTGCTTTTCTCTCCTAACCATGGTCTCCATTGTTGTATTTCGTGGTTCCATCTTTTATCCTTCAGTCGGGCATTGTGTCCTGCGAAGCTCCATTTTAATTTGGCAGGTTATTTGCCTGCGTCTTTTACTTTGGTTTTGCTTCTAATCCATTTGTTTGTTTTTTTTTGTCTATAAGTCTCACCCCGTCTATAAGTCTCACCCATCGCTCTTTATGCCTTCACTATTTTCTCCATATTAGACTTGATGAGTGTTCACGTCTGTGAACCATACGTGAGTATATGGAGGATACACTGATCGTAAATTCTGGTTTTCAAATATTGTTCTATTTTAGTGCCTTACAAGATCCAACTCAACTTCCAAATCCTACCCACGCTAACCTTAATCTTGAGGTAATTTCGTCGGTTTGATTTTCTTTGTTAACTTTCATTTTCTGTCCCAGGTAGATGTATTTGCTTACTGTTCCTTACCAAGGAACTAGGTACTTAAATACAGAATTGATGCTGGTGATCATATTCTGGAAAACTATCCTAAAATGCTCCCAGGAATTCAATTCAGTTGTAATACTGTTATTAAGAAAAAAATGGTTGAAGCGATTAAACGAAGCCAATATATTTCTATTTTGGTAGATGAAACAACTGATGAATCAGCTCCAATGAACAATTAGTATTTTTTGTGCGATATGTAGACAAAAAAAATACTCTTCAAAAGAAGATTTTCTACGATCAGTAGTGGTGCAGAATTTAAGTGAGGAGGCATTGACAAGCGTTATTATACAACAACTCAGACTTGTTTCTCGTAAGTTACTGAGCTCAAATTTCGACTTAGTCCAATGTTACCAAATGATTGAATACGTAATAAAGACTTTCGAAATAATAACACTTACAATTATTGTCTTTTTGATAAGGCTGCCACATTGGCTCATTCTGCAGACATAGAAATGAAGGTATTCCGATTTGCATCTAGATAAACTCATCGCAAATATTTCTACAAATTCTTATGAATATTATTGATCACCTACTCAGCGACTTGGAAGATTTCCTTCAAATACACACAATAATGTAATGAAACTCCAGTTCTTCATTCCTAATTTGTCATGCGATTCCGAAAGCAATAGTCAGGAACTATCCAAAAACTTAGCGGACAGCTACTACTGTGGTTTGAATTTTAGAAGACCCAGAGAAAGAAACCGGACACTGCAATTGAAGCTTTGCTGCACACAAGGAGGAACCTTAATCCAGATATAAATAAGATACTCACCATAATCAGTGTCCTGCCAGTGACGACTTGCACCACGGAACAATCATGATCAACTCTGTTGAAGACCTATCTCAAATCGAGTATGAACCAGGAGAGACTAAAAATGGTTTGGTGTTACTTAATATTCATAGCAACACTGACTTACATCCAGACTAAAGCATAAAACTTTTCGCAAGAAAACATCCTAGACGACTCCAACTACATTTAACTCTAAATAGGCTTTAACTGATAAGATTTAAATTTTAATTAAAATTCAAATTATTCTTTATGTTTTGTCTTCAGTGAAAATTATTTTAATTTACAATAATAATAATATTTTCGGTAAATCTAGCCACTCCCTACCATTATGAATTTCTAGGTCGGCACCTGTATATATATATATATATATATATATATATATATATATATATATATATATATATATATATATATATATATATTATATATATTTGATCGCATTTATTAAAGTAAATATTTTCAATTGTAAGTATGCACGATTAGAAAATAGTATTTCTTAATGTCAAAGAAAAACATCAAAGGCGAACGTTTTATTATGCAAATTAATTAACAGCTAAGTTACTTACGTAAGTGTCTAATGTTGCATTTTGTTAATAACGAAACCGTCTAGAAACTATCAATAAGCCAATTATGCCCAATTAATGTTGTTAATGTTAATTACTAATAAAAATTTTGTTTAACAAACAGACTGTAAACACGAAAGAGAAGTTGACTCCTCAGTTTACTCATTTTTAATTAATTGGACCAATAACATTGATGAGATCCGACGTATGGTTAAAGAAAGATAACACGATATGTGACAAATGGTAAAGAGCAACGACCTACTTTAATTGTTCGGTGATAAATTTTAAATGCCCCTATGATTAAATCAAATTAATATTTACCGAACTGTATGTACATCAATATAAAGCGTTTCTTTTATTCAAGTTTATTTTTAAATATTCAAGTACCTCTATAATTCAATATTTGAAGTAGGTGAGTAATAAGTTTAAACCGTCAGAATGGTTTAGTATACAGTTATAAGCAGGGAGCCTGTGTTCATTAACTTGATAAGTTAAAGGGGAGAGTTTTGTAGGTCTGTATGTGGTCCTGATATAGTTAATGAGTATGAAGTAATGAATAAATAACTAAAAAAGATTCATACTATGTTTTTTGTATTTTTAAAATATAAATAATATTTTTTTAATTAAAGAATATAATACATTAAACAAATTATATTAAAATAATTCGATAAATTATTGTTTTTTTCCCACGCCACCTACTAACGTATCAACAAAGCATACGTTATTTACTTCTGACAGACCCGTCAAAGTCAGACTAAATATTAAAATATTAATAAAATATAAATAAATACCATTTGATAGTAAATTTATTTATTATATAAACTAAATAGGATCGTTAAAAAGAAAATTGGAGAATAGTATGAAAGAAATTTATTACATAAAAAATTTTAAAACATTTAAAATATCAAAATAGCAAATAATGGTCAGCTTCGACATTTTGTATAACGGACTCCTCTTTGTTATATATAGCTAACCATTATTACATGGAAAGAATTTAGAGAAGAACTTCAGGAAGAATATATAACAAATAATAGAAACTTTTGAAAGACAATACGACACATAAGGCAGGGAAAACGAAAGGAAACAAACGCAGTAAGCAACATACTTCAAACCAAATACAAATTACTTCAAAAGCCCAGAACAAATAGCTAGGGTATGGAAAGAATATTATGAGAAAAAATTTGATACCGAAGTGATAAAGGAAGACAATATAATCAATGAAGGCGAAGAAAACACAGAGCCAGAGCAAATAAGTAGAGAAGAAGTAATAGAAGAATTATCAAATATAAAAATAGGCAAGGCAGGTGGAGATGATGAAATTAAACCGGAAATGGTAAAATACATGGGAGAAGAAGGAATAAACTGGCTATGGAAAATATATAGAGGCGTGGGAAAAACAAACAATCCCTAAAGACTGGCAGAACAATATCATCGTGCCAATATACAAAAAAGGAGAACATGTAAACTGCTACAACTATAGATATAGAGCAATATGTCTGTCATCGGTATGCTTTAAAATATATACGAAAATAATAGAGAAGAGACTGAGACAAGAAGTAGAAATGGTATTGGGTATTGGTATCATTTTAAATTGGCTTTTTTTTAGGCCTTCAAACTCTACGAATATTTCGGTTTCTAGTGTTCTCTCTATGATGTTTATCAGGAATTGTATGTTATCATATGTTCGCTTACTATGTACACAGTTCTATGTGTGGTTTCTAATTTATTTTCTGATATTTCATTTAATCTTCTCTCCAGTATTCTTGTATCTTAAAGAATATAGTATTATACCTTTATTAGTATTTTAATAATTCATTTATTGTTATTAGCTTTATTTTTTCTTCTCCCCACTTAATCCTACTGATTGTTATTCTCTGTTTATGACTCGTACTCGAGCTCTTGTTTCGTGTATTTTTGAATTATTCTTCTTAGACATTTGTTTATGAATTTTTGTACTTTACCTATATTTTATTTATCATTTTTCTATATTTTCTATATATATATATATATATATATATATATATATATATATATATATATATATATATATATATATATATATATATATAACTTTACAGCTGATGGGTTAGGTCCAAAGAATAACGGAATAAAAGAACATAATATAATATGAAAATAATGTAATAAAATAAACTGATTAAAATACCTCCAAAAATTATTAGCATACAATGTTTATCAAACAAAATTCGTTCTACGTACGTGAACCTTCAATAATGCATAGATAATATAATACAACTACAATCTAAGATACAGCTTATTATTCTACATAAACAAATCAAATAATATTCAGTGTCCTTCTTAATGCAATTTTGATATAACGATTGTACCAAGAAAAATTTGTATGAATTATCCAATTCTCTCCAATTCTCTCCACAGCTCCGTCTCCCCTCTCAGAATAAATTTGATCTCCTTCGACTATTGACAACTTATTCACACGTTACTAATATGATATAATATTTTTTAACCCAAAATTCTCAAATTTAATATATTATGAATGTTTCTCCCGTTGAAACGCTTCCTCCGCCTTGAGTTGTCCAATTCCTTGTTCTTTGCAAAATGAACTATCAGTTCTCAGCAGCCTTCTATGTAATTGGCAATATTAAACAAGATATTGAAATTTAGTGTCTTCAATGCTCTCCTTCGAATGCACGTACCTTTCCAATGTTGCCAGCCTCTTTTCCTCTCGCCAAACTTAATCTCTCGTTCCGAAATAAACAGCGATACGTAGAATACAAGTAGGAAAAGTTTACTTACAAATTTGTACCAGATTAGCTACAGTCGGACACAATTACTTCACCAACTCACAACTTATTCTTTATCACTTACTACCCTTCGTGGATACCACCTCGAAAACCAACCATTCACTTTAAGAAACTGGAACTAACTGCTTCTCTCATCTCCTCTATCCATTCATCCAACCTCTCATTATACACACCCATCACCACTTTCCAAATTCTCGGCCAATCAGAAATTTGCATACCACTCCCACATAAAATCAGAAATAAATACAAACTTTCCTAATTCATATTATTTCTACAAGGACACTTAATTTCTACTGGGTATTTACATATTCCGAACAATCATTTATTTATTAACTATTTTTATTGTCCTTTTCATGGCGCAAATCCGGCTTACGGAACACTTTATGGCTTATGGGGAAAAACCATCGTTAACTTCTATTCATTGTTATATTTATACAAAAGATTATTTATGACTAAGATTACCTCTGGTTAATTCCAGGAGTATTTTTTTATTTTCTATATTTTTACCCTTCAATTTTGAATACCACAACAAAATATATATGAAAATCACTCGGGAAGGACCGCGTTGAGAATTTAATACTCATAATACACTAGTTGTGAGTATTCAATTCTCAACGCTGGTCGTCCCGAGAACTTAGCAACTTTCATTTACCTGACCGCGGTAAAATCTATATATATATATATATATATATATATATATATATATATATATATATATATATATATATATATATATATATATGCTTGTTGAAAAATAGCCGAGTCGTTTAAGCAATAATTAAGTGTTTTAATTACAACAGACCAACAAACCCAGGAATTTTAAAGTACCTAGCACTAGTAATCAAAAAAAGGTTTCTGTATAACAATATATATATATATATATATATATATATATATATATATATATATATATATATATAGAGAGAGAGAAAGAGAGAGAGAGAGAGAGACAGAGAGAGAGGAGAGAGAGAGAGAGAGGAGAGAGAGAGAGAGAGTTTTGAGGTTTATTGGGATACGCAGCGGTGAAATAGGTATACTCTTTCAACTAAGTTTCAAGCTTTCGAAAATGTTTATTTTCATCGTCAGGAAAAAACTGAAATAAAGTGCGACTGTTAGTAAAGCATCCTGATAGCTATAATTCTAGCCTTCATTTGCTTCAGCAAATTGATTTTTATTGTTAATTCATAATATTATCATATAATATCATCGTCATTCAATAAATTCTTCTCCATTTTTTCCTTTTTCACTATCCTTTAGCTTCATTCCGTATTTATCATCCTGATATATAATTGCCCACTCTAGTTTTTTCAAGACGAATGCGATGTATGGTAGTTAAATATAGCTAGTTCAAACAATATTTTCGCACGTCAAATATTTGCTTGTATTGACGGTTCTAAATACAACTCGTTCTGTTGCCTGATAGTTATCTATTTAAGACAATTTCTTTTGTTACACTTTTAGTTGACAATGTCTACGTGATTGAGACTTAGTATTGGTGTGTATATATTAAAAAAAAAATTTCTTGACCCTGTTAAACTGTAGTTGATACATTACAGTTTTACTCTCATTTTACGACTTTCATTTGCAGTTTTTCGTTAAAAGAAAGATATTTCACTTTACTTAATTAATTATTGACGTACATATTAAAACAGTTAAATGCATAAATTATTAACTAGAGACCTACAATTTCTTTCTCACGTAACATTTATTTAATTTATAGTTTACATTTATCTCATAAATATACTGTGTTTATAAAATGAATCAATCTGTTGTTGTCCGATTACGTCATCTACCACTCCTTATCGTTTCTAAAAGAGCATTTATCTCTTTTGTCGCACTGACATACACCTTGTTCCCAACTTCTTAAGAGTCAATAGATAATTTGATTCATGCAAGAGATAAAGAAAAGGAGTGAACCCTGTATTCGACAATACTATAGTAAACATATTTATCAGTAGATTATCTAGGCCATTGGACTTTAGTTTGCCAGATAGAAATACACGTAGATATATGACATATTAATTATTTATAACAAAATTGTATACTCTAGGTTAATGATTTTAAAAAAAAGTAATATATAGGCGGTCAATTGTAAAAAACGTTCGCCACTCATTTAAAAGGTCAATTTTGATGATAACGTCAATAACCCGATGTGGTCTGCGCATTTATAGACAGAAAGTACAAATAACTATACAGGAAATATATATATATATATATATATATATATATATATATATATATATATATATATATATATATATATATATATATATATATATATAATAGTCTCCCGTTTTATACCGCTCGCGGCTTTGGGAGCATAGCAGTGTATTCTGCTATATCTAGGGCCTACGGTATACAAGGAAGGTAACATGGCCAGTGCTACGTTTCAACCGCCTACTATTACCCCTGGTTTTGCGCAAGGTACTCATTTTATTCAGTCTGAGTCGACCTGGGGCCTATAGACATTTTTAAAAATGTCTAGTTGTTCTTGCCGGCGGTAGGATTCGAACTCCGGACCACCGGCATGCGAGGCAAGCATCCTACCGCTTGCGCTACGCAGGCCCCCATATATATATATATTTATATATATATATATATATATATATATATATATATATATATATATATATATAGCAAAACTGGTAGGATTATCGACCGAAACGTACATAACAATTTATTGTAGTGATTTATCGGGTATGCGGTCTGTTAATTGGAAAAAAAACTCTTTTTTCTTTTATTTCTCTATATTTCGCTGATTTTTTGTTAGCTTCATCAGGAGACAACTAAAATATGGTTAAAATTTGTATAAATATAAGGTGAGAATAAACAATGAATTACTTACAGATTTAGAGTTTAAAATATTTAAAAATGTTCTTGTACATAATATGTTTAAAAACAGTACTAACAATATTGGTTAAAACCACCTAGGTCACTAGTAATTAAATATAAAAAGCAAACAAAAACAACCAAGAAACAATTAAAACACAATAAAATTACACATTAAAAATATACAGGGTGATCTAAAATATAATTGTAAACAAAAAAATTATTTTAACATACTAAGAATATTACAGTAGATATTGTTCAACTGTCCCGTGACTGCCTTGTAATTTACTGCATATTTTTCTCTATTAATATGACACATTTCTAAAATCAATCTTTTTTTGTAATTATTCTCTTGCTGTAGAACCCTGAAGTTTGAGTAGTCAAATTGATGCCCAGTTTTTAAGTAATGGTCAACTGCCGCACATGTATTCTTCTTTTTTGTGCAGTCACTTTTGTGCTGTGTGACCTTTTGTTTTACCCATTGAGGAGATTGGCCAACATAATAGCTCTGGCAATCCAAACAAGGCAGTTGGTAGATAACATTAGTTTTATTTACAGTTGGTGTCTTGTCTTTCACTTTAGAAAACAGTTGTCGATTTTCTAATAAATTATATTGGACAATTTTAATGTTGGTAAATTGTTTAAATAAACTAGTCACAGAAGGTGTTAACTGTTTTATTAATGGTAGTTTTTTATATTGGATTGTTTGCACTGCTCCGATATTTTTGATACCAATCTATCAATATTTTGTTGTGTTCAGTTCTTATTAATTTGGTGTCCAGAAATGATATCGAACAATTATTTTCAATCTCTAAAGTAAATTGGATATGTTTGTTGTGAAATAACGACATCCAGCAAATGGTCCAAAATTATGGTTTCAGGTTGCTATTATGGACTAAGCCCCATAATAGCAACCATCATTTTGGACCATTTGCTGGATGTCGTTATTCCACAATAACCTTTCCCTTTACTCTTCATTACAAAATTTGTAGACGGTCTTATATGTTCTGTTCCTACTTACAGTCGAAACATATTTTATTTGTCCTAATAAAGAAACTAAATAGTTTCGTAAGCTTGACTTTCAATAAAAGAGTATACAGTGTTTTAATCACTGGACCTTTTGACCGCAATCTCTTTAGAAGTTTGACTTTACTAGCCGAAAACAACTACTATATATAGTAGGATAGATTGATATTAAACTAGCCTTTGATAGATTGCGCTACTTGATACCGAATTGGTTTCGGTGTTGACATTTGCCATTCATGACATGACGTCTGTCAAAATTTTAAGTTTTAAAAACAATTAGTTTGGTTTTTACAGCCGTCAAAAGCAAGCAAATTTTGTGTTTTCGGAGTAACGGAAAAAGTCGAGTATCGTTCGGTGATTAAGTTCCTCCACAAAAAGGGCAAAACGAATGTGCAAATCTAAGCCGACCTGGACGAAGTTTGTGGTGAGGTTGAACATTCGTTAGGAACAGTAAAATTTTGGAAAGCGGAATTTGTTCGTGATCATACTAGTGTTTTTGATGATGAGCGTCCCGGGAGACCAAATGAAGTCACCACGCCGGAAATGATCAACAAAGTCCATAACATGATTATGGAAGATGGTCGAGTTAAGCTCCGCGAGTTAATAGAGGTCCTAAACATTTCCTACGAACGCGTACACAACATCATTCACCATCATTTGGACATGAAAAAGCTATCCACGCGATGGATGCCGCGTTTGCTGACAATCGATCAAATGCAAAAACGTGTGACCACTTCGGAGACGCTTTTGGAGATGATATGGCGCGATTCGAAATATTTTTTTCGCCGATTTATCACCGTTGATGGAACCTGGATGCATTATTACAAACCGGAAACCAAAGAACAGTCGAAACAGTGGCGCAAACACGGCGAAGGGCCGCCGAAGAAGTCAAAGGGTGCACATTCGGCCGGCAAAGAGATGGCAACTGTTTTCTGGGATGCGAAGGGCATCATCCACATAGACTACTTGGAAAAAGGAAAAACAATCAATGGTGAGTACTACGCAGCATTATTGGATCGATTCGATGCCGAATTGCGTCGAAAACAACCCAGTTTGCAACGTAAAAAAGTGCTCTTTCACCAAGACAATGCACCGGCTACCCGATCGGCCGTCGCCATGGCAAAATTACACGAATTGGGCTATGAATTGGTTAAACACCCTCCGTATTCCCCAGATCTTGCCCCCAGCGATTTTTTCCTGTTTCCAAACCTAAAAAAATGGCTCGGTGGACGGCGTTTCGCAACAAATGATGAAGTCGTCGCTGAAACTTTGGCCTATTTTGAAAAGCTCGAGCAAAAGTACTATTTGGATGGAATAAAAAAATTGGAACATCATCTTACTAAGTGTATCGAGCTAAAAGGGAAATATGTTGAGAACTAAATCGATTTAATTCCAAAAAACTTGTCCATTATTATATTTTATATTTGTGTGTTGAGTGTCAAGGTTTATTTTAAATAATCTCAACGACTAGTGAGTTTCACTGACAAATTGTGATATTTTGTAAACATTTACACATTTTTTATATATATTACAGTATCTTGAAAAGGGAATAAAACAATTCCGAAAGCTTGACAAAAAGTCAAAAGAGTGTTTCTCATTTATATATATATATATATATATATATATATATATATATATATATATTGTTATGATGTATTGTTTGTTTGAATGATGAGCAATGAGTATTTTTAATAATATAGGGTTTTTATCGCGGTTCTCAAAGAATTAGTTTGTAAGTACTTTTTTAAATTATCTTTATTATAACTATTATGAAACACACATATATATCTAACCTAGCCAATGTAAATTTAAAATAAACTATCTTTAAATTGATATTCTTATAAAACTAATTAAATTCTATAGACAATGTAAAATTTAAACAAACTATCTTCAAAATTGAAATTGTTATGACACTAACTAAACTATATTAACAAAATTTTGTACCTTTCTTTCACTGAATGCCTAAATGAACTGCTTTCCACTATATAGATTCTAATCACCACTGAATGTCTTCGTACTTCGGTTATCCTTGTTTTTGTGAAATTACTTTTTCCAATTATCAGCTTCTACCAATTTAAGATATATTTTTCTTCACCAGCATTTATAAACCACCAAGCAAACCAGCAAAACAGCATTTATATTTATTCTTCTTTTCAATATACCAATATCCAATTATTATAAGTTGATTTATACTAATCTCCAATCATAATATAATTTTAATTTCTTCCAATATCCATCCAATATTCTTCTAATATACTTTTTTTATCTTCAATAATTATTTGTGTATAATTATAAATGTGCATTAAAATATATGCATAATTTTTAATCTTCATTTAACTCACTATATTAAACAATTGGACTATTAACTGAATGGACTGGACCTACTTTCTTACTAAACTCTGACTGCTTACTAAAACTGCCTGACTATAACTTTCTGACTAAAAACTGTCATCTTGAATCCAAATCACGGGTATTTATATCTTTTTGGATGTTCCAGAACCATCTGGTAAGAGATCATGTTCGATTTAGTTCTATTTCTTCTATATGGATGTTCTCGAAAAAAGTATCTGTTCGATCCACCGACATAATCATTATTCCAGAATGTTCCAACATAAACAAAGGTCAAATTCGGCATTCTGGAGAATTCGTTAATGTTCTATTGATAATTTTGTTTACATTTAGGCTTTTCAGATCAGAATAAACATTTAAATCATTAAATATATATAAATTAAACATTTTAAACTAACATTATTATTATAACCCCACTTAAATTCGTAAATATTCTTAAACGTCACTTCAGAGTATGTATATCTGGTTGCCTAGTCACATGGCTCACTTAAATATATCTACCACATTATAATTACTAAAATACAACTTTTTACAATTATTATATGCTAATTTCTTAAAAATGCCCTCACATAAATAATTTTTATAAAATTCTCTAGTATATAACTTATTAAAATAACCAAATATCTAATATTATCTAATGTGTAACTTATAAATTAATTTCTAATCACTATTTTTCTTTCTCCTATGTCATATCAATATATATATATATATATATATATATATATATATATATATATATATATATATATATATATTTATAAATATATAACTGTTTTGGATGGGTTGGAGTCAATAATAGGGCTATTGGTTAACTATTTTTTTTATTCTCGAGCTTTCAATTGTGTTTACAATTATTATCAAGAGCTAAAAAAGACAAAATACTTACAAGGTTGAACTAAAAAGAAAAAACAATTTTTGTTAACTTACCAAATAAAAATTAGTTTGGTAAGTATATATATATATATTGATATATATATATATATATATATATATATATATATATATATATATATATATATATATTGATATGATTGGTGTTTATAGAAAATAATTTATAGGTTACACTACTAGATAATATTAGATATTAAAAGTATTTGGTTATTTTAATAAGTTATATACAAGAACATTTTATAAAAATTATTTATGTGAGGGCATTTTTAAGAAATTAGCATATAATAATTGTAAAAAGTTGTATTTTAATAATTATAATATTGTAGATATATTTAAGTGAGCCATGTGACTAGGCAACCAAAAATACTCTTTAAAGTGACAGATAGAAATTCATAATTAGGAATATAAAGTGGGGTTATAATAAAATGTTAGTTTAAAATGTTTAATTTATATATAGTTACTGATTTAATTGTATATTCTGATCTGAAAAGCCTAAATGTCAACAAAATTATCAATAGAAAATTAACGAATTCTCCAGAATGCAGAATTTGACCTTTGTTTATGGTGGAACATTCTGGAATAATGTTATGTCTGTGGATCGAACATATACTGTTTCCAGAAAATTCAGACATGTGTTTAATGGAACAAATCGAACATGATTTCTTACCAGATGGTTCTGGAACATGTAAAAAGATATAAATACCCGGTGATTTGGATTCGGTCCATTCAGTTAGTCAATCAGTTATGAGTTACAGTTACTATGATGGCCAGTTTTAGTATGAAAATTAGTTAGAGGCAGTCAATCAGTTACAATTGTTCAATATAGTGAGTTAAATCAAGATTAAGAAACAGTATAAAGAAAATATTATTGAAGATTAAAAATTATGTTATGTATAAATGATGATAATGGAAGAAGTATTAATTGAATATTAAAATTAAATAATATTTTTGGTGATTGGATATTGATATATTGAAAAAAAGAATAAAAATAAATGCTGTTTGCTGGTTTGCTTGGTGGTTTATAAATGCTGTGAAGAAAAATATCTTAAATTGGTGGAAGCTGATAATTGGAAAAAGTAATTTCACAAATACAAGGATAACCGAAGCTGAGAAGAAGACATTTGAGTGGTGATTATAATCTATACAGTGGAAAACAGTTCATTTAGGCATTCAGTGACAGAAAGGTACAAAAATTTGTTAATATAATTTAGTTAGTGTCATAATAATTTCAATTTTGAAGATAGTTTGTTTAAATTTTACATTGTCTATAGAATTTAATTAGTTTCATAAGAATTTTAATTTAAAGATAGTTTATTTTAAATTTACATTGGCCAGGTTAGATATATATGTGTGTTTCATAATAGATAAAATAAAGATAATTTAAAAAAGTACTTACAAACTAATTCTTTGAGAACCGCAATAAAAACCCTATATTATTAAAAAATCCTCATTGCTCATCATTCACAAACAATACATCATAACAATATATATATATATATATATATATATATATATATATATATACATATATATATATATATATATATATATATATATATATATATATATATATATATATATATAATGCAATCGAAAACAGGAAAAGCTATAAGAAAACAAACAAGAAAAGCAATAATCATTGAAAAGAAGCAAATCGTTGCTCTAACAAACGAAAACACCAGAATTACAGACAGAAAGGAAATAATACAACTCGTGACTAAATTCTACCAAATTCAGTACCCAAGAAGATGTGCCAGAAGTCCTTCCAAAAGAAGGAGAATCGACTATTACAAAAATGAAAAACAGTAAAGAAGCTGGAATAAATGGTATAATTCTGGAACTGCTTACATACACTGAAAAATCTTAGCAGGCATTTTTACGAACTGCCTAAGATTGAGATGCATGGTCTGGTATGCAGACCTATAAGTCTACCTACCAATAATATACAAGATATCCGCAAAAATTACTTCAGAAGTGGATTGAGTACTATGGATCATATTCATACACTTCGAGAACTAACGAGTAGAGCTAAAGTAAAAATGTAAAATACCGCTAGCATTAACCTGCATAGATTTCGAAAAAGCTTTCAATTCTATATATCCCAAGGCCGTAATAGAAGCTTTGACCAACGAAGGCATTGACAAACCGTACATAGAAACTTTACCAAATATATACAGACAAGCAAAAGCTAAGGTAAACATTAATGAAAACACTCCAGAATTTCCCACTACCAGAAGTGTCCGACAAGGAGAAGCAAATTCACCAAAGCTCTTCACAGCAACTCTGGAAAATATATTCAGCAAAATGAACTAGCAGAACAAAGGAATATCCATTGATCGAGAATACCTCAGCCATCTAAGATTTACAGACGACATCGTTCTGATTGCTAATAATCCCGCAGAACTACAAGAACTTATAAGTGACCTAAATGCAGCTAGAAATGAAGTTGGCCTAAAAATGTACTTGGTAGAAAAAAAACCATGTACAACGAGCTAGTGGATGCCCAAGATATAATATTAAACAACACTGCACTTGAGACAGTAGACGAGTATGTATACCTGTCACAATTAATACATCAATCCGGCTCCTTACTTCCAGAAATCAACAGAAGGATAAAACTGGCTTGGGCATCTTTTGGTAGAAATGCCGTTATATTCAAATCGAAGGTGCTAATCCACCTGAAGACAAAAGCATTCGATCAGTGTATACTACCAATCATGACATATGGCTGCGAAACTTGGACACTAAAGAAAGAGATAATATCGAAACTCTGAGTCACTGAAAGGTCAATGGAGCGATACATGCTAGGTATAATAAAGACAGATTGAAAAAGGATAGAATTGATGAGACAGAGAAATGAAGAATGAATAAGTAAGGAAGGCTGCACCATAATCGGTAGAATATGCTGGGAATGATGATGATAATATATATATATATATATATATATATATATATATATATATATATATATATATATATATATAAATGAAGAGATCGATACATACTTCTCTTATATAATCTAGGTATAGTCCACCTCCTATCAAATGTCTGGAAGTGGTCTTAGGTAGGACCTGTCTGGCAACACATGCTCCTCCCAAGATAAGTTCAATGCAGCAGCACGTTGTATTACATCCTCTATTCTCGTTCTAAGTATTTTTTCATTGTGGAAGCGATCTTTTAAAGTTATTTACTGCATAATTCGTGCCACTGAGCGCTGTTTTACTATTATTTTATTGCCGGCTTTTATGGTAAACGTAATTGTCTCTAATGTCTTCACTGTAAGAATGCATGATCGTGATGAAACATGAGCCTTCAGTCTACGTCCGAGTGTTGGTTTTCTCTGCTCAAGTAAATCACATGATTTAAGTAAATATTCTCTCTCACTCTTGCTATCACTTCCTCTCCCATAATAACTGCTACTTATACAAAGTACTTAATAATCTTGATCTTTGTTAGATTCATTTTTAAGCTTATTCTTCCTAAAACAATTCTTAATTCTGAAAGCATTACTTGTAGCTGGTTGAGTTCTCTACTAATTATAAAAATATCACCCGTAAAGCGAATATAACTCAGATATCGCCCGTCAATATCTAAACCTTTTTACTTTTAGTTCAGCTGTTTGAAAACGCCCTCTACATTCAACGTGAATAACTTCGGAGAAATCGTATCGCCTTGTCTCACTCCTCTATGAATTTGTATTTTGTAAGGTTTTATATTCGTATCAATTTTTATTTATAATGTAGCGTTTTCGTAGATATATATGTTTTAGCAGGTTCATATAATATCGAGTCTCTGCTCGCGTTATCCATTGCTTCAAATACGGCCTACAGTTCGAGTGAATCAAAGGCCTTGTGATAGTCAACAAAGACTAAATGTAGTGGGACATTGTATCATTTTTCTCTTATTGTTTCATTTCTCTATCAAAATTAGGATGATCTGAATCTGTTCTACAGTACTATAATCTTTGCGGAAACCTACCTGTTCTGGAAGGTAATAGCTGTCGAATTTGTCAGATAGGCTTAGAAATTATTTTTTGTGAGAACTTTGTATGAATGAGGGACTAAGGCTGGGAATTGATAATTTTCGATCTTCTGTTTATCTCCCTTTTTAAGCAATAACATGACTTAGGCATTTTATGAACTGTCTGGGACTCTCTCATCTGTTAAACATTTAATCAGAAGAACTCTTATTGCCTCTGAAGTTGTAGTGCCATCTAATTGTAGCATTTCTTTGGTAATTCCATCCTCACCAGAGGCACGATTACAGTTCATTTGAGATAGAGGATGTGCAATTTCCTCGTGATGTCTGGTAGTTCCGTGTTATAGTGTCTAATGCCTTCTCTTACTTTTTCCTGATTGGTTATTTAATTCTGTATATTTCGGTGTTTTCTTTTCCTTTTTTCGTGCATCTTCTTTCTTGTAGATTGTGATAATTTACTGTTTCTTGGTTCCTTTGAGTTACATATTTTCTTTATTCTTCTTCCTCTTTATAAGCAATTCTGCTTGTTCATTGGCGGATTAATACCTCTATGGAAGGTTGTCACTTCATCTTTTGCGCGGTCGTCCGATACTTCTTCTGCCGATTGGTGATTTATCTCTTGCTATTTTAACGACACAGTCTCCTCTATTCTGCTTATGTGGTTATTCCATTCTTTTTCTCTATTTTGTGTCCATTCAATATTTCGCCTGCAGTTTTGTTGGGTGGATCGAGTAGCTCTACAGAACTGTTGCCGGTCCCAAGCCCGGATAAAGGAGAAGGGGGTCTACAGCCAGGTTAGCATCCTACTGATGGACTTTAAAACCATACATAGAAACAGGATTATGCCTCGGAACAGGAATGATATTTTCTTTATACTGGTTTTAATGTCAGTTCGAATTTTATTTTCAAGTTCATTTTGTTTCACTTCTTCTAGTTTATGTATAGGTTTGAGTCTTTTCTTCAGATTTTCATACATCTTTTTTTTTAATTCTAAGAGTGTAGAAAAGCGTTGTGAGTATATTCATTTTTTCCTCTCTTGTATGGCATTAATAGTTACTTTGACCCTGACAAGTCGATGATCAGTACCTAAATCGAATTTATTCAGTTGTTACGTCAGATATATGTTTTTAGTCGATCTCGTTTTTTTTCCATCCGGACTTCTCCATGTCCCTCTTTTAGTTTGTGTTTTTTTCAAGAAACTGTTCATACAATACAGGTTTTCGATTTTGTAGTTCCTCTGTTTTTGATATTGTCGGTGTTTGTTTCGCCCACTTTGGCGTTAAAAACTCGCCATAACGATGCAGTAGTATGAGTTGTCTACTTTTCGTACAATAGTCTTCATACAATTGTTCTATTTCTACATCTTTCGCAATGATTGTTGGGGCATATACTTGTATTGCCAGTAGTCTGTATATTTGCGATATTTAAGCGACTACAGAATATATATATATAACCCTACCTGATAATGACTTCACTTTATGGTGGTGAATGTTTATTGTTCTAGTCGTCTGGTTACATTTTCATCCACAACATCCCATTTTGTATGTGATAATTCGTCTTCCAGGTTTCTCTAGGGGTTCGTTAGATTGTATAGTCCTTATGTCTGATGTAGCTATACTTATATAGATTTGGTGTTTTATAAGTTGAAATAGTGAAACATTGAGTTGTTACATTGAACATGTATGGGATATGATAAACGGAAGGTTGGACAGATTGCCTGCTCCGATGATAGATTTCCAGAACCTGCTTCGGATTCAGAATGCTTGCTATGCCGCAGGAATATTTTGATCACCTCATTCAAAACATGCATTGCAGAGTATTGCATTACCTTTAAATGAGTTCCAACTCATTACTGATTTTAATGTTATGTACTACCCCAATTGCCAGGACTTTAATTAACTGATACAGTATACATATCCATTTTATTACAAACAAATTCTTCTTATTAAAATGTGTTTAAGTTTAGTGCAACTTTATGGTCCCTAAGATATGTGCCCTTAAACATCGTCTTTTGTTTTGTTTATAGGCACTAAAATGACTAAAAATCTCTACTTTGTAAATTATACAGAACACAGTTTATATCGCTCACATAGTTTGTCATTTTCTAGGCTTTAGTCCCTAGCTTGATTTTATTATCCTGCATTGGTGTTCCTGCAGTAGAACCAGGAGGTCCGAACGAAGATAGTTTTTGGCTTACTTGCATATATTTTTTTTTCACATAAGGTTCCATCTTTTCTATCAGCACCTTACGTCTAATACAAATCAACGCACTAAAATTGTAATAAAATATTACCAAGCACTCATAGAGGTATTTAAAGGTAGGTACCCCTATTTTAAGATTATCCTGTCAATATTATTGTTGAATTGCTATAGAACACATTGGTTTCATAATCTGCTTGTATAGTTTTGTTTTATTTACAAATGTTAAAAACATTTACAAATACATTTAATTTGGTTTTTGGGCTTTCAGCTAAGACGTCTTAACCTTTTTTTCTCTTATTCAACATTCGATGTTGTGGGAATTTACAATCTTCTTGCACAGAACTACAAAATATTCTGGGAACGGTACTACTACTACTATACTATCGTTTTTATGATAAATTTAAGCACACAATGTTCCATATTTGAAAACCATTTTCAATAAGGAAATAAGTTCATTAGAATGCATATATAGTGTTATTTGCATAGATAAACAATGCGCAATGTAAATGTACATGTAAATGGCATACATAAAGAATTAAAATATGAAATTTTGATAAGTTGAAATAAATATTTTCAAGCTAACCTGTATAAAAGATTAAGGTAAGTTAAAATACGTGCTGTATTTATTATAAGATATCGTTGATATTGTGTACATTTCCATAAATGTCATGTACCTACTTAATAAATACGCAAACAATTCGGTAGCACATATTATGTAGGTGTAAAAATCTCAGCTGTTTTCCAGTCCTAATTTTTAATCCATTATTATCAATAACAATATATTGAAAACATACACTTAATATTAATTTTTAATTACAGACTGTCTAATTTTTTTTAGATCTAGCAATTAACCTCTGACCTACAATAAAAACATCTTGAAATGCTCATTACACAATATGATAGGCGGCTATGTTTATGTAAATAAACTATGACTATATATTCACGGGGTATTAACATATTAAAACTAAAATTAAATATATTTCAAGTAAGTCCTAACCTTTTTTGTCAATTGTTTTGTTTATCCTCTTCAGAAAAACAATTTAAAACACTTTGCACATGATCACAATATCAACAAAACTAATTACTAATTCAAAACCCCGTTCAACACATCTTCCCGACAAAGTTCTAACGTTTCTTCTGAGGAAAAAATTTGTATATTCACCAGCAATTCACATACAATTAGGTTCTTTGGCTTTGGTTGGTATCGACAAGCATTTTTTTCATTCACCGGCAGATATAACGTTGCATGTGACGCGACCTTTCTTTGTCGAAAGCGGCGTACGAACTGTTTGTTTGGTGTTGGGTAGATCCGTGCCTCCAAACGAATTGATCGAAGTGTGCTACGACATACGTTCGGGTATTATCGGGTGCGGAGCGTGTCGAGAAAGAGGGTGAATGTTGTGGTTGGATAACTGAAGGATATTTTCTGCAACAATATTTTAAGTTGCAAATAATTTTTAGTGCTTATTAATTTTGAGAAAAAAGAGCAATAAATTTAATTAAACAAGACTTTTAGCTTGTTGCTTCTATTAAGCAGGAATATTATCTCACAGTATGGTTAAAATTAAGTAGATATTATTATATTCTCCATATACCCACGTAAAGTAGATAGAAGGTCTAATCTCTTGGAGCCTGAACTTTCCATGTATATATTTACTGGTGGTTTTTCTTCGCATAATGTAAGGAATCGCACATTTTCCAGGCTGTCGCACGGTAACAAAATGTGCTCTGCTATTTCGTGCTCTAGGTAACAGAATCTGCATAGATTATCATCTGTCAATACCATCAGTTTCAACTGCCTATTCAGCTTATAGTGCACTGTTAACAGACTTATTATGGCTTTGACTGCTTTCCTGCCTTTGCTTATTAGGTCTGCAGTAAATTTTGGCGTATGTTCTACAATGAACTATTTCGGCTATCTTTGTCCTGGTGAATTCCTCCACCATTACAGAGATTTGTGTGCTACCCATTTACTTGCAGCCGGTTTTTGCAAAGCCGCAGAAGGGTTCTGGTCCAATGAATCATAATAATAATAATGTTTATTTACATAATACAATATGAAAAATATATATAATTATAATGCAATATAATAATATATGGTTTTTATATGTTGTTTTAAACATGTATTTGTAGTTATGTAATAGAGGGGTCCGACAGTAAAAAATGGTAAGGGACAATACAGAAGATTTGAGATTTAAAGTGTTGAATTTTGAAAAAAATATTCTTATATTTTTTATAAAAAAATATAAGACTATGAATCATGTTAAAATTAGTTAATTATGTTGTTAATCAGTAGGCAAAATATGAAATACCAAATATTTTTTTACAATGTGCTTATTGAGGAAAATATAACAATATGTACTACAACTTAACATTATTTACCTAAAATATTCGAAAAAGTTTAACGTAACATGTTAAGTGGTGTTTTTTTTTTCTGAATAATGGCTTTGGCAGAGCCAATTAGCCAGACTTGTTTGTGTTTATTGTTAAAATCGACTGAATTTCAATTATTATTGATTGCAGATTCATGGTCAAATGTTAGTACTACATATAGCTAATATTTTTATGGATAGGTACATACATTTTGTTTTGATATATTTTTATTTTGTTTTTTTTTATTCTTTTATTATTTTCTTGTTTTTTTTTTGTTTTGTTTTGTTGCTGTTTTGATTTTTTTTTGTTTTTTGCTTTTTTTTGTTCTTTTTTTTTGGATTCATTTTTTTGTTTTTTGTTCTATTTCTATTTTCTTAATTCTTTTATGTTTTTTTTAATTTGTGGTATACTTTTTTTTTTGTTTTTTTTTTGTTTTTTTTTCAAACCATATTAACAGATTACGCCTATACTATTTACAACTTATATTTATATATTTTAACATGTTTGTAAATGCAATGAAGAATTTCCATATTATTTGGAAATATTAAAAGATTAAGGTTTGTTGGAAAACAACACTTAGAATTTATTAATTCCTTATAAAGTTCGTTTATATTAATAATTTGTAAATCACATTCTAATATAATATGTGTTAGATCGCCTATTTTACCACAAGTACAATTGGGAGTATTTGATAAGCCGATTCCATGCATGTAAGATGGCGTAAGAGCATGATTTGCTCTCAGCCGATTAATGGTCTTTATAAAATGTCGATTAGATTCTGTGTAGAACCATCTTATGGAGGGTATCCTAGTGTTACAATGATAAAAGTTTAAGCCAGTCTTACATTCTCTGTAATGTAAATGCCAATTATTTTTTTGTCAACAAGTTTTTGTCTACTAACGGTGTCAATATCTGTCGCTGGAATTAAATTTCTGTTTACTTTTTCTTCAAGCATGTATGCTGATTTAGCCAAATTGTCAACGATCTCATTGCCTTTTATTCCCGAATGGCCCTTGATCCATGTAATTATTACATTTAATCCTAATTGTATAGTTTTATAAAGAATTTTAAGAATTTCCAGTTCAATGTGGTTTATTTGTTTAACCGTTTGAATGTTGTTAAATCTGTCGACCACGCTTTTACTGTCAGTAAATATAACATAGTTGCTAGTCGGATTCAGTACTACATACTGAAGAGCAAACATTATTGCCATCATTTCTGCTGTGTATATTGAGCATTTACTGGGTAAGCTATACTGGTGATGGTAATTTTTATTTTCGTGGAACATTGCACAGCCCGTTCCATTTGCATCTTTTGACCCATCAGTAAAAATGTACTGATAATTTGTCCATTTTTCTTTAATAATTATATCAAACATATTTGGGAGTAAATGTGAGTTTAAGTAACATATCCTAACCTTTCTAGAAAATAGTGTTTTTGCCATTTCACCGTAGTAGGGCGGAATTTGGCTTTTATAGAGAATATCGTTATATTTTACCGTACTTAGATAGCTTTCTACCAAAGGTATAGATTTTTTAGTTCTCCAGTACCTATGGGTGAGGTCTAAAACTGATAGCTCATTAAGATCTTGAAGGTATTTACAATTTTTGGACATAATTCGGACTGTGAATTTGTCGCTAAGAAATTAGCGGCGTAAATGCAATAGAGGTTCCACCGCTTCATTTTCCATTATTTGGACTGGAGTGGATTTTAAATAACCTAGGCATAATCTCGGGCATTTATTTTTTTGAATTTCAAGTTTGTTTAGATGTGTATTGGACGCTGATCCAAATAAATGACAGTTATAATCGAAAATCGGCCTGATCATGTTACGGTAAAACATCAAAGCAATATTTGGGTCTGCTCCCCAATTTGTTTTACAGAAAGCTCTTAAAATGTTTATTGAGTTTTCTGATTTTTTGACAATTTGATGAATGTGATCTTTCCATAACAATTTCCTGTCTAGATAGGTACCAAGATACTTAATACAGTTTTTTATAGGGAAATTAAACTTTCCCACATTAAGATTGCCTTGTGGAACTCTATGTTTTTGTGAAAAGTAACACACCTCAGTTTTTGTGTCAGAAATTGATAAACCTATTTCTTCATAGTACTGATTTACGATTTCTAATGTGACTTTCAAATTATCCTCACAGGTACTTAACAATTTTCCTGCTGTGTATAAAACAACATCATCAGCATATTGAAGAATTTTTGTATGGTTCGGTATACTAACTTCAAGATCTATGTTGTACAGGATGTATAAAATCGGGCTTAAAATACTCCCCTGTGGCAATCCAATATTAGTGAGTCGAGAGTATGAAAATTCCTCATTATTAATTTTTAAAAAAGTTAGTCTGTTAGAATACAAAGATTTTAAAAAGATCTAGGGATTCCAATATACAACATTTTTTGGTAAAGAATGTTTAAATTAACATTATCAAAAGCAGCAGAAACGTCAAGGGACGCAGCTGCTGTAGACTTATTTGATGTAAAATTAAGCTGAATTGAAGTAACTAGAGCCGTAGTTGCGTCTTGAGTGGACCTAGACTTGCGAAAACCATATTGGGAACTTGGAAGTATACCATCGTGTTCTAGCCAATGTTCAAATCTATTTTTAATTATTCTTTCAAATGTTTTTAAAACACATGAAGATAAGGAGATAGGTCGGTAAGAACTTGGATCACGTTCTGGTCTGCCAGGTTTTTTAATCGGAATTACCAGGTACTCTTTTCAACTATTTGGTACTGGTGTCTTATTTTTCCAAATATTGTTGAAAATGTTTACTAGTGAAATTTTATAATCTATAGGTAAGTTGTATAACAGCGAATATGACACATTGTCAATACCTGGAGAAGTATTATTTCTTTGTTCAAGGGCTCGATGCAATTCCCATAAATGAAAATTTTCGTCAAAATTGTGGTTTTGTCGGGGTACTGTTTGGATATGTTCTTGTACAGTGTCTTCATTTGGAACCCATGCCGGTGCAATTTTTCTATGGAATTCCTGCAACCATGTATCTTCGGGATCAATAGGTACTTTGTTGGCTTGTTTGCGGTTTTTAAAACAATTAACTTTTTCCAGACATCTTTTATTGGTGTTCTTGAGTTAAGGCTTTCGCAAAGATCAATCCAATTCTTCTTTTTCTTCTGTTTGAAGATTTTCTTTGCAATAGCATCTAGTCGTTTATACTCCATTAGGTTTTGGAGCGTTGGATTCTGTTTATAATTTATAAACGCATGTTTTCTATTTTCAGCTGCTAACTGACAATGATTGTTCCACCATGGTTTCGGAATATGAATTTTGTTTTTTTCTTTAATGGAAGAATGTTTTGGGATAGCGACGTTGGCTGCTTGGTTTATATTTGTCGACAATTCTTCGTAGATTAATGGTATTTTCATTGTTTCCAAAGTACTGGTATAGATCATCCAATTGGCTCTGCTAAGGTTCCATATTCTATGTTTTCTACTGGATGTGGCTTCTGCTGCGGAGAAACTTTGTGATGAAAAAATAATTGGCACATGATTAGATCCATAATGTTCTTGTAGAGTATTCCAACGAAAATGAGAGGCGATATCTCGGGAACAAATGGTTAAGTCTACAGCAGAAGGTTTATTGGAAATAGCAAGAGTGGGGGATCCGTCGTTTAAATATTCTAAATTACAGTATTCTATAGCATCTAGAAGATCTTTACTTAATCTATCATCAACTTCGCAGCCCCATGCCAAATTGTGTGCGTTAAAATCGCCTCCAATTATAAATGGTTTTGGTATATTTTCTAAAAAATTGATCCATTGTTGAATTAAAACTTTATTCCTGGGTTCCTTATATAAAGAAATTATATGTAAAGGTTTCTTGAAATGTGAAATTTTTATTGAAATACACTTATATGTAAACGAATACGTATTTTGAAAATTTATTTCTTCATATATGATGTTGGATTTCAAAAGGATTGCACAACCGCCATATCCATCAGGGCGATCAGCTCGAACACAATTAAATTCTTTAAAATTATAATATTTTCCCGGTTTGAACCAGGTTTCAGATAATAGAGCTATAGTGATGTCGTTCTGATGAAGTAAATATTCTAAATTTTCTTTATTGGCAACTGCTGAACGACAGTTCCACTGTAATATGTTTATTTTATTTAAGTCTGCGAATTTGATGCTAGATTTTGGTTAAAATGGTTACTAATTATCTGAATTACATCAGCTTTTGAAATATGTATTAAAATTATTATTTTGTTTAATTGAATTAATAATTGTAAGAACCGAATCTAAAATGACATTTATTACAGAAGAATTTAACTCTTCTGACCGTGAATCTGCAATGTTTAAGTTTTTTTGGTAAAATTAACTTTTAACTATTCCCTCAGGATGTTTTGGAATGGAAACTGTAGATACTATTTCTTTTCTAGCTGTATCAGTTGGGTCTGAATTATTTGGTTTCTGCCTTTTATTCGGCCTACTGGTATTTGTGTGAGGATTAAATAATTATTTAGCAAAATTATTTCCTTGGGAGGAAGTACAAGGTTGTGAATTTTGTGGAAAATTTGTATCATTGTTGGCTGTATTGGTCCTAAGAACACTAGCATATGAATTCTTAGGCACTTGTTTATTTGCATCGTAAAAATTAACGTTTGTTAAACCCATCGTCTCTTTTATTAACTTTTGTCGTGTAAATTCTGGGCATGCGCTTAAGTTTGTGGTCAAATGATTCCCCTTACAACTGAAACATACTTGTGTGAACTCAACTTTTGTACAATTCTTTGAATTATGAGTTTCTTGGCATCTGTTACATCTTGGCTGACTCCTACATTGATTTCCCAAGTGGCCGTATCTAAGACAGTTAAAACATAACAAAACTTTCTGTTTATATATTTCAACTTCTTTAATAACCTTATTGATTACTATATATTTAGGTAAAGTTTGCGATTTAAAGGTCACAATACAAGATTTAGTAGGGACATATTCGACAATTTTTTCCTCATTAACAATTTTTTCTACTTTACGCGTAATTCTTTTAACGTTTGCAATTTCAAATATGCAACGACTATCATACTGTTTATTTCTATTTTTAATATACTCTTCCGATAAATCTGTGTCTATATCCCAATATTAATTGTATTTCTAATTGTACGTCTAATTTCTATGAATACTACTACGGAACTGTATTTAATACTATTTAAATCAATAAAAAATTATAAGAAACAAAAAGCGTGTTTCAACTTTGACAGTTTTTTGACAGATGTAGAATACGTTATGGATGATAATTTTTGTTAAGTGGTGTTGACTTAATTAATTTGGTAGGCACTAGGGGTTTATTTTAAATGTATATACCATTCGTGATAAACAGCTGGAATCCATTCCAAGAATGATTTTACATCTTTCAGTTCTTCTGGATGAATACTAAGGGGATGATTATATTTTTGAGTAAGTGTAGGAAATTTTTCTTCTGCAGCTGTTGGTCTTCCTCTTTTATTCAATGACATGGAATTAAATAATCCGCTGTATGATGCTGAATATTGTATATTTTTTGGAACATCTGAAGATAGGCATAATTTCACACTACTTTGTAAAATACCTACCGGTTGATTAAAATAGCTTTTCAGTACTGAACAATCGTATATATCCTCTTGCTGGACCCTAGTTACTAGAAAAGGTTTTTTTTTCTGACACTTCTTCAAAATGTCTTCCCAGTGATTGGGCGAATAGACCATTTCACAGTTTTTCTTGACATAATTTTCTACTACAGAAAAGTCTCTGTCGCTTGGCAACATTGTATGTCCTACCTGAGGAAATATATGAACTATTTCTTTAAAATAGTCATTTTGTAAAAGACAAAGCCAAAGACCAATGATGGTCCAGTTTTTATTTTGTCCGCAGCAATTGTCTGAAATAGCTATTAGTTTTCTGCCACGAATATTATTTTTCTCAAAGTACAGTTTGAGACAACTAGCGATTTCGTCCGACCCTCTTTTAGCAGTAGATTCATCCCACATAAAAAAGTGACCCTGACCATCTCCAAGGGAATGTATGCTTAAATTATAGCACCACAGTTTTCTCTTATAGAACATGGGACCAGTGGTGTGAGACTGGGTTTGCTGTAGATCAAAACTTATTGCATGCACATCTGGGTTTGCTTCCTCTACTGCGTCTCTGACTGCCTGTTGACCTGCTTCAGCTTTTCTATGATGTAATTCTTGTTCACTTTTAATTTTTTTAACTTCAGTTTCATCATTGTGTAACTTAGCATTTTCTAAAGCCACTGAAAACTTATCGCACGCTTGACATGTATCCATTTTTAGAGTTTTGGAACTTATTATATTCTTCAGTTAATATTCTTCTGAATTTATCTGCAGAAACTGGAGTTTTCTTTTTCAAAATGCATTCTCCTACATATTTCTCATAACAAGTCTGAATAGAATATTCCATACTCATATATTCTTTAGAGCTGTCAGAACGGGTGTAATGACTTTTGTACTTAGGTAAGCTTTCGATAAAAGATTTCAGAAAATCTATATCAGAATTGGAATATTTTTTAGGATGGTTTGAATGTCGACCTCTTAGATCTAATTTTGGAGTATTTGATCCAATTTTTAATTGTTTTACTAGATTTTCAACTCGACCTCGATTTTTCTGTAAGCCATGGATACTTAGAAAAGCCATTTTGCATACCTTAACATCTTTTCCTTGTGATTTTAATTTATATTCAATAGTTTGAGATCTTTTTGACATTAGTGCTTTAGTTTTTTTCCTAGTCACATTTTTAGATCTCATACAACCTTGTAAGTAAGCATTTTGTGTATCAAAACTGTTCATGCCCCAGAAATTAACAAAAATTGTCTGCAGCTCTTCATGAGGTGCAAATAACTCAGCATTTATTGGGGCAACTACACGGTGGACCTTGTGTTTTTGATAAAACAATATTTCCCTTACCTCTGTATTGTTTATATTCTTTTCCGCGATTTCTGAGCACTTTCGTTTTTAATTGCTTACTAAAATTGTGTTTCCTTTTTATAGATTTTGTTTCTGAAACAGAATCTTCTTTTTCTTGTTTACTGTGTTCATTTAATTCTCCTCTATTTTCTTTTTCTTCCTCCCCTTCTTCTTCAGTACTGGACTCTGGGTATGTGTGAGAAGAAATTTCTTGAAGTCCATGTTCTTTCAAAAGTTTTCTAAAACATAAATAAAAATCGTATTAAGTATTATAGGGCTGCCGATTCATTCATTTTCATATTTGCAAGTAAAAAATGTTAAGTACATCCTTTACCATTTTTTACTTGCAAACAATTATTCTAAGAATATCAATAAATTACCTTCTTTGTAGAAAGTTAATCGAGCTAGCTTCACTAAATATTTGAAATTCAGGATCTTTATCTGAGTCATAATCATCGTAGCTCTCAGAAATGTCACTATTAACATCAAAAAAGCCATTTAGATTTGAACAACCTGCTTTGTCTTCCGCCATCATGGACACATAACATTATTTTCATGCGTATGCATGTCTCTTACCAAATTTTAAGAAATTAATCTTGCGCCATCTGTTATTCGGAGGATAAAATAAGTCAAGTTTTCTGCGTTGCCATGTCCCTTGCCATCTTTTACATAATATTTCGGGAAAAATCAAAATTTGTCCTTTACCATTGTTTACTACCGGGCCCCTCAATTATTCTAAACTCAAACCATAGAACCCATCAAAACAGTTAAGTTGTGCATGATGCATTTTAGTGTAGTTTATATTGTTCAGTCGTACTGGATATATAACAATAATAATTAATAAGTAAATTTACATAAAAAACACAAATTATATAAATACAGGAAAATAAGGGAAGTTCATCAATTGTTAGTGCTTATTGTATATTTTTGTTGTTATTTATAGATTTATATTTTTGTTTGTTTTTATATCATTCAAAAAGATAATCAAACATTTTTCTATGTTATTTCAAGTCTCTCTTAAATATGATCTTTATCCATTTACAGGAATTTATAGTAATTAAGTATATTATAGTAATTAAGTAAGTAATTTTTATATATTTGGTGAAACGTATTGTATATTTTTATTTGAAGTTATTCAAAGTGTTTTTGTTATGTATGTTCTAATAAAATACTGTGCTCTATTTCTCGTATCATATGTGTGTTCTAGTGGTAAGAGTAACTGTTTATTTTTATATAGGTTAGTCAACATGGCAAACAATAGACTTATATTTAACACTTGAGCTTCAATAAACAGATGGTCTGTGTCTTAAATTCCTGTGATAAATAATTTTTAATATTTTTCTTTGTATAATATTCAATTGCTTTAGGTGCGTATTTGTAATGCCACCCAACTATGAATTCCATATCGTAAACATGACTACTAAGGAGTAATAAATAATTTTTTATACCTAATATACTTTGTAGAAATCGAAATTTATATAATAGACATCTTAAGGTTTTGCAAGTTTGGTTTATCGGCATATCCCAACGAAGATATGAATCAATCCGAATTCCAAAATATTTTGTACTGCTTGCTTTAATAATCATCAGATTTAACATAATCAAAGAGCTATAATCGGGTAAGCCACTTTTATAACTTGTAAACGGAACGTACAATGTTTTATCTATGTTTACTGTGAGTAGTGTATGGCTGAATATAAATATCTATAATTTTTAGAATGGCCTTAATGAGCTTTGTTTGACCATTTCGTGTGCTTTTTTATTGCCTTTATGACACTCGTGCCTTGTTATCCAGGTTACCGTAACCTTACTACGGTCTCCTAGTTTATTAAGGACACCATCTACTAGCTTAGAATTGACCTCTCCAGAATTGAGCAGTGTAAGCCATGGTTTTACTGCCAAAGCTATATCTCGTAGCTGTTGTATAGATGGGTTGCCCCATTATTTAGCTACTCAATTAGCTCGCTATTTTGAGCACTATGCGCCTAGCTTATATGTTACTGACTATGTATTAATCTATACATCACAGATCTGGCGTCGTACTGTATAAAGAAGTCATGGAGCAGAATCATTAGAAATTTTTTTATGATCATCAACCTTAACGAATAATCAAATTCACTATGGAAAAAAAACAACGCATTATCATTTCTACATATGTTAACTACAAAGGAGGATATATGATATGAAATTCAAGTCTACATAACACCAATTCACAGTATCAAATCACAACATAAATATTAAAAAAATCATAAAATCATTATATAACCAAAATATCTTGTCTAACGAAAAGGACTTTTTGAAAGAAAAACTCGTTTACATCGATTCTAATAAAAAATTATTATCCATTGTTCCTTATAAGTACCCACTAACAATTATCCACAAAATAAAAAAAAATCAAATACAACACAAAAGAAGAAACACTTAAAGTACTTACAAGAAAGGATTCAAAGGGAACAACAATACCATATGTCAAAGGCTAGTCAGACATATTAAAAAGGATAGGAAATTAATGCGATATCAAAACTATAAAACAACTAATACACCAAGATTTATCTTATCCAAAACCAAACGTAACAACACAGAAGGAAAGAATAAAAGTCTCGCCAGTTTCAACACGTATTTTCCATTATTATTTATACCTTGTATGTTTCATGTCGCAATTTTCAGAATCCTTTTCCGTTGTCATTTACGTTGTCGTTTTATTTAGTTCATATTCCGATGCAAGTTATCGATTTTTTATAGCATATCACATATTTTTTGAATGAATAGAAATATGCTTTATTTCTATTCAAAGCTTACAAAACTCAAAAAAAATAATAACAATAACAATTAAAATTTACTAAAATTACATAAATCGTCAATATTACAGAATAAAATATACAATCCATGGCAAAATTTCACTAAATTGCAAATTGTACAATAGGTTAAACCTTACAAACTAGTTTACGAATAAGTTTAAGGAAGTTGTAGATTTAAATTGCAAAGGGAGATGGTTGTATAATTTTTTTGCCGAATATAGGTTTATTTACTAACTCAGTGGATGGGATCGGTAAATACACATCAAAGCTTGAATTTCTGGTGGAGTAGTCATGACTAGGTCTTGCTGGAAAAACATGTAGGTGTTAATTCAGCAAAGAGTTTCTAGAATATTTGTTGTGAATTTATTAATTGTGATGTCTTTAATTTATAATGTCTTTACTAATTTAGTATATTGTTCCTACTTTAATTTATTAAAAGGCACGATCATTTATATAAGTTTATTTATCACTACATATACAATAATTTATTAGTAGGCGAGCGTAACAATAATACCACGAGCGCGAATCTTCTTTATTAACTGTCCCTTCCAAATAAAGTTCCGTTATTATATACCAGTGCCGTTATCTCGAATCGTCTAAAACCTTCGATGGCGAAACGGTAAAAGCAAACTGGATTTCCCTCGCATCGCTTCTGGAAGGTCGCTCAGGTAAATCGAGGCCTCTCGTAAACTCTACAACATATTAGATTAAAAACATGTTTTAAAGGTTAAAACTATGACTCATATTTTTACGTAACATTGCCCCCCTCTCAAAAGATGGTTCCTCCTGGAACCTTGTTGGGACTAGAACTGGAACGGTATGCTGGTATCGGCAACTGGACCCTCTTTTACAACTTCCAGTTGTATAAAAATGACAAGGGACGGTTTTCTCTCCGCTCCAGTAACTATGCGGATTGCAACAGACTAACACCTGGACTTCGGTGTCTTTAAAGATCTCCTCCACCATATTTCGGATAACCCTCCAATCTAATTGGCGGCACTCCAACTTTGGCATGGCTAACTTTTGCACGTCGGACTCTAGTACGTGCCCTCTCAATTGAAGTAAGGCTTCCCATACATCTCGGTAGGTAGGTTGGTCACGGGCAGTGTCTTTTGTTACCAGGTAGAAAAGGTAACGTGATGCATCTTGGAGTTTCAAGGTTTTACCGGGAGCTGGCACTTGGCATTGAAGTTCTGCAACTCGACCAAACTTCCTTCGAAAGACGGATGCCAACCCTGGTGCGTCTTTGATACTGGCCGGGATGGTAAGGGCCAGCGAGTAGTCATCGGGGAGCTCGAGTAGATCTTGCTTTTCTTCAGTGGTAACGCCATGTCTCGCTTTACCGGTACCTCCATAGGCACCCATGAATTCCTCAAACGTGAGGTCAAACACATCTTGGACTTGGTTTACTTCCACTTCTTCATCTACGTCGTGGTCACCTTCGAAAGATGCCAACCGGTTATGGTGTACTATCATCGGCTTTCCCCTCGGAATCTTGCTTATTCGGTAGATGACATCGTTGATCTTCTCCATGATGAGGTATGGACCTTCCCAAAACTGCTGCAATTTGGGAGAACAACCTTTTCGCTTCTTGGGATTATACAGCCATACTTTGTCGTTCTTCTTAAAGCAACCCTTTTCGGCTTGTGTATCGTACCGTTTCTTCATTCGGTCGCTAGCGATCTGAAGGTGGGAACGGACCAACTCATGTACATCGTCCATTCTTCTTCGTAATTCGATCACATAATCTTCACCTGCTACATCTTCTCCAGGTCGACACCCAAATTCTAGATCACAAGGTAGTCGCATTTCGCGTCCGAATAGGACTCTGGCTGGTGTCTGGCCCGTTGATTCGTTAACAGCAGATCTGTAGGCCATTGTGAAGAACGGAAGGTATTGGTCCCAGTCTCGCTGATGATCGGACACCATCTTTGTCAAATACTTGCCAACTGTCCTATTCATTCGTTCTACCATACCATCCGATTGCGGATGATACGCGGTAGTTCTTGTTTTCTTCATGCCTAGTCTATCACATATTCCTTGGAATAGATCACTTTCGAAGTTCCTGCCTTGGTCACTATGGATCTCCAAAGGCACTCCAAATCGGCTGATATATTCTTGGATCAACTTATCTGCAACGGTGGCGGCCTTCTGGTCTGGAAGTGCGTAAATCTCGACCCACTTAGTGAAGTAATCCATTACTACCAACATGTACTTGCCCCCATTTTCACTTTCTGGAAATGGCCCTGCAATGTCCAAAGCTATTCTTTCAAACGGGCTTCCAACATTATATTGTCTCATAGGAGCTCTCCTTTTCCGGTGAGGCCCGTTACTCGTAGCACAAATAGTACATTTCTTACACCAGTCTTTTACGTCGTCGGAACTGTTCATCCAATAAAACCGTTCCCGAATTCGCTGAAGGGTTTTCCTTACACCAAAATGCCCTCCCGATGGACTGTCGTGTAACTGACGAAGTACTTCGGCTATTCTGCTCTTTGGGATCACCAACTGTCTTCTCTTCTCTGAACCGTCATCATTTTCCAGGACTCGTTTAAGCAAGCCATCTTCGATGATAAATGAGTCCCACTGGGCCCAATACGTCTTAACTACTGAGCATAGGTTTGGTATTTCCTGCCAAGGTGGTCGACGGTTTTCCTCTTTCCATTTTCGGATTTTCTGTATAACTGGATCTCTCTCTTGTTCTTCCCTTATCTTAGTAGGCGTCCAGTCGTCGTTGACAATCGTCGTTCTTAGCACTGCTGCTTCCTTGGATTCCGTTTTGTTGCAGTGGGGACACTCTGCTGGGCATGGCCGTCTGGAAAGAGAATCAGCGTTTCTGTGGCTAACTCCGGCTCGGTGCTCAATCTTAAAATCGTATTCTTGGAGTCGTTCGATCCACCTGGCTATCTGACCCTCTGGATTCTTAAACTGCATCAACCACTTAAGGGCGGCATGGTCGGTTCGGATTAAAAACTTCCTTCCATAGAGGTATTGATAGAAGTGCTCTACTGATTTCACTACTGCCAGAAGTTCTCTTCTCGTGACGCAATAATTCCGCTCAGGTTTTGAAAGAACTTTACTAAAATATCCGAGGACTCGTTCCTGTCCTCCTTGAATCTGAGACAGCACTCCTCCAATTCCCACATTACTTGCATCTGTATCTAAGATGAACTCTCCTTCTGGCAGTGGATACCCTAAAATTGGTGCTGTTATTAAATGCTTTTTCAACGTTTCAAAGGCATTTTGGCAGTCTATATCCCAGCGGTATTCTCTTGCTTCCTCTGTAAGTCGCGTTAATGGCTTAGCGATATCTGCAAACTTCTTAATAAACCTCCGGTAGTAAGTACATAGTCCAAGAAAACTTCTCACTTGATGTTTGTCAGTTGGTTTTGGCCATTCCTTAATGGAATCGATTTTTCCCTTATCCACGGCCACTCCTTCTTTACTGACTATATGACCCAGATAATTGACTTTACCTTGAAATAGCTGGCACTTCTTGGGGTTTAGCATCAATTGGGCAGCTTTAAGTCGATTAAAAACGTTTTCTAAATTCCTCAAATGATCTTCGAATGTCTCCCCCAAGACGATTATGTCATCTAAATAAACCAGGCATGTTTTCCAAGATAACCCTCTCAACACATTTTCCATAAGCCTCTCAAATGTCGCAGGAGCATTACAGAGTCCAAATGGCATAACGTTGAATTGCCACAATCCAGATCCTGTGGTGAAGGCTGTCTTTTCTTTATCTACTGGGTCCATTTCTACCTGCCAGTATCCAGACTTCAAATCCAAAGTGGAAAACAATTTACTTCCAGCCAATGTGTCCAATGTGTCATCGATCCGAGGCAGAGGATAACTATCTTTCTTGGTAACGTTGTTCAGCAAACGGTAATCCACACAGAACCTCGTCGTTCCGTCTTTCTTCTTAACCAGGACCACCGGAGAGACCCATGGGCTCGTAGAAGGTTCTATCACCCCGTCTTTCTTCATTTCCTGAACAATCGTTTCAGCTTCCTCTCTTTTCGCCTGTGGTAATCGTCGAGCTGTTTGACGAATTGGCTTAGCATTACCAGTATCAATTTTATGCTTAACAACGGTAGTTCTTCCCGTCTTTCCTCCTTTCGGTACGAAAATATCACGATACTGCCGAAGAAATTCCCTTAATTTCCTTTTCTCCATCTGATTTAGAGACTGTCCTGCAACTGCAACCATTTGGTCGAATTTGTCGTTGGAATTATCAGATGTTGTCGCCTGACGAATTATGGATGTCACAGGTACACAAGTTCCTACTTTTGTCTCTTTCTTTATGGTCACTGGGTAGTCGTTGACATTGATAAGTCTCACAGGAATTTCTTTAGCCGAAGTCACCAATTCCTTTCCAATTATGATTCCACGGCCAACCTCATCGTCGTGGTTCCAAGGCTCCATCATAACAGGTCTCCCTTCGTCTACAATTCCCTGTAGTCGCGCTACTATGATCGTTTCGCTTCTCGCAGGCACGACTGTATCTTCTGTAATGGCTGCTTGCACAGTGTTGTCATTATGTGGATGGAGAAATACCTCCTCGTTGCCAACTTTGATTACCTTATTCTTAAAATCCAATTGGAATCCATGCATATTCATTACGTCCATTCCTAATATAACATCCTCTTCGATGTCAGCAACTATAACAGTATGAACAAACTTTTCTGTCCCAATTCCCAATTGTACCTGGATTTCTCCATGAATGTTGGCATTTTCACCTGTAGCGGTCCGAAGTCGCAACCTCGTTGGTAACAGTTTCTTTCGGCTGTTTATAACTGTCGGGCGTATAATGGTTCTGGTCGCTCCGGTATCCACCAACAACGTATGCTTTTTACCATTTATGTCTCCATCTACATATACACTATCTTCACGACATTTCAAAGAAGCTATTAGTATGAGAGGGTCTTTGGAAGAGTTCCGGGTCGAAGCTGCCTCCCTAAGGTTGACTCGTTCTGGTTTTCCTGATGGTGAGTTTCTTGATTTTATGGTCTTCTTTTTCTTGCATGTCATGCTTTTCATCAAATTAAAGAGCTGGTCAAGTTTATCTTCGTCTCCTTCCTCTTTTACAGTCCTAACTTTACTGTACCCGCCAGAGGCCTGCGTAGCTGACTCGTATTCGAGGGCGGCGGATAAGACATCAACCAGCGTTTTGTGACGAGCTAATCGCAGTGTTCTCTGCATTTCATGATCACGAAGACCATCAATAAACGTTTGAACGGCCAATTTTTCCATCATGTCTTCGGGAGCTGTTGGATAAGCATATCGTACTAATCTGGCAATATCTACCTCATATTCTTGAAGAGCCTCATCTTTCTTCTGTCTACGATTTTTAAGCTGTGACTGATATACATGCTCCAAATGTTCGTGGCCATATCGCATATTTAACCTCTTCTTCAGTTGTTCGAAATCATCGGTCTCCTCTACGGCTATGGTCTGAAGCACATCTAAGGCATCTCCTCGAAGAGCGATAGTCAGGTTTACAGCCTTTTCTTTTTCAGACCATCCATTCGCTCTTGCGGCTGATTCGAACTGTTTCATGTAGTTGTTCCATGATGATTTTCCGTCGAAAGTTGGGACTTTAACATGAATAGAACCTCCACTTCCTTCAAATTTCGGCCGTGTCTCCAACTTACATTTCGTCTCGTCTTCTTTTATCTCCACTGTAATCGGATTGTTACCTCTCTCTGCTGTCCCTGTTTCTTCCATCTTCCTTTCCATCTCTTTAATCTTTTCTTCGAAGGCCAACTTATCGGCAGCAACTTGGTTTTTTAGCGAAGACACTCTATCGTCAAGAGCAGATATTTCAGAAGTGACTTTAGAGATGTTAGCAGAAACTTTGCTTTCCAGAGAAGAAATCTCGTTAGAAACTTTGCTTTCTAAAGAAGCGATGTCGCCGGATACTTTGTTCTCCAATGATGCGATGTCGCCGGAAACTTTGGCTACATCAGAAGACACTTTCGAAATATCGTCGGAAACTTTGTTCTCTAATGATGCGATGTCGCCGGAAACTTTCGAAATCGACGAGAGGACAGCATCATGTTTGTCTTCAAATATATAAGTCTCTGGATCTAGTCCTTCTTCTAGCAAAGCGTTCTTTAGTCGTTGGACTAACTCAGCCTTTTTTCCGGTAGAAGCTAATTCTCTGTCTTCAAGATGTCTTCTTAAATTAGTCACTGTCAGCTCATAAATCGTAGCCATTTTCACAATTTATTTTATATTCACTTGTATTATTATTATAAGTCTAATTTATGTTCGATCTCACTCTGACACCATTTGTTGTGAATTTATTAATTGTGATGTCTTTAATTTATAATGTCTTTACTAATTTAGTATATTGTTCCTACTTTAATTTATTAAAAGGCACGATCATTTATATAAGTTTATTTATCACTACATATACAATAATTTATTAGTAGGCGAGCGTAACAATAATACCACGAGCGCGAATCTTCTTTATTAACTGTCCCTTCCAAATAAAGTTCCGTTATTATATACCAGTGCCGTTATCTCGAATCGTCTAAAACCTTCGATGGCGAAACGGTAAAAGCAAACTGGATTTCCCTCGCATCGCTTCTGGAAGGTCGCTCAGGTAAATCGAGGCCTCTCGTAAACTCTACAACATATTAGATTAAAAACATGTTTTAAAGGTTAAAACTATGACTCATATTTTTACGTAACAATATATAGAGAGGGAAGAGTTAAAATCCCGTGATTTTTGAAGTAGCTTTTGCAATGTGTTAATCTACTGAGGCCAAAAAGATACCGTATTGCTCTTTTTTGTAATTTAAAAATAACGTCACATTGGGCAGCTGTACTAGAACCCCAAAATAGAAGACCATATCGAAGATAAGATTCAAACAAAGAAAAGTATGTTATTTTGGAAGATATTACATAGCAAACTGAGGCTAGTTTCTTACTTAACAAATCGATATGAAGGGACCATTTAAGGTTGCTGTCTATAAAATACCATGAAATTTTACAGAATCAATTATACTGATATGGCTGTTATTAAAAAGCAAGGGTTGAAGAGCTCCTTTATAGGATAATGCTACTCTTATCCACGTTAAAAGAGAGTAAATTAGAGTCGGACTAGGTTTTTATTTTAAGTAGATCAGAAGTTATAATTGCATAAAGAGTTGCAATATTAGAGTTCTTCCAGGTAATACTGGTATCATCAGCAAAAAGAAAAATCTTTCCATCGATTTTTAAGTTAGCGATGTCATTTATAAAGAAAAGGAAAAGTAGAGGACCCAGTACTGGACCTTGTGGTACTCCATATACAATGCTTTTGTAGAGTCAGTATCATTTGCTCTAACTGGATGTATCCTATTCCTCAAGTAAGATTGGAACTAATTCAAAGAAATACCTCGAATTCCGTAGAAATTTAGTTTTTTTATCAAAATGTCGTGATTTACACAATTAAAAGCTTTGGCATAGTCACAAAAAAGCAGTATAAAGATTATTGTTTAGTGCTTGATAGACCTCATATATAACAGAAAACATAGCACCTCTGGTACATTTATTAGATAAAAAGCCGAACTAACTTGGTGATAAATACAGTTGCCAGTAAGGCAATAGGTCTATAGTTGCAGACGTTAGATTTATTACCACCCTTATGAAGAGGAATAATAATGGCTGTCTTTAGGCACTCTGGAAATATACTTCTTTCAAATGAATCGTTAATTAGTAAGACCAGGACTTCCAACACATTATTTGGGAGATTTAAGAAAATTTTTATGGATAGTCTATCAGTACTACAGGAAGATTTGATTTTGATACATTAACGAAGTATTCATTTAGATTTTCAGGGTTTGAAAGAGAAAATGTTTGAGCTGTGTTAGGTTTATTACGAAGATCGTTTATTATAGACTAAGTTTCCCTTGCAACATTTTTAGAGCTTCCCAGACGACTCTCATAGTACATTTTTTTAACTGTTTTGGAGATATATTCAGTGACAAAGACATTGGTAGTAAATTTCTTTAGGTACAGTAGTAAACGCATATTCTTGGCTGATATGCGGATACCCTTGATAGTCCAGGGTTTGTAATGTTTTGACTTAATTGTAATTAAAGGAAATGCCTTATTAAAAATACTGACAAGCTTATCTAAAAAGTCACTGAAATTATAGTTCATATCCACACAGGGAAAGTGACACCCAGAAGTCAAGCACAAATTTTGGAATTTACAAAAGTTCTGAGCTAAAAAAATCCTGCCTAAACGTTGGGTTTTTAAGGATTATTTGTTAAGAGTATTAAACTTGGTATATACTGCTTCATGGTCAGAAAGTCTTGCATTAATAATTGTAGAACGTACATCAAGGGGTGAGAAATTTAAGACAATATAATCAATTATGTTATGGTAGATGTTGTTTTAGTAATTCTTATAGGAGAATTAACGTGCACTGAGAAACCATACGATTCGAATTTATTGACCAAGGATACTTGGGTAGCACAAGCAACAACGTAATAATTATTCAAGTCACCGCATAGAATCTTTCTGCTTTTATAGGGCAGATCGTCTAACAAAGTTAACAGGTTCTGAAAAAATAGTTCCGTGGAAGAGTCAGGTGATCTATAAGTACAAATAATGTATACATTAAGATTCTTGTTAAAAACCAATGAAAACTCAAAAAAGGATTCATTCAACAGAAAGTCATATTTTGTTATAGGAGAAAAATCATTATTTGTAGAAAGAATTCGGCTGCTACCACGAGCTGCACTTGGACGATCATACCTAGCAATTGTGGTATATTTTTCTACAAAAAAAAGGCTCGTTAACTTCAAGCCAGTGTTCGGTAACCACAACTATCGGAGGAAATCCTAATTACTCTAATAGAAACAAAAATATTTCATCTGTTTTATATCTTATAGAACGAATATTAATCAGAACCATGCTAAAGTAAAATGAAAAGTTGTTAATACATCGATTCAACTTAAGGGGTCCAACCATAAAGAACCAGAAAATTTTTATTTTAAGTTGATTTCGTTGTTAACAAAATGTACCTGTTTTACGTGCCAAGAATCCGCTTATTATCCCTTTCCGCTGCTTAATGCACACCATTGCACGTCATACACCCAGTGGTTACACAACATACATGTCTTCGCGGATACTGAGAGTCGGATTTGCTAGCAGATCTAAGCTCTACTTCTAGAACCTCAGAGCTTTCGTCGGAAACCACTTTTGGCCAAGAAACCCATAAGCGCCCAATACTCCACAAGGAGGGATGGTACTATAGAGAGATGAATAGATACATAGATAGAGAGAGAGAGAGGGGGGGAAATAGAGAGAGGAAGAATATTGATAAATATGTCTGTTAACGAACCCATTGAAACGAAATATTCATTTTTCAGAAAATAAAAAAAATTCCAAAAAATATACATTTCGAATTAAAAATTTTTGCATCCATTTAGAAAAAAAGCTGGATCACTATGTTCATTTTTTAAATAAAATACGCTGTTCATGACGTATATGCATGTTTTTATATCAATTTAAAGCTATTTTTCTTTTGTAATATATAGTTTCGCTGTTATTTGATCAATAACTAATGAGAATAAATAAGGACTAAGCACCGAGCCTTGGTGCAATCCTACTTTCATGAAATTTATCGGTCTCCCCACACCTGCCCTAACACTAGTCGTTACTCCCTCATACATGTCTGTCACACTCTTTACGTATTCACCGGAGACTCCTTTCTTCTTTAGTGCCCACCACATAATCTCCCGCTCCCGAAGAACTTTCACATATGGTTTCTCAAGATTAATGAATACCATATGAGCGTTTGTTTCTTTATTCCTGTATTTTTTCATCAACTGTCTTATAATGAAAATTGCATCTATTGTTGATCTGCCTTGCATAAAGCCAAACTAGTTATCGGATATTTCGGTTTCTCCACGTATCCGTCTGTCAAAAACTCTCTTTCATATTTTCATGGTGTGACAAAGTAGTTTTATTACTGTATTATATACTGTAGTTTGTATATTGTTGTACAACTTCCTTGTTTTTGTATTTTTATTTTTATTTATTTATTATATTTATTTAGTATTTTTATCTCGTATACATCTAATCTGATTAAAATATTTTGCTTTACTTGCTCTCTGTCTGGCTGTTTTATAAATCTTAGCTTCTCCTTCCCTGGTATCCAGTTGATCGTATAGATTATTATACGCTTCTGCTTTAGCTTTTGCTATTACATGTACCATAACTCGAAATTCATTTTCAATACACACTTTTGAAGCTAGCAAACAGTTTCTAAGGCATTTGCCCAATCAAATATCCTGTCTATACACTTTTTAGTTAAAAAAATGAATATTTACAATACGCTTTTGGGACGCAAGTAGATACTATTTATTTTATTAAATATTTTGACATAAACATTTAAAGTTTCTTTGCTTCAAAGCATACTTTATAAGTTTAAAGTATACTTTATACTCAAAAAGTATGAACTGACATTAAAAACGTATTTAACCATCTTATTAGTAAATAAAATATAACTAACGACAAATTTAGTACAAGAGCTAACAATTACTAAGCTAGGTTTTAAAACTAGTTGTTAATTTTATTTAATAATTCATATATGGGTAATGATTACATTTATTAGTGTAACGGGATTTAATTAAGCATCCATAAATCAGATTTAAGTAACCAAATTCAGTTTAAAAATTTAAAATCCTTTTAATAATATTAATCATTGCTTATTGCAAACAATACGATTGTTTATTTATGACGCTGACCTAATGAAATTTGCAGTGTAATCAAAAGCTTATTTAATATTGTGTACAAATTATATTAGTAAAACATGAACGCATAAACAAACGCACGTGAGTTAAATACCTGGAAAATAACGGGAGTAGATCATTAAGAATTAAGAGCTAACAGTCGAAGCTAGTGTTGTTATCCATCAACTGGATACTCTCTCTCTATTATTGTACTTAGAGAACCAATAAAGTAATTATGAGTATCCATTGAGTTCGACTTAACCAACCCCATACAGGGGGTAAACTATTCCTAGAGTTTTACTATATGGAACTCCAGATGGAAGCAATCTAATAAACATATGATTATCCAACATAATTATATGCCGATCGTAGACCAGACGGAAATGGAGCAGATATAAAATGGGAGGAAAGAAGTCGAAGGACGAGGTACAGGAGAATGAAGTTGTAAACAGTAATTTCATCGTAAAAATCAGAGATGTCAAACCAGATATGGAGCTGAAAGTACTGCTATACATAATCACATCACAGCAGTTCTCATATTAAAGTTGGTATGGCCAGTATGGAAGGTGCACAGAAGGAATTTGAAAAGGTACATCCATCGAGGTTTAGTAGCAAGATCAACGGCAAATCTAGACGTTTAAGGTGGTAAGTCTGTATTATCTGTTTTCTTGATACTTCCTTGCACGATTTATTGCACATTTTTATAAATGAATAATATAACACATATTTTTTTTTTAATACTTTTAGGTCACTAAATTTAAATAAGACTATATGACCTCTATTTTTATATATATTTACCTAAAGATATTTACGTTATTGATATGGTTTTAATCTATTTATTTCATTATTATTCATTATCTGGTTTTTTAGTATCATTATCTTTGACTATTTTATTAGTATTTTTAACAAGTACAAGAGGTTTTATTATATTTATATAATTTTATATATGTATATATGTTTTTGACAATTTTATCATACTCCGTAAGACTATCATTACGTATGTATTCATTACGAAGTACAAGAATAACGCAAATGGAAATTCTCATGAATAAATGAGTAGCAACAAGGTTTGTTGGAAATATTTCGTCAAAATAATTGATGAAATTACACAAGAAGTATTGAAGCAAAGCAAAAGGGTCGGGAAGAAAGACGTACCTAAAGCTAAAGAAGTTAAAGAAGAGGTGACGACACAATTAGTGGAATTATACAACAAATTCATAAATTTAATAAAAAAAATTGAAAGACATTAACGGACAAACAAAAAAGAGACGTGTAACAAATAATTTGGCAGAATCAGGGATAGAGTTTCGCACTCATTTTAAGCAGTTAATACAAGAGTAGTAGTTCCCAACTCGATACATAAGCTAATCAACAAGGAAATAGAAAAGGAGGACAAGGTGACAAGGATTTAGAAAACGAAACAAGCGACAAAGAGCAAGAAATAGGTATGACTCTTACAATCAACGAATTTTTAAATATCGCAAGCAAGGTGTTGCCCAGCGAGTTTGATGGAAGCGCAGGTAAACTGCAGTCATTTTTAGATGCATTAGACCTCCTTGAAAAAATAGAGATAGAACACGAACAAGAGTGTTATTATAGGACAAATTACGAAGCTAAGAGAGGATCAAATTAGATCTAGAGGAATACGACTTTGAAATACATTATATAACAGGGAAAAATAATTACGCGGACAGTCTTTCGAGAATAACATTGCATCAAATATAGAACTTATACATAGATAACACGCATATACTAGCTATAACCCGATCTGAATCAAGAAGAAAAATGGAAGAAACAAGACACAAGGATACAGAAAGTAAATCTAAATTACAGCCGGAAGTCCACAAGCAACCAGTAAGAAAGGTATTAAATAATTTAGAGGCGCATAGACTACCAATTTTGTCTTTTGGAGTAGACCGAATCTCACCAAGACTGCGCATTAGGATCAAAAACAAAATCAAGTGCAGCAAGAGCATGGCCACAGGATTCAATCACTTTGATTTAAGTCAAATGCTGGCACAGCTTGATTGGCGGTAGAGAATGAAGTACGTAAGATAATAATATACGTAAATGATATTAATTTTTAAATGTGCATAATTGATGAATTTATAAAAGAAGAAAAAAAATTATTGAAACATATAGAAATATACATATGCGAAGTACCAGAAACAATAGAGGAGGACAAAGAAAAACGTAGAATAATGAAGGAATATCATAACCACCCGATATTTGGGGGTCATGTATAGGAAATAATAGGCTTATAAAGAAACTGAAGAAACTGAAACTTCAAGATTTGAATGGGGAAACATGGAAAGACGTAAGAAAATACATTAAACAATGTCATAAATGTATAATTTACAAACCGAAAAGACTACTTGTCGAGGAATTCGTGATATCAGACACTTCTTCAAAACCATGGGACATAGTGTACATAGATACGATAGGTACATTCCCTAGAAGTAATGAAGGCAATAGATACTGTATCACAATGCTGTGTGAGCTGATGAAATACGCAGTGAATATACCAGTGTGCAACAAAGAAGCCTAGATAATAGCTCGCGGAATTTTCGATCATTTTATACCAACATACGGACTCATGAAACAAATCAGAACAGACCAAGGCACAGAGTACAAAAACGAAGTACTGCACGAACTAACAAAAAGGCTAAATATAGAGCACAACTTCTCAACGGCGTACCACCCACAATCGACTGGAAGTTGTGAGAAACCACCTAGAACATTAAACGAGTATGTGAGATTATTCATAGATGAAGACAGAGAAAATTGGGACATGTGTTGCAGAATCTTCACATACTTTTACAACACAAACCCTAACGCGTATAATGGATATACATCGTTCGAATTGCTGTATGACAGGAAAGTAAACTTACCTGAAGACCTTACACGAGACGTTTAACCATGTAACAACATAGATGCCTACTACAATGAGTTACGCTATAAGCTACAATTCGCACACGAGAGAGCTAAAACCTTCTCATTAAAGCACAAAAAGGAGCGACAGGAAAGAAATAAGTCAAAAGCGACGCCACAAAACTTCGAAATAGGAGACCTAGTCCTGGTCAAAAGAGAATTGTAAGTTTGAGGCAGGTCCTTTCATAATAACAGAGTTAAGTAACGTTAACTGTAAAATTAAAATAGATAACGGTAAAATTAAGGAGGTGCATAAAAATAGGCTATACGCTTACAGTCCAGAAACACAGTGAATTAGTGATATGTGAAAACGGGAACAATTATATTGATATTGAATATTTTTTTTTTGTTACTAGATATAAGTGATATAACCAAAAATTTGTATATAATTCTATAAATATGTATATATAAATAGTAAATATAAATAATGTATGTATGTATGTACAGTAATAGGGGCCTGCGTAGCGCAAGCGGTAGGATGCTTGCCTCGCAAGCCGATGGTCCGGAGTTCGAATCCTACCGCCGGCAAGAACATCTAGACATTTTAAAAATGTCTATAGGCCCCAGGTCGACTCAGCCTGAATAAAAATGAGTACCTAGGGTAAAACCAGGGGTAATAATAGACGGTTGAAGCGTAGCACTGGCCATGTTACCTTCCTTGTATACCGTAGGCCCTAGATATAGCAGACTACCCTGCTATACTCCCAAAGCCGCGACAGCGGTATAAAACGGGAGACTATTATTATGTATGTACAGTAATCAGTTTATGTTATTGATTGAAAACAAACAGCACCAAGAAAATTTTTTCTTCTGAGGGATAGGGATGTAACGGGATTTAATTAAGCATCCAGAAATCATATCTAAGTAACCCAATTCAGTTTAAAAATTTAAAATCCTTTTAATAATATTAATTATTGCTTATTGCTCAATGCGATTGTTTGTTTACGACATTGAAAATATGGTGTAACTAGAACACGCTTACTGAGACGCTGACCTAGTGAAATTTGCAATGTAATCAAAAGCTTATTTAATATTGTGTACAAATTATATTAGTAAAACATGAATGCATAAATAAACGCTCGTGACTTAAATACCTGGAAAATAAAGGGAGTAGATTATCAATAATGAAAAGTTAATAGTCGAAGCTAGTGTTGTCATCCGTCAACTGGGTACTCCCTCTATTATTGTACTTAGAGAACCAATAAAGTAATTATAAGTATCCAGTGAATCCGAGTTAATCAACCCCATGCAGGGGGTAAATTACCCCTAGAGTTCTACCATATGGAACTCCTGATGGAAGCAATATAATAAACATTATATGATTATCCATTATTATATTAGTATGGTAAATATTATTTTGTAACATGATGAGTTATTAAATAAAACTAATTTGTACTGTTGTAAATTTAAAAAAAAATGTAAAACCAGATTATAATTCTTATTTTTGCAAAAAAAACATGTTTGATAACAAATCTACATAAACATAAAATCTATAGTTCTTTGTTAAATATCTACAAAATGAAATATGCTAAGTACACACAACCCATAGTAATACGTATACCATAAGTATACCAATGAGTATACCAACAGAAGGGTTGTAGCATTTTATACAACTCACAATACTAATATACAGGGTATAGATATAGATACAATTTATAGATATAGATTTATCGACTGGTTTGTTACATGATGAGTTATTAAACTCAACTAATTTTTACTAGGATATGTTATGTATATATATATATATATATATATATATATATATATATATATATATATATATATATATATATATAGAAATGTTGGGAGCACTTAAACTTGTATTTTAAAAAAGGTTTTATTTGAGAAATCACAAATTATAAATTATGGAACTTTTGTTTAACAATTGAATTACAAATTAAAAAGAACGTTGAAAAATGGATGTTGCATCTATTTATTAGTTCGGTTATGCTGAGTCTGCTTCCGGGTCATCGGTCGGCTTGGGTCGCTGAGGATTGCATTTCTCCTTCCTCCTCTGGAATTGACTTCGTCCTCGAAGTCTGGGAAACTTCTGCGATGAGCTGATCCAGGATTTGAATTTGGGCTGGCTGTAGTTTGGGTCCAAAAAGTAGTCTGGAAATTCTTTTTTTCTTTTTTATTAGAAAAATAAAAATGAATAATAAGAGGAAAACTAATAAAATTAAACTAGTGGTGCCAAGTCCCGTTGAAATTTGTGGAAGAGGGTCCAATGTTTCTATTGGCTGAAGCTGGCCATGGGTCTCTGGAATTTTAAGTTTTTCAATTTGAATCTTATGCTCTGGTATCAATTTTATGGGAACGACTTCTGGGATGGAGATTTCTTGTGTAGTCTTTTTATTAAATTTGGTTCCTTCTATGTTAATTGGTTCGTCCGTCATTAGGATACTACTGGTTATGACTTTTTCTTCTTCAATCTTTATTGGATTGACTACTCCTAATAATATTACTTTATTGGTTTCTTGAAAGAAGTTTTCTGTGACAACGACTTTAGTGCAATTTTGAACATTGGGTATGGAGCATCTCGATTTGATCAATTTCGTACAAACTATGTACTCAGCATGTCCCTTACAGTCTTCGTACCATTTATTGTTAGCATAGAAATGTGTGGGTGGCAATATCATAATGTGATCTGAATTAGGGATAGGATAAATTCTATAGGTGAGGTATAGGTTAATGTCTAGGATAGGGATTTTTATTATTATGAGCATTGTTTGAGAAGTGAAACAAACAAGGGCTTTAGATGCTTCTATAAGTTCATAAGGATGGTTATCATCGATGAGAAGGGCATTTCTTGAATCAATTTGAAGAAGATTTTCTTTTAAACTTTCGAGTTCATTTAATGTGAATAATTCAATATTTGGGATATCTAAATGAGATAAAGTGATTGTTCTGATAAGTTTCATAAGAAATTCATTAATATTTTGAAGGTTAATTATTTCATTATGTAGAGCAACATAGCCGTCAAAATCGGCAGATAATTTATTAACTGCGGATAGAAGTACGAAACTATTATTATTGATTTTGTTTATAAGTTTCTCGAATCTCGTATCAATTGACTGTCCAAATGAGATTTGATTGTTAAATTTTTTTATGATTTCATTTTCTTTAAGTTCAATAGCTGTAATGTGTGTTCTTAATATATCTAGATCTGAATTATCGGGATTACCCGCTACATATTTAATAGCTGTACCAAGAAAATTAAAAAGTCCTTTTTTCTGTTTTCTAGTTATTTTATGTAAATTGTCTTTAGCTAGGTCATGTAAATGATTATACTGGGAATACAATGAGGACAGTGGTCCATTTTTAATGGGGGTTTTAAAATAGTAAATAGGATCTCTTTCTAAGGTCTCCTCTAATGTTTGTAAATTTATGTGCAAGATGTGTCTGTGAAAATGTGAGGTTTCCCTAGATTTTCCAACTTCTTCAGCAAAATAACCATTATTCGGAATTTGTTGGATCTTGAGAAGATGTCCCAGGGATAGGACCGTCCTGTAAAGAAGTTTTGTCTATGAGTTTTCGGGGTCTTTTTGCAAATTTTAAGTGAGTACTTGCTTCGTTTTGTTTGTCAGTTTTACCGACTACTTATGTCTTAATTTGTTTATCGGGACGTAATATAGAATAGGGATTTTGTAATTTAGGTCGATGTTTTTTCTTAGTTACGTACAGGGGATTTGCAAGATTTATTTCGGGTATCTCTTCGGCAGTCTCGTTAGCTTTGTCAAGTATGTTTTGTCTTTTTTCTTTTTGTTTTTTATATAAGTGTTCTATAAAAGGTTGAAGTTCATCTTTGTGTCTTTGGTTATAGGTTTCATATACCGGAAGATCAAAATCGAAGTGTATTTCTTCGGCATAAGGACCGTAAAGAATAGAAAAAGGGGAATAATTCGTGGCACTATGGATTGACTGATTATAAATTAATACAGCATGGGGGAAGATATCATCTAATGGATCATTTGGATTTTGGTCTTTTAAAGTTCGAAGCTTTTCGATAAGGGTGGAGTGAAATCGTTCTACAGGGGAGTTCGAAGATGAATTATTTACTGTAGTGAAATGTAGTTCAATTTTGTGAAGATATGAATTCTTTAATTATGGCGGAATTAAATTCTGTACCACTGTCGCATACTATTTTTTTGGGATAGTTGTGGTGTGAGAAGTAGTGTCTGAGTTTGCTTAGGATTGACAACGAAGTTTTGTCGTCAGGTATTTTGTAACACTGTCCATACTTTGAGAATGAGTCAATAACTGTCAAATAGAGATTTTTGTTGCAATGGAATAAATCTATGTGTATGATATCAAAAGGTTTTTGGCCAAGTAAAGGTCCTAACTGTGGAAGTTTGTAGGGACGTCTTTCATACTTACTTTTAAGGCAAATTTCGCATTGATTAATATAGTTTGATATGGTAGTTTGCATATTAGGCCAGTAAAATTTATTTTTTAAATGTTTGTAGGTTTCTACGATACCGTTATGATTCTCGGTATGGTATTTCTTTACGCATTCGATTTGTATTTCTTCTTCTTCAATGTCTTGAAGTATTTTATTGCAGAAAAAGGTTTTAACGGTTGAGTTTATATTTTCTCTAAAGTAGTTGCAAATAAAAGGTCTAAATTCATGAGATACTTTTATGGCAAATTTTTGATTGGGTCTTAGAATATTTTTAAAAGATTCTGGTATTTCTGTTTTCCAATCTTCTGTGACATTTACATTGTATCTATGTTTATTAAATATTTTTCGATAAACTAAATCGAATTTTTCGGAGTTATCAATAATTATAATTTGATTTGTCGACATATTAATGGGTTCTTCAGAAATTTGGATTCCAGAAATGGGATTTTCGACTGCAGTGTGTTGCGTATCGTCACAATTTTGCAGTCGGTCATATTGTTCCAGAAATTCGTCTGGGTCGAACTGTTCATCAATATCTGAAGGTTCGGCACAGTTTGAACTGGTACTTAAAGCATTAATTTGTACTCTAGAAAGGGCGTCAGCAACTTGATTTTCCTTTCCTTTCTTATATTTTACATCAAAATTATATTCATCAAGTTTTAGTCTCCAGCGTGCTAATCTAGACGTAGGATCTTTACTTTTATAGATCCAGACAAGGGGATTATGGTCCGTTTCGACCAAGAATCTTTGATCATATAAATAGGGACGGAAATGTTTGCAAGAATCTATAATGGCTAAGAGTTCCTTTTCAATTGTGGAGTAAGCTTGTTCAGCTGAATTTAGAGTTCGAGAGTAATACGCGATTGGATGACTGTTTTGAGAAAGCACAGAACCAATAGCTACATTGGAAGCATCAGTAGTGAGAACAAAAAGTTTTGAAAAATCTGGATATTGGAGTACAGGGGCATTGGTTATTAATTGTTTGCATTTTTCAAATGATTCTAGATAATTAGGATTCTTAATATCGACTACAGCTCCTTTGCGAGTACATCTGGAAAGAGGAGATGTAATTTTCGCAAAATTTGGTATAAATCTACGATAATATCCTATAAGACCTAAGAATGATTTGATTTCTTTGACTGATTTTGGCAATGGAAATTTTTGGATAGCTTCTATTTTGATAGGATTTGGTTTAATACCATCAGCGGTTACTAAGTGACCAAGAAAAGCAACTTCTTTTGTGAGGAATTCTGATTTATCCAATTGTACTTTTAAATTATTTTTTCGGAATGTATCGAATATTGTAGCAATATGAACAAGATATTCATGTAAAGACTTAGAAAATATAATAACATCGTCCATATATACAAAACAAAATTTATGAAGAAAAGGTCTAAGAACATTGTCCATCAATTTTTCGAAAGTTCTTGGGGCATTTTTTAAACCAAACGGCATCCTTGTAAATTAGGGATGTACCTCGATTTGGTGAAAACCTTGAGCAAGATCGAGAACTGTGAAATATGTGGCTTTACCGAGATTGTCTAATATCTCGTCAATTTTGGGCAAAGGTTATTTATCATCTATCGTATTTTCGTTCAGTTTACGATAATCAATTACCATCCTGAATTTTTGCTCTCCGGATGCATCGGCTTTTTTCGGTACGATCCAGACAGGAGCAGAAAACGGCGATATGGAAGGTCCAATAATATCGTTATCTAATAATTTATTTACTTATTTTGTAATTTCTTCTTGCATCTTTTTTGGATGCCTAAATCCTCTTACATAAATAGGATTTTCATCTCGCGTTCTAATTTCATGTTTAATGCCAGAAGTAAAAGTTAACTTATTTTTATCATCATAAAAATTGTCTTTGTATCTTTTGCACAATTTTAAAATTTTATCTTTTCCTTCTAAATTTAAATGACTAGTTCTAATAACAGAAGGATCAAAGTTTGTTGGGCCATTTGAAACTTCATAATTATTTAATTTTTCTACATGGATGGGTTCAAGTTGAATATGATTACGGAGAGAAATATTATCTATGTAATTGTCTTTCGCAATGTGAATGGACTCTGGTATAACTACGTGATTAATTCTGGTTTCAGGGAATAATATTTCACCTTCCGCAATGTCTACTGGAATTTTATTATACAGTGTTTGAAATGGAATTATGACACCGACACACAGGGTCAACGTTTTTGTCTGAGAATTAATAACAGCTTGTAAATTTTCTAAATCACGATTGCCGAGTAAAATATGAAATTCGCGATTCCATTCAGCAATTCGCGCATCAATAATACAATTTACGTTCATACATTTGAGTAAAGGAGTTTTTATATTTTGGAAATATTTGCGAGTCACATTCATTGAAGTTAATGTAAATGGTTTTATATAAATATGAGATGGATTAAAATATTTTAAAGCTTGAGGGGAAATAATTGTCAGAACCTCCTGAATCGATTAAAACTTTCAATCCAGTTTTAGGCATGATAAAGTATGGTAATCGGGGATAGTTATTAATATTATTTAAATTTATAGAAGAGGTGGGTCGTCTTTGAAAAGGCCGTATTGAAAATCCTGAGAATGTTCAGAACTATCTGATTCGACGTTTTGTGTGAAATTTTCGGGATTTTCGTCAATATTAGTATCTATGTTAAAATTGTGAGTTCTTCTTGTAGAAACAGTCATGGGTTGATTGCTTGAGATTGTTTGTACACCACTCATAGGAGAAGTATAATTTTGATTTTGATTTGGAATATTTCGTCTATTATACAGATTTTTTGAGAGAGGTTTTCTGAAATTTGGATTATTGCCAAAGTTAATGGGCTGAGAATAATTTCTAGGAGAGCTGGCTTGATTAGCCTGTGGAGGATTTCTTTCTGAAAAATTATAATTAGGTTGTCGTGGAAAATTCAATGTGGGCTCTTGCATATTACGAGGGGGGTACATGAAGTTATTTTGAAAATTGGGCTGATTGTTGGTTCTATTATTAAACCTATCTGAATTATTTTGATTTGAATTATGTGGTTTTTGTCTGAATGTATTAGGTCGCTTGTTTTGTTGACCTTTTAAGAAGTTCATGTACTGTTGTTAACTTCTATGATTGTCATACGAAATGCATTTTTGGAGGGCTTCTTCGAGAGAATTAATTTGAAAATGAGACAAATATTCACAATAGGGGTCATTTATGCCGGTACAAAATGTTTTAAGAGCAATATTCTTAAAATAAGGGGTTTTGAAGGAAACTGTGGCAGGATTTTCATTAAGAGAGATATGCTGTAAAAGATCATTTAAGTTATTGGAAACCCTTTGGTGATATTGGTCGTAGTTTTCGTTATGTTTTTGTACCGTAGTAGATAATTGATTCACTAAAATTTCTTCGGAACGTCTGTCGCCATATTTAGCGAGCAAAGCAGGCCGAATTTCAGTCCAAATAGTTTTATTGGAATAATTTAAAAAATCTCTAGGTTCGCTCTTGATACGAGAAGCGATATTGGCATTTAAAACAAATTCTTGTGGCTGGGTAATATCTTGTGTACCCAAAAATACAATTAGATTATCAACAGATAATTTAATAAATGTGGAGAGATTATCTTCAGTAGAAAACTCAGGCAAAGTAGCGCATAGGCTAGAAATATCAGCGTTTGACATAGGCATTTTTGATTTAGTTAAAGATTTTTTAGAATTACGAATATTATATTTAGAACTAGAACTAGTAGTATCTAAGATAAGATTTTCAAATAAAACTTCTAAATTATTTCTAGAAATATCGTTTAAAATGCTCATAAAGGAAAAAAGGGAAATTGACTTAGAGGATGACGATCATGAATGATGTTTTCTGCATGCTCTTCCTTCTGATCCCAGGTTCAATGGATTCTCGTCGAACAACTGAAGTTGACCAGGAAACGGGTGGTTTCTGTACGTAGAATCCTGTTCGCAGCGCCAGAAATGTTAGGAGCACTTAAACTTGTATTTTAAAAAAGGTTTTATTTGAGAAATCACAAATTATAAATTATGGAACTTTTGTGTAACAATTGAATTACAAATTAAAAAGAACGTTGAAAAATGGATGTTGCATCTATTTATTAGTTCGGTTATGCTGAGTCTGCTTCCGGGTCATCGGTCGGCTTGGGTCGCTGAGGATTGCATTTCTATATATATATATATATATATATATATATATATATATATATTGTTATGATGTGTTTTTTTTGTTTTGAATGATGAGCAATGAGTATTTTTAATAATATATAGGGTTTTTATCGCGGTTCTCAAAGAATTAGCTTGTAAGTACTTTTTTAAATTATCTTTATTATAACTATTATGAAACACACATATATATCTAACCTAGTCAATGTAAATTTAAAATAAACTATCTTTAAACTGATATTCTTATAAAACTAATTAAATTCTATAGACAATCTAAAATTTAAACAAACTATCTTCAAAATTGAAATTGTTATGACACTAACTAAATTATATTAACAAAATTTTGTACCTTTCTTTCACTGAATGCCTAAATGAACTGTTTTCCACTAAGTATATAGATTCTAATCACCACTGAATGTCTTCGTACTTCAGTTATCCTTGTTTTTTTTGTGAAATTACTTTTTCCAATTATCAGCTTCTACCAATTTAAGATATAGTTTTCTTCACCAGCATTTATACACCACCAACCAAACCAGCAAACAGCATTTATATTTATTCTTCTTTTCAATATACCAATATCCAATTATTATAAGTTGATTTATACTAATCTCCAACCATAATATAATTTAATTTCTTCCAATATACTTTTTTTAATCTTCAATAATTATTTGTGTATAATTATAAATGTGCATTAAATTATATGCATAATTTTTAATCTTCATTTAACTCACTATATTAAACAATTGGACTATCTCCAACTAACTTTCATATTTCTTATAAAACTGCTTGACTGATTTACTAAAACTGTGAACAATTGACTTCACTAATTAATTGTGTCTATCTTCTACTAACTTTCATAATAAACTGCTTGACTTCTAACTAAAAACTTCCAAAAACTGCCCTCTTGAATCCAAATCACGGGTATTTATATGTTTTTGGATTTCTAGAACCATCTGGTAAGAGATCATGTTCCAATTTGTTCTATTATATACATGTCTGAATTTTCTGGAACAAACCATCTCGCAAACATGGCCATCTCCGGAGATCCAGAGAATTCCATTCTTTTCTATTAATAATTTTGTTGACATTTAGGCTTTTCAGATCAGAATAAACATTTAAATCATCAAATATATATAAATTAAACACCTCAAACCAACATTATTATTATAACCCCACTTATATTCGTATTATAATTAATTTCTATCTGTCAATCCACTGTATAGTTGGTTGCCTAAGCACATGGCTCACTTAAATCTATTAACAACATTAAAATTACTAAAATACAACTTTTTACAATTATTATATGCTAATTTCTTAAAATGCCCTCACATAAATATATTTTTATAAAATTCTCTAGTATATAACTTATTTAAAACAATCAAATATCTAATATTATGTAGTATATAACTTATAAATTATTTTCTATAAACCCTAATTGTCACAATACCCCAAAAATAATATTTAAAATAAATAATTTACTTATTATTTTTTTAAATATTAATTTTCTCATACCTTATTAAATTTAATAAATCAAAATTTTTTTTATTTAAAATGTGTTAAATACATCCCTGTTCGCTGTCTATATCAAAGCAAAACAGAGAACAACGGATCACAGTTCGGCTATTCTATGGTCAAACTGTCATGTCAAATGGAGAGAATAAAATATAACCTTAATTAAAAATATAATGGATATTGTGTTCTGTTTATTTATAGACAAAATCTAGGAATTATTTCCATTCAACAGGCTTTTATCCATATGAATTGGTAAGTTTTACACTTTTTATAAAGACATTTACACAATCAATTCTGTATCTAACCCCAAATTATGATTTTTAGGGTACCAAACAACTTTGTCTAATCTATTTATTATAATTTTTAGGTGTTTCTCATGATCTTCAGCCGTTTTAGAAAAAATTAATATATCATCAATGTAGTGAATTACAAAATGTTCATATTGATCCAAAATATCATGAAGACATCTACATAGAGCACTGCAAGATGATTGAAGTCCAAATGGTACTACTTTGAATTGATATACTACTCCATCTATCTGAAATCCTGTATACTGTCTACTTTTTCTTTCTAGAGGTATTAACCAGAAACTATGCTGTAAATCGATTTTAGTGAAAAATGACATTCCTGTAATTCTTCCTAATATTCCATCTATACTCATTGGTGCTTCAAATTGCTTTTCAGTAATCTTGTTAATATTCCTTGCATCCAAACATAACCTGATTTCACCTGATCTTTTTCGTACTACTACTATGGGGTTAATAAAACGTGTGTCTGCCTTCTCAATGATCCCATCTTCTAACATATTATTAATTGTTTTGTTTACTTCTTCTCTGTATTTATATGGTATTGGGTATGATTTTGTTTTAAAATCTTTTTCTTCTTTAACTTTTATACTATGGATATAATTTTGTGCAATTCTATTTTCTCTATTGACAAGTCCCTTGTGTTGCTGCAATATGGAAATGACTATTGATTTATATTCTTCAGGGCAATTTAAAACTTTTATCATATCTTCTTCTTTACAAATAAAATTATTCTTCATTATGTACTCATTATTCCTTGCTTCCAATTTTACGCACTCCGCCTCGTAGGCATCCATCTGCTTAAAATTCCCATTCCTTAAATATTCACTACAATAATTATTCTTTACATTCTTTTGGGACATTTCCCTATCATCAAAATACATTTCTTCTTCATAAACATCACTATTTTCTTTTAATAATATCCTATCAACTCTTATTCCTTCTTCCACCTCATCTTTCTGCATAAATTTAATTATTTGCCCTTCCAAAGTTACCATTTTTTTTTCAAAATCTATCTTTACTTTCTTCTTTTCCAATTCATCATTTCCCATTAATATATCAACACATAAATCCTTGACAATAAATCCTTGCATATTAATTTCTTTATTAAGAATATTAATTTTAAAATTGGCTAGTTTATCAATTTCACCCAACTTCTTATTATTTGCACCAACAATTTTAATTTTTGGAATCTTTATTATATCTGATAATTTTAATGTATTAAAAATAAAATTCTCCGAGACTAAAGTACTTTCTGAACCAGTATCTATCAGAATCTTAATCATTTTATTTTTGGCCAAAGCATTTATATAAATTAAATTAATAGATTCAATAATTTTCTCTTCATCTAAAGAAATAAATTCAGAAGGTTTTTCATAATAGCAATGGCCTAACTTGTAATTCAGAAAGTTTACTGCACAAAATTTTGATTATTAGAATTGTCAGATTGTATCTGACCACTTGAATCTGATGTCCTATGTCCTTCCCTACTATGACTTCTACTCACATTTTCCTGCCTTGTAGTACTTCGTTCCCTGTCTTCGCAGCTTCTATTCCTTCGAACACAATTTACCTGTCTGTTATAGTTAGGTCGTTCTGTATTTCTTCTATTGTTAAAATCTTGTCTATTATTATTAGTACTGTTATTAAAATGTTGTCTATTATAATTAGTATTATTATTAAAATTTTGTCTATTATAACTAGTATTATTATTAAAGTTCTGTCTATTTGGATTAGTGTTAGTATTATTAAAATTTTGTAAATTATCACCATACCTAGTATTATTGTTATATGATTGTCTATATTGTTGATTATCATTTTTATTATATTGAAAAGTATTGTTGTTTTTTCTGTTGTTATTATTACTTGTCATATTGCCTCTTTGTATTCTTTGAATAAAATTAATAAAACTATCTATTGTTTGAATATTTTGTACAGTTACGGTTTGCACAACATCAGCATCAAAATGTCTAGATACATTTAAGACTGTTTCATCCTCTCTAAGTGGTGGTTCTAAATATTTTGCAACTGTTATCAATTTCAATGCATAATCTACCATATTTGATTTTAAATTTTGATTATACTTTCCAAAATATAGAATTTCTCTAAACTTTGCTTGCTCTAATTCACCCCAATAATAATTTAAAAATTTATTTTCAAATGTTTGAAAGTTATCTAAATCATTTTCAATACTAGCAAACCAAGTTGCTGCATTGTCATTTAATGTCATTCTAATATAATCTTTAATATCATTAATATTATTCACAAATCTTAATTTATGTTTTAAACTATTTATGTATACTCTAGGATGCAAATTTTTTATATTACCAGAGAATTTAATCCCAGTCTCATTTGTTAAATTTAAGTAAGGTCTCCCTATGTCTCTCATTTGTGAAATATCATCTATTCTCTGTTCCACATTTCTTATTTGATTATTATTTATTTGGATATTTTGTTGTATATCATCTAATTTTTCTTCTGTGTTTCTCCTGTCTTCGTTAATTTTTTTTTCTAAGTTACATTTCTGTAACTCTATTTTCTGTTCTATATCTATTTTATTATCTTGAATAATCTTCTTTACTTCTGTCCTCTCATTGTCTATCCTTTTCTTGTAGTCATTCCGTATACTTTTTATTTCATTTGCAACTTTTTTCTCTGCAGCTTCAAGTTTTTTATCCATTTGTTTTTCCATTTGTTTTACAATTTTATTATTATTATCTTCTATTTTCTTTTCTAATTTTCTATAATTCTCTTCCAATTTCTGTTCCATTTTTTTCATGTCCTCTTTGACTTCTTTTGAATTCTCTTCCATTTTTTTCGTATTCTCTTCCATTTTCTGTTCTATTTTTTTTATGTCTTCTTTGACTTCTTTTGAATTCTCTTCCATTTTTTTCGTATTCTCTTCCATTGTCTTGTTCATCTGCATCATTAATGACATCAAAGCTGCCATATTGATATTTTCCTCTCTTTCTGGATTCATTTCTGCAGTATCTTGTGGAACTTGAACTAAACTCTCCTCTTGTATAGGCTGTGTTTCTACTTCCACATCTTCTTCATTCTTTTTGCTTCTTGTACTTTTCTTTCCTTGAGACATTTTGAGACTTTACTTGTTCAAATATAATTAAAAATAAAACCTATAATTTTTCCTTTCTACTGATAATTAATTTAATTATATGAGAGCACTTATCTTTCCAAACTAATTCTTTTAAATAGAGAGACCCACGTTGGGCGCCAAATTGTTATGATGTGTTTTTTTTGTTTTGAATGATGAGCAATGAGTATTTTTAATAATATATAGGGTTTTTATCGCGGTTCTCAAAGAATTAGCTTGTAAGTACTTTTTTAAATTATCTTTATTATAACTATTATGAAACACACATATATATCTAACCTAGTCAATGTAAATTTAAAATAAACTATCTTTAAACTGATATTCTTATAAAACTAATTAAATTCTATAGACAATCTAAAATTTAAACAAACTATCTTCAAAATTGAAATTGTTATGACACTAACTAAATTATATTAACAAAATTTTGTACCTTTCTTTCACTGAATGCCTAAATGAACTGTTTTCCACTAAGTATATAGATTCTAATCACCACTGAATGTCTTCGTACTTCAGTTATCCTTGTTTTTTTTGTGAAATTACTTTTTCCAATTATCAGCTTCTACCAATTTAAGATATAGTTTTCTTCACCAGCATTTATACACCACCAACCAAACCAGCAAACAGCATTTATATTTATTCTTCTTTTCAATATACCAATATCCAATTATTATAAGTTGATTTATACTAATCTCCAACCATAATATAATTTAATTTCTTCCAATATACTTTTTTTAATCTTCAATAATTATTTGTGTATAATTATAAATGTGCATTAAATTATATGCATAATTTTTAATCTTCATTTAACTCACTATATTAAACAATTGGACTATCTCCAACTAACTTTCATATTTCTTATAAAACTGCTTGACTGATTTACTAAAACTGTGAACAATTGACTTCACTAATTAATTGTGTCTATCTTCTACTAACTTTCATAATAAACTGCTTGACTTCTAACTAAAAACTTCCAAAAACTGCCCTCTTGAATCCAAATCACGGGTATTTATATGTTTTTGGATTTCTAGAACCATCTGGTAAGAGATCATGTTCCAATTTGTTCTATTATATACATGTCTGAATTTTCTGGAACAAACCATCTCGCAAACATGGCCATCTCCGGAGATCCAGAGAATTCCATTCTTTTCTATTAATAATTTTGTTGACATTTAGGCTTTTCAGATCAGAATAAACATTTAAATCATCAAATATATATAAATTAAACACCTCAAACCAACATTATTATTATAACCCCACTTATATTCGTATTATAATTAATTTCTATCTGTCAATCCACTGTATAGTTGGTTGCCTAAGCACATGGCTCACTTAAATCTATTAACAACATTAAAATTACTAAAATACAACTTTTTACAATTATTATATGCTAATTTCTTAAAATGCCCTCACATAAATATATTTTTATAAAATTCTCTAGTATATAACTTATTTAAAACAATCAAATATCTAATATTATGTAGTATATAACTTATAAATTATTTTCTATAAACCCTAATTGTCACAATATATATATATATATATATATATATATATATATATATATATATATATATATATATATATATATATATATACATATATTGCAAAGAGTACGACCGTTAATTAAATTTAAAATATATTCAATGGATAAATTGCAGAGTTTTGATCGGTCAATAATTGGCAAATGAAAGTCGTCAACTATTTCATTGATTTACTAGAATACGTTTCGCTTTTATTTTTTTTTAATAGTATCATCAGTTCTCTACAAATAGAAATGATATATAATAAAAAATAAAAATATAATATAATAAAAATAAAATTTATATATATATATATATACATTTATACATATATATATATATATATATATATATATATATATATATTAAACTTAGAGCTAAGATTAATATTATTATAAAAATTAATATTAAACTCACCAGTCTTCCGGGTTGAACCGCGTCGATATCCATTTTGCCGAGCTTTCGACATCCTCTCTGATGTCTTCTTCAGGGCTTCCGAGGTCTCAGTCTCCCGAGCCCCCAGACACTACTACACTCACTAGTCACTTCTAGTTCACTCACTAGTTCACTACTACGACTGGGACCAGGGGACGGTTCATTTATACCGTCGATGGTGACGTGGCCTAGGTGGGGGTTGGGGTGGGGATTGGCGCGAGAGTTGGCGCGAACATTTCCGACAGTGGGATTTTGATTCGAAGATAAGGGCGATATTTTGTTTATGAGAGGTCTCCATGTAGAAGGTAACCGTATGGCGTCATCTCTTTTATTAAGGCAATTTGGTCTTTTTTCTATTTCTATGGCTTCACGGATAATTCTTGGTTTATAAAAGCGGATGGGGGCTATGGTTCTGGAGTTTTCGAAATCAATTTTGTGACCTGTATGAAGATGGTGTTGACCGAGAGCTGAAATTGAATCGGAATTGCGAACAGAAATGGAATGTTCATAAATCCTATTTTGAATTCTACGATTTGTTTGGCCTATATAGGATCGGGGACAGTCTGCACAAGGAATTTCATAAACTCCGTGCTGTTCGTTTGGAATATTGTCTTTGATTGATCGAACAAGAGATGAAAGTTTTTGTTGGGGGGTAAATATTGTTTTTATTCCTCTTGGTTTAAGAATTTTGTCGATTTTGTCAGTGACACCTTTGATGTAAGGAAGAAACGCTTTCGTATGATAAGGGTCTGAGTCTTTGGATTGAGACTGAGTGGGAGATTGATGTCTGTGGATGCTCCTATTGATGTGATTTTCGCGGTAGCCATTTTGGATGAGGGCTTGTTTTAAACAAGCTAAAACAAGCCCTCATCCAAAATGGCTACCGCGAAAATCACATCAATAGGAGCATCCACAGACATCAATCTCCCACTCAGTCTCAATCCAAAGACTCAGACCCTTATCATACGAAAGCGTTTCTTCCTTACATCAAAGGTGTCACTGACAAAATCGACAAAATTCTTAAACCAAGAGGAATAAAAACAATATTTACCCCCCAACAAAAACTTTCATCTCTTGTTCGATCAATCAAAGACAATATTCCAAACGAACAGCACGGAGTTTATGAAATTCCTTGTGCAGACTGTCCCCGATCCTATATAGGCCAAACAAATCGTAGAATTCAAAATAGGATTTATGAACATTCCATTTCTGTTCGCAATTCCGATTCAATTTCAGCTCTCGGTCAACACCATCTTCATACAGGTCACAAAATTGATTTCGAAAACTCCAGAACCATAGCCCCCATCCGCTTTTATAAACCAAGAATTATCCGTGAAGCCATAGAAATAGAAAAAAGACCAAATTGCCTTAATAAAAGAGATGACGCCATACGGTTACCTTCTACATGGAGACCTCTCATAAACAAAATATCGCCCTTATCTTCGAATCAAAATCCCACTGTCGGAAATGTTCGCGCCAACTCTCGCGCCAATCCCCACCCCAACCCCCACCTAGGCCACGTCACCATCGACGGTATAAATGAACCGTCCCCTGGTCCCAGTCGTAGTAGTGAACTAGTGAGTGAACTAGAAGTGACTAGTGAGTGTAGTAGTGTCTGGGGGCTCGGGAGACTGAGACCTCGGAAGCCCTGAAGAAGACATCAGAGAGGATGTCGAAAGCTCGGCAAAATGGATATCGACGCGGTTCAACCCGGAAGACTGGTGAGTTTAATATTAATTTTTATAATAATATTAATCTTAGCTCTAAGTTTAATTGTACTAACCGCGGAAATCTTTCCGAACATTATATATATATATATATATATATATATATATATATATATATATATATATATATATATATATATATATACTTATATACTATATTATACAGGGTGGTCCTTAAGTAATTGTACAAAAAGAAACAGTAGATTCTACACTTTAAAATATTACGATTTAAGCTAAATTGCTTTAATAAAATGTTGCTATTAAGAAAGATACAGGGTGTTAAAGTGCAAAATTAAAATTTTATTTTTCGCTATAACTTTCATGTTTGTAAACATTTTTGTATAAAAATTTACAGCTAGGTACTTTTAAATATGAGAAATTATAATTTGATGCACACTTTGATGTAACTGATAGAGGGCGCCACTTATGCTACATATGTGGTATAAATTTACACTTAACTTTTTTGCTCTTAAAGTTACCTGTACTTGGGATAAAAAATATTAAAGATACATTATTTTAACAAAAAAAAGGTATACTTGTTAATAACTTCAAAACCCAACAGTTTTCGAGATAATCGCATTTTAAAAATCAGCTGCATAATTCTGATCTAAGGCAATTACTCCAGGCAACCAAGAAAAATAGACAAAAACATTAATACTTCTGAATTTTGGTATAAAGTACCTTTAACTAAAATTAATAGTTAACAAAATATTAAATAAAATAAATATATCAGCAGGATAATTACTAATATAATTTGACAAAATAACAGAATAATAGGATTTTACATCAAACATTTTACGTTTGATGTTAAATTAAAGTCATAATCAAAACATGTTGTTTACAAACCAAATTAAGAAATAGTTAAACTAAATAACATAACTTTTTGTCAAAGTAAGTGTTCGATATGTCCACCATTTTCTTTAATTCATTTGTCAATATATTCCATAAACGATCTCTCATATTAAATAGCATCATTGGTTCTAAAGAAACTGCTGCAGTATTAATTTCTTCCCATAGTTGGTTGCGAATGTTTATGACACACGTTGTTTTAATGCGCCCCATACACCAAAATCAAGCGGATTAAATTCGGGGCTACGTGGTGGCTATAATGTATAATGGATGAATATATTATTTTGGATACATATCCAAATCTTATTCTATATTATGGAACTACATCTAATTTGTCGCAGAAGTTAAATAATATATTAAACTGTGATGTATCTCGTTCATTGGGTACTTATATACACACACGGAATAACCTATTGATGACATTACTTATTTATATGATTACGTTACAGCTTACGAGTAACTATAATTACATCTCGAACAAATGGACTATTATGATTTACTAACGAACTAATATTATGCTGAACTAAATTGCCTGTGTATTTACTATATTTATAACAATATCGGTTATTAGGACAACGATGATTTTTTTGTAAAAATGCGTCTTATAGGTTAGATTTGTAGCAAAAATATTATGAAACAGGACAAATATGTGTTATTCAATACCTGTGCTCTAGTTTCTATTTGTCCTAATAAAAATGCATAAACAATTTACGTAATGAGCAATAAGTATTCTTTTCGGATGTTTTATGAATTAAATAATTATATCAATATCTCACCACATTGCCAAGGAATATGACTACCACGACCAATCCAACGTTCAGAAAAGTTGTATTTAAGTATGTTCTAACTGCCTTCTCTCTAGAATGTGGTAGTGTACCATCTTGCATAAACCACATATTTTGGGTTTTTAGCATTTTACAATAGAAAAAAAGTAATACAACGCGATTATAGAAACTTAAGGAGCGATAGCAAAGGGAAATTGTAAACAGGATGACGACCAACGTCTGAATATGGACACGGCACCTAAAGAAGAAGATGAAATATCTTTTCTCCAATAAGACATTTAGCACCCTTAGTTGTTTTAATAAGAATAAACTATGAATTATACTTATCTACAGGTATTCAGTGCTTTATCGCACAAATATCAAACTAAGAATTATTGTGCAGCTGACTTATAAAATGCATTTATCTCGAAAACGGTTAAATTTTTAGGTTACTAACAAGTATATCTTTTCTTTGTAAAAATAATGTATCTTTAATATTTTTTAACATAAATAGAGCTAACTTAAAGACCAAAAAAGTTAAGCGCAAATTTATACCACACATGTGGTATATGTGGCGCCCCCTATCAGTTACATTAAAGTAAGTATAAAATTATAATTTATCCTACTCAAAAGCATCCAACTGTAAATTTTTGTCCAAAAATATTTACAAACGTAAAAGTTATAGCGAAAAATAAAATTTTAAATTTCCACTTTAACACCCTGTATCTTTCTTAATATCAATATTTTATTAAAGCAAGTTGGCTTAAATCGTAATATTTTAAAGTGCAGAATCTACGGTTTCTCTTTGTACAATTACTTAAGGACCACCCTGTATATATATATTATAAATATATATATACTTATATACTATATTATATATATACACAGGTCGGCATCATATAGAAAACTGTTTTATTGTTAATTTTACGAAAAAAGGTTATTCTCTATAACAAGTTGTACATGGTCTAGAACCTAAGATGTAATTTCGCTCAAAAGTAAAGTAAATTTATATTTCACAATATCTAGAATTGTTATAAAAACTTGTTTCAAATTAAAGACTATGTTTTAATATGCAATTACATCCTTCTAATAAAAAAAATTGTAATGTTTTAATTACCAATACCAAGCAGCATTTTAATTTATTAAAAATATGATAATTCTTCCGTTCCGATAAAAAATGATAAGCAATTTTTTATAAAACAAAAAACATTTGAGATCTAATGAACATTAAAGAGTTAATAATTTTTTTTTTCTATCGGAATAGAAGAGTTTGCCATATTTGTAATAAATAAAACTTACGTTCGGTATCGGTAATCTGAGAAAAATTTGCAATTTTTTTTCAATTATAAGGATGTAATTACATATTACAACATAGTTTTTATTTCTAAACAACTTTTTTGACATAGCGTCCTATCATTCTCATCCAAAGTCGTCGAGAAAAACACTTACAAAGCAAGTATAAGTGATAGCACCCGCCTAAAGAAACTACATAACTAAAAATCTTAAGGCAGAAAACTATGTAGTTATATAAAAATTGGAAGATCGGGTAGGATTCACAAATTCTACGATCGAAATGCTTTTTCGATTGAAAGAAAGTAGTTATTGCAGTTCATTATAAAATATGATTTACACTTACTTAATATAGGAAATAAACAAACTTTCGTACAACGGAAGTAATTGTTTATAACGTTTTCCATGATTCATGTGGCTACAATATCTTCTTATTTATTATAGCTTATATCTTTCAAATCAGGTATCTTGTTTAAACCATCGACAAATCTGTTTTAAAATAACAGGTAGTAAGCCCATCAACGAAATTTATCGTAACCCTCTTAAAACAGACTACGAAACATATCAACCAGGCCCGGAATGTTGTTTAGATAGGGTTAATGAAACGATAAGGTGTACAATGGACCTAGATATGGCTGCCGAACAATAATTGTAAGAGAGTCTTGTCACCGTTTAAAGACAATTATCCAAAGATAGTGAGGCATTTCAACAGAAAAGTGCACTGGTCGAATAATATCCTTAAATCCCAAAAGAACAGAAACCAGAAAAAATTTAATCTCACTAAATGATCCAGTGATCGGACGATTATTGCCAAGTTTTGACGGAATACAGTAAGGAACTAAGAATAGCAAAACGAAAATCGTGCACAAGACATTGCGATTAGATAGAATAGACTGCAAAAATGACTTAAAAAACTTTAAAGTGTGCACTTTTCTGAGTTTAAAACTCATACCACTACTCACATGGCATCAGAATAAATGTATCAAAAGGACTAGTAGATTAGGACAAAATCAAATTAGGGCAATAAACTCATTTCAGCCATATTAATCAACGAGTTTGGAAGTGATTTATCTCATGCTTTGATAGAAGGGAAATAACCTTTTGTAGAAAAAATCATTTATTGTAAGTTTAACAGGTTAGTTTGGGACTAGCGTACATATCAAACGCACAGAGGCAAATAAAAGTAGCTTTTGTTCCCAAATCTGACAAAATCGGACAGAAAAAAGTCACCGAGGCGATACATCTGATGTCATTTGTACTGAAGGCTCTAGAAAAATTGCTCAATACACACATTTGGGATGATGTATCGGAAATAGACTGTAGTATCTTGTACAGAGAGTAAAGTATGTTCTGAAATACCAAAATCTGATGCTGGGTACATTTCTCGATATATAGTAAGTATTAATTATTTAATTTTTTGACAAGAAATCTCCATTACAGAAAATATTACAATAAAAATTGCTAATCTAAGTAATTATAATTAAAAAGAAACAAATAAACTTAGGACTTAATAAGAGTAATAACTTCAATACCAGTAAACTATCCAAGAACTACTGATGACACAAATTGTAGGTAACTCTTAATTTGTTAAAAGAAATATTTAAAATTTCAATACAAGGATTGCACTTGTAATTTATAATTTTGCTAGTAAGTATAATTTGCATTATGAAAACTTGTACAAAATGTATTTGTACCTACAAGCTGCATAGAAAGAGTATAAAAATTAATATTCTACAAAAGAGCAGAACAGCCAATTTAGCTATTAATCAATTTAAATATACAACAAACATCATACATTAGTCTGCGATATTATAAAGTGGATATCTTCAGCTGATTAAATCATTTGGTTATCGTATTTCTGTATAGGTATATAAATTGTTTTTTGATCAAATAAAATGCAGATATCGAGCACAGTTTATTAATTAAATCTTGCACAAGTACTTTCGCTTTCTAGAGCATCTTCAGGGGCATCTGAAATAAGCCAGAAATGTTTTTTTAACGGAAGAAAAATTAATTAATCGATAAAAAACTCGAAGTTGATGGTTGATAAAAGTTTTTTATGTCATTAACGTTTTAGACTTATTTCTTCAATTTTGGCCTATCCAACAATCAAAGAATGTCATAAACATAAAATTGTACATTACACTACACTACACAAGGACAAACAGTTTAAAATTTTTTTAAAAATAGGCGAAGCTTCATTATGGTTGGCATCAGGAGAGAGAATGGCTCCTATTCTTAACGGAAACGGCAAGGTGACATGTTGTAACATTTTTTTATATAATTAAAATATTAATTATTTTTATTCCCTTTACCCCCGTGATGATACGCTTATGTTCGGTTTACCGTCTTCAAAATTTTATTAAATGCCCGGAATTTCCTTGCGTCCGAAAGGTTTTTAATCCTTTCCGACTTAATCCGGGTCTTTTATGATAGATTTGTAAATATTCCGAAGGCTCGTATAGTAATTTTTCTGTAAAGACCCAATCTCGGGAAAAACCTAATCTAGGAGATTTGATGTTTCATCACGTTTGTAGGTAGAAGTATACCGTTATGTTCAATGTTAATTAGAACTTTTTACCTTCTCAGAAATACATACAACTGGCCTATGATTTTTGAGGGGAGATATCCCTTCTTTTTCTTGGGTAATTTGGTAAAATTTTAGAGGAACCAAGTCACTTCTAGGTGGACACTCGTAGAGAAAACAACTTATCGGTGGGCATTCGTCGAGTTAAGACGCTTACTCACATTATCGTATCTGCTACCTTACCGTCTCTGTGCATTTTCTTTATAAGTGTGTATACACTTGTTATTTTGAGTTTCTTCATCCTATTTTATATTAGATTAAATATAGTCATACATTCAGTGTTTAATACAAGTACAGTATTACCTTCAGTGAATTAAAGCAGCAGTCGCCAGGAATTACTGTAAGTGACATAATTTTAATATCTCCACCTATCTGGGCAAGTAACATGGTATAGCATCATATCATCTTCCATTATCTGGACGTATCCAACGATCATACATTTCATCAAATGTAGTTGAGAGTAGCTACTGAATTTTGCAGTCAATTAAAGAACATTCTATATTTTTTTTTATTACGAGCCAAATAATCGACTTATCCAAGTGCGGTTTGGTTAAATTTTTATGTTTTCACGTCAGTAACCTTTTTCGTATTTTTGTAAATTTAGATTTTATTAATTTTTGTTATCTTTGGTGTTCGTTATAATTTTTTATTTAATTTTTTGCTGTAATATCTCGAGATACGCCAAAACTTTATTTGTGCATGTTTGTGTTATACTTATATCTTTGTAAAGATATTTTCTAATTATATTTCTGCCTATTTTTATATGTATACCACCATTTTATAGTTGTTGGTGTATTTTTATTACTTGTGTTGCATTCAGCAGCGTCGTAATTTTGTTGTTGTTTAATATATTATTATTGTTTTATGTATGTATTTTATTTGTCGACTCCTAACAACGTTTCCTGATATATTTGCTTTTTACCTTTAAATATAACTATACCTTTGACCAGTAGAAAGATCAGGCTTATTAAGTTTCGTAGGTAAGTAAGTGTAATACCTTGTATATTTATTTTTTGTTTATGTAGAGTGTTGACCAAATTTATTCAATAATTAACTGTGATATCTTTTCTTGGTTTTGATCTCTGAACCTAAATATCTTTCCTTATCTCTTTTCTTTTCTAAGGTTTCTTAATTTTCTCCTTAAACCTCAAAAAATTAAGTGGCGCCCCGTTCCCTATCTTATCTTATCTTTGGTAATTTTACCCATCTATCTTTTTGTTCATTTCTGTGTCTTTTCCAATAGCTCTTATCGTATATTTATTTATTTCGTCCGTTGGACCCATTCCTGGTTCCAAAACTAGTTTCGAACCCCCGACTCGCTCTCCACCAACCATCTGGCTGCCATCCGCAATGTCTCCATTGGTGACCTTTCTAGCACCATCCAAAAAAGGTTTCCGAGGTTACACATATTTTTATGCCGCCCAAAGCGTGGGGCTTATATCCTTTTGTTTTTTTTCTTGTCCGTTGCCTTTGCGTGTCTTTCACATTTTTATGTCCCGGCCTTTTTACCTAATTATTTTCGTTGCTTTCTCTATACATTTATATATCGCCAAGCTACGAGAACCCCGATCAGCTCCAGTGTTCTATTTCTATTTCTTTCTTCTTCTATTTGCTTTAACTCTGTCTCAATATTCTTTATTTTCTTCTTCCGTTCCGTCTGGTAAACACACTACAAAAGTTCTCCAGATTTATGTATAAATTTTGGAATTAAACCTGATCTTTCTTTGGTATATTTGTACTATTTTTATATTTTTTTATTACCTGTAGACTTAAATTAAAAAATGAATGATTTTGAAGTCAATTTTCTTACTTCAGAGGAAATTAATTATGAGTTAAAAATCAGAGGAACTGTTACGAGTAGAGAAATTAAAGAAAGGAGGAAAATCCTCAAGAGATTGTTAGTTAGGGACAACAACAATCAATTATCTTTAAATACCTTAGATTATGATAACGAAAAGACTGCTATTAAAAATTCTATTGATAATATTTCAAAGTTAGTTGAAGAGTTTGAAGGTTCTTCAACAGATTCTTGTTTTCGCCAAGTCAAATCACGACTTATTCATTTGTTAGGTAGAATAGATCGTCTTCCTATTTCCGAGCCCGATTCTGAGGAATCTATTTCTTTTCGAAATTAATCTAATGCTACCTGTTTGTTATTGGAGCAAGAGATGAATGATAAAGTCATTCCTTTAGCTTCTAGTCCTTCTTCTGTCGAGTATGTCTCTCCTGCTGTTACGCAGATTATACGTTTATTATGTTTCTACTCCCGATTCAAATATCTCCAAATATTCCATATTTAAATGGAATGTTAAATTTAATGGTGATCCAAGGACTGTGTTTGATTTTATTGAACGAGTTAATGAGTTATCTGAGTCCCGTAATGTCTCGAAAGATATTTTATTTAATTCGGCTATTGAATTTTTCTCTGGCGATGCCGCGGTGTGGTTTCTCAGTATTAAGTCCTCAATAAGTTCTTGGGATGGACTTGTTGAAGTTCTTGAATCCACTTTTTTATCTCCCGATTTCGACGAAGATCTTTGGGATCAAATCAAAGGTCGCAAACAAAAACGTAGCGAGCCTATCGTTATTTTCGCCGCGCAAATGCTATCCCTTTTTAATCGTTTATCTCGCGAAGCATCCGAATCCACAAAGTTAAGGATTATTCGTAAAAATATCTTACCTGAGCATATTCCTCATGTCATTTTAAAAGACATTAATACCGTGAGTGAACTAACTCAAACTGTTAAGAAGTTGGAAGATGCTAACCCTTCATTGTCGGCCAAGTTCTTCCAAAATTCTAAAATCTCTGTTGTCGAGACTGATACTCCTCAGTCGAAGCGTCATTCTCACAACAATGCCTCAAATGCCATATCTTCTCCATCTGCCTCTAATCACGTATCTAATTCATCTAATTCAAATGATAAAAACACTTCGAAAGTAGCTACCTGTTGGAATTGTCAAAAAATAGGTCATATCTATCCCGTCTGTAAAAATGAACGACAGCACAAGTTTTGTTACAAGTGTGGTAATCCTAATGTGACTGTCCATACCTGTAAAAAATGCCGCATGCCTTCAAAAAACTAGTTCGTCGAGTTTGTTCTGTCGGTGCAATCTCGTTACCTTTCCGTCCTAATAAATCGGACGTTAGAATTCAAAATAAATGGAATCAGTGGGTAAAGACCGTCAAATATTTTTATCGTAATAGTGTTACGAAAATTGCCGCCCCGGTGCTAATTAATAAAATTAGCGATTCTAGGCCGCATATTTCTGTCTCAATTTTCTCGAGAACTTTTACAGTCCTTCTAGATACTGGTTGTTCTATAACTATTGTTGGCGCAAAAGGCATTAAATTCCTTGAATCCAACAACTTATCTGTAGATCTATCTCAACATCAAAATGTTTCATTAGCTGACGGCTCTAATCGCGCTGTTACCGGTGTAGTCGATCTCCCTATCTTAGCTAACGATGTTTGTCATGTCATCAAAGCACTAATCGTACCTACGTTACCTTATACCTTTATCCTCGGTAGCAATTTCGTTAAGACTTTCTCTCGTATAATAGATTTTTCTAAAAATACTTGGCTTACCGGCGATAATGATCCACAAACTTTTACCGATATCGATAATGAGCTCGATGAAATATCTTTATGTACTATCGATCATTTAAATCCCACTCAAAGATATGTTGCGACTAGTACTATCGAATCTTTCTCCCAAGTTAGCAATATAAATGGATTAGGCCACACGGATAAAATCCAAATGAATATTGATTCTGGAGACGCGAAACCTTTCAAAAAACGCCCGTTTCCCATGTCTCCCTATATGTCCAAAATTCTCAACGAAGAATTGAACGAAATGCTTAGTTTAGGTGTTATTGAACCTTCTAATAGTCCGTGGTGTTCACCGGTGCTATTAGTCAAGATAAATAACGGCGAGTACCGCTTTTGTTTCGATGGTAGAGCTCTCAATGAGGTAACTAAACGAGACTCTTACCCTTTGCCTAATATTGATAGGATCCTTTCGTTACTGAAAGGTACCAAATTTATAAGTTCCGTTGACTTGAGAAAAGCTTTCTGGCAAATACCTTTAGATCCCTCTTCGAGAGAAAAAACTGCTTTCAGTGTCATCGGTAGAGGTTCCTTTCAATTTACTGTCATGCCTTTTGGATTATGTAATTCGGCTCAAACTCAACAGAGATTAGTCGATGCAATTTTCGGTCCTAAATATGAACCGAACATATTTTTTTATCTTGATGACATCATCATTTGTTCCGATAATTTCGAAGAACATATTAAATTATTATCTGAGGTTAAAGATAAGTTAAAAGAGGCCAATTTAACTATCAATGTTGATAAGTGTGAATTTTTCAAGTCTGAATTAAAATTTCTGGGTTATATTGTAGGTGATAATCTTTTAAGGACTGATCCGGAAAAAGTCTCGGCCATGAATAATTATCCCCGTCCAAAAACTTTTACGGAAGTTAAAAGATTTGTTGGAATGTGCTCTTGGTACAGGCGATTTATAAATAATTTCTCGACCCTTGTCTCCCCTATAAATGACCTATTAAAAGGTAAAAAGAAGAAACAGTCGGTAGACTGGACTGATTCCGCTGAAAACTCCTTTATTTTAATTAAAGAGGCTCTTATCTCTGCCCCTGTTCTAACTCAACCTGACTTTCTAAAACCTTTTATTATTCAATGTGACGCTAGCGATACTGGGTTAGGAGGTGTCTTAACACAAACCGTCGATGGCTCGGATGTAGTTATTGCTTATGCTAGTCGTACCTTATCTAGGGCTGAACGAAACTACTCTGTCACCGAGAGAGAATGTTTAGCCGTAATTTTTGCTATTGAAAAATTTCGTCCCTATATCAAAGGAGTCAAATTTCAGGTAATTACCGACCATCATTTCCTGTTGTGGTTAAAAAACATTAGTAATCCTTCTGGCAAACTTGCGCGTTGGGCAATGCGTTTACGTCAGCATGATTTTGATCTTATCCATCAGAAAGGAACTTCTCATATCGTCCCAGATGCACTAAGTCGCATGTTTACGAATGAGTCTATCTCCGAAAAACCACAACTTTCTTATCTGGAAGTCGACAAGGACCGAATTGATCCTTGGTTCGATGATTTTCGCTCTAAGATTTTATCAGAGCCCAATAAATGTTCTCAGTGGAAAGTAGAGGATGATTTTGTTTTTAAATTAATTCCTTCCGAATTACCTGTTTCCACTAATAATAAAGAGTGGAAAATTTTAGTACCGAAACCCCAAAGAAATGATATTATCACTTCTTGTCACGATCCCCCTACCTGTGCCCATCTTGGCTATTTCAAAACTTTAAATCGTATTCAAGAGTTATATTATTGGCCCAAAATGCGGAAAGATGTACTTCGTTTTGTTAGGTCTTGTAAAATCTGTGGAGCTCAAAAGATGTCGACTTTGGCTCCCATGGGTTTAATGGGACGAGAAAAATCCGCTAGGTTCCCTTGGCAAATAATTGCCGTAGATCTTATTGGTCCGCTTCCTCGCTCAAAAAGAGGGTACACTTTTCTTCTTGTTGTTACCGACTGGTTTTCTAAATTTACGTTGATTCATCCTTTGCGGAAAGCTACCACGCAAAATATCAACTTTGTTGAACGTAGCAATAAAACCATAGGAACTGCTATCAGGTGTTATATTAAAGATCATTCGGATTGGGATAAAGAAATTCCAAAACTCGGTCAAGCTATAAATACCGCTAGACAGGAAGTCACTAAATATACCCCATCTTTCCTTAATTTTGCCAGGTATCTCCCTATTGCCGGTAACTATTATTCTTTATCTACCGATAATTTGATATCTACCGTTACTTCAGAGCAACATGAGAAATATGTTTCTGAAATACGAGGGTTAAGTGAAGTATTTGATGAAATACAACTTAATCTGAATAATGCGTACCAACGCAATGCCAAAACGTATAACTTACGGCGACGCGATGTTCAATTTCACGTCGGTGATACAGTTTGGAGACGAAATAAGGTTCTATCAAAAGCCGTTGATAAGTTTATGGCTAAGTTAGCACCCAAATATATCTTATGTACGGTAGTCAAAAAGCTGTCTCCCCTTGTATATACACTGAGAAATCCCGATGGTTCAAATGCTGGGAACTGGCATATTAAAGATTTGAAACCTTATCTCGATGATCCTGATAATTCTTCAAGTGATGATGAATCCGATCAGGATTAGTTTGTTTTTTATCATATAGCATTATCTACCGTCCTATCTATATATTTATATGAATATTTTTCTCTTCTATCTTCTCTCGTCTACCTCTTTGATTGCTCACCAGAAGTCACATATCTTTGAGTACGGTTAGGTGAAAAATATCACCATACCGGTATCTTTAAGATCGGCTAGTGAGATAATTACTCGCTGGTCTCTAGTATCTTACCTATTCAAGTGAAAAATCACTTGAATTATCTTTGAGCCAAAACTCATTCTCATTACCTTACCGATAAGTGAAAAATCACTTAAATTATCTTTGGGTAAAACTCATTACCTTACCGATAAGTGAAAAATCACTTAAATTATCTTTGGGTAAAACTCATTACCTTACCGATAAGTGAAAAGTCACTTAAATTACCTTTGAGTAAAGTTTAATTTATCTTTGCTCGCTATCTTATCTTATCTTCTTATCTATCTTATTTAGGTGGAAAACCACTTAAAATTATCTGTGCGAAAGCTCATTACCTGGTCAGTACGCGAAAAATCATTTGCTTACTGTACCTTTAAAGTGTAATAACTTTAATTACGTTATTATACTTTTATTATCTATATAGTAGTTATAGTAACTCCTTCATTATCTAGTATAAGTTTTTTTATTTGTATAAAAAACTGATACTCAATCCTTTATGGATTTATTAACCCCGAATGGCGATAAATTACTTTTGCTCTGTCATACAGCCAGTGATAAATCAAGCTACCATGGTGAATCATGAGAATGAAATTCTCGAGGCAAAATCTCTTTTTTCCTTCCCTTCTATATTTCGGAATCTGTTTTGACCTTACTAGTTGTCACGAGAGGAACGGCTAGGATGATGATCTGGGATTCGTTCGCTAGGGACCTGTTGAGCTTTTAAGGAAGACAAACACATTCCTCTTAATTCTTCTTACCCTTTCATTCTTTTAGTACTGATGTTGTCTACAGACCCCTTTCCCTGATATGACTTAGAAGTTTTCTTTATGTCAACTTCAACCCGATTGTGACTTTACCGATTGTAACCCTAAATTAAATTTAGGCGTGTGATACGCGAAGCTATCAACTGACAACCAGGTACTTAATTTCTTTTTTTTTCTTCTTCTTCTTCTACTCTTATTAATGCTAGTTGAGTTTTATTTAATTCTTTTTGACTTTCACTTCGGCATATGCTTTCCATTGTGATTAGGATTTTATCCAGTGTTGTTATTTAAGCCATTTCGATACCGTGTTTTTAATTAGAGATTCCCTAAAAATATCTCGTTCTCTAATTTATCTTAACGAATTACTGATGAGTACTGATCTCGATGTTATCTCTTAAATAGGCATTTCTTTTGTATCGAGGTCTACCTTAAATAATTCCATTATCTTGACGTTGGGTTACTAAATTTCTTAATGATGTTAACGTCTTTTATATCTTGTACTTCTTTTCGAGGCACGTTCTTCGAATCGTTTAAAGGTTATATAAAAAAATGTATCCTTAGCTTTCGATCGGAAACCGTGTTCTTTCTTCTTCTTCACCAGTTTCCTCTCTTGGGAGGGGGCTGTGTAACATTTTTTTATATAATTAAAATATTAATTATTTTTATTCCTTTTACCCCCGTGATGATACGCTTATGTTCGGTTTACCGTCTTCAAAATTTTATTGAATGTCCGGAATTTCCTTGCGTCCGAAAGGTTTTTAATCCTTTCCGACTTAATCCGGGTCTTTTATGATAGATTTGTAAATATTCCGAAGGCTCGTATAGTAATTTTTCTGTAAAGACCCAATCTCGGGAAAAACCTAATCTAGGAGATTTGATGTTTCATCACGTTTGTAGGTAGAAGTATACCGTTATGTTCAATGTTAATTAGAACTTTTTACCTTCTCAGAAATACATACAACTGGCCTATGATTTTTGAGGGGAGATATCCCTTCTTTTTCTTGGGTAATTTGGTAAAATTTTAGAGGAACCAAGTCACTTCTAGGTGGGCACTCGTAGAGAAAACAACTTATCGGTGGGCATTCGTCGAGTTAAGATGCTTACTCACATTATCGTATCTGCTACCTTACCGTCTCTGTGCATTTTCTTTATAAGTGTGTATACACTTGTTATTTTGAGTTTCTTCATCCTATACTATATTAGATTAAATATAGTCATACATTCAGTGTTTAATACAAGTACAGTATTAACTTCAGTGAATTAAAGCAGCAGTCGCCAGGAATTACTGTGACATAATTTTAATATCTCCACCTATCTGGGCAAGTAACATGGTATAGCATCATATCATCTTCCATTAGCTGGACGTATCCAACGATCATACATTTCATCAAATGTAGTTGAGAGTAGCTACTGAATTTTGCAGTCAATTAAAGAACATTCTATATTTTTTTTTTATTACGAGCCAAATAATCGACTTAACCAAGTGCGGTTTGGTTAAATTTTTATGTTTTCACGTCAGTAACCTTTTTCGTATTTTTGTAAATTTAGATTTTATTAATTTTTGTTATCTTTGGTGTTCGTTATAATTTTTTATTCAATTTTTTGCTGTAATATCTCGAGATACGCCAAAACTTTATTTGTGCATATTTGTGTTATACTTATATCTTTGTAAAGATATTTTCCAATTATATTTCTGCCTATTTTTATATGTATACCACCATTTTATAGTTGTTGGTGTATTTTTATTACTTGTGTTGCATTCAGCAGCGTCGTAATTTTGTTGTTGTTTAATATATTGTTATTGTTTTATGTATGTATTTTATTTGTCGACTCCTAACAACGTTCCCTGATATATTTGCTTTTTACCTTTAAATATAACTATACCTTTGACCAGTAGAAAGATCAGGCTTATTAAGTTTCGTAGGTAAGTAAGTGTAATACCTTGTATATTTATTTTTTGTTTATGTAGAGTGTTGACCATATTTATTCAATAATTAACTGTGATATCTTTTCTTGGTTTTGATCTCTGAACCTAAATATCTTTCCTTATCTCTTTTCTTTTCTAAGGTTTCTTAATTTTCTCCTTAAACCCCAAAAAATTAAGTGGCGCCCCGTTCCCTATCTTATCTTATCTTTGGTAATTTTACCCATCTATCTTTTTGTTCATTTCTGTGTCTTTTCCAATAGCTCTTATCGTATATTTATTTATTTCGTCCGTTGGACCCATTCCTGGTTCCAAAACTAGTTTCGAACCCCCGACTCGCTCTCCACCAACCATCTGGCTGCCATCCGCAGTGTCTCCATTGGTGACCTTTCTAGCACCATCCAAAAAAGGTTTCCGAGGTTACAATGTGACATATGACAGCTTGGATGGGCAGTCAGAATCATGGAGATGTGATCTGCACATTTCAAAATTCTATGAAACTAAGCATTGACCAAAGGTCCAACTGACACTACTATAGGAAATCAACTGATAAAATATTAAATTAGTAGAATATTTTAAGTAGGTTGCATAATCCAGATCTCACACTCAAACCTGTCTATAATAATTAGGGTGTTAGTTTGAGGGCAACTGAAGTGGACGTAAAGTATAAATGCAAGAAATAGACTAAATAATCTATTAGACAGTGGGTGGTTGACTACAATAAAAGGGTCTACCAAGCACTATCACTACTGCCGAAAAGAAGAAATCTAACTATGAAATTAAAATACTAAAAATTAAAAATCAAAATTAAAAGCAGGGTGTATAAATGGTGTATAATCCAAATAGTTCAGTTAAACCCACAGACAATGAAAGAACTATAAAATTAATATGTCAAAGCATTACTCAAGGCCAACTGACCAACAGTGGGAGATGTTGAAATATACAACTGTGGAGATGGTGTATCTAAATTACGCAGAGGTATGGAGAGGGTAATTAACGCCAACCATAGATCAATTGAACCTGAGCAAGCTAGTTTTGTAAATTATTGAAGTATAAAATAGTAATGTTGATCAAAGTATGAAATTAATGAATTCTTAATGGGTATACTCAGTGCAGGACGTCTAAACAGCCAAGCTGGGCCCCCTAGGAGGTGATGCTGCACTAAAGTTTTTAAAAATAGGTTTAAATTTAGTACAATTTAAATTAATTTGAGTATAGAGAAAGTGAGAGTTTCCATTTGTTTCCTTTGTAATCTCCAAATCCTCCAATAAATCCAACTCCAAGTAGTTTTTCTTTCTACTAATGTCACGTAAAATAGATGAACCAGTATTGATGTTAAAATTGCGTTTACTGGATAATAAGTGTTGACCAAAACTTGAAGAGTTTGGATTTTCAAATGTTCTGAAATTCTAGTAGATAACTTTCTAATGGTATTACCTACATAAGAGGCATCGCAATCATCACATTTTAATTTATAAATACCACTTTTGTCAAGTGTGCTCATCTTATCTTTGGTGTTGGTTAAAAAGGAACCTAAAGTGTTGTGTGACTTGAAGGAAATTTTGATGTTTTCAATTGTAGAAGTGAAAAGTTTCGATATTTTGTTGGAAATATTGCTAATAAAAGTAAAGGAGAAATATCTGATATTATTTGAAGCATTAGGTTAAAGAAAATATTGTAATCAATATGCCAGCTTTTCTGCAATTTTGAGTTTAGCTCTATTTAGAAGTTAATGGATAATGTTGGGATCATAACCATTATTAAAAGCATTTTGCATGAGAGTATTAGGTTCGAAATTGAAGTTATCATTAGAAAGTGAAAATTTGAGTAACCTGTGAATGTAATTGTTGAAAGCAGCCATTTTATGTTGGGTTGGATGATTAGATGTTTCATGTATAACATGATCTGTTTTGGTAGGTTTTCTGTAAATATTGTACTCTAGAAAATCTTTATTACGAGATATAGTCATATCCAAGAAGTTCAACTTATTGTCAGATTCTGGTTCCAGTGTAAAAGAGATGATTTATTAAGATCATCCAGAATCTGTAAAGCATCATCTTCGGTTTCCTGTATGGGAACTATACAATCATCAACATACCTTGACCAAAAAACTATTTTACTGTTGTTATTAACAAATTTCTGTTGTAAGCTGTCTAAGAAAATATCAGCTAGAAAAGGTGATAATGAAGATACCATTGCTAAACCTGTTGGTTGTTTATATATTTTTTGATTAAATTGGAAGAAGTCCTGATCAGGACAAAATTTAAGCATAGTTAAGATAACATCTTTGTCTTTTGCTGGTATGTTGCAATTGTTTAGAAGGTTGTGCACTAAAAATATTGTTTCATCTCTTGGTACAGAAGTAAACAAATTGGAAACATCAAAAGCCAAAAAGTGTTACAAAAATTTACAACATGCCTTATGGGACAATTGTGTTTATGGTTTTTAGGAAGACCATATAACCTAGGTGTTATAGGATTAGATATAGTTAACTTTGTTGTTATATTTAGTAATAGTACTATTAAACAATTTAACCATTGTTTTTGTTTTATTGATAAAGGTGTTAAGTGGATTTTTTCCAAAACTACAAAACTGTTATCTGAAAGGAAAGGTTCTACTTTCTCTATGTATTGAATTTGTTCCAAGATTACAAACACAATTTCCCTTATCAGCCTTGCTGAGTACTAGAGAATCTCTATCGATTTTTTGTTTAATTGATTTTAGCAAATCCTTTTGTTTATTACAAGAATGTTGATTTCTATGCAAATTACGTTTGTACTTACATTGTTGTTGTTAAAGTAAGCTAATGCAAGAGTTTTTTAAATATCGTTTAATGTGTAATGTAGTAAAATTAAAAGTGGAATAATTAAAATAAGACTTATGGTAAAAATATTTTTATTTTATAATTTACACAAATAAATAGCAATATGGAAAGTGCCAAAAAATCACCTTTTTAAATGATAATAAAATACATAAGTATTAAAAAAATGTTTTTAAAATACCCAAATCTTCTTATTAATTATTCTTCAAATTAAACAATGTGTAGAGCAAAAATGTATAGTTGTATATACGGCAACCCTGTAATTGGTCGGACCGGCATTTACAAATTATTCGCGCAAAAAACTGTCGACTTTCTTCTGTATTAAAAAATAATTTCACGTACGTGCATATTAGATGAACTAACACTGAATTTAACGAAGGTAACTATTTATTAAAATAAAATTAACTTGAAATATGCTTCTATTTGAGAAGCGTGAGATGATCTATTTACTTGTTTCTATTTGATAAGATGAAGAGGGAGTTTGACTAGCGTGTTTCTATTTGAGAAGACAAAGACGAAATGATTTAAGGGTTTGAATAGTTTTGATATGAAAAACTGACGGCGAGAAGATACGATACAGATTAGTTACACGGGAAATTCAAATATTTGACAATTTTGTATCATGCAAAATTGGTATAAACTGAGAAGATAGGATGGCAAGTAGCTCCGTAGAGCTCAGCTCTAATTCAGGAATTTCTTTAATGAATTGACTCAGCACTTAGCGGTAATTAATCTTGAAGAGAAAGTATTATCATTATATCTAACAACAAGTTACACACAGGCTCCACAAGCTAGTTGACTAGCATGATAAAAGCAAGGTAAAGAAAGGGAACATATGGTTTTATTGTCAATTGGATATCTAGGTATAGACATATTGGAAATGCCATATAACAAAGAAAAAAAAAATTTCCAACTTTGCAAAATAGAATTATCGAAAATGAGCTTGTCCAGGATATTTGGGATTTGGGATGTACTGTACGATTAGCGGATTTATCACACCCAGGGGGTCAAACACAAAAGAAATGAAAGATAAAATAGTGCTCAGTTAAAACAGCATGTTCTTGTATAGTAGCAGTACCAATAAGTAAGAGGTCAGACAGAGGTTTCCATTTTAATCCTAGCATGTTACTAGGGGAGCCACTTATATTAAAATCAATTTCGTAGGAGAAAGTTTGTGATATCGTAAATAAAAATTTAGACGAGTTGGATTGCAATTTATAAAGCTTAAATCGGTGTTTAACCAAAATAGTATTTGGCTCCGAATAGATTGCTTCTAGAGATGAACAATCGTTAGTAGCTGACAAATTGTCATCCATATAGGTCTGTTTAAGTAGGGCACACCGCGCATTAGGGAATTCAGGATATCTCTCAGCGATATTCTTTAAGATACGCGTAGCCAAATACGGTTCGCAGTTTTGCCCAAAGCTAAGACTTGAAAGTTAAATACACGTGAAATGATCGGAATAATTTTTTCTCCATAAAAAATTTTGGAAATGATGTTGCGATGGATTTATATCTATAAATCTATACATTATTAGAATATTAGCACAAAGGACAAATTTGAAACAACGGAACCTACATAATATGTCAAAGAGTCTGTCCTATACTTAGTAACCTTTTGAAGTTAGGTCATTTTAGGACACTCTGGTATCAGTGTGAGCGCCAAAGTCAAAAATTACTCTTAGCATACGTTGAACTGTGTTTGCGTATTACAGGTCTGTGGGGAATAAGATATTTAAATTCATAAGTAGGATGATTGTAAAAAGATAAAGGGATAACTTGAGCGTGATTTAAAATAAGATATTTATCTATAACATTTTAATGGTTTTGAAATAAAATTGAATCACAATTGAATTTTTTCTCAAGCGAGAAAATTTGTTGACGTGCCACGCAAAAATACTGTCCCATATTTTTTGGGCTTACTTGCAAGGGAAGGCATATCGACCTGGTAAAGGCCAGACGGTAAAATATTAGTGGTATTTTTGAATATTTGTTCTACAAGTTCTTCGTTGAAACAATGATTTTTTTGTAGTGGAATAGTTTCTAATTCCCAGAAACTTTCCATACGACGGGTCAACTCATTATTTCTTTTGAACTAAATATCATTAGGTGTAAAAAAAAAAGAATTAAAAACCTTATTTAAGTTTGAGGACAAATTTAAGCGGCTCCTAAGTATAGGACTGACAATCATATAACCGAGATAAGTTTCAACCAGAGAGGAGAGATTTAGGTCCCATATTAATATTATTAGATTTAAGTACATTAAAGCACCAATGAGCAAATTTATAATACAAGTTTTAAAGAAAAATTGGTCGAAAAGTGCGGATATTATATATTCATGTAATTTTGGAACCTTGGAAACAAATTCAAATTAAACTTAATTAAAAAATTAGAGTATTTTTCTGGTTTTTTTTTGGTACAATAGGTATCTCCTAAATCTATAATATATAAAATATGTAAAAGTGGACTTAAAATACTACCTTGCAGTAGGCTTATACCTACTGGACAGTCGATGAGATAACATTTTATCATTGGTTTTTAAATAAATCTGTTTCTCTAAGTATAAGGTATTCAAGAAAGATGATATAGCAATTGGTATGCTAACTGAAAATATCTTTTGTTTAGAGATATCCAAAGAAATCAAAGTTCGAATAGAGAAAGCACGTACAAACTTCAATAAAATAAGAAAGGTACTTTGTGCAAGAGAACTAAAATTGGACTTGAGAGTTAGGCTGGCAAGGTGTTATATTTTCTCGACTCTGCTTTATGGGATAGAAGTATGGATACTTAATGCGTCGACTGCTAAAAAGTTGGAAGCATTTGAAATGTGGGTGTATAGAAGAATCCTGAAGATATCATGGACCGAGCATGTAACAAACAACGAAGTCATGAGAAGAATCAACAAAAGATTAGAAGGATTGGAAACCATCAAGACACGAAAGCTGCAATACCTGGGGCATGTTATGCGTAATGAGAGATACAACCTACTTCAATTACGAATTTTTTTGGCTTAATAAATAACTTTTATTTTTGTAATCAATTAATTTAATCCTAATCCTATATCTTTAGAATCAATATTAATAATTTTTGAGTCCAATTCACGAAATGTTGAAAGAAAAATATCACTGACTCTTACAGCGTTTAACTTACTGCTGAAAGATTCCGAGCAATTTTCTACATAAAGATGATATGGCTCGGTATCGTTATTTGTGTATAAAAATACCTGATTATGAGATCAGAGAAATTATCAAATAAAAAGCGTTTTTCGTGACACTCTTTGATACAGGTATCTAACATCTGCTTTTGATAAATTTAGTGATAATATATAATATAAAAACAATGTAAGATCGCTATTTGATTTTAAATATTAAAGGTAAAGACAGACAAATTATATAAAAAAGAGACACCATTTTATTAAAAAAGCATAGAAAATCCTTTAAAATAAAAGTTTCTAATGTTATTTGTGTTAATTTGTTGCTTAATTACGGCAAAAATAGTTTCAAAAGTCGATTTTTAAAAAAATTCGTAATAACTGTTCTAAAAGTCCACAAAAAACTTTAATTTTGCGTGATAATAGGGACAATATCACACGTATTCAGCTATAAATATTTCAAGAAGTTTCACTTAACAGTTATTGCAAAATTGAATGTAGGGTTTATCCCAAAAAGCTTTTATCTATAACGGTATTATGCGTAAACTATTATGTCTACATACATTCTAAAAGCACCAAATTGAAGAGAAAAACTTACTTTATCAAATTAAATCATTTAATGATTAAATAATTTATGTTAAATATTAAAAAATAGGTTTAAAAAAGAACTGTGATTTTAAATTTATAAACATTTAAAATAATTCAGACGCATCAACATATAGGAACTTACTTTTTTTTTATTTATTTTTATTACAAAATTATTTATTACAAAAGACGGCATTTTTACACAAATTTTAAAACAATTTACTACGTTCTTAGAACCCGTGTTAGCAAGCAGTATTTCTTTTATTTCTTAATTTCACTATTTTAAAAACTGAATTCATAAATTCAAAATAAAAGTCGCAATATCTCTGGTTCTAACAAACGAAAATTAATGTTTTTTTTTTTAATTTGACTACCTCGTTGAATAGATCATAAAAACTCATATAGATAATTTGTGAATTATTGATTTAAGTAAGTAATTTGTTTAAACAATTTAAAATAATTATTTATTTTGCAAAATTTTACTTTTTTATTATTACTGGTAGTAGAAAGGGCTATGAAAAGATAGGTAACATAGATATTTATTTAATATAGTTATAAATAATAATCTTTAAAAATAAATTTTACAAAAAAAAATAAAGTGATTCCCAGCTTGTACTTAAGCGAGAAAATATCTTTTGGTGCTTCGATCTGTTACATTGTAATAGTTATTGTTAACCAGATCTTTACACTACGACAGATCCTCGAAAAAGCGCAAGAGTTTAACATAGATATGTATCATATTTTTGTCGATTTTAAAGCGGCATATGACAGTGTCCTAAGACCAAGTCTTTACAACGCTATGAATGAGTTAGGAATTCCAAGAAAACTCATATGTTTGATAAAAGTGACAATGGCGAAGATGCTATCAGCAGTAAAAATTCAAACGACTCGCACCCCCATTTTTAATACATAGGGGGTTAAGGCAGGGAGATGCGCTGGCGTGTCAGCTTTTTAATGTCGCCTTAGAAAAAGTTGTACGAGACGCTAATTTAGATAGCAGGGGAACAATATTTAACAGATCAGTCCAAATTCTAGCATATACAGACGACGTGGACATTATAACAAGAACTAGGGCGAGAACTGCGGAAACCCTAACCGAGCTAGTAGCAGCAGCAGAACGAATGGGGTTACAGATAAATCAAAATAAAACCAAATGCATGGCGACTAACACAAACACAAAAGCTGGAAATGTTGACACAAATTTAATCATCAATGACCAAAACTTCGAAGCAGTCAAAGAGTTCATATATCTAGGGACATCGGTTAACCCCAATAATAACACATCCGAGGAAATAAAAAGGCGAATAATAATTGCAAACAGGTGTTATCATGGTCTATCAAAGTACTTAGCTAACAAACGTCTGTCTCAAAAAACTCGTATAAGGCTGTATAGAACACTGATAGTCCCCGTTCTCAAATATGGATCAGAGGCATGGACGCTTACGAAAACAGATGAATCCGCTATATCCATTTTTGAAAGAAAGGTGCTACGAGAACGGAATATGGAGGCGTAGATATAACTTTGAACTGCAGAATATCTACAAGCATACGTTTGGTGGTAAAAATATTACCACTATAATTAAGCGAAACCGCCTGCAGTGGGTAGGACATGTAGCCCTAGCCCCTAAGTCAAACATGATAAAATAGATTCTAACAGCGCAACCCGTGGGAATGAGAAGACGGGGTAGACAAAACGTGAGGTGGATGGCCGGGGTAACACAAGATGCCGAGAAGATCGGAGTCGGCAACTGGAAAATGCAAGCGAGGGACAGAATAGAATGGCGTAGAAAGCTTGAGAAGGTCGAGGCCCTCTAAGAGCTGTAGCACCAAGATGATGATGATGAAGTTATTCTTATAAACTTGCACAATTTACAATTTTCGTGCAAATAATAATTGGCACATCGAATAAACCAGCGAAAAACTAGTCTTGACCACCAGTGGCGTGAGAATTTATAATGGAATTGTGGTTAAAAATTAATTTGATCGTAGTTAAAATCAAATAATATTAGCAGTAACATTTGTCTACTTTTGACTACACGGGCGACAATACATTGAACAGATCTCCAATAATTCTTAATTTTACTTCAAATTAAAGTTAATAATAATTCAAGCCAAACTCCCCCATATGTTTTTGTAGTAAAATTGACTCCTAAGTCATCTTTTCAAAACAAAAATTTAGCTATAGTACTGCATGCTGCTGAAAATCTTAAGCTGTTCGACTATGTGAAACCTGTAGGTGACACTATTGGTCCTAAATATATATCGTTTGCTTCCAGAATATCCAATAATCGAATCTGTATATACCTAACAAATTCAGACCTTGTTAAAAACCTTTTTAAATCGCATCCAACGCTGACAGTTGGGAACTCCATCATGAATGTATGTAGACTGATTTCTCCTACTGAAAGAATAATAATCTCAAACATTTCTCCTCGTGTTTCACATGATCTTGTGAGCTTGGTATTTAACTGGCATCTCAAGTTTTATTTTTAAGAACAGGAATACCTGGTGACTAATATTCCCATATTTTCAGTTTTAGACGACAGTTATAGATCTTTATTTCTCAAGACAACTTCGAACTCCAAACTTCTTTAGTAATCTCATTTGATGATAATGAAAATAGGATTTTTCTAACGACGGACAAAATGGAATGTTTTACCTGCAAGCAGACCGGCCATATTGCCTCAAACTACCCGAATCATCTTTAAACTAGTGTAGTAACAATCTACCAGACTGCAATGTGGAACCTACTCAAAATACAACGGAACTAGATGAGCCAATTGTACTTTCCACCTCTACAAATAAACGGGAATACTCTGAAGTTCAAACCAGTTTTACCGATAATAAATCTAGAACTAGTTCTAATATGATGCCTTCCCTTAAAAGAAATACCAAAAAATCAAAAAATAAACGAAGGTTAAGCTCTCCTAAGCAAAACGCGTTTACTAAAACTGCAAAACAGTCTATTAAGGATAAGTACAATCAACACCCCGAAATCTTTTACATTTCTTATAACATGATCATATTTATAGAAAATACTCTCAGTTGTAGTGACCCATATACCAAGGCAATAAAATTCATAAATAATGTCACAACAGTAGTTTCTAATTAACATCCAATTTTTAAAGGAAGATCTGCGAAAAACAAAATAACTCGTTTAACCAAAAAACTTAATAATAAATTAAACATTGACTTGAAAAATGAAACCGAAAACTTGCGCTCTAATATCTTCCAAGAACCGAGCAATCATGATTAAAATTCTGAAGCATCTCAAATATCTACACTATCCCAAAAATCGTCGCATTCATATTAACATTATATAATATCACTATATTTTCACGCTAATCCAGTGGAACTGCGATGGTTTCACCCTCGTCTAGAACATCTGCAGTCTCTTATATCTGATCACTCTCCCGATTTCCTGTGTTTACAGGAAACAAATTTCACCACTTCTCATAATCGTTCCTTAAAAAAATTGTTGGTTATAACTACATTAGAACTAGGCATTTACATGCAAGTGGCGAAACTTCAATCCAAAGACATATATTATCAAAATATTGCTTTAAATACTAATTTAGAGGCAATAGCAATAACTGCCTGGTGTCTCAATAAAACAGTCATTTGTAGTATATAATATCTCACTTTCCGATTCTTATTACCAATAGTTCAAGCAAGCAAGCAAGCAATTTGATTAAACCCAGCCTATGAGACATGTTCACCCCTAAGAATTACGTTCGGGTGTAACAATTCATTGGAGCGAGGTGTGTTAACTCGAGTATATACAGGAGTCACCCCACCGCGCTCCAATGCTCTAGACCATCCCTTTCCCCCCTATAGCACTCTGATGCGCGATAGGGGCACAACTATCAGCCAAATGCTCTTCATGTGGAGGTCCTGGGTAATAGAACCCCAACATGGTTTCCTAACCGGTTGCAAAACTCAGGACAGCGCATTGTCGCTATGATCCTGTTATCATGATGTGGCTTATCCGCGAACTAAAATTGCTTACTTGGGCCTCAAGTCTCCGCTCTGAGCCTAGGCTCAGTTCGGCGACTTGGTGCTCAAGGGGTTGGGCCCTACGTGCCCGGGTTTTGGGGTTTTTGTTAATTTTTTTGGTGGCTTACGCCGGTTTTTGTTAGTATTTTTTAATTTTTTTGGTGGCCGAAGCCGGTTTTTTGTGTTTTTTATAATTTTTTTTGTAGGTGGCCCTGAAACAAAAAATCAGAATTAGTGTAAAGTCCATACTATAACATTGAAAATATATATATATAAACAATATAACAATATAGACTTTATCGTCTATAGGCAACTGGGCCCACTCTGTGCTTTGCGATAGTCTTTGGTGTTTTGAGCTACGAACTGTCTTCTGTGTGCGTTGTTGTTATTTTTGAGGTGTTTTCTCTCTGGTGTTTTTGTTTTCTCTCTAGTATTTTATTTTTTCTCTCTGGTATTATTTTCTCTCTAGTACTTTTTATTTTATTCTACTATTTGTTGTTTTGGTCTTTTGTGCTTCCATCTGTGGAAAGCGTCATACCTCATCATCTCTCTAAGTATGTAGTTGGGGTGGTTCTCTATATCTGCAAACTTTGTCCTGGCTTTTTCTTTCATCGTGTCTGATTTGTTGCAATTCTCTGAAGAGGAATCTTTCTGCAACGTATCTTGGTACGTTGACTGCTTCTCTAAGGCTGTTGTTGTGAGCCGCTTGTATTTTCTTTTTTGATGTTTTGCATACATGTCCCCAGGCGAGGGATGCATATGTCAGTATGGGCAGTATTATGCTGTTTATTAGTCTTATCTTAGTTTTTAGTCTGAGTTTACTTTTCCTCCCTGTTAGTCCTCTTACAGAAGCTCTTGCCATGTTTGCCTTTTGTACTGTGGCTTCTACGTGTTTGTTGAATGTTAGTCCTTTATCCATAATTACTCCGAGGTATTTGGCTTCGCTTTTCCACTCAATGGGATTGTCTTGCACAGTTACCTGTTCTTCTGGTTGCTGATGCCGCTTTTTGAAAAGTACAGCCTGTGTCTTATCGGAGTTTATTGCTATTTTCCATTTTAAACTCCATTCTTCTATGTCGTCTAGTGCTGTTTGGAGGTTATTCACCGCAGTGTCTATGTTTCTATGTTTGGCCGCTATCGCTGTGTCGTCGGCATATAGGCTTAATAGTGTACCTGGTGTTCTAGGTATGTCTGCTGTGTATATTGAGTACAGTAGGGGTGACAGTACCGCTCCCTGTGGCACTCCAGCCTCCGGGTTCCCGAGTTCGGATAGGACTTGTCCTATTCGGACTCTGAAACGTCGGTTGCTCAAGTACGACGAGATCAGCCTTGTCATTGCTCCACTGTACCCGTATCTTCTCATTTTGTATATTAGTCCTTTATGCCAGACTCTGTCGAATGCTTTGCTTACGTCAAGGAAGGCTGCTCCTGTGTATTGTTTATCATTGAATCCAGCTGCTATGTACTCTGTTAGTCTGAGCACTTGTAGCTCACTGGAGTGTTCTGATCTGAAGCCGAATTGGGCTTCAGGTATTATTTCTAATCTATCTGTTTCCGCTTGTAATCTGCTGAGTATGATTCTCTCTACAATCTTACTGATTGCAGGTAGTAAGCTTATTGGCCTGTAATTTTGCGGGAATGTGCTGTCTTTTCCGGGCTTTGGTAACATTATGACATGGGCCTCTTTCCATCTGTTCGGGAATTTCTTGAATCTTAGCATTGCATTAATGATGTTAGTTAAGTATACTATAGCTCTCGCTGGTAGGTATTTTAGTGCCCTATTAGTGATTTGGTCAGGTCCGGGTGCTTTTTTCGGCGAGCTGTTTTTGATCAGTTCGTTTATCTCCTCTGGTGTTGTATGAGGGATAATTTCGTTTGGATTATCAGGTCTTTCTCTTTGTCTTTCGACTTCTTCTATGAAGTCGATGTCTTCGTCTGGGTGGTAATTTAATGTACACTCTCTCTCGAGAGTACTCCTCATTACCTCTGCTTTTTCCTCTATGGTGTATACGATTCCATTTTCCCCGTGTAGTGGGGGGATTGGTTTTCTGTCGGTTCTCAAAATCCTCTGGAGTCTCCAGAGGTTTTGCATGTGTGGTCCTTATTCCTCCATATCTCTTAAGTGATTTTCCCAGCTTTCACTACGGTGTTGTTGTAGTGCTGTTTTGACCTCTCTGTTTAGTCTGTTTGATCTGTTTTTGTCTGCCTGATTCCTTGTCCTTCTTGCTGTCTGCTTTGCTCTGTTCTTTTCCCTTATCAAGTCTTTTATTGCTTGTGGTATATCCTTAAATCTTCCAGAATGCATTTCTACTTCCTCTTCTGTGGTGCTGTTTCTGAGCGCTTGTTGGATGATGTTTTCCAACTCTAGGACTTTGTTTTCTATTTCTCGTGGGGTTTCTATCACTGGAACTATATTTATTCCAGTGCTCACGAGTCTCTTAAAGTTTGTCCATTTTGTTTTCTTTTTAATTCTTCTGATTGTGCTTTCTTCCTCCCACGTACCTAGTTCTAATAGGATGGGATTGTGGTCGGTTGTGCTTTCGTTTAATGTTTGTAATTCTGTTTGTAGTCCTAGGTTTTTTGCTACTACTATATCTATGTGTGTGGGAAGTCCGTTTCCTGGATAGTGAGTAGGGTCTGTTGGGCCCATTGCCATAATGTCTTCATTATTTTCGATGTAGGTATTTAATAGTCTTCCATTTCTGTTCGTAGCTCTGTCGTTCCAATTAGGGGATCTTGCGTTTAGGTCTCCTATTATTATTGAGGGTTCGTTATTTAAGAACGTGTTCAGGTCGTCGTCGATCAGTAGATCTTGTGGTCTCACGTAGGCGGAGGTAATGTTGACTTCTCCTTGCCTCATTTGTATTCTTACTGTTGTTGCTTGCATAGTATTTAGTTGCGGTGTTATTATTCTGATGTGTTCTATGCCTTTTTTCACTAAGATTGCTGTGCCACCTGATCTTGCTGTGTTGTCGTTCCTATATATGTCGTATCCTGGGAATTTTATACTTATGTTGTTTGTAAGTTTTGTTTCTTGTATTGCAACGACATCTATTTCGTATCTATTGACCAGTTCGTCCAGTATATTCTGGTTGGTCCTTATGCCTCCTGGATTCCAGGAGCCTATCCTCAAGTATCCCCTATTTGCTTGCACTAGTTCAGTGCTAGCTTTATATCTGCTATCGCCTCGTTGACTACTCTAGTTAGTAACTCTTTCACAGAGTTAACTAGGCCGTCTTGGTGTTGTCTTGAGATAAGGATGGTGTTTTCCTTATCTTGTGCTTTTGTTGTTGCTGCCTGGGCGTATGATGGGCCGCCGGGAGTGATTTGTGGCCTTCTTTGCGCCGTTGCGTTCTGTCTTTGTTGGGGCTGCTGTTGACGTCTCCATGTAGGGCATCTTGGGCATCCCCTGAAGTTTGCTGGGTGCTGTCCTTGGCAATTTGCACATTTTGCCTTTTGATCTTTGGGCAATTGGCAGCTTTTGCTGGAGTGTTCCTCTCCGCATTTTACGCAGCGGGGTGCTTTAAAGCACGCTCTCTGCGCGTGATGGTAGCCCTGGCAGTTGAAGCACTGTGTGGGCCCTGTTGCTTTGCGTAGATCCTCTATTTTAATTTTCATGTGCATCAGGTTAGTGGTGCCTTTTAGCTTTTCGGTGTCCTCCCTCTCCACCGTCATGACAAACATTGGTAAGTGTCTTCTATCGCTTTTTCTTGAAGTCATGTTCTTAATCGACACGACTTCTATATCATACTCATCTCTGATGGCCTCGAACATCTCAGTCGTGTTCGTAGTTGGAGGTAACCCTCTCAAAACCATCCTTGGTTTGATGTCTTCTTCTAATGGGAATGCAATCCATTGAATTGGATTTTCTTCATTGAATTTCTCAATGATTTTCACCATTTTGCGATAGTCCTCGGGGTTCTTTGCTTGGATGAGTGTTTCTCTTCCACTTCTCGACAGCTTGTTCGCTGTGATGATTTGTTGTTTTTGTGCAATACTTAGTATTGCACCTGTATATCTCACACTCTGTAATTTGATTACAGGTGGTTTTGCCCAAGTTTTCTTGGAAGCAACTTCAATGTCCATCTGTGACGGAGACGGAGGACGCCGATCGGCTTTAGCTTCACCTTCCTGATGTTGTTTCGGAGGGGTGAGGGGTGGGAAATCTTCTTTTCTTCCTTTCGTTGTTTTTTCTTCTTTTTGTGAATTTTTTGGGATTGTTCCCGTGGCTTCGGCTTGAGTATTCTTTGGAATGGCTCCTGTGGTTTTTTGCTTCTTTTTGCCCTGAGTTTTAGGGTTTTCCTCCGGTTTTGCCTGATTTTTCAGGTTGTCTTCTTGTTTGTTTTTCTGTGCCTGGTTTGCCAGGTTTTCCTCGGGATTTTTTGAGTTCAGTTGGTTGAACTTCTTGTCCATGTGCTCGATGATGGACTTTTGAGAGGCTACCATTGTGTCTTGGAGCTCTTGTATCTTTTTCCTTAAAGATGCTATTTCAGCATCTTTTTCTTTTAGTAGTGTCCTTAATGCATGTAGTTCAGACTTGTCGTCCTCGCTACTTCTCTGTCTGGTCCTTTTTTGCGTTAGCCTTTTTGGCGTATCGTCGTCGGTAGTTTGTGGTTCTTCGCGGTTTCCCTCCGCTCTGTCTTTTGTCCTCTTCTTCTTGTTTTTGGGACGTTTGAATTCCCCTTCGTTTTCTTGTTTTTCGTCTTCTATCGGTAGTTCCTTGAATATTTCGTAATTTGCAGTGTCATCATCCATGGGGGGTAGTGCGTCGTAGATGTTACAGTGGAGTTTCCTCTCACTGTAACCATATGGGGTGGGACTGGGGGGTGCCTTTCTGTCAGGCGGGGATCGAGAGCGATCCATTTTGGGGGACGGATATCTGAGTGTGGATGAGGGCTTTTTTGTCATCCGTCTGGCCCGTTGCCAGCACGGTTTCTGGGTGCCACCCAGTGACCTCTTTCGCGGTAGTTCACGCTTTAGGCAGAACTAAAGCGGGGATCCTCTTGAGTTTCTCAATTCTCTGACCCTGGGGCCGTGTCTGCCAGATATAGAGTTCTAAACAACTATATCCCACAGTGTCATCCCAACGGAGGCACAGAGAATATCCCGACGGGCAAGCCCGTATGCTTTTTCGACCAATAGTTCACTCAAAACCAACTATCTTAAATGAAAAATTTCTCAAGTAAACTGGGATTTCTTTAGTGAAATTCTTAAGTAATTAACGGATCAAATTAACTTTGAAAATAACGTTGATAAATCTGTGATCAAATTTACGGATTGCCTCATATCTGCCGCTGACTAATGCGTAGGTAATTATATCATAAATTTCTCAAGGAAAACTGTTCCTTATTGGAATAACTCCTGTAAAACAACTACTAAAGAATGCAAAAATGCCCTTATTAAGTACCGTAAAACTTGCAGAATTGAAGAACTCATCAACATTAAAAAAATGCGTACAAAATCAAAACTAATGAGAAAAGAGGCCAAAAGAGCATCTTGGGCAAACTTTGTGAGTTTCCACAGATTCCCTTCCTACTATAGTATGGGCAAAAATCAGACAGATGAAGGGTGTAAGTATAACTTCTTCAATATCTACAATACTTCATGAAGATAATGTTGTTACAGACGATCAACAAATAACTAACATATTTGCACAACACTTCCATGACAAAACCAAAGCCAACTTTTCCATTCCATACACAAACAATAATACACCTCTCACTTTAGATCAACCGAAACTAATCAGTTTTCCTTTTACCGAATAAAAACTAAATCTAGCAATCTCAATTCAGCAGCAAATCCTGATAACATCAATTTTTCTTAAAAATCTTTACCAAGCAACGTTTTCCAAACTCTTCAAACTTTACAATATGATATGGTGTAATCAAGATTTTCCTGCCCTCTGGCGACAATTAATTATTATACCTATTAAAAAAACTGATTGCTTATCAAACTCCTCCAACTCTTTCAGACCAATCTCGTTAACATGTACGTTTTATAAATTATTAGAGATGATAAACAAACGTCTGCTTTGGCACATGGAGCAGCATAATTTTCTAGATGATACTTAGTCAGGCTTTAGAACTAATAGAAGCACAATAGATAATCTGGTTCGTCTTCAATCAGAAATTTCTAAAGGCATAGCAAATCAGAGCGATGATGTCGCTGTAGCCTTGGATATACAGAGTGCCTTTGATACTGTATCTAAAGCTTCCATCATTAAAAAACTTAAAGAATTTAATCTTTCCGGAATTATCTTATCATTTATATGTAATTTTTAACATATTCTTTAAAGTTGCTACAAATGGAAAAACATTTGCTTCACTTACTCTTCAAAATGGTGTACACAAGGCTCAGTTCTGAGCACTACCTTTACCAAGGAAAAGTTACTAAAACTTTATGTTATTTACTTAAGAACGTTTTTTTCTTTACTTTATAACGTTAAGTTTTAAGAACGTATTAGATAGGATTTATAATTGGTCGACAGAAATTGGTTCTCCGTTATTTACAGAGTCCAAGTCAAACTTGTCGACCAACAAAACTTTTTAGGGGTTACTTTTTACACACGACTTACATGTAGATATCACATTGAAAACACTAAAAGCAACGGTTTAAACAAAAAAAATATTTAAAAAAATCTAGCCCGCCACCAATGGTGCTATGAAGAAAAAATCTTATTGAGAATCTATAGAGCTCTTATTCGCTCCAGATTAGATTATGGCTGCATGCTCTACCTGACCACCTGCAACACGTATCTCAAATATCTAAATTCAATACAAATGAACTATTTATCCCAAATTTAAAAAAAAAACATTAATTTACGTTGATTAGAACCGGTTATATTGCGATTTTTATAAATTTAAATTTATAAATTCAGTTTTTGAAATTGTAAAATCACTTCACTTTTAAAACCTTTCAAAACTTTTTTAAAACCTAACCCTTTAAATGGTTCTATTCGAATTGCTTATTGTTTATAAACAAAGCCCTGATGAATTAAAAAAAAGGCTAACTCGGGTTTTAAGGGCCGTAGGATGGGTCTATTGAATAAAAATAAGTATTTGCTTTTACTTCCTCGTATTTAAGTATTTACTTAATATTAATTGAATAAAAGAACAGTAATTACTTTATGTAAAAGAGTTTACTTAGAGCAATAAGTAATCTCTTTTATTTTCAAGTAGTTACTGAATGTATAAGGTTAGACAAAAATTTTTCCAATTATTACTTCTTTTTAGTTGAATAAAAAGAAGGATATTCTACAATTAGTAAGTAATACCTTAATATTTGTTAAGGAATCTCAAATGAATACTTACGCCAGTAGTTTATGCATACTTACACTAGTAGAGTGGTAGTTCTAAACATTTTTCGATTATTATAATTATGGCTGACTTTATATATGTTCGTAAACATAAACACTACATGAAAAGAAAAAACGTAAGTCCCAGCAAGTCTAAGGTTCTATTGCATTTTGAAAGCGAAAGTATAGACTTTCTATCAGATTATTTTTTGCCACAGCTAGATGAAACCAGAGGAGGTGCCCTTAGCTCTCGACAAATAATTTAGATTTTTCTGCGATACGTTAGTTATACTGGATTTCAACCAGGTATTGCTGAAGATTTCAGCGTTCACCATAAGACTGTATGTAAAACCATGAATAATGTTGCTGACAGAATTTTTGAGAAATCACATCAGTGGATAAAGTTTCCGTCTGACCTGGAAGGTATGGAAGAAGCAAGGACAAAGTGGGCAAATCGATTCCAAATACCTACCGTTATTGGCGCACTGGATTGTACCCATGTTCAAATTAAAAAACCTTCAGAATTTGGTGACGAATTTATTAATAGAAAAGGTTTTCCTAGCATAAATGTACAAATAACGTGTGATGCAAATGAAGTAATTACAAGTGTGAACACTCAGTGGCCTGGAAGTGTTCACGATTCGAGGATTTGGAAACAAAGTTCGATTTATCAAATTATACATAGCTTTAGAGGCAATTTTTGCCTCCTTGGAGATAGTGGATATGGAATTTCTCCATGGGTATTATGCCCATTCAAAAACCCCCAAAACAGAAGCGAGGAATTATTTAATATCACTCATTCCAGAGAAAGGGTGATAATTGAAAGAGTATTTGGGCAGCTAAAGCAGAGATTTCCTATATTAGGGTCTAAAGTAAGAGTATCTTTGGCAAAAGTTCCAAAGATCATTGTTTGTTGTGCTGTTTTGCATAATATTTGCAAATATCTACGGGACGATTTTGAATTATCCGAAAATGAATGGGAAAACCCACAGAACCTCCATGATGTACATTACAATGAAGCGGAAGTAGATATCATTCGTCAAAGAGGAGCTGCAAAACGTCAATTAATAGTGGAAACAATATTTAACAATAATATTTAAAAACAATATTTTACTTGATTTTGTAATTTTCTAACGTTGTTTTTAATTTGTTTACTTAAATATCATTGTCAATTTTTATGCCATAGACACTACAATATAAAACAAGTATTTTTTGTTTTGATACCTATTTAATACACTGAAACTTTTAATACAAAATTAAGAAAACAAAAATTGTAGTACATATATGGAAATTACAAATACATTAAAAATGGCAGTACATATTTGGAAATTACAAATACATTACAAGTCTATGTATTCTCGTAGTTCTGATACGATGCGATTATTAACCACTTCTGCTCCAAAACTATCTTCAGGAATTCGATATGGCAAAACATTTGTCATTTTGTCTATCAGAAGTTTTTCCCTTTGCGCTTGAAGTTTAGCAACATTTAATTGTTCAAGAAGAACAAGTCGTTGCAACTCTTGTGTTGATAAACTTTCCGTTTCATCGGTCTCTAACTCAAATTTCTTGTTCTTTGGGCGTTTTTTTCAGCGTTCCTATAGATGAGGGTATTTGTGAATTGGTACTAGCTGATCCAGTATTTTTTAGATTGTTCGCTTCTCCATTGTTAGTTCCAATGGAACATCCCCCAGGAATTTTCATGAATACTGGATTTTTTTCAAAATTCAATATATCCAGAAATTCTTTTTCCCACTCGCGCAATTTAATTTTTTTGTTACCAGTCATATTTTTATCCGTTTTCTTCTTTACATCTGTTTTCATGTTATTGAGAATTTTTTTTAATTTGTCGATAGTTATACTTGTACCAGAAGCCTTAATAAATTGATCTCTTATCCCGTTCCATGCCTTCTCTTTACTTTTAACAGTTGCCGGAACCATTTATTTGTTCAGAAGAACCGTATGATTTTTCAATATTTTTACAAATATAAGCCTTTTATAGCCACTCTCGACAGGTAATTCTTCCTCACTTGACGACGACATGACTATTTATAGCGCTAAAATTTAACTGACGTGGATGTACCTACTACACAGAAATCTCAACGACGCACGCGACGTTTACAAACTTGTTAAAACTTGTCTTGCAGCTAAAAAACATCACAAGACAATTTTAAAAGTAAATACTTACAAGCAAAAGTTAATACTTACAAGTATATACTTAAATTTCAAAATATTTTTCCAGTATTACCTTATAAGAAAACACTTACTTTTATTCAAATAAAAATAAGTAATATGTTATCCTTATAAGTAGACTTCGGCAAATATGCAAATAAAAATGTAGAAAATATGCGCATAAATATGCACGTGTTTACCCGAAAATATGCAAATATTTTACAAAATATGCATACAAATAAATAAAAAAATCGTAAAATAGTAACAATTTTATTTAAAAAAAAAAGTGTACATAACTAAATATTTCCTACTATTCATTAAGATTTACATTTATTTTAAGTAACTACATCATTTTTAAGTATGAATAAACTTATTTAGAATTATGGTAACAATAAATGACCAAGTGGTGTTCAAAATTTTCTAACAAAAACTTGTGACTTCTGTCTGAGTACATATATTTATATATGGAAAAACTTCGTTCAACATCAACTGATGTAACGGGAGCATTTTTCAAACTAACCAAAACATTTGGTTCTAAATTATTTGTTTCCGAAATATTTCCAGCTAGAACACTGACTACTTCAGAAAGAATATGGTAACCTTTATTTTTTTCCATAGTAGCTTCAAATTTTTTTAAAATATCTTTTCCAATATTACCTCTAACGTTCCGACAACATGACGCAAATTCTTTTATTAATGCTGTACTTTCGAACAATGACAGTTTTGGTGATTCTAACTGAGTAATTGTTTTTTGAACAAAACTAAAATTTGATTTTATAAATGAAAGTTCTTGTTGAAGCAAGTTACTCTGAAAAGTTTGTTTAGAATCCAAAAGAGATTGGGAACTTTCATCTGTTAACGTATCAATTATGTTCTTTATTTTGACACTGATGACACTGGATGACACTGGACATCATGGTATTTACAAGAGGAAACTTTTTTCGTATTTCCTCTGCAACTCTGTTTAATCCATGCGCTACACAAGTAACATGTATTAAATCTGGGAAAAATATTTTTAAATTTTGTCCTGCTTTCACCATATAAGGAGCAGCATCCGATAAAATAAGCAGTAATTTATTAGAAGGAATAGTTGTCGGAAGAAAAAAAAGTTGCTAATGTTTCTTGTATAAAACGCGAAATTGTTAAAGCATTTGTTTTCTCAAGTTGCTGGTATAAAATAAGATGAGATTTTGGTAAGGTATCTTCTTTAAGAACACCAATCAATAAATGAGCAATATACTTTCCTGAGGAATCAGTGGTTTCGTCTACAGATATGTAAAAATAATTATCTGCAATTTCTTCCTTAATATTAATTAACACCGACGAGTATAGCCCGTTCACATTATTTCTTCTTAGAGACCGATCACTTGGAACATTAAGTTTGCAATATTTTTTTAGAAACGAACTAAAATTTACATTTGCTAATTCTGAAAGCGGTATGTTTGCAGACACTAATGCGCGACACAAGTCTTCATTAAAAGTTTCTTGCTCATCTAATTTTTTTGAAGTAGATTGGAAACATTTAGCCATTGAAGTTTGATGTTTTCCTCCTATTTTTCCTTTTTTTGCAATGTGTGAAGCAGTTCTCACATGTTAGTCTATCTGAAATTTCTTCTCACATGCTATCTATAAATAAAAATAAAAACCTTTATTTTAACCCAACCTTTAAAATATAAAAATATACAAGGTGTTTTTGGTTAATCAAATAACTGGTTTGGAAAAAAAAAACACTCGCTAAGTGTTTTAAATGCAGTATTAATCCACAAATTAGTTTTTGTTACTAACCATTAGTACATCATATAACTTATTTTAAAATTCAACAAAAGTTTTTTTGTTTGTTAATTCCATTACAATAAAAATAATTGTGTTTTAGAATAGCTGACTTCATAAAAAAAAGTAAAGGTGAAAAATTTTTCTAAATACACACCACTGTATTGTACCATGGACAATTTTTTCTCACTAAAGGAAGCTATTTTTCATTTAAAAACAACCTACGAGTACTAAATTTTAAGTAAATACGTTTATTGGTTTTAAAGTTATTGTTGTTATTAACTAAAAGAATTTAATTTTTTTTAATTTAACACCCTGTATCTCGAAAAGTAAATAAGTTTGACCCCTCATTAACTATATTGTTTTGTTCAATTTTTCGAGAAGTATCTACAGTCAAACGTTGTAAGTGTCATTTGCAAACACCCTGTATGTATGAAATATTAGATATTTAATAGAAAATATTAGATACTTACAATTTTGCCACAGACTGAACAGTAGATTTTTCCCATATCCATAGACAGCTCTTTATAAGGTTTAATCCAAGTTTAAGCACTGGTTGTTTTAGGCATTATAAAATCACAATCTTCCTTTTTGTTACGCACAACGAGTGTTTACGCTTTGAATATCAAAACAAAAATGATTTATAAATCTGAGCATCAAATTAGAAATGTTCAGGTACCTAATTCAATAAACTGGGAGATTTTGGAAAATCCCTAAATTAGGAACAAAACTATTAGCCGTTTACCTGCTGTTAAGATACAATAAATTGTAGATAGATTTGGGGATTAGATCATAAAATGCAAATGAGCGAACCCTTAGTGATTTGATTATCCAATAACTGAATGCCTCAGTCACCGAGACTTTCTAAGAATGTTGAGGGCTACTTAAATTGATCTTCTTTGAAATTGTAAATGTTTTGTACCTGTAGAGATTACGTACTTAGATCATTTCTTAATTAAAATGACTACAAAATTTTAGACAAGAATTGAAATAAATTGGTATGTTTAAAAATTTTCAAATACAGTATAAAAATCTGAACTTTTATGCACTTTATGCAAACTTTTATACAAATATGCCAAAATATAAAATATTTGCATAAAATATGCACAATATGCAAAATATGCAATATGCATATTTGCCGAAGTCTACTATAATTATTAGCTTGTGCTTAAAAGTTACTACTTTTAAGGTAACACTTATTTTTATTCAACAGACCCGATATGTTTTTTTTTGGAATTAGTTTAAAAATGGCAAAATACCGAATACAAAAAAAATAACCTACATGTTATTGCGTCTTGAGTTAATTTAATTGTTTACAAGATTAAAATAACAGTACTTTTGCAAACCTATTTTACAACATTTAACATATATTTTTAATTCATTAAATGTTTTAATTTAATAAAATAAGGCTTTCTTTTCAATTCGGTGAGTTTAAAATGTATGTAGGTCTAATAGTTTACGTATAATAACGTTGTAGATAAAAGCTTTCTGGGATAAACAATTTCGATTTTGCAATAACTTAAATGACACTTCCTGAAATTTTTAAATCAGAATATTGTCTTTATTCTTAAGGAAAATCAAAGTTTTTGTGCATTTTTAGAAAAGTTATTAATAATTTTCAAAAAATCAACTTTTGAAGCTATTTTTGCAATAATTAAGCAAAAAATTAACGAAAATAACTTTACAAACCCCCATTTTAAAGGATTTTCTATGCTTTTTCGGTAAAATTGTGTCACTTTTTCATAAAATTTAGCGGTCTTCACCTTAAGTATTTAAAATCAAATAACGATCTTACATTGTTAATATATTGTTTACAAGTAAACAAACTAGATATAATATTTTGCATAATTTGTTTGCTACATAGTGTTACCATTAAATTTATCAAAAGCAGTTGTTAGATACCTGTATCAACGAATGTCACGGAAAAATCCTCAGTTCTCTGATCTATAGTGACCTTGCAAATATCATTGGTAATATTTTTGTTTTTTCCCAAAAATTTAGAAAATACATTTGTACTTACTGGTCTTCACTTGTCTATATAAAAAACGCCTATTGACAGCGAGTCAGTATTATGATTCAGCAAATTGTTTTTTTAACGCAAGCAACAAAACAAGTATGAAAAAATTATTAATACTATAAACACTGATAATTTTAAATACGTCCGTACGGTTTGAATTGTACCGAACAACTGACTGGCACTTTTAAAATCAGTTAAATTTCACAATAAACAACAAAAAATGTACATTAGGATAGACGAGTTTCTTTGTATGTATAAAATAAAGTTTTGTAGGTACATGGTAAATCAATTTTGAATTAAGTAAGAAAAGGAATATTGCTGTAGATGCTGCTCAACTGGTTCGTGTCTGCTTTGCAATTTATTACATTTTTTTGTTTTGGTAATGTAACACATTTCCAAAATCAGCCTGTTTATATAATTACTTACTGTTTATAGGATTTCAACATTAATTTAACTTACTTTAAAATTTTCAGTCTAATTGTAAAAGTGTACTACTAATGATTGTTTTGTTTTTGCGAATAATTCTCAGCATATTCTACCGATTGTGGTGCATCTTCCTTTACATAGTCACTCTTCATTTCTGCCCACGATTGTCTAATATTCGCTTTTATGTGCCATGTTGTACCGGCTTGTTTCCTTATCTCATAGTCCCATATTAAATTTGGATGTCCTCTTGGTCTCTTGACGCCTTTTAGATACCACGGTGTAATTCTAGTGGACCACCTATTGTCAGTTCGTCTTGCTAAATGTCTCTGCCATTTTCAAGATTTAATTCTGTAGATTACATTAGTGACCTTGGTTTTCTGTCTCATCCATTGTATTCTTTTTGATCTCTCTTTATTATACCTAGCAGACATCGCCCCATTCACCTTTGAGTGACTTTTAGGTTCGATATTATCTCTTTCTTTAGTGTCCAAGTTTCGCAGCCGTAGGTCATGATTGGTAGTATACACTGATTGAATGCTTTATTCTTCAGGTGGAGTGGCATCTTTGATTTAAATATAACTACATTTCTACTAAAAGATGCCAAGCCAGTTTCATACTTCTATTGATTTCTGTGTATAAGGAGCAATATTTATGTATTAATTGTCCAATATATATATATATATATATATATATATATATATATATATACTCGTCTACTGTCTCATGTATAGTATGTTTGTTAATACATCTTGAACATAAAAGTTCTTGTAGCTCTGCAGGATTATTAGCAATCAGAACGATGTGGTCTGCACACCTTAGATGGCTGAGCTATTCTCTATCAATGGATATTCCTTTGTTGTGTCAGTTTATTTTGCTAAATATATTTTCTAGAGTTGCAGTGAAGAGCTTTGGTGATATTGTATCTTTGTGTCGGACGCCTCTGGTAGTGGGGAATTCTTGAGTATTTGAGTATTTCTTGAGTTTCGATCTACGATTAGTCAATGCCTTTGTTGGTCAAAGTTTCTACTACTTCCTTGGGATATATAGAATCAAAAGCCTTCTCGAAATCTACTTATTAGTTCTCTGAGCGTACGGATATGATCCATAGTACTGAATCCACTTCTGTATATGATTGGTAGTAGGCTTATAGGTCTGTAGTTTTTGATATTCTCTTTGCTACCTTTCTTGTAATTGAGAATTGTATTTGCTGTATTCCAGTGGTCTGGCATCTTGATCTTATGCAGTTCGTAAATATGCCTGCTAAGATTTTTCACGTTTTTTGCTAGCGTGTTTAAGCAGTTCCACTGTTATGCCATCTACTCCAGCTGCATGACCGCTTTTTAGTTTTGTAATTGTCGATTCTACTTCTTACGTTGCATTATTTCTTGAAATGATTAATGCTTTTCTTGCTTTCTTATAGTTTTTTCTGTTTTCGATTGCGTTTTCCACCAGTATTTCAGTGTATTGTATTCTCTATATGTTGCTATTTACTTTCATTTCTCTTCTTTGTTTTAGCATTATTTTGGTTTTATCAGAGAGTTTACTATAAAAAAGTAATAAAGTTAATTTCGTTTTTAGTGGTTATATTTGGTCCATTTTCTGTTTGATTTTTTTTTAAGAATGTATTTGCAATTACATGTTTTGGTAGTGCGCAAACTGAACCAGCCTTTCTCCCCTATCATTTCTTTCACCGACTCCATACTTTCCCACCACATATTCCTTGTCATTTCTCTTTTCCACTTTGGCATTAAAGTCATCAATTAAATATTTAAAGTGACTTTTATTGTTATTTAATGCTTGATTTATGTTGCTGTAGAGTTCCTCTATTTATTCGTCAGTGTGACGAATCATTGGGGCGTATATTTTTATATTTTGTATATTGTATCTCTTTGATACTTGTGACGATAAGCTAGTTACTCTATCCGAGATACTAGTTATTTCTACTACTCTTCGTTTCCATTTCTTGTTGATTAGGAATAAACACCTAATCAACTAAATGTAACACCAAATACTAATATGTCGGAATAGTATTATGAGGTTTTTTTCCTGGTTTTTTCCTCATGTATTACTAGGGAATCACTAACAGGATAATTTTACTGTCACCATGGCATATGGTTGTCTTTTTAAAGATGAATTACATGCTATGACTTTTTCTGATTGATATTCTCAAGTTAAAGTTGATTTCATGTAATCGAATGAACTATCTTACAATAATGTCGTCCTAGGAACGCAACTTCGCAATCTTCTACTTTGAAATGTATAATATGTGTCTGAATTGTCAATATAAATGAGGCACATAAAATTAAATTATTAGAAGAATTTTTCACCAAGTAATAAAAAACAAAATTTGTTTAATTTATTAATTTTTGTATTTTGAGAACGAATTCCAAAGCGGAGATTGAAACGTCAATAAACTTATTTTTACCTTCAATTGCTTATTCCCATTAAAATAAAAATTACCTTAAAATGCCACAAGAAAATAGCTTCAGAACAAGTCTATAAAGTTCGATATCCTTTAATATAATTTAAGTAAAAGTCTAAATTTCTTAGGAACTTATTAACCACATACGGCATTATCGTTTACAGTGTAAAATTGCCTTTTTCATTATAACGGTTGTTGTCAAAATTGGCATAAAACCGGCATCCTAAATTTTCGCCTATTTCCTTTTTTTCAAATGGGGCACCCTTTATGTGATTCATTATTTTTAAAAAATATGTTTTTCACTATCGACCTGTGATTCCTATTTATTTGTCATAAAAAATTTATTTATCATGTAGCCTATGGAATATTCTGACAAAAATATTAGTTATTGCTAATGTTTAATAGTCACCTTGTATGCCATTGGGTGACAGTTATAAAGATTTGCCTAATTATCTTAACAAAATATTAATGGCTCATTTAGGATATACAAATGATGATTTTTTAAATTTAATTATAATTTACGGTGAGTGTAACAGATTAGTATCCAGAACTTGCCGTGTTTTTGCTGAAAGATATCCTGAGAAGCCACGACCAAATCATAAAACTGTAAAAACGTTTGTTGAAAAACTGTTTCCAGTTTGGTCAGTTTATAAGTAAAAAGACCAGGAGTTACAAATAGATATTCTGGGATATTTTGCAGCTAATCCAAATTCATCCTTACGGTAATGTGAGCAATTATTACAGGTATCGATTCGAAGAATTCACAGAATTTTAAAAAACATTATTGGACCCTTTATTTGTATACACTAGCTCAACATTTACACCCTGGAGAATATATAAAACGTGTAGAATTATGTGAATGGGTTTTAATGAAATTACAAGATCAAGAGTTTACAAAAAAAAATTATTTGGTGTGATGAATCGAAGTTTACAAAAAATTGTATGTGTAACGACCATAACAGTCACTTCTGGAGTGATGAAAATTCTCAGCTCACGTGATGTAGTAAATTTTAAGCATTGTTTTCTTTCAATGTTTTTTGTGCTATGAAAAATAATCGCTCTCATGATTTATGACGAAAATTTAAATGAAGAACGTTACTGCAACATTTTATGGTAAATAATTTAACTAACACTGCACGCTTTATATAATAATAAGGCTAACGGGGCTTGGTTTCAACAAGATGGAGCACCGGCTTACAATATTTGAGGAGTTTTCGCTAGAAGAAAATATCCGTTTCTCTGGTCACCAAGATCTCGTTGTCACCGTTATATTACTATATTTGGAGGTATGTTAAAAATACAGGCTTATAATAAATAAATTCATTCAAGTTGTTAACGAAATAGATAAAGAATCAATATCAAGAGCTACTAATAAAAATCTGATTAAAAGAGGACATAAATGATTGGATGTTGACGCATAACATTTTGAACATTTATTACATTATTAAGATAGTGCCTATTTTCTTTAATAGTATCTTCTTAATTGTTCAATGTTAAACTTACAATATGAAAGTTGTAAATTAACACAACATAATCTACAAAAAAAAATTTTTTTTTATGACAAAAATGTATAAGGGTAATTTATTTGAAAACTGCAAAAGATAGATATAAGGAATACTAATACAAATCGATAGTAAAAAAACATTAGTTAATCCTACAAGGGAAGATCGAAGGTAGGAGAGGAGCCGGCCGCAAACAATTATCCTGGTTAAGAAATATTAAAGAATGGACAGGAATACACAATACAGGCGAGCTGTGTCACGCCGCCAAGAACAGAATTCTAGTAATGAGATAGTCGCCTACGCACTTTGGTGTATGGCATGTGAAGAAGAAGTAAAAAACATATTTCTCTAAAATAATGAATCACATACAGGGTGTCCCAATTGAAAAAAAGGAATTAGGCGAAAATTTAGGATGCCGGTTTTATGCCAATTTTGACAGCACCATGTATAATAAAAAAGGCAACTTTAGACTGTAAACGATAATGCTGTATGTGGTATGTGCTGTATGTGTAAGTTTCTAATGAATTTAAACTTTTCTTCAAATTTTATTAGAGGATATTGAACTTTATATACATGGTAGAAAAGTGTAATTTGCATATAAAAACCATTATAACTCAAAAACGGTTTACAATAGGTATAGGGAAGTATAAACAAAAAATGATCAGGATAACGTATTTCAAAAATTAAAAAATATACAAGGTCTCCCATTAAAAAAACGAAGTTATAAGCAACTTCCAGTATAACCGAAAGTAGAAAACAGATGAAAATATTTTATTAAATAGTTTACTCTTCAAAACCCTTTTATTTTAATTTTTATGATTTAGTTGAAACTATAGGGTCATATTCCGTGGTGCTTATTGTATGCTGATGATGTAATGTTGGTAGGAAATAGTTAAAGCGACTTAGAATAAAAACTGGAATAGCGGAGACCAGATCTTGAAGAAAAAGGTTTAAAACTTAGTAGGACAAAAACAGAGTATTTGGAATGTTCATTTAAAGATGGAAGTACAAATAGAATGATACATTTGTATCGTGAAATGATTGTGCTTTAAGTTTTAAGTACCTAGAATCAGTGTTACAGAGTAATGGGGGAATAGATGGAGATGCAAGCAGTAGAGTTAGAGACGGATGAAGTGGAAGGAAGCGAGTGGTGTGTTGTGTAATAGAAAAATTGAAAAATTCCAATGAATCTAAAGGGAAAATTCTATAAAACAGCCATAAGACCAGCTATGATGTACGGGACTGAATATCGGAAAGTTAAAAGAAAGAGGAACAACGAATGCATGTGGCGGAAATGGGAATGCTTGGAGTGGAGTAAAAAGAAGGATTAAATTAGGAATGAGTATATTAGGGGAAGTCTAAAGGTAGCTCCAATTGTTGCCAAGATGAGAGAGCATAGGTTAAGATGATTTGGTTATGTTCAACGTAGAGGCGTTAATCACTCAATACGAAGAATTGCTGATCTGCGGGTTCCTGAAAGCAGTAGAAGAGGAAGACCAAAAAAGACCTAGGTGACGCTTAGGTAGGACATGTCGGTAAAGGATATTAATATTGATATAACCCAAGATAGATCTTCTCCTTCTAGTGCCGTCTCCACTAATGAAGGTTGGCTATAACCATTGCAAATTCGTCCTCTATCTTTTACTTGTGCCAAGATAGATACTTATGGAAAAATGTAATTAGAGAAGCCGATCCCGCATAAAGAGCAAGAGAATGATGATGATGATGACAATATATATATATATATATATATATATATATATATATATATATATATATATATATATATATATATATATATATATAACGCTACAGCTAGCGTTCCTGGATGTATTAGTAAATCGAAAGGAAGGTCACTTAGGACATAAAGTGTATCGAAAACCTACACACACAGACAGATACCTAAACAGGAACTCAAATCATCATCCTAGCCAAAAACAAGGTATCATCAAAACTTTGGCAGAGAGGGCGAAGAGAATTTGTGAACCACAACATCTCCAAAGTGAACTTCTTTATATTGAAAAAGCGCTCACCTCTAATGGGTACACCAGAAGAGAAATACACAAGGCGATGAACAACGTATCTAGAAGAAGGGACGAAGAAACAGAATGTAAAGGGAAAGCGTTCTTGCCCTATATATCGGGGGTAACGGACAGAATTGGGCGAATACTCAAGAAAGCCAACATAAAGACCATCTTCAGACCTACAAAGAAGATCAAGGATTGTTTAAGATCGGTAAAAGACAAACGCGACCCATTAGCAACGGCCGGAGTATACCGAATACCATGCACATGTGGAATGGTATATGTGGGAACCACAAAAAGACACACCAACACCAGGATAAATGAACATAAAAGCCATTGTCGTTTAGGACATATCGACAAATCTGCCGTTGCCGAACACGCTTTGGGAAGCGGAGAACATCGAATACTATTTGAAGAAACACAGATGCTGGACAAAACTTCACAGTACTACCCACGGTTATATCGGGAAGCGGTGGAAATATACAAGCACCCAAACAATTTCAATAGGATAGAAGAAGGACTAAAAATCAACAAAACATGGATACCAGTATTAAAATCCACAAACGCCCTTCCCGCCAAACACGGAGATAGAAAAGCTACTATAAACAACGACACGCCCCCTCAAGCCGAAACCAGTGGAGGGGAGGCGAGTGGGAATTATAAATATTGCCTCCGTAGTACAACGCGTCGTCAGTTTCTGCTTACAAGCGAAGCATCAACATCTCCAGAAGATGCCAACCCCTAGTGTTGGCGAAACGTCGAGAACAAATCTCAACAGAAGACAACGGCCCAACAGCCCGAATAAACAGTTTAATAAGTTTTCCTTTATTTGTTATGCTCATTCTTAATTATTTTGTTATCTATTATCTTCACATACAGCATTCAATATTTTAACCATATTCGGGTAATTAAGACTTTAATTTGTAAAATTATTTGTATTATTCTTTTATGTTACTGCTATATATTTATAGTGAACTCATTGTTAGGAACATATTTTTTCCTTCCAAATTTTTTCATGTCCACCAAGCATCATTTCTGTATAATTTGTAAATGAGATCACTAAATTTTAAATGTGCTGTTGAGAATAATTTGTAACCACCTATCATATTATGATTACTTGGCACATGATTGTTATTAAAAACAAAGAATTTTTTGTGTTCCTACTCAGTACGCTGTAAATTTATGTGTTACATAATAATATACATTTTGTATTGTATTTAATTGCACTATACAGGATGTTTTAAAAAAAGGTAACCCCGTCTCCAGGGTAGGTAAAAAACTGAAAAATAATTGGGGTTTGCTTAGTAAAAAATTTTACGCATTTTTTACGATTTTGCCGATACTACTGGCAACATTGTAATGAAATTTTATACGAATATGTTTTGGAAGCTGATACATCCCATGAATTTGTTTTTATATCTGATTCTCATAGAGGGCGCTAGTTACACGGATCGTACTAAGTATTAGTCAATATAACTTTTTTAAGAGTGTAATTATTAATCAAAATTTCAAGTAAACTTCCGAACTTTCGAAATATTCCGAAAACGGTACACAGTATCGAGTTTTACCAAGAGTACCTTTTTCGTGTAAAATTGAATGATGCTTAAGTTTGCTTGAAATTTTGATTAATAATTATACTCTTAAAAAAGTTATATTGACTAATACTTAGTACGATCCGTGTAACTAGCGCCCTCTATGAGAATCAGATATAAAAACAAAGTCATGGGATGTATCAGCTTCCAAAACATATTCGTATAAAATTTCATTACAATGTTGCCAGTAGTTTCGGCAAAAATCGTAAAAAATGCGTAAATTTTTTTTCTTCCACGCCCTGTATCTTGAAAACGAATGGCGTTACAAAAATTTTTTACTAAGCAAAGCCCAATTATTTTTCAGTTTTTTAACTACCCTAGAGACGGGGTTACCTTTTTTTGAAACACCCTGTATAAAACGTATTACATCTATTTAAAAAAATTATCGATTACGTCATACTCGTAAAATCTGGTGGAGGGGTAACATTTTTTACCAAAAAAAAGTAAATGAAACCGAAATTATGTTTTTTCGGAAAATAATCAATTGCTAAGATAAAATTTTAACGGATTACAAATCGTTTGTTATTTTATGAACGCACTGTTTAATGGTGGAATACGTTCATTTTTACAAATTTATTTTTAATTATTAATTCAAATCCCCATTATGAAGTTGAATCGATGATTCGAATGAGTATAATACCGCTCTGCAAATCAATGTATAAATTGGCTGTTTATCACAGTAAATACGTACCAGTTTTTAAAAGTATTTAACCATAAAAAAGTGATTAGTAACTGTTGTGTAGAGTTTTGAACATCAATAGTGCGCTGTAATATTATTCACTAAGAAATGATTGGTTTATTAATAATTTTTTATAACCAAAAACAAGCAATATTAGTAAAGCTATACGTAACATTGTTATACCAAAAACTTGAGGCGATAACATTGTTATCGCCTCAAGAATTTCCAATAATCGAATATGTATCTACTGAACAAATCCTGAACTTGTTGAACATAATATAACAGAATACCCTACGATTACAATTAACTATGTTATATTACCCGTAAGAAGACTGGTAACTCCAGCCAAAAGACTCATAATCTCCAACGTCTGTCCATCAATACCTCATGGAATTATAGAAACAATACCTTCAAGATCTACGTCTTTAACTTGCCTCACCAGTGTCATATATAAAAGCCAAAATTTTTAGTGATGAATTAAGACAAATATACCTTACTCCAATCACATATAGCTTTCAACTTCAAACTCTGAACTTCAAACTTCATTAATAATTTTACTCGACAATAACGTGTACAGAATATTTCTCTCCACTGATAAAATGGCATGTTTGCTATGCAAAAAACATGAACATACACCGTAAACAATTGCCAAAACCCCCCTAGCAATCCTCTGACAAACGAACAAAGAACGCCAGCTGAACCCATTACTGCTACCCCCACCAAACTCAATAAAAAATATGGTTCCCAGTTAACAGATAGAAACTTTCGATATTTCCTCCACTTTTATTGCCGCATAAAGTGAATTTCTTCTTCCTACAACTGGTCAGAAACGAAATCGTTCTGACTTCAGCGATTCAGTCTCTTAAGAAACAAACACATCTACTAATATACCCATCAAATGCATAAAAAACACTACTTACCGGTTATAAACTAACTTGTCTTTCTGGAAAATTGATTTAATGGTAATAACCCTCTACAAGAAGCACAACAGTTCACTAAAAATGTTCAATCACTACTCGACAACATGTTTAAAATATACCCGTCGCTGGAAGATAGAACAATGAAGAATAGATTTAGAAGAGTTTCTAAGAAAAAACAAACAGCAACTTAATATAGACAACTCAGAAATTGCAAGTACAGCATTGCAATCTACAAATAATGATGAGGATTATCTTACGGACTTTTCTCTGACCTCCCTTCACGTTGGTGCAGTGGAACTGCGATGGGTTCTGCCCTTGCTTAGAACGCTTAAAACAATTAATCAACAATACAGAAGTAGATATCATCTGTCTTCAAGAAACCAATTTCAAGGAAACACATATATGTGAACTGTTATGTCTTTATTAATTCTAATTTATTGTTCTTATTTTAATTTACTAAAACACGATAATTTATATCAATTTATTAAACCACTGTACAACAATTTATTTGACTAATAATTACATAATTTATCTATACGGACGTTACATTTGAAACGCGTCGCGATCTTCTTTTTCTGACTGCCCGTTTTCTCCAAAAAGGTCCTGTTATATACCCAATACCGTTAGACTAGAAAAGTCGATGGCCTTCTCGACTAGGCAGAGCGGCGAATGGTCTCAAAACTGGTATTTTTACATTGGCTCGTCTCCAGAAAGTTCGATTGTTGTTTTTATAGCGGAGGGGGACCCATCGTGTGTCAGGTAGGTATTACCTAGAAAATACGTGAATGAATGAGAATATTAGTAATAAATATGTTTACGGTTTTGGGTCAGAATTTATCGTAACAGAACTTAAACATTTTGAATGTTATCATTTTCTTCGCACAACGTGTAGAAGAGCAAGTGGAGGAACATCGATCTTTGTGTCTAAAGATCTATTTTCTTTTCATTATATCCTAACTACCCATTTGGAGGCTATAGAAATAACTGTCTGGTATCAAGGCAAAATAACCATATGCAGTACATATAATTCCACCTATTTATAACTCAACAGAGACCGCGTTATATGATTTAATTCGAGAAGCGTTTTAATAAGAAGCGTTTTAATACTCATACATACATAAGAAGGGAGATCAGGAACAATTTTAAAACTATACAGGCATATCTTTTATTAACACAGCGTATACAGTTCTATCAATTATCTTGCTAAAGAGACTCACTTCGTATTCGGAAGATATTCTAGGCCACTAATAACTCGGCTTTTGAGCTGAAAGGTCAACAATAGATCAAATATTTACGATTTGATAAATATGAGAAAAAATCTGGAAATTTAACCATGATGTACACCAAATTTTCGTAGATGTCCAACAAGCATATGATTCGATAAAAAAAAAGTAGGCTATGGCTAACAATTCTAAAAATTGGAGCAAGAAAATTAGTGGACCTAATTCAAACGTGCGTGACAAACTCATATGCACAGGTAAAGATAGGAAACAGAACATTAATGCTATTTAGGATAACATCAGGACTTAGACAAGGATACCCCTTATCACCGTTGCTATTCAGTTTAGCCTTAGAATATGCAATAAGTAAAATATCGTCTGGGCTGACAGGATTAAATGAGGATTAAAACTATTGTTGGCCTTTGCTGATGATCTACATGTAGTCGCTCATTCTACAAGAGGTGTGAGAGAGGTATTTACACAACTGGAGAAGGAAACAGGTAGTTTGGATCTTCGAGTAAATGAAGAAAAGCCGAAATACTTGCTGGTAACCAAAAATTCAAGACTAAGGGTTAGGAAAAACATAACTATTAATGACACAACTTCGAAGCATTAAAAGAGTTTAAATATCTAGGAGCAGTAATTACAGATGACAACCATATAGAAAAAGAGGTGAGGCAAGGATATCTGCAAGGAGGATAGCATTATACTCCATATCAGAATTATTAAGATCTAAGCTGCTAAAAAGAAAATTTAAATTTAGACTGTATCAGTCAATTATTCATCCAGTTGTTACATATGGAAGTGAAAGATAAATTCTCCATCAGAGGAAAATAAATAATCTGCTGGTTAAGCCCAAATATCTCAGAATGATATTTGGAAATCAAAGACATGAATTGACAAGAGAGTGGAAAAGGCGCCGCAATGCTGAATTGTTTACTCTGTATGGTACTGAAAACATCGTTGGACATATAAAAGCTGACCGGATAAGACAGACGGTCATGTGGTAAGATCAGAGGAAGGCAGAGTACTAAAGACTGCTTTTTGAGAGTTAAGACTGTAGAAGATTAGAAGGCTGTCCCAGGAAAAGATGGAAGGATAATGTTGAAGCAGATTTATCTAGGATTGGAGTACAACAATGGGAAATGTAAGCGTAAGATCGTAGAACATATAGGGCTATAGTAAATGCGGCGAAGGCTCATTCCGAGTCAGGAAAGTCAAGAAGATATTTTCCATCCTATTTCATTCATCCCCATCCTCAATAAATAAGCTAAATATTTGTCTATATTCTGTTTCGATCCAGAAATATTTCGCCATTGGTTTTTTAGTGCTCAAGTCAAGATTAAAGGAATATATAGTCAAGCCTTAAGGAAAATTTGAACTTAGAATATTCCTGAATTAAAAAAATGCCGATAAATGATCGAATATATGGAAATCAGTATGAAAGCATAACGTTGGAAGAAATATTATTGTATTTATTATTTTACATTTTTTTATATACCACTTGGTTGATCTTGATAATGGAATTTTGTTCAAACTTCATTTGACTATACTTGTTAGTTATTATGATTAGAAAATATGACGTAAAAATTATCTTTACTTGATATTGGGAGTCTTTTTCAATAGTGAACAGTTCAAAGTACTAGAATAGCATTTCCAATAACAAACAATCAACAAAATTGTAATTGTTTTTTTTTTTCGACGATAAATCAAAATTATAAACAATTTTACTTGAACGAAAAGGCTCAAACTACATGTTCGACATGTTCTCCTTAAAAATCTATACTTTTGCTAATTCGTCTGTTAAAGGACTCTCGGACTTTCAGAAAAAAAATTCTGTCCCTTTATAAATTTACCATCATTTTGTTTTTTTTTTCAGAAATCGTCTCGTGAACTAATTTCATTTGGAATAAAATAAGGACTTCAGATACCCTTAAAAATATAAATAAAGTCTATTATTTAGGAAATGTGCCAATAAGATTTTTAGCACATTTATCTAACAGCTAATAGAAAGTGAGCTGCATCCCGTATAGACCACATTTTTTGTCCTCGTACATCTACTGATAGATCATTCAAATGCAGATTTTCTTTCCACGAGCAAACAAATCACATTCCGCGTTTTTTCATTTCTAAAACGATTAAGATGACATTTTAATCGATACAGTAATGATAGAAAAAATGCAACCATACACTTAACGCTTAGCAAAATACTGTAGGAAAAAAAGCACAAAAATTAAACTATTAAAAAATTAGTATAATCATCGTTTTTTTTTCTAATTTCTTTGCTTATAACTTTAAAACGATTTATTTTGAAGCAAAGTCGTAATGAAATAAAATAGCGATAATTGAATTTTCTATAAGATACGGCTGGTTAATAATGTTTTAAATTATTACCCTTGCTGCAAAAGAGTAATAAAAACAAAAAAGAGGGAGGACAATCCTTTTCTTATTTAATGTTTTTCAACCACTAGATTGCACTTAGGACCTTTATAATTCGCCAAGGAAAAAAATTTATAATATAAGAAAACCGTCCACCAAATTTCATTACAATTGATTCAATAGATTTTGCATAATAATTTTGCAATCTAATTTTTCTTAACTGAAATTTATTTAAATCTTGCACAACAAAAACGAGACCATATAAAAGTTTACCAGTTTTTTAGATATAAAAAACACTTCAACTATTTCATCTACTTTATAAAATTCAAATCATATTATTTTGACGGGCTCAGAAATGTTTTAAAGCTATCTACAATTTCAAAAGATTCAGCAAGACGCTTATTTTAAAAAATGAATTCCGTAACAAAATTTATTTTGATTCAGCGAAAACATAAGAAGAGCATGTAATATAGAAGACATAAATGGATGGGTGACAAAACGAAAACAGAAGTGGAACGAACACATTAGTAGAATGGCAGAAGATAGGATAGTACGAATAGCACGAAATAAGTCACCAAATAGACGAACAAGTGTTGGCAGACTAAGAAAAAGATGGTGCGATAATTTAAACAATTTAGGAGGCCAATATTGAAGAAGAAACAGGCTTTAAAGCCTACATACAAGAAGGAAGAAAAAGAAGAAGGAGGAACTGATTCTAAAATGTAGCTTTCATGTATTGTATATATTATCTTCTTTTTATTTTTGGGATTTTCAATGTCTATTTTCTCATTTTCTAATATTTTTGTAAGTATATATGGGCCGGTATTTTTTCAACTTAATTTTTCTTCGCGAGTTTCTGTTTTTCTATAAACTTGTGATCCTAAACGAGGATCTTTCGAGTTCCTATTTTTATTTCTGTTTCCAATTATGTTTTCTTTAAGTTTTTGATTTTCGTCTTGTGTAGAGAACTTGAGTAATATTTTGATGTGCAATAACATATTGAGTAAAAGCTTGTGCTGGAATCAGTCTTATGAGATCTTTACTGTCTGTATGTCCTGATACTAATTCGAAAGGTGTATGACCAGTTACTGAGGGTATAGTACTATTATAGGCAATAAGAGCATAAGGCATAGTGGAAATATTATCTGCATCTTTATCCTTTTATTTTAGTAATTTTCATTGCTCAGTTAAGGTAGAATGGAATCTTTCTACCAAGGAATTGGATTCGTTATGATATGAAGTATTAAATGTATTTTTATTTGATATATTTTTAGTAATAAATCTAATCTGCAACAATTTGCTTCGCTATTCCGAAAAATGAAAGAAATTTTCTAATTGTTGACACGCTGATATAGCTGTACCAAAATATGGTAACGCTTCTCCATATATTTGGAAAATTGATCTATAATTGTTGAAAATCTTTGATTAGTATGTATTATCTCAAATGAATTGGAGGGTGTGTGGATTAATATTAAAAATTCTTTTTGTGGATTTCTATTATATTTTGATTTTTGGCATATTTCACATTCGCTGATATATTTTACTATGTGTTTTTTCATTGATTTTAAGTAATAATTTATTTTTAAGGCTCTAAGAGTCTCTGAAATTCCTGGATGATTCTTATTAAATTACTAAAATTTCTAAATTACTAAAATTTCTTTTGTTTACTTGTATCCATTATCTTATTAAAATGCGAGTTTGAATCTTGTATTATTCCATTTTTTTAAGATATCATTTATTTGTCTACCACTACTTTTTTATAAAATCGTTAACTAAATCTATTTTATACTTTATTTCATTCGTACAACTAAGGGCCGTTCCGTCTATAAGAAATATCTCTATATTCATAACATAATTTACTTATAGTTTCGTATTCTTCTTTTGTTACAGTGATGAAGTCTAAGTTTCTTAGTCTAAGTAATTTTCCTTTTGTAGATAATCTGTTTATTCTTCTTATATGTCCGTGTCCTCAATATGAGATGACTAAATATTATTTAAATTTTCTTCTTGAATATATTTTACATTCTAAGGTTCCATAAATTTGATTTCCGCTGGCGTTTATCTTATGTTAATTATCATAGTAAAAGCGTTGTAATTATGCATCTCAATTAAACATTAAGGAATTTCTGCATTTCTGATTTTGGTATTATTTAGTATTGCTATAGCAGATCTTCTGTAAACTGGTACTTTAACTTTTTGAGCAGTTCTGGAGGGTATTAATATTTTAATACGTTTAAAATATTTTTGTTTCGTTGGATCTTGCGATGTAAAAAATATAGAAAGAGAAATGGTTGGGGTTTTAATTTTGAAATTTTAAAATCAATAATAGCATTGATTTGTGACAAAAAGTTACATCATAGCAAATTGTCAAAATTAGGACAGAAATCGAAAAGATAAAATTTATGACAATTTAGATTTTTGAAACTAGGGAATATTGGAACGGCTATAGTTTTAGTATGAATTGGAATAGAGTGTGCAGTATGAATGCACAGCAAATTGCCCAGGAATAATTATGTATTGTAAAAAAAATTCTCTAGCGAGGTAAGGTCAAAAGAGCTTTGTTTTTAACCTGTTTCTATTAAAAATGTAGTATTAATTTCTGGAATTATTATCTTAGGTAATTTACCATATTGTTTAATACCATTAAAATTTTATGAAAATTTATAAAAATAAAATTTATGTGATTGTACTTGTTGAGACCTAGACTGAAAATTTCTTATCATTATAATATATTCTTCTTTAATTTACATTATATATTCTTAAATTATCATTATTTTGTGTTCTTTCTTTATCATTATATCTTTCTTCTCTAACATTATTACTCGTCATTTTATGAGTAAATAAATTATTTGGAGAACTTCCATCATTTCTAAGGTTACTTAGTAAACGAAATTTATTTCAACTTGTATCCATTGGCTCAGGTCCCATTGAATTTCTGCTTTGACTTTGAGTAGGGATATATGTCTGATATTGAGGTATATTTGAAAATTGTCTTGGAAATCGGTTACTATTATTAATATTAAAACCATTGTTCGAAAAATTTGGACGATTCTGAAAATTAGTATTTGGATTTCTGAAAAAATTATTATTTCTGTATTGACTAGAATTTTGGGAAGAATGCCGATTTTAAAAATTATAATTTGAAAAATTCTGATTTCGAGAATAATTATTTCTATTTGGAAAGGAAGACTGTTGTAAATTATTATTTGAATTTCTATTAGAATTATTATTATGGGATAGAAAATTATTAAAATCTGGCGATCTCGTATTATTACTTCGATTTTTGTAAGTAATACAAATTTACTCCTCTTGAACGACAGCCATTGCATGCTTTATGGAATCAGGATTCTTTAATCTGACTACTAACTTCGTGTGATAATTAAGTAATTAAGACCATTTATAAAAGTTTTGAGACAAAGATGTTTATATTGTTGAATTATTAATATTTTTACATTTAATTGGTCATTAGACATATTTATATTAGAACAAAATCTTTGATCAGAAAATGTTACTAGAAGAGAATCTTAAACTTTTGAATGAAAAGTAGTGAATAGACAAACATTTATAGGACTATTTGCATCTCTATTGCTATGATTATTTAAAAAACTTTCACGCAATGTAACAAATATATTTAAGCGTTTCGGATTGCCACCAAAAGTATGAATATTATCTGCTTGATATTTAACTTATTGAAAATTAGGTTAAGATATTTGGTTAAAAGTTAAATTTAACAAATGTTCTAAATATCCACAGTAAATCAAAAAATGTACAATATATAGGTGAAAATATATATTTTGCTAAAATAGGAAACACATACATTAATATTTTCCTTCTCTATTGACTTCAGACTACTTTTGTTCTTCCGTCTGCACCAATAGAATTCTGGACGATGCTGGTTCGTTCTCCCTGGTTTTGGCTTCTCCAATAGGTTGTAGACAATGTTGGTTCATAGCCCTGGACGTTTCGGTGTTACGTAATAGGAACGTAACTGTGGTTCCTATAATACCAGTCAAAGTTGACCATCATGTGCAACGTAGTTATAAACAATAGAATGATAATCCTTGAACCTTTTTCTTTTGGACCTCTTTATCGGTAAAAAAAATTATACCTTTAACATATTTATAACACATATTATAATAATAAAAACGATCAGTATTGCTATTGAAAAATACCAAAAAACTTGGTTAAAGAAAGTTGAATTTCCAAATGGGTATTTGTAAAAAAATGTATTTTTTCGGCTTTCATTCGAACAGTTTTCTTTGTTTTTTTAATCTGATGTAACTCGAATAAGACACCTAAATAACGCATTACCAAATCCCAAAGATCCTCTAGTTTTGTTATAAATGAATTAATTATTATATACTTTTGCTTTTGTTATAAATGAATTAATTATTATATACCAAAATAAAAAATAAAACAACATACTTTTTTACATGTTGTAGACATTTTTTAGAACAACTTACCAAACGTGTACATTTGTATGCTAATACAAATATTTTTAATTGAACGCTCTAGTTATAACTATTTAAACAGCCTTTGTTTAAACACATGTTTTAATAGTTTGTTTATGATACAAATGAGCATGAATAAAAATGAACAGAATAAATTTTGTTATTGGATTTAATTTATAGAATTGGATTAAAAATTATTATTTATTTCAGATTAATGTTTTTGGATAACTCATCGTCTAGGCGTGCTATCGACTATTACTTCATCAAAATGTTTATCTTGAAATTGAAAATTACTCCCAAATTTTTATCATATAATTAATTCTAAATCAATTTTATCAAAGCTTATAGCAGTATCAGTACTTTCTTCTTCGAGTTTGAAAATTTAAAAACGTTACTTTCTATATGAAATAAAAAATAATTTTTATGTCAATTCTCTAAATTAATCTAATAACACAAAATTTCATTATTGTGAATTTCATTTTTATTAATATTCCAAAAATTAAAAAATAATAATTTGTTAAAAAAAACATTGATAAATAATTATACAGCTTAAAAATAAGAATATTTGTATTTATAGCGTTAAAATGTACAAGGTTTGTAAGTTTTTCTAGCAAAAGTCACAATATAGAAAAAAATATGTACTTTTATTTTGTTATAAACATATTAATTTATATATAACAAAACTAAAGCATCTTTGGCATTTATGAGTGCTTTATTTTGGTGTCTTTATTTGAGTTATATGAAATTAAAAAAATTGCTTCATTGGAAGCCGAGAAATACATTTTTTTACGTGTACCGATTTTGAACTTTGAATTCAATTTTCTTCAAACTAGTTTATTTCTGGTATTGTTCACGCGCAATACAGATTGCAATGTTTGGTACAAAAACACTTGGATGAACCCAAAACAAACTTTTATTTGACTACATATCAAACTGTTTATTCTTTTACCTGTAACCTAACTGAAATATAATGCGATAATTAGCAATACATGAGCGTCGCTAGTGGAGTTTATAATTGCATGGCCAATACAATACATTACCCCACCCTAAAATTCTACTTATAACTAAATTTAGGAACACAACAAAACTAAACTTCTAAATACTATATTTCGAATCCAAAACGTTTTGGTTCTTTTCTAGATCTTATTGGACGTCTATGTGGGATGCCTGACTCTTGGATAACATCACTATCATTTTAAGAGTCTAGCTGACGCTCCCCACCTAGATTTCCTGTTGAGTTTGTAGCGGCTTGGATAACATTTTCCTCGTTATTTTGAATATTATTTTCCTCTGATATATCGTGCATCATCTCCGCAAATGTAATACCTTCTAAATTACTATTAAAAACTATTTTAATTTGATTACAATGTCTTTTCCACGTAAGTTTACTACCTAACGGATTTACCAAATATGCTCTTCTACCTAAAATTCGTAAAACCTTTGCTTTACACCTTGGTGTTTCTATAATCTTTAACTAAAACGATATCCCCTACTACAAACTCTAGCTCTCTCCTCCCCCTATAATATTTCTTATTATTTTCTTGCGCTTGCATCAATTACGTCTAATTTGTGTTAAATCAACTGGATTTGATTGTTGTTTTTGTAAATCATCAGGTATAATTAAGCCTAGACGCGTTTGCAAAGCCCTTCCAAAAAATATCTTAGCGGGAGAAGTACCTGTCGACAGGTGCACTGTGTTCCTATATGTTAATAAAAATTTAGACAATGATAAATTAATATTTCTTTGATCAATATCTTTTAACAAAAAATGCTTGACTGTTTTAATGCTATTTTCAGCAGCACCGTTGCATTGTGCTGAAAAAGGAGGTATTGTTATTATATTTAATTTAATTAATTAAAGTAAAATGTTTAAATTCTTGCGATGTTAGCTGCGGGCCGTTATCGCTGACAAGTACTTCCGGTAAACCATAATGAGTAAAATACTCCCGCAAGTTTAGCAATCGTAGCAATTGAGGTGATTGACGACATTGGACAAACTTCCACCCATTTAGAAAACGCATCCAAAAATATAAGAAAATTAGTTTTTCGTGTTTCGGCAAAATCTATGTGCGCGTGTGACCAAACATTTTGAGGAATGCTCCAGCCTTGCAAATGAACCTTAGGTGGATCTGCCTGCATGCTCTGACAAGGAATGCAATTCTTGCTGAGAACTTCAATTTCTGTATTTAATGATGGCCACCAAACATAAGACCTAGCTAATAATTTCATCTTAACTATACCCAAGTGAGCTGTATGCAATTCATTCAGTAATTTATTTCGTAGTTTACTAGGAACAATTACTCTTTGTCCCCACAATAAGACGCCATCTTTAATAGATATTTCATTTCGTTTAAGGAAGTAGGATGTAATTTCTAATTCAACAGTTGTTGGCCATTTGTCCAAAAACATGTTTAGTTGCTTCTTTATCTAGAGTCGAATAAGCCTTTTTGGTATCGCTGAGCGTTCTACTAGCAAAATAGATTGGTTTCTCGCTACCATCTTTAAAACTATGCGAGAGAAGAGCTACAATCCCATAATCAGAACTATCAACCGTCAAATTTAATTCTAAGGTTGGATCGTAATGAACTGATACTAGATCAGAAGCTAACATTTGTTTAATAGTGTCAAAAGCTAATTGACATTCTTCATTCTAGTGCCAAACTACATTTTGTTTTAAAAACTTATATAAACAATGAACAATGTTTGGGAGATTTGGAATGAATCGATTATAAAAATTTATACTTCCCAAAAACGATTTTAGTTGTGTCACATTCGTATATGTATTCGATATAATCCTTATAGGGACAAACTGAAGGCGGATGTCTTTTAGCACACCGAAAACACTTTTGAGCACTACCACTGAACTCACGATTAAAATCCGAACTATGTCTCTGCATCCCTGAAGTTGAAGGTCTAGTCTCCTTAAATCGTCGTTCTTGTTGATGTGTTCTGGCATCCCCACGGTGTGATACTTGCAATATTTCCTTACTGCAACTTCCACTCGTTATTTGACACACCTCTCTTTCTTCTACTGGTTCCATTTTTACCACACTTCTGCTATCTACTTCGTTAATTCGAGTTATTGCTGCTTCTTCAATTTGTGCTGTCTCCATAGCTTTATTAAATGTGATATCTGACTTCAGTGCAGATAGCGTATTCTTTACTTTTCCCTTATTATATTTTGAAATAGACGTATCTGTTAATTTCGTTTCCAAATTATTTCCAAATTCACAAGTACCGGCTAGTTTTTTTAAACTCACACTCCAATCTTGTACACTTTCACTTTTTGTTTTCGAAGCAGCATAAAACTTTGCTCTTTCTACCCACACTAAACAAGTTTTGTTATAGTAGCTATCTAGACTTTTTACAATGACATTGAATTCACATTCTTCAGGTTTTTTAGGCACAGACAAGTCGGATAACAAGATATAAGCTTCTTCTGAAAGGCTATATAACAAAATAGCTCTTTTAATATTAACATCTGTAATTTCTCTAGCGATAAAATATTGTTCTAGTCTTTTTATAAACACATTCCATTGACAAATTCTGGGATTAAATTCCAAATTTAACGATAAATCTAATTTCCCGTCTTTCGACATTTTGTATTCACTTATACACAATTTAAAAACGTTTTTATCCTCGTCGCCATGCAATGTTTGGTACAAAAACACTTGGATGAACCCAAAACAAACCTTTATTTGGCTACATATCAAACACAACTGTTTATTCTTTTACCTGTAACCTAACTGAAATATAATGCGATAATTAGCAATACATGGGCGTCGCGAGTGGGGTTTATAATTGCATGGCCAATACATTACACAGATTGTTTTTATTATTGTAATATATGTTATGAATATCTTGAAAATATAAAAAATTTTATCTTATATAGTAATATTTATTAATTATCCCGACCCATTTGAGAGGAAGAATAAGTCAATTATTATTACTTATAAGCTATCACACAATTTTTTCGGCAAAAATCAGAATGCCAATTCTCACATCCAATGTAGTCGGTTTTTCACAGATCCTCTTTAGTCTAGTAAGACGGAATAATTAATATACCTACTATAATGGAATCAGGTATGGATATATTTGATTTTTGTATTAAATTTTTTTTTTAAATGAATGCAAACATCACTCAGACGCACATACACACCCATACGCATAATACACTCGTATACCACCTACACCAAATAGAATAGAACGACAAACGCAAGAAAAAAAGTACTTAAAAACTCCACATATTACAGAATATGCTGAAATAGGATGACTGCAGTACAAAAAGTAATTCAGAAAGTGGATTCCTACAGACAAATATATACTATGACCAATAAAATAAATGTAAGTTTCTAGATCGAATCTTAACTATTGTGATTTTAACCTAATATATATTTGTAACAGACAGAGTAAATACTAAACAGTAAGGAATATTTTTTTTATTTATTTCTTTATTTTAATTATAAAGAAAAATATATTTATAACGAAACCCTATTAGATATACAATGGGTTTTATAAGTAACAATTTTTTAGTATAGGCAACATGACACTAAAAATATTTATTTTTCGACAAATTTCTGAATCACCCCCAATACTTTTCCACGTTTGCGCTGTCTCTCTCTGAACGTGCGTCGGTGCTAGCACCACGAAGCAACCGCCCTAGTCACGTGAGCACGTCGTCGTGGCGCTCTAAGAGAAAGAGAGCGTCTCGACGAAATACACGCCGGAAGAATGCAACTAACCAACAGATAAACACCCACAAGTGAAGTATTACTGAAAAAGATAAGAAAATTTACCGTTTAAGAAATGAATTTTAGAAGTCAGTTGAAGTTTGATCTCCTTTTAGGGAACGAGATCGCGTATATTTTAAAGAGGGTTTAAATGTAAATTTTCGGCTCTTTCTGCACTGGAAAAACTTTGGAAGAGCACTAAATTGTTAATATTACTAGCTTTAGGACAATATTTATCATCAATATAAATTTTTTGATATATTTTGTATCGATGATTCGTTCGTTCTTCTTCTTCTAGTGTCGACTACGTTAATGAAGGTTGGCTATAACCATTTCAAATTTAAATCTATTTTCGGCTTTTCTTAAAAATGTATGTGTGTTTAATCCGGCCCAGTCGCGACTGTCTTTCAGCAAGGATATTTGTTATTTACCAGGACTCCGTTTTCCTTCAATTTTATCCTTTCATAATCAGCTGCAACAACTAATACTTATCATTTCGAAATACGTGCCCCAAATATGCTGTCTTTCTCCTTTTAATGGTGATCAAAAGATCTCTAAAGGATATTTTTTATATATCTGAAACTTGTTTCTTGTGGCATGTTTAAGTTAAATATTGTAATAATATGGGATTCAACTATAATTGATAATAATAAAAATAACATTTTACATTTTTTTTTTGATAATCTCCGATCCTTTTTTGTAATCGAACTCCGCATTGGAGCTATAAAATATTTAATAAAAATATTTAAAAATTTTTATATAGAATATTTATTTATCTGTGTCTTTTCATTTTGTGTAACACCATTTCGTTTGTAATATAATCTATCCATGGTTAAGCCAGCATTAACAGTCCAAACTTCGCGTCATAAAGAAGAACATAATGCAATCTCTTGCTCTTGATTGAATCGAATCCTGATTTTTAATCGATTCTGATTCCGGATTTAGATCTTCAATAATCCAGACTCCTAACTATTTTATTTTAGTCACTTGATTAAAATCTTCATTTAACAAAAACCACAATAACCATGGTTTGTGTTTCCTCTATGTTTAATGTTAAACCAAACCATTCCCCCATATTGTAAATTGTGTTTCGAAGATTCTACAAGTCTTTCTTATTTTCAGCGATAAATGAGATAACATGTATCGTGAGCATAACGGTTGGTATTTATAGTTTTAGCATTTATCTTTATCCTTTCTGTAAATTTTTTAAGTGCTTGTTTAAATACCTCTTCAGAGTCTATATTAAATAGTAATGGTGAAAGTACTTTTATTCAATGTTGCCCCAGCCTCTTCAGAGTATATATTAAATAGTAATGGTGAAAGTACTTTTATTCAATGTTGCCCCAGCCTGTTGGTAAAATAGAGATGTTAATATCGTTTTTATTGATTCCTCTTTACTTTAAAAATTACTTGAAATATATTGGTAAAGATCCTCAAGTCCAAAATGAGAAGTGCCGATATGGATGCCAAGCCAAGAAACCATCCAACATTTTACCGGTGGCTGCCAGGCGTATGTCGGTACTGATCATAAAGATCGTCATGACTCAGTAGAAAAGATTATTCACCAAGAACTAGTTGACAAACTATGACTTCTCTAAACCCACCATCTTCCTTATTATCAATACCTCCCCGACAGAATACTTGAAAATGACTACTACAAGCTATTTAAGCACTGTGCTTACAGACCAACCAGTGGCACATAATAAACCAAATCTCATACTAGTTAATAAACTTTCTAGGCAAACACTTATTAATGTGGTGATATCCAACACCAATAATGTACGTATTCAATGCAACGAAAAAACCGCAGAGATCTACAAATACAAATCAGGAGACAATGGAGAATGGAAAGTACCCAGACAGTACCTATTATTCTATCTCTACTACTGGTGTTATTCCCAAAAACCTCATAGAGAACATAAAACAGCTGGGTCTAAATGAACATTTCTATAAGGCCGTGCAGAAAGCTTTACTCCTCGCGACGTCCAGATGTGTACGAAAATTTTTGGAAGATACTCTAGCATAAAAAAGTCACCTAGATCTCGATAACACGGAAAGAGTCCCACCAAGGCTCAATCCTTCCACATATAGGATACACACACATCCTTCCGCAGGATACCACATCTTACCACATCGTACTCACAAAGACCCCATACCTGAGACTAAGTTAAAATTGAGCTTACGACCGACTTATGCACTGTTATTTTAGCCGAAAAGGGTATATCAGCCTTAGACACTAAACTACTCCAAGCCTTGTAAATCGCCACTTTTGCAAAACTCTGGCGCTTTTTAGGTGAGCTTTAACCGACAGCTTGGGTGTTACTATCATTTCCAAATAATTATAGTTATTCACTACTTCTAATACTCGATCATTCAGTTTCCAATATTCCCTGATCACGCCACCTCCTCTTCTGAATACAAGAATTTGGCATTTATCTAAATTTATTTTCCCATTCCACATCCTGGAGTATTTTTCTAGTGCATTAGTCATTCGCTTGATTGCCATTAAAAACAAGTCATCTGCATATATAATAAAAGTCTTATAATCAAACCATTTATCTCCAAACCGGCTCCCATTGCTTCGTGTAGGTTATTCAAGAAACGCGCAAACAGTAATGGACTTAAAAGACATCACTGTCGCACTCCTATGTTACAGTTAAAACAATTAAGATAGAACTTTCTTTGAAAAGATTGTAGATGTGACTTTTTAGTAGATCCGTAAGTTGTACTTACATAAATCCTTATTAATTTGTTTGTTTCTGTTTTTGTTTCTATATTTTCTTTTTTGTTTCATGATTTCCAGTGTTCCTTGAGTCATGCAGTTATCTTTTCGAAACACATTTCGAAAACAGGCACAAAAAATTTATTGTCAGGTGTATCTATAAATTTCTTTTTTATTCCATGTACCTGAAAACTCTACTATTTTAAAGAGTAAAAAGGAAAAATAAAAAGACTCCTTCTTCTTCGTCTAATGCCGACTCCACTAATAAATAACCGGCTATAACCATTGCAAATTCGTCTCTATCTTCTGTTATTTTTTTAAGTAGATAAGCAGACAAAAATAAAAAAGACTTACAATTAGTTTGTACTTTAACTGAGACGACCGGTTTTGGGCTCCACATATTCAGCCTATCATCAGGTCTAATGTTAACAACTTATTTAATCACTAAAAAATAGAAAAAGAAAAGGTGCTACAATTATTATAGGTTGCTAAAGTCTAAATTGTGCCAATACTAAGCATATAATAAACAAATTTTATTATAGGTGGAGCAATTTACTCGTCGGAACGATATTATTAACGGAATCAGTGTGTTAAATACATATAGAAAAAGAAGTACAGTGCCATATGGAAAGAACACGAGACAGAAGGTACCAGATTTATGTCTTATATGTAAGTAGTGTGCATATACACTGAATTTTTAATGTGATTTTTTCTTTAAACATAATTATTTTTTAACAAAAAAAATAAGGGAGAACACTCAAAACAGAAAGACAATAAACAAACCACAGAGACAACGATGCACAATGAAAACATCTATATAATGTGAAAAAAGTCAATTTTAACGTTTTAAAGTTTTCACATAAATTATATTTTATGTAAGCTCAAATACCAGGAACTGAGTTCATCATGAAGTGCATATTGATGTATATGCAGAGATATAATCTAATTCATTTTGAACATTTAGTGGGGTACAAGTTTGAAACCAATTTTAGGGTCCAAGATATGATTAAAATCCGTTCTAGTTCCTTTAACCCATTAGTTCCCGACGTTGCGTAAACGCAACATTTTTAATTGTATTTTTTGTTAAAATGTATCATTACTCAAATATAATTTTTATTGCTACATTTTATTTAAAACAGGACATAAAATACGAATCTAATAAAATATTTTGAAATAATTAATAAGGTATATATTTTTTAATTTAGTGAATATTGAAAAAATCGAAAATTCTTTTTTCATATTTTTGTCGATGTAATAAACATAAAATTATATTTCTGAAATTATTAATTTATATTGATATATCTATCAGTAGAAAAGAGAGTGTGTCGTATTTCAAAAAAATCTTTTTTGGTTTTGGCATACCTAATCGATTTCAATAATGTTGCGTTTACGGGACGTTGGGATTTCCTGTAATAGGCGCCGCTAAGTTGACAGACTAACAGATTTAGATAGTAAAATTTAGATTTTGCATATTTGTTTGTACAATAACTCTAATTTGATTGAATAAATGAAAAGAACGTGCAGTTTGGAGTATTTTCTCATAATCTATCCATAGATGAGGAAATGGTGCCATATTTTGGAAGACAGTTGGAATATGTACATAAAAGGAAAACCAATTAGGTTTGGGTTGAAACTATGGTGTCTATGTAGTTCAAATGGCTATTTATTTACATTTTTACCTTATGGTAAAATTCGTACTTAAATCTCTCACTTCTTTGTCTAGGTCGCTATAGCTGGACAGTGTAATTCCAAGGTATTTTATTTTCATTACTTGTTCAATACTGATGCCATCAATTTAGATTTTACATCTGGTTGGTTCTTACTAATGTTTTGGTTTTCTAAGATTTCTAATAAACAGGTTCTATTCAGAATCAAAACATACATTAATTTCAGAAGTATACGTTGATTTGTAAACTTCCTTACCTATTTTCTGTTTTCTTTAAGATTTTCTCATTAGATTCCCCTTGCCTTCTTGCTTGATACTAACTAGAAATTTTGTACAGGTCTTGCATATATCTAATACCGTCGTTGTATTTTAATCTTCATCAACTATTTCTGTTAATTCTCCTTCTTTGTCCATTTCCTTCTCGAAGTCCTTTTTATATTTGTTTTTATAGTTGTTTCTTCCTTTAGTTTATGCATTTTAATTATTTCCTTGTAATTATTTTTCTTGTCTGTTGTTTTTAATTTCTATTCCTTTGCTGTTAAATGTTATTCTGAAGCTATTTTTTTTTGTGGCATTTTAAATTAATTAATATTTAAATGGGAATAAGCCACAATTAAAGGTTAAAATACATTTATTGACGTTTCAATTTCCACTTCGGAAATCGTTCTCAAAATACAAACTAATGTTTGTATTTTGAGAACGATTTCCGAAGTGGAAATTGAAACGTCAATAAATGTATTTTAACCTTTAATTGTGGCTTATTCCCATTTAAATATTAATCTGTTAAATGTTGATTCCAATAGATAGTGATCACGACCTATTTCGTAGCTTGTTCTCACCCTTACGTCTTGTATCCAGCTTTTCTCTGTTTTCTTGCACTAAACCACAGTCAATAATTTATTGTTAGTTTCTTGATATTACTTGTCTTGTAATCTAATGTATCTTTTTGTGTATGAAATGCGTATTCATAATTATTATGTTATTGTCTTAACAAAATTCAAGTAATATTTTTCCATTATTATTCATTTTGTCTTCTCCGTATGGTTCTATAACACCGTTCCACTTTTCTACTTATTTTTCCACTATAGCATTCATCTCTTCTGTGATTACTATTTTTGTTGTGCAATAATTTTTTACTTCTTACAGTTTGTCCCAGAATTAATTTTTTTTTCGTTTTTTGTTGCGTCTTCCTTAAGTCTATACCATATAATTAGGTCTGTATTTGCTTTTTTTGTGCCCATCTCTATATCAACTCTTATACTCTCATTAAAATATATAAAATTATTTATTTTATTGATGATAGTTTGCTTTACCATGTATGTTACCCTTACCTGAGCTTTTCTTTTTCTCTTCTATTTTACTATATATTAGTAAGTTTCCATTTTCCAAAGTCGTGGTTCCCCTTCTTTTTCTTTTTGTTTCTGTTATAGCTACTACTTTAATTTTTTTTTCTTCTATTTCTTTTCCTCTTACATTCCATGTTGGTATTTTTATAATGTTCTTTAACTTGTTTCTATTTCTGATATCATCTTTATGCCCTTATTTACTTATGCCCTTATTCTGTACTTTTTTCATTTCCTTTTCCGTCCACGTTTTTTCTTTGACTAGTTGTTCTAAACTACACTTAACACTAAACTAGCATGCACTGTATTATTATCCCCAATTCTCTGCTTATAAAGTTTTTAGTTTTGATTTTTAGTTGCTCTTCATCTGATGTATCTATTGGTAAGTCTTCCAATATAAAGTTGTTTTTCTTATTTTTTTTCTGGCGTACTTCCATAGTCAATTCTATTTCCTAAATTTTTAGTTTCATGATAGCCATTTTCGTTTTCAGATTTTCTTTTTCTTGTATTAATTTGTTCATTTCTAGGTTATATTCACTATTTTACTTTTTGATCTCCTTCATTTCCTCTACTATATTTCGTATCATATTTTTTATATCCTCATGCTTCCTATTTTTCCTTTTGTTATTATCTACTAGTTGTCTCATTAATTTCGTCATTTCATTTGTTTTTATCTTATCTTGACCTTTGTGTATTTTTTATATCTGCCAAATATGTCTTCTGGTTCATCTTTTTTCTTCCTTTTACCATCATCTGATCTAGTATCATCACTGTCTAAAATATTCTACTTTCTTCTTTTTTGAATATTAATAGCAACAACTCTTCTTTTGAACTTTTTTAACGATTAAATTTTATTTTAATTTGTTGGATATCGATCATAAAATTATTTATTATTGTTAAACTCACCTGTTTGTGGTGGGCAGTTCTTGGAATATAAAGCTTCATTTAAAATCCAATACAAAATGGTATCTGTTATTTTGATATCTCATTTACGTTATTTTTTAAATATCACTTTAACGATACTAGAACTTGTTTTAATTTAATCTCTGTTCAGATATATTTTTTATTTATGTGCAGGAATGGCATGAAGGTATAGTCCACCTCTTCAGTTCAGAGAATTTCACCCGCCATTCTTTTTCATAATATTTAAACAAGAAAATGCAGTTACATCTTTGAAATGGAATTTATCTTCTTTTTATGTAAGCTATTAATAAACATAAATATTGATACATGGTATTTAACTTAAAAGGTTTTGAATTTGATGAGCTGAGTTGAAAACGTTTTGCACAATTTATTACTAATATAATGAACTACAAACTACAAAATTGTCTGAATACAGCGTCGAAGTCTGTTAGGTTAGGCCATTCATCGATCGCTGTGTGGACGACATCTATAGACACATTGTCCGCAACTTCTACCAGAGCCTGTTACGATTACTTTTGGTGACTTCTTGTACATACCATGCTCTTTTAAAATAGCCACAATTACTAGTCGAGTAGATTAAATTCTGGGCTGGCTGACGGCCAATGTACACTACTAATAAATTAGGGTATATGATTTTCAAGCTACGGTTGCCTTGTTTTCGCTTTATGCGCAGGTGCAGAGTCTTGATAGACAGAGTTGGGATATCCATGGTCTATTTTAAAACATGTGTGGTTTAGAAGCTCCACTACATTGTGGAAGTGGTAGATAAGCACAAAGTCAGATGTGAATGAAACTGAAGGATACATTGTCAACAAACGCCAGTGTAGCCAGTGGCTATTTGCATGAGGAATCTTATCTCATCCATTATTTGAATCTGATAATGTATGGATTTATAGCTAGACTTAGAAACTACAGACATCACGTGATGGTCTATGTGACTTGGTCATCTTAAATGTTAGATCCTTTAGATGTTTATAGTCAATAGTATAATAGTAAATAAACAATAGAGCTGTAACTAATTTAATGGTAGCTAGACGCACTAATGTAAAATGAATTTGGAAAATTGTTTAAAACCAAACATATTATATTAGAAATATAGTATGCATCAGTGGTATGATGTTCAAAGGTGCAGCACAAAAACTGCTATCCTTAAATTAAGCAAGGTGTAAGGGCCTGCCTGCCTTGTAATTACAGGGACTTTGAGGGGTACACATCGTTCTATGGGTAAAATAAGAATGGGATATTATAAACTGCGAGGAAACTTGAGTAACATAATCGTTATACCAGAGCATAACAACATCACAAATGAAATTAGGGACACCATATAAATGATGACTTCTGACCATGTGGTAACAGTATGTAATTTTTAGCATAATGCAGATACTAACGTAGCTTTATAGTTGGATATCCGTACTAATATGGACCGTACGTAATATTTTTAAAATTATTTTCGAAAGTCTAAATTTTCTTGCAAACGCCTTCCGTAAGGGACTAAAACCCATATTTATACAATAGCAGAGAGTACTTTAAAGAGTACAGAGATTATAAGCATGAATATATCGTGGCAAGTGAAAAACTTTTTCTTAAATGCAGTTATAGTCTTTTTTATCCTACGTTTAATTTCTACAAAATTATCACATTTTTTACTGAAATTTCTTAATAAGTATGTATACTTTTTCACTATGTATTACTGTTGTTCATTCAGGATTAGGTGTTCTAAATAAGAGTGAACCTATTTCTGTATTTTTGTATATGTATTTTTGGCCATTATGCTTGAAGTCTCCCAAGACTGTCCAAAAATCACAGTAAGCAAGAAAGCAAGCAATTTGATTAAACAGAGCCTGCGATACCTGTTCACCCCTTAGAATATCGTACGGGTGTAACAATTCGTTGGAGCGAGGTGTATTCACTTCAGCGCTCTCCTTTGCTCCAGACCATCCATAGTGTTTTATGGTTGTCTGTATTAAAAGAGCTACGAACTATCCTCTGATTTTAATTAATGTTTTCTCTCCGGGGTAAATTTTTCTTTTTAATTCAGTATTTGTTGTTATGGACGTTTGTGCTTCCATCAATGGAACGAATCATATCATTATCCCTCGCAGTATGGAACTTAGGTGGTTCTTCAGCTCCGAAGATTTTATTCTGGCTTTTTCGGTGATCATGTCGGTCACCCTGACTTGTTGCAGCTCCCTGAATAGAAATCGTTTACCGATGTATATAGGTACGCTGACTACTTCTCTTAAGCTGCTGTTATGAGCCTCTTATATTCTCTTCTTTGGTGTGTTACAAATATGTCTCCATGCGAGAGATGCATAGGTTAGTATCGGTAATATGATGCTATCTATTAATCGTATCTTCGTTTTTATTCTTAACTTGCTTCTTTTACCTGTGAGTCCTCTTATTGACGCTTTTGTCTTATTTGCTTTTTATACTAAGGCGTCTACGTGCTTTGTAAATGTTATTACTTTATCCATTATTACTCTCATGTATTTAGCTTCGCTTTTCCATTTGATGGGGTTGTTTTGCACTGTCAGTTGTTCCTCTGACTGTTAATGCCTCTTTTTGAAGATAACCGCTTGCGTTTTTTTAGTTTATGGCATTTTTCCATTGTAGATTCCATTTTTAGATGTTTTCCAACGCTGTTTGCCGTTTATTTACTGCCATACCTACGTTTCTGTGTTTGGCCGCTATCGCTGTGTCATCGACATAAAGACTGGGTAACGTTTTTGATGTTCTTGGAATATCTGCGGTGCATATTGTATACAATGGTGGTGACAGGACCACTCCCTGTGGCACTCCATCCTTCGAGGTTTCGATGTCGGACAGGACTTGTCCTATTCGAACTCTGAAGCTTCATCTGCTTAAGTACGAATAGATAAGTCTCGTCATTGCCCCACTGTATTAGTCTATTTTGTAAATTAGTCCTTTATGCCAAACTCTCTAACCTCGGCATATCTTATATTGTTTATTTTATTAGATTCTATTTAACGACTGGTCTTTTACTTAACATAATTTAATAATTCAAAACAAATGTTTCTATATTTCTATTTTTTATATTGTTGACATTTTTTCCTGTTACCTTTAGTAATCCAATGGTACTCCAGAACTTACTTTTATTTATAAAATCCGAAAATTACAATAAGTTAAAATTATGATATCTTTCGATATCTTTAAATGCCTGTTAAAAAGATAATACAGTTTTCCACACCCGGAATTTTTTTATGTGTCATTTATGGTACACTGTATGACGCCATTGTAAACATAATATGTGGTATTTATAATAATTGTGATCTCATGTTCTACTTAGATGACACATATTGTTCTTTTTTATATTGTAGTGATATATACATCCGACTATGTATATATATATATATATATATATATATATATATTAATAGTAGGATCTGCTTAAGTTTAAATTAAGTTAAATTTAATTGAATTAAATTAAATTAAGTTAAATTTAATTGAATTAAATTAAATTAAATTAGATTGAATTTCTCAGGGTTCTTTACTACAAACAAATATATTTTACCTTCAATTCGTGGCTTCTAATATTTTCCATATGCTGGCTTTCTTTAGGATAGACAAGGAGAATAAATATTATATATGTACATAATTTATGACCTTATTTAACAAAACACCATTTATTTGAATACCATATAAAAATATAACCATAAAGATCGTGTACAATTTATTCCTCCTATCTATTCCTCAGAACAAATGAAAACTTAATTTTGTTATCTCCCTTTTAAACCAAGTTATTTAATTGACTGTAAAAATTGTTCTAATTAACTTTCTTAAAAAACAAACAAAATTTTATTACGTGTCAATTTATCTTATTTGTGAATTCAATTCTTTTTAACCAATTACTTTATGATATGGGTTTAAAAAACATATATATTGTACAAATACAATGCTTATTTCATAAATAATTTGACTAACATTTTTGAATTACTCTCTGCGATGTTTTTCGACGGGCACTGATTTAGTCTCCGAATTGTGTTTCTCCAACACTATCCAATTCTCCAAACACGTGTGGCTCAGCTTCCTTCTTCCAAAACTATTAGATAAAACAGCACTCGTTCAGATTCTCTCCAAAATTAAACCTCGGACTTGTTTCAAAATAATCATAGTGGCACTCTTTCAGCCAAATGGTTTTCACGCCTGTACTGGTTGTCTCGTACAAACTTTATATAAATTTTTTTTCTTTACTTACAGACTTAGGAGTTTCTTCGGCCACAAGGAGTTTGGGATTTTCGACCTGGTATCGAGTCGCCTGCAAAACAAATTATACTTATTTTTCACACACTGTTCCCAAACTGGACTTCTCGTTTTGGAATGATTGAAATCTCCTGCTTTCGACTGATTTTTAAATCGACTGTCCTATTCTTCTACACTCGTTTTTCCTAGCCAATCATACACATTTATTCGTTCTACCTATTTTCAAAATTTTCTTTTTTTAAATTTTAAGAAATCAAGCGTGTTTTACCCACTTAGGTTTTGCCCCAAATTAACAGAAGATAATACCGACTAACTTTTCTTTTGTGTCTACAGGCAAATCCGTATTTGTAAAAGATAACGTCTAATTTATCACCTTTAAAGAAAAATAATATACAAACCAATATCTATCAAACATTAGTTTGAAATTCTTAGCTTGGTCTATTATTTGATTTTGCTTTAAAAAAGTTTTTAAACAATATTTAATACTTTCTAAAAAGCCCCGAAATGTTTTTCCTATACAAATTGTTCTTAGGAACTATTGACTATTAAAGTCCACTGTTCTTCGAAAACACTTCTTAATTATAACTCATTATATTTACAATTTCTTAACCTATACAGGGTCTTGAATATTTATGGTCTGATGGTATATTGCATTTTATATGATTTTAGAATCATAACAATATATAGAACAATATATATATATATATATATATATATATATATGTATATATATATTTATATATATGTATATATATATATATATATATATATATACAAGTATATATATGTATATATATATATATATATATATATATATATATATATATATATATATTAAGCCTAGAGCTAAGATTAATACTATTATAAAAATTAATATTAAACTCACCAGTCTTCCAAGTTGAACCGCGTCGATATCCATTTTGCCGAGCTTTCGACATCCTCTCTGATGTCTTCTTCAGGGCTTCCGAGGTCTCAGTCTCCCGAGCCCCCAGACACTACTAAACTCACTAGTCACTGAACTACTGAAGTTCAGTACAGTAGTTCGTACCATTCCCTTAAGTTACCCAACCATGAGATTCTTGTTCTTCCTACACTTCTCTAGCCCTGGACATTTCCTTGTATATTTAATTAAAGTATGTTGTATCCTTCATTATGTATAACATGCCCCAGGTATTGCAGCTTTCGTTTTACCAATATTTCCATTCTTTTGTTGGCTCTTCTCATGACTTCGTTGTTTGTTAAATGGTTGGTCCATGATATCTTCAGGACTCTTCTATACACCCACAGTTTAAATGCTTTCAACTTTTTAGTAGTCGACGCGTTAAGTGTTCATGCTTCTATCCCGTAAAGCAGAGACGAAAAATATACCAAATTGCCAATCTAACTCTTAAGTCCAATTTTTGTTCTCTTGCACAAAGTACCTTTCTCATTTTATTGAAGTTTGTTCGTGCTTTCTCTATTCAAACTTTGATTTCTTTGGAGGAATCGTTTGTATGAATAAATATTGTGCCAATATAATTGTAGTTTACAACTTGTTCTAAAGTTTTACCGTAAATTGTTAGGCTTTCATCATTGTCAAGGAACTTTGTTCTGTATCTTCATGTTCGTCTTTGACCATTGAGTCTATCAATAAGCGTTTTTGTAGTTGGGTAATTTTGTTTCATCCACAATACATGCCCTATTTATCTCAGACGTCCTATCTTAATACATATTGCGATTTGTACTATAGTATTGTTATTGTGATGCTAAAACCGGAGTAAAAAGAGTTAATTAGCTAAGAGTGGGTTCATCGCTAGATAGAACCACAGTGGATTTAACGAGTCCCCTTTAAAAATCCCTTGTTAAATGGGATATTTTTCAGTTTCGAATTTTAGTCCTACAATTGGTCATTATATGCTTTAAATCATTATCATCAAATTTATATAATCTTAATATATCTATGAGCCATTCATGCAGAGCTCAGTCAAAAGCCTTTTTGTATTTAATGAAGGCAGATACTATCATCATTTTGTCCCAATGTATTAAGAAGGTTATAAAATCACCTAAACATCCTTCAGATGCTTTTTAGGTGATTAGGTGAAAGTGATTAGGTTAGGTTAGGTTAGGTTAGGTTCAAAAGAATGGAAGTATTGGAAACCATCAAGGCACGAAAGCTGCAATACCTGGGGTATGTTATGCGTAATGAGAGATACAACCTACTTCAATTTATTATACAAGAGAATATCCAGGGCAAGAGAAGTGTAGAAAAAAGAAGAATTTCATGTTTGCGTAACTTGAGCGAATGGTACGGATGCACATCAATTGAAACTATTTAGAGCAGCAGCATCTAAGATCAGAATAGCCATGATGATTGCCAATCTCCGTCGCGGAGATGGCACGTGAAGAAGAAGATTAGGTTAGATTTAGGTGAAATGGTGAACCAGCGTTAATGAAATTTAATTCAACCACGTTACCTTTATAACTAAATGTTATACATAAATACCTGTACACTTAAATAAATAAAATATTAACCTCAATCTAATACCTGCGTGTTTATCTTAATATATGACTTACTTATTTGAAAACCACATCTTCAATGAACAAAAACAACATGGATTAAAATTAAGAGAACTTTACGTTAAGATTATTAAGACACTAAGATCTGAACTCTCATTAAAAAATAAACTATTAGTGTATAAAGTAATTATAAAATTCGTCTGGACCCAAGGCATTCGACTGCAGGGTCTGCAAGCCAATCCAATCTTAAAATTCTGTAGAGGTTCCAATCGAACGTCCTTAGGCAGATTGTTAATGCATCACACTACGCCTCTAACAAAGTCATGATCTTTAAGTGAGTGTGAGCGAAGAAATAAAAAAGTGTATAGCTAAATATTTAAAGCAGTTAGGAGTGTACCCTAATTCTAGTACGGTAAACTTAGGGGACAACAGCAGGATAACAGCAAGTGAGAAGACTTAAGAGATTTACCCCTTAACTTACCGGATAGAGTATAGGAAAATTTAATTAGAAAGGTACCAGCACTGGCAGGTAATCTTTGCTCATGTGAATTTCTCTTTGATTAAATTATCAAATTTTACTATAGTCGAATCGCATTGTATTTAAATAAATATTGAAGAATTTAAGTGAGTAACTGTCTTTCAACATATCTCTGATTAATCGAGTTTCTAACTAAGGTTGGATCGGTACTTTTAATCTTGTTATCGAAAGTTAACATCCGTTATTATATACCACATAAACTATTAAATGTTTTGTTTGTTTTAGATATTGGGTTGGTTCTACCTATAAAAACCAACTTGATCTATTTTTATCACTTCTTAGTTGTTAATAGATCATCAGACGAAGTGCTTTTATTTAAATTTAGTTTGACAAATATGGGCTCGGCAACAAATGGAATTTCTGTTTTAATATTGTGTGTAATTAAATTTGGTAAGTTTTATAAACAATAAACTGCTGCCCCAATCTTAGTAAATTTCTAATCTTTAGTTTAAAATGAATCTTAATATCTATTTACAAATGTATTAATCCTTGTAGGGACATTTTTCTATTATGCCTACGCTATGACGGTATTTTGAACTGATATGCTGCTTTATATATTTCTTTGTCGAGGTTATCATTAGATATATTATTTAGAATTAACTATAAATTATGAAATAGAGTCTAATATGACTTTTCAGCTCATTTTTATATCTGAATAGTGCCTAATAATATAATAATTCCCATAAAAATTGTATAAAAATACGTTTGTTTTCTATCTTTCAAAGTTGATGTTTTATTTTAATAACTTCTTTCAACATTAAAAACCAAATCTTATTACAGTTTATTATGGACGATGTGGAAAAACTTGCAATGCATTTGTTTTATTTAATAATTATGCAGTTTTTGTAATTGTATTTTTTTATTCCATCTTTCTTTCAAAATTAAACCTTTCCATTGCATTGTTTGTTCATTGTTCCATATACGTTTGCATATCTGAAATCTGTGAAATTCGTTCTTCTTGTCTTGTCACCACCATTTCCATATTAACACATAAATCGCTTTATGCTGTCCATAGTTTAAAATGCGTTAAAATTTTAGTTAGGAAAAAATTAGATAAACTAGAATTCTCGTTGTTTTAAAGCTGTATGTTTATGTCACACTGTATTTGATACATATATATTTGCGTTAAAACTATGTCCAATTAAAAATTGTAAATACTAGTAGTTGTAAATACAAAAAAATATATTTTGAAAACGACTTCTAATTTTGATAATGAAACAATTTTTAAACTTTGGCATAAATGATAAATAATAAAATTATCGTTTGTTTAACTGTCATGGGTTAATATATATAGTATAATACTTTTGAAGAAAAAAAAAACGTATTGACTTTGTAAAAAGTGCTAGGCGGCGCTTATGCAAAAACAGAAAAAGAAGAATAATACTTACCGACCATCGAAAAGTACAGTCTTCACGAAGGAACGAATGAAGACGGATACTTCCTAATTTATTTTATAAAACAAAAAAATATGATTATTATAAGCACGTACTTTAACATTAGATAAAATACCCAGGATAGTAGGAGATCGTCAGATCGGAAAACTACTATCAGAAAAAGAACAAAATAAATATAAAAGAATATTTACCAGAGGAAAAGACAGAAAATTTAAAAGAGAAATTTCCAGTGATTTGGCTGTATACCATAGTTGTAACAAACCTAATATGATGTATAGTAACGTGAGTAAAATGTTATAAAATTTATTAAAAGTTTTAAAAACTATACAAAATGGACTTATAAATGTTCAAAACATTTTCAATCCTCTCGGACCATCATCAGTTGGTTGTTACCACTCTTTGGATCAAGTCCTTGTTCGAGTTGGGAATTTGTACATTCTCTTAAAAAATTTAATTCATTAATCATCGACGTAGTATCTTAATAATTATGTGGTTAGTTCCAAATACCATATAGACGTTATAAACGTTTTTCACTGTTGATTGATAAGATTGAAAACGTTCTAAAAATTTATAAATGCATTTTGGATCATTTTTAAAATTTTTAATAAATTTTATACCATTTTACTCAAAAAAAGTAAGATAGCATTGCAGAAAATGGAAATGTTAAACAAATGTGATTGCAAATAAAAGTATGTATGACCAAAGTGGCTTAAAATACTAATAGAAATAAAAAGACAAATACATAGAAAGGTTGGATGAAGAATAGAAGACAGTAGAACTAGAGGAAGATATAATTAAGATTGAAAATGATACAAGAAAAAACCTGAGCAGTTATTCAGGTCAAAGGTTTTTGACTGAACTTGTTGCAAATACGATTTCCTATTTTTTCCGATATTTTTGGGCGGGCAATATTTTCCGAGTTAAGTATAAAAATAGTTGACAAGGGTGGGGGGGAGCATAATTATTGAATTGTTTATAACTTTACGACATGGATGCTAAAAAAAATTAAGAGAATTCAATTTTATACAATTTTGATCTATTTTATTTCTTGTTGAAATAATATCTGAGGTCCTATGCCTAAGGCAAGCCTAATAAGACACTAGTAATTAACAAACCCTAGACGCTGACTAGGGTTTGACTGAATTAACCTATGACCATAAATATTGATATAAGCCAAAAATGAAAGAGATTAGAATTTTATAATATATCTCTCCATTTTTGTTTGTGTACATTCATATTGTAAAGTTAATAATAAACAAAGTAATTCAATAATGATGCTTCCTACCTTCCATTTTCCCCCCTAACTCTGAAAATATTGACCGCACTAAAAAAATTCTAAAAGAGAAATTGTAGGAATTGGTATTGGTAACAATTTCTTTTTTATCATTTTTGTCGAAAAGCTGAAAATCGCTGAGATATTGAGCAAAAACGGTTCTTCTTTAAATTCGTGCAACGGTGCAACGCTGAGTTTCAGTTACCATTTCAAATTTACATTAATATTAGCCACCCTTAAGGGCTAAAATAATAAAATTTGGAGTAGCTTGCCATACAAGGTCAAATTACATCCCGACTGAACTAAAGAGTTAAGGAGTGAATGAAGTAACAGCAGAAATATTCAAATGTGAAAAACCAGTACTAATTAAGCATTTGTAAAAGTTACTAAACGAATTATAGAAACCAGTACACATACTGAAAGAATATATCGAAGCCACACTGTACCCAATTCACAAAAAAGGAGACAAATGTTTATACCACAACTACAAGGGTACCACTAGCTACCAAATGTTACATACAAAATACTGGCAGTATATATAACAAATAAGCTTTCTCAAAAATGGATAATGAAATTGGAGAATATCAATGTGGATTCAGAAAAGGACGCAGCACAGTAATTCAAGTTTTTGAAAATAGATTGTATTATTGTATGGAGGTCACAGGAGGTCATTTCCAGCATTTAATTAGTTAATTTGATGAACTTATATATTTTTTGTTATTACTGATGCTCAACCAATCATCATCATCATCATCATCTTGGTGCTACAGCCCTTAGAGGGCCTCGACCTTCTCAAGCTTTCTACGCCATTCTATTCTGTCCCTCGCTTGCATTTTCCAGTTGCCGACTCCGATCTTCTCGGCATCTTGTGTTACCCCGTCCATCCACCTCAGTTTTGGTCTACCCCGTCTTCTCATTCCCACGGGTTGCGCTGTTAGAATCTTTTTTATCATGTTTGACTCAGGGGCCCGGGCTACATGTCCTGCCCACTGCAGGCGGTTTCGCTTAATTATAGTGGTAATATCTTTACCACCAAACGTATGCTTGTAGATATTCTGCAGTTCAAAGTTATATCTACGCCTCCATATTCCGTTCTCACAGACCGCTCCGAATATCTTGCGTAGCACCTTTCTTTCAAAAATGGATAGAGCGGATTCATCTGTTTTCGTTAGCGTTCATGCCACTGATCGATATGTGAGAACGGGGACAATCAGTGTTCTATACTGCCTTATACGAGTTTTTTGAGACAGACGTTTGTTAGCAAGTACTTTGATAGACCATAATAACACCTGTTTGCAATTATTATTCGCCTTTTTATCTCCTCAGATGTGTTATTATTGGGGTTAACCGATGTCCCTAGATATATGAACTATTTGACTGCTTCGAAGTTTTGGTCATTGATAATTAAATTTGTGTCAACATTTCCAGCTCTTGTGTTTATGTTAGTCGCCATCCATTTGGTTTTATTTTGATTTATCTGTAACCCCATTCGTTCTGCTGCTGCTACTAGTTTGGTTAGGATTTCCGCAGTTCTCGTCCTAGTTGTTGTTATAATGTCCACGTCGTCTGCATATGCTAGAATTTGGACTGATCTATTAAATATTGTCCCCCTGCTATCTAATTAGCGTCTCGTACAACTTTTTCTAAGGCGACATTAAAAAGCTGACACGCCAGCGCATCTCCCTGCCTTACCCCCTATGTATTTGAAATGGGGTTGACGAGTCGTTTTGAATTTTTACTGCTAATAGCATCTTCGCCATTGTCACTTTTATCAAACATATGAGTTTTTTGGAATTCCTAACTCATTCATAGCGTTGTAAAGACTTGGTCTTAAGACACTGTCATATGCCGCTTTAAAATCGACAAAAATATGATACATATCTATGTTAAACTCTTGCGCTTTTTCAAGGATCTGTCGTAGTGTAAAGATCTGGTTAATGGTTGAACGTTCACGCCTGAATCCCGCTTGATATTCTTCTAGAAACATTTCAGTATAAGGCTTTAATCTCTCGTGCAAAATATTTGACAATATCTTGTATGCTGTATTTAGGAGAGTTATTCCGCGGTAATTATTGCATTCCAGTTGGTTTCCCTTTTTGTGTAACGGGCAAATTAAGCCTAAGCTCTATTCTTCAGGCATTTGCTCCTCAGACCAAATTCTACAAACGATGCTCAACCAATAAATAAGTTAAATCCAAAATTATCTTTAAAGTTATTTCGTAAATTAAAAAAAAAATAGAGTGTCTAGAGAAAAAAAAAATGTACATTTTAAATGATGTGCCACCCGACCACACTTCCTATTGGGTCTTTCAAAACTGGGGGGGCTACCTTTGAGGGCATACATTTTGCATGAAAATTCATCCTCCCAATACAAATTAAGGCGTTTTTTTAAATTTTTAATAAACTCTCGGTTTCTAAGTGTTTTTTAGAGGGGGGGGTCAAATTTTCTTTGAAACACACTGTATATAATATGTACATGTATAGGCTCTCTGCCAATATGCAATATATCTCTTTTAATTCACCCTGGTATACCTAGGACTCCTTTATTAACCATGGGACGCGCCTTACGACGCGCCTTACCGGGGATGAGAACTTCCTCACTTAGTCTATTCTCCGTGGAGTCCTACTTAGTATAGAGCTTCCCCGAATAGTCTTAGGCTACAACGGAAGTAAATAACTGTATTAAATTATAAGATATAGATAGAAATTACAAAGTTAAAGAAAATATTTATTATGTAAATTTAATAATTTTATATTATTTATACTTAACTAGTCTGAAACAGTTCCATAAATTATAACAAGTAATTAGTTTTAATTATTAAAATACTTTATGTTATAGCTATAGTGTCCGCTGTATCAAAATGCTGGTCATGCAAGGATTTAACATGTAACGATCCTTTCAATTCCAAAAACGCTGTGGTTCAAAACTGTACCAATATTAATAGCTATAGATCAACAGACGTCGAAGGAATTAATGGTGGTGATACTCTATTTAATAAATATAGTACTCTGTATAGTTCGGATACAGACTATGTTTGCACCAAATACATTGTGGATAGTAAGTACTCTTTAATAATATCACAATTTTTAAGTATGATTACTTTAAGAACTAGGATTTTTATCAATTTATTTTGAAATCAACAATAAAGATATTAAAAGAATTTTGGAATCAAACATCATTACGTTATTTACTTCAATAACAAGTGCAAAGAATAAGTGTTGATAACTGCATTGGCAATATTAAAATGTTGGTATTTCTTTAGTTTTGTTTTCTTGATGATTGACAAGAACACTTCGAATTGTATAGGTACCGTAATATAAAAATAAAAAGAAAGTCAAGCTTCTTTTAGTAGTAGACGGTTTCAAATGTTAAAATATTTTTAATAAATGACAATAGGTAATCATCTTTTGTTAAAACCTTTGTTTACAAATTTTTTTCTGCTCGAAATGCCCAGATGTTTTGGGCTTTATCACATAATGATTTAATGATTCCTTTTTTGATGTTTAAGTGGTGGGTTGAGTGGTTATTTATATATCTGTTATTGTGGGCTGGATATCCTGTATCATCTTTTGGGATTAGCACATCCAGGAAAGGAAGTGAATAGTTGTTTTCTTTTTTCATAGTGACTTTGAATAGTTCTTGTTTATTGTTAATGTCCATCAGGAATTTATTTTTTGCTTTTAAGTTAAAAATAAGTCTCATCTGTACAGAATGTTAGTAGCACCATGACAGCCGATATTTGTAATCTATTTCCGTTAGTTTTTGCAAAAATTGTTGTAAATTTTTAATTTATGTTGTTGTATTGGGAGCTAGAGACTGTGTTATGTCTAGTAGGAACTTAAACAGTCTTCTGCAAGGAAAATCCATGCTGCTGCAAATTAGTGTGAAGAGTACATTTGATTTGTGAGTTTTTGGGACTTCATATAGTTGTGGTCTCCTACTACAGGTGGTATTAAAGTTCTTCTTTGATAGTCTGTCAAATATTCCGTAAAGTGTAATATTTTTTGTTTTTTTAAGTGATTTGGGGTTGGATCCATCGTGTCAACAGTTTCGTGTAGGGTCCACCTGTGACCAAATCCTAATTTTTTCTTCATATTTGCTTTTATTTCTATAATTACAGTTGCGTTACCCTTTTCAGCGGTGATATTATTATGGACTCATCTTCTTTTTGACATTTAATAGCTTAATTACAATTGTGGCTTAATCCCATATAAACACAATATTTGATTTAGACATGCCACAAGACATGACAAGTCAATACAACAACAGTTTCAGAAGCTAATCGTACAGTAGTTTAATTTTAGTCACCGGTATTACGTCACTCACACTTGAACACAGTTTCACACTTGAACCTAATAACCAGAGAAGTAACGATTTTCCCAAGACACTCTTTGATACAGGTATCTACCAACTGATTTTGATAAAGTTGGTAATAAATATATATATATGGTAATAAGTATATATATATATATATATATATATATATATATATATATATATAGGTGGTTATATACCGTGGTGTATACTTCGTGGTGGTTTTCTAACTCTAGTACCACAAATTGGTCGCATTGCTCCTGTAGTAATCCTTGAGATTGCGATGCTCCTTTTCTAACTAACTTGGCTGCATCGTACTGAAGACGACCAATAGTCAGAAATACGTATATACGGTTGCCTTCCATCGATATACCTCTTTTGGTTTTCTGTTTTGCGAGACATGCCATTACATTTTATTTTTATATATATATATATATATATATATATATATAAATATATAAATATATATATATATATATATATATATATATATATATATATATATATATATATATATATATATATATATATATATATAAGCGAGGTTCGTACAGCTTCTGCTGCTTCGCCGCTTCTCGCATTTCCACCCCCATCGTTTTCTGTCCACACCGAAATATACAGTATGTGTCCTCCTTCTAATATTTTCATTCCTAATATGATCTTTTTTGAATACACCACACGCTCTCCTTAGAAAATCCATTTCTACTACTTCTATTCTTTTTCAATCTTTTTTCGTGATCTGCCAAACTTCTGCCCCATAAGTCATAATAGGCTCTACCAAGGTTAGATAGATTGTCAATTTCGTTTCTTGTCTAATATTTTTAGACCATAGTAGAAAGTTTAGAATATTTAATAAACAAAATATGCAAAAAATTAAACGTCATTTTTGACTTATCAAGAATATATAAACAATGTAAGGTTGCTATTTCTTTTTAAATACTAAGACCGGTAAATTATATGGAAAAGTGACACAATTTTGCTGAAAAAGCTTAGAAAATTCTGTAAAATGTGATATAAAGTTTCTTTTGTTAATTTGTTGCTTAATTAGTACAAAAACATCTTCTTACGTGTACTAACGGCTATGCGTTATGTAGCAGACGAAAAAAGTAAAAGACAAGTTTTTTGCGCCTTAAAAACTGGAACCATGTGGAAACATGGACTACACATTTAGTATATGGAACTTCTTCACATTGAATAAACCAGAAACACAGGCATAGTTACTTAACGAGCTCAGTTAATACAAAATCGAACTAGCAACAATACAAAAAACTGAATGTCTAGGACACGGAATAATAGATAAAAAAAAATAGATAAAAAAAGAGTAAGGAGTAGTCTTCATAGTTGACAATAAGATGAAACATGCCATATCTAATTTTTTTAAGTAGTGAATGAAAAAAATAACTAAAAATTAAAATAAAAAATATTAATGCACAACCTTGTCTAAAAATGCACAAAAAACTTTAATTTCACGTGAGAATTGGAAAAATATCACAAACATTCAGCTATAAAAATTTCAAGAAGTTTAACGTAATAGTTTCTTTGCAAAATTAAAATTGTTTATCCTAGAGCGCTTTTATCTACAACCTTATTATGCGTAAACTATTGGCTCAACACAAATTATGAAAGCCACAAATTAAAGAGATGAGACTCTCAATAATATTAACTAACTAAATTATTTAACGATTAAAAAGTTTACGTCAAATAGTAAAAAAGTGTAAAATAGGTTTACAAAAGTACTGTGATTTTAAACTTATAGACATTTAAAATAACTCAGACACATCAACATATAGAATTATATTAATATATATAATCAGCGACATTAGAAGTGTTACACCCAGAAGGAATAATTTCTTGAACTTAATTTTTTGGCAACATGGTAGATTTACATCAAGAATGAAACGATAATGTTGTCAAGAATTTTTATTAATAAGTAATCAAAAAAAAATAATAATGTTTTTGGCAACCCCGTAGCTAAATACACTCCTGTATACGTATAGGCATTGAGAAAATGAGATGATCGATGTCTGCTTGTGGCACCTGGTTCCAAGCAACTTAAAATTCATGTATTAACTGTGCCAGGGTCTGTGGAGGATGGGGAAAAGTGGACAGTCTTCTTCTCATCATATCTCATACATGTTCAATAGTATTTAAATCCGAAGAACGGGGCGACCACGGCAAAACAATACGTACAACAGTACACGGCAAGCTTCTTGGAGAAAGTCCATAGTTTGACGAGAAATATGGGGACGCGCGTTGTCTTGCTGAAAAAGTAAGTCTCGATGGCTGTCGAGATAAGGCAGTAAAGTGGTTTGTAAGATGTCATCAACATAACTTATAGCTGTCATATTGCTCGAATAAACACAAGTGGTGATCGGCTACCATAAGCAATAGCCTCGCAAACCATTACTTCAACTGTCCTGTTCAAACCCATATCTCTATACGCAATAATTCTACCCCTGTCAAAATCGCCAACAGGGTGGTAATTGTGGTGTCTTCGAATTCAACGCATTTTCTTACACTGAATACAATTAGACTGAGGAATAATAACTAAAAATTTCTATACGAACCAGTTTTCACAAATCGGTCTCTTCACAAAAAAATTTTAAGATAAATCTTTATTTTTACAAAAAGTAGAAAAGAGAAAACATTGGTATTGTTATTATAGCATTTTTAAATATAGTCATTCTGTTGCCAAAAAATTAAGTTTAAAAATTATTCCACCTGGGTGTAATACTTCTAATGTCACTGAGTATATTAACATAATTAATTTTTTTTAAGAACGACAGTTAAGATGTGATATCACGTATAGTGCCTCTGTATATTCGCTTATACGTATTTCATCCTAACAGGACCCATCAGAGCGACTTTTACTGAAGCTCTAAACATGAAAACAATCTTTCTCGTCGAAAAAAGCAACAATAAAATGGCTTCAGTATGAACGCTATAGCGAAATCTGATAAAATCATGAAAGTAGAAATCCAAGGTTTTCTAATGACATAACCAAAATCCAGATTTTTGCTTTAATATGTGGCTTCTAAGAATTGCAAGACAAAATAGACGATGCTAAAGATGTAAAGAGAAAAAATAAGGAATCTTAAAATTGCATTCCCCATTGCATCGTCTGTTTTGCCTTGCAATTCTTAGAAGGCACAGATTAAAGCAAAAATCTTGTTTTTGGTTTCGTCAATAGAAATCTTCGGATTTTCACTTTTGTGATTTATTAATTTTTCTTATTCAAAATATTGGTATTTTTACACACGTTAAAAAATACAATGTTTTACGACCCTTAGAATCCCAGTTAGACTTTTTTTAACCTCACACTATTTCAAACACAGAACTCATAACTTCAAGTTTAATAAAAACTCAAACCGAAAAAATATCGATTCTAATCAATAAAATTATTGTTTTTCTTTGTAATTTGGGACACCTTGTTTCATAGATTTAAAAAGTGCAACTAGTTAATTTGTGAATTGTTTATTTAACTGAGTAATTTGTTTAAACAATTTAAAATAAATATTTATTGTGCAAAATTTAACTTCTTTCTTACTAGAAGTTATTAGAAAAAGTTATACAGTGATGGTAACTTAAATATTTATGTATTATAAATATAAATATTATCTTTTAACAATAATTTTTACAAAAAATTTTTTTTATTTGAAAATTAAATCTATAGGTGTTAATTTTTCTTGAATTATGTTTATACTATAACAAACTAATTGGTATAAATTTGGATTATAAGCAAAACTTAATTTTACCATTTTTGTTCATAAAGATACAAGTTTATAACAATTAATTTATTTATAACATATTTGTAATGTTTTTGAGTAAAATTCCCGACTATCTATTAAGTAGAAAGTCACACTATAATAAGCTGGTCTTTTGAAAATATTTTTTTAGTTGTAAATATCATCATCAGTTGGCGCTACAGCCCTTCGTGAGCCTTGGCCTGCTTCAAAACATTCTTCCATCCGTCCCTATCGAGTGTCTGTCTTCTCCAGCCCCTCACTCCAATCTCCCTCAGATCTTCCTGTGCATCGTCCAGTTATCTGAGTTTAGGTCGCCCCCTTCTTCTTCTTCCGACCGGCCTGTTTAGCATAGTTATTTTAGTGTGATCACCCTCATCCATCCGCATATCGTGGCCCACCCACCTTAGGCGGTTTATTTTGATGGTCTTCAGTTGTAAATATAATTATGTTTAAATCTGAATTTGTCTCCAATTTTAAAAGCATCTGGCCGAATTTTAATCCCGATAAAATTCATCTGCTCTACTTATATTCTAGTTTTTCAAATACTAAGTTAGAATATATCAAGTTTGAATTGTCCCAAAAACATCTTTTAAGCATGAAGAACTGAAATAAAGCTAAAAAGTTCAAGAGTTGATACTACCGTTCAGTCCACCACGCTTCGGTCAGTTCTTTTTTTGTATTTAGCCGGTTGCTAAATGTGAACCAGATCTTCGATTTTGTGTTTATGCTTGCTGAGGATTTTTTTGCAGATATGTTTTACAAAAAAAAAATCATATTGTTACCAGTACCTACTCGAAATCTTGTACCTCGATCTAGTTCTTAGTATAAAATGTAATAAAGACATAAAATTAATAATTTGCAATGTTGCTAGATAGATCAGTTGATCATTGATCAGTTGGTCAATATTAAGTGAAAAAATATGAAGCAGAATATGCTAGAATTTTTTTAATAATAAAAAAGTATCTTTAGATATTATAGGAAATTAATAAATATAATTAAATTTATATGTCTAGTAAAATAGCTGTAGTAGTGTCGTAATTTTATAATTACTTTTAGGTAAAATTGTTTCGAACTACACTTTTACAGTAAGGACTTGTTCACCAAGAAACATCAATGGCCAAAACACCTGTGAAGCTGTGCGACAGAATATTGGAGCGCTTATAGGAACAGTGTTATCGTGTCAAACCTGCAACGACGATTTATGCAATTCTGCCCCCAGATGGAGCTTTTCAGTTTTAGTTGTGACGGTTTTTTATTTATGTGGATTATTGCTGCGTTAGAGTATTTTTATATTATAAACATTATTATACATAAAATCAAGCCATCACAATTAAATTAATTTAAAACTTGTAGAATATTTTATTTTATATTTATATATAACTTTCAAAATTTTCCTTAATGTCTAATAAATTCATGGACTGGTTTCTTTATCAAACGTATGCCAAATGTAAGGACAGTATCTGGTTGTTAAAATAATTAAAATATGTGTCCATTTTGTTTCCACGAGTTTGTGTGTCAAGGATATGATCCTTCACAGTTCGCCAACTCCCTGGGTTATCACTTAGCTAATACTCTCCCGCTGTTCATGCATCCTATGGGTACAATAATATTATACATCGAAATTAAAAAGCGCAGTTGTTGCTAAACAAATCTCACTTGATTGAGTGTATGTTATGTTCAATCAACAAATCTACATTTAATGACAAAACTTGATGTTTCTGTTAATCCGCGGATGTTTATTTGATTATACTTTACTCACTTGTTCTGTCCTATTATTATTATTATTATTATTATTAACAGGATATTCCATATTGGTCATTAAAATATGTCGTATCGATAATAATAACAGTCTCTTTTGTGGAGTAAAGCTCAAAACAGGAAAAGCAACTAGATTCGATGAATTGTGTTCTCAATTTATAGTTTACACCGGTACAAAAATACATCAGTGGTTTAAGAAATTATTTAGCGACATTGTGACTACACGTGTGCTACCTACAAAATTTAAAAGAACAAACAATATCGCCATCCAGAAGACTGGCAAAGACAATAAGCTACCTGAAAGTTATCGACTTATTACTTAACTCAGTTGTTGTTATAAATTAGTAAAACGACTCTTATATATGAGAATATATAACACTATCCAGATCGCTGTATCAATTGAGCAATTTGCTTTTGAAAGGGGCTCACAGCTGCCTATAACACTGTCTGGAGAGAGGGCCTTATTATAAGTTGATGAAAATCATACCATGCCCTAAAACTGGTCAGCAAATAAACAATCTACTAACTAACAGACTGTTTCAGGTTTATATGAATAATTCCCGGAGTAACATTAGAAAACTCAACAGTTTACCTGATGTATCAGTGCTAGTTTCAATAATATTTAACCTTAATATAAACTGAGCAATATTGCTTTACCAGATCTACGCCGTACAGCAGAATTAGTGAGAGAGTACCAGACAATTCTAGCCAACGTACAATTACCAATCCATCAAGATATACCACATATCACAAAAGAGAACAACAATAGAATCAGACTATATACAGATATCCACCCCAACAAAAGGCTTCATTGGATCAAATTTTCCCCGGTCCACATAGGCAAGGCTTAATAGCATACGTACGGGACATAGGCCTCGTTTTCACGGTGATAGTATTTTCGCGAAAGTACTCTCACGATAGTAACATTAATAGTGCTCTTATGAAAGTAAGGTGTTTACACGTTTAAAAAACTATTTGGATAGTAATCAAGAGCAACATGGGCGATATAGTCTTAATTGCTGCTGCAGCTGCTGTTGTTGTTGAAATAATTAAGAAAAAAACGGGGAAAAATTAAAAAACATTAAAAGGTATGGGTTAGAACATGGATAGAAAGGAGAAGTACACTTGATGCTTCTGCAACACTTTTAAAAGAGCTTGCTTATGAGGATCCCAGAAGCTTTTTTCACTTTTTACGCATATATGACAAAATGTACGTTAGCAAATAAGGTGGGTAAATTTTAAACTAATACACCTTATAATTGTGAATTTTATTTAAAAAAAATATGTTTTTTTAAGGTTAGCAATAAGATACAGACGAATAATACCGCTATGCGAATACCTCTCTCAGCAAAGCTAAAACTTCAAACAGCTTGCTGATATCTTGCTACTGGCGACTTATTAGAATCTTTACAGTACCTTTACCGAGAGCCGAAGTGTACGATAAGCCAGTTTTTACCAGATGTCTTTAACGCCATATACGAAGTACTGAAAGACTATATTGTGGTATGTAATGATGAATAACACACAATAGTTTTATTGGCTTTAATTACAGAAATTATAGAAAACATAAAAAAATAAAATGATGCTTAATAAAAGCAACAGAATATTTTAAAACATGTTTACTATGGTACTATATTATTATTAGGTATTAAGAGTCGGAACCAGCATTATCATCTCTCGTTCAATTCGAAAAATAATTTACGACGTGTTGCTTTGGTTTCTGCAGGGTCTGCAAGTTATAATATATCTGTTCCTCCAAAGAAGTTGACGGTTCACTATTGTGTTGTTGATCTGCTTCATTGCCAGATACAGTATTTTTAAATCATGATTTTGCAAATGACGTAGCCGAACAGTGGTTATTATTCTCTGGATATCGGCCTGTAGTATTATTGCTTTTTTGATAGAATAAGCTTGAGTTGAGCAGAAACATTTTGACCAAATATGCCAAATTCATTGAGGGAACAGACGATTTTTTTGATGCCACTTTCTTTAAAGCTTTTACAGCCTCATCTATAGAATCATATCTCTACTTTATTGCTTTACGTGCGATTTGTCTGAATTATTTTAACTGAATGGACGGAAGGGGTTTCTTTATTCTTTCTAAGCTCTTGCGCCAATTCATCAGCTGTGGGCTGTACACTGGACTTGCTAAGCTTTGCCTGTGTGTTTCTTGCCGGATTGGTGGTGGAAAAGGCTTTTAGAGGCTCCATAGATTCTTGAGTCAATTTTACATTTCTCTCACTTACTGCTAAAAATTTATCTTGCAGGATCTGCAATAAAAATATATATAAAATAATATTTTTAATTATTAGTTAGAATTGTTTCAACTAACTTGTTTCTATTTTTCTGGCAACCCTAAGGGAAAATGAGTTGAATGAAGTGATAAATTGGGTTGAAACAAACTCACTGGAATTTTCCTAATTGTATTGCATACTTTAACTACTTACTTACTTACTTTCCGTGTCCGGAACACCAACAGCTTTAAATTGTGTATTTTCAATTGTTGGCCACATAGATGGCCCTGTCATTCGATAAGAATAGATCTTCTTCTGTGCATGTCTCTCTCATCTCTGTGCATGATAGTAGATGGTGACCATTCTGAACCGCATCACAGTCGCAGGTATCGTCCTCCTGGTATCCCCATTTCTTCAGGTTACTAGTACAACGTCAAATGCCAGTTCTTGGTCTGTTGAGCGGTTTCCATGTGGGATACGGCAAATTGTGTCCAACGGCCATTTCCTCTGAGGGGACAAAATGTGTTGTCATAGGCGTATACTTGCCATAGCGTCTGCACCAACACAGAATACTTTAACTACAAAGCAACGTTTAGCATTGTACTGCTGGCACTGATGGATTATAACTACAATTTTATATTTATTGATATTGGGAGCTACAGCAGCAGTTCAGATAGTGGAATATTTGCCAAGTCCTTCCTTCGAAAAACCATTGACGAAAATGTATTGAATCAACATGACGGATCTGTTATATTAGGAGATGAAGCAGTTCCACTCAAGCCATATTTATTGAAGCTATATCTCCGACATAACTGATTAACTGTTGTCTAGATAGTATTTAATTATAAACGCTTTACATTTAAGTAGAAGGCTGTATTTATATTTGTATAATTACTTTTTAAGGGCTAAAATAGGTAAAAATTACAGCAAAAATTGTATTATACGTATTGTATAATATGTATTGATATCTTTATTTGTTTTTAAAATATTAAAAAATATCAAATTAGTAATAACTTCTCATTAACTTCTACTAAATAATAATATATCAATTCTTTTCTGGCTATAATAAAGAAAACTTCTTAATTGTACCAGCTCACATAAATTAAAAACATTAATAATAATGTTTCTGTTACTTTGTTATATATTTAAAAAAAATAAGATGGTTGTTATTAAATTTATGAGAAAAATTACAAATTAAAATGGTTTTTTTAATTTTTCTGTTGCAAACAATATCCGTAGTCCAAAATAATAAATTATACTTGTCTGGTTGTATTAAAGAAAAAATAATTATTTTACCATGTCATAAAGATTATTTTGTTTGTCTCCTAAGGTATGATTTTTAAAGTTATAAAATCTATAACAATGCCATAAAAGCAATGACAGATTAAATCACGTGAGATGATTTTAAATTAAACTATTATAATTGGTTAACAGATGTAAGTTGTGAAAGTTCCATCTTTCGTAACACTTAAACATTTTCCACATTTTCTTTTGAAACTACATTTTCAGTCGCGGTCACGCAAATTTTCACAATATGCATTATCATTCAACAAAAAACCTCATTTGGTGCGAGGTGTCGATCACCAAAATGAATTGTGTTTAAGCGTACGGTGTATTCATCGATATAATATATTAAGAATGGAACCAATGAATAAATATTTTCGTCCAAAGTAACCGATAACAATGACCGACTCTTGTTTCCGAAATGTCAGTGGTTTACGAAAAAAATCCTTTTCCAAAACAAAGAACCGAAGCCCAAGATGCGCGCGACTTCAATTCCTTTGAAAGGGGGAGCAACTCATATTCAAACATGTTACTGCCAACCAGAAATTATATAGAAACCTTTAGTAACAAGTTTTACCAAGTGTGGGCATTTTGTTTGCACCTATGTTTACAGCTACTCAAGATACTAGTTTTATTTTTAAAAATATCGGTAAAATCAAATTAACGTTCGATAAAGGGCCGTCTTTTTAACATTAAATAATTTTTGAAAAAAATGGAAATACGTAATAAATATGGTACAAAGGAATACGCATTGGGTGGGCATTTTTTACCCGCCCTTAGGTGTTTAAGGGTTAAAAAACTTATATGTGTATAAATTTTTAGATCTCCAAAAGATCAGGCCAGGGTTATTACCGCGTGTTTAACAAATTAAGTTCAGTTAAAAGTTTATTTATATTATATCACAAACAAATATGAAGTATTATATTAAAACAATTTATTGATATCATCTTCTACAATTGCTGTATTTTTTACATTTTCTAAATAACTTTTTTCTGCATCAATCTTGTAAATATCATGACTTGTGTGTTACCAGCGTATCCACCATTTTATATACAAATATATTTTTTGTGACATGCACCGATTAAACATAGTAAATTTGAATATTAAAAATTATAATAAACTTCAGGGGTGCTAATAACAGATCCATCCTATTACATATATATAATATATATATATATATATATATATATATATATATATATATATATATATACAATTGACATATCTATTCGCTAACAGTTATAGAACCCTCCAGAAGTTAACGAATAGAATTACACAAGTAAGTCAGAGATATGAACTTTAAGAAACACTAAACATTAAGAAAATAAAATGTTTGATGATATCTAGGAACGAAAAACAATCTGGAAGAAAAAAATTGGTAAGCTATTCAAATGTCATGGTTTATCAATACCCATAAAAATCAGGTTACGATAGTGTTATACCCTTCCTACAGTGTTGTACGGAGTTGAGTCGTGGACTCTCACAGACACAACCTGCGAGAAAATTCAGGCTTCCGAAATGTGGTTTTATCGCTGAATTCTGAAGATGCCCTATACCGACACTTACCAGTCAGGACGTTTTATTAAGAATTTAAAAAAGAAAGAGCTGTTAACCACAATAAAAACAGCCAAAATAGAATGCCTCGGTCACATCATGAGAAACAGCAAAATATATGAGATGCTGCAATTAATTTTACTAGGAAAAAGTAGAAGGAAAACGGGGACCAGGAAGGCTAAGGATTTCCTGGTTGCAAAAACTGCGTATGTGGTTCAACACAACAACTACAAATCTTTTCACAGCAGCAACACACGAAACAGACACTAAAAGAAGAAAATATTCAGTGTGGAAATCACTTATAGAATTAAATTGTTTGTGTTAAAAAATTATAAAAAACGCTGACACCCGCCAACTTTTAAATATAAATGTTTGCCTTTTAAACATCAATTTAAAGGAACAGAGTGATTCACGTAAATCTGGTATAGTCCGACATATTTCTTTTTAATGAAACACGCTATATATTTTTGATTCTAAAAGCTCCTTAATAACCTGATACTGAAGAAACTATATTATTTAGGATACATTATGAATAATACAAGGTGAAATTTTGAAACTAAATACAAAACCAAGGGACTGTCACTGAAATTACTATCCCCGTGTCTCTTCAAATCCTAAACTAAACCTAAAATTATTTTAGTGTTAACAACTTTAAAATCGTTGTGATTGTATTCGTTCTATGCGGTGTAAAATAGATGAATTATTTTTGTTTCTATAAGAATTGGGATTTCCACGATTACATACCAAAATACAAACACTAATGTTTGTATTTTGAGAACGATTTCCGAAGTGGAAATTGAAACGTCAATAAACGTATTTTAACCTTTAATTGTGACTTATTCCAATTTAAATAGTAATTAATTTAAAATGCCACAAGAAAATAGCTTCAGAACAGTATTTCATGAGTGTCAAGCCATGTCTCGCCCAGATAAATTATTGGTCGATCTTCTGTACGGTACTTTCTTATGGAAGTTATATATTCAGTACGCCACTTTTGTAAACGATGGGACTCCATAACCACTTGCCTTTTGTCAATTGTACGATATCTGAAGCCCATTTTAGACAAAATCCTCCAAAGACTAATGCGGCTACAGTTTATTTGTGTATCATCATTAGTAAGCCGTTGTTTTAAAGCATCTAATGTAGGTATCCGTTGCTCTTCGTACATTGTGTAAATTTTTCGTCTTATTAAGTCCTTATCACTTTCGTCAATACATTTGGTAGAACCGGCATCCTTACGCTTCCTTCTTGACTTAATGGGATTTTATGTAATTCTTTTGACTGTGGTTAGAGGTATTTTCGTTAAATCAGATATTTCACTGGCAGCAGTATTAGCAGTAAGTCCTGTTGTAAGTAAAGAACTATATATTGTTTTTACGATTTCTCTAGCGTCAGCAGATAAATGCTTTTTCTTTGCTGGAACACTGAAAAAAGCACCATCAATGTTTTTCCACGGACGCCACATAATGATGTTTTATAGGTATAAATAGATATAACACTGGTAACACTTGTAACACTTTCAACTAAATGAAACAAAATGTACATTTAAAAATTTCTCATCGGTTTTATATACTTTTACAAATTATACAGAATAGAGGGAACCTGTATAATTATTCCAGGAAATACTTAATGATCAACAAATTTATTGTGGTCATTAAAAGATCAACTTTAACAACAACTTTAACAACTTTAGAATCGTTGTGATTGTATTCGTTCTATGCGGTGTAAAATAGATGAATTATTTTTGTTTCTATAAGAATTGGGATTTCCACGATTACATACCAAAATACAAACACTAATGTTTGTATTTTGAGAACGATTTCCGAAGTGGAAATTGAACGTCAAAAAACGTATTTTAACCTTTAATTGTGGCTTATTCCAATTTAAATAGTAATTAATTTAAAATGCCACAAGAAAATAGCTTCAGAACAGTGTTTCATGAGTGTCAAGCCATGTCTCGCCCAGATAAATTATTGGTCGATCTTCTGTACGGTACTTTCTTATGGAAGTTATATATTCAGTACGCCACTTTTGTAAACGATGGGACTCCATAACCACTTGCCTTTTGTCAATTGTACGATATCTGAAGCCCATTTTAGACAAAATCCTCCAAAGACTAATGCGGCTACAGTTTATTTGTGTATCATCATTAGTAAGCCGTTGTTTTAAAGCATCTAATGTAGGTATCCGTTGCTCTTCGTACATTGTGTAAATTTTTCGTCTTATTAAGTCCTTATCACTTTCGTCAATACATTTGGTAGAACCGGCATCCTTACGCTTCCTTCTTGACTTAATGGGATTTTATGTAATTCTTTTGACTGTGGTTAGAGGTATTTTCGTTAAATCAGATATTTCACTGGCAGCAGTATTAGCAGTAAGTCCTGTTGTAAGTAAAGAACTATATATTGTTTTTACGATTTCTCTAGCGTCAGCAGATAAATGCTTTTTCTTTGCTGGAACACTGAAAAAAGCACCATCAATGTTTTTCCACGGACGCCACATAATGATGTTTTATAGGTATAAATAGATATAACACTGGTAACACTTGTAACACTTTCAACTAAATGAAACAAAATGTACATTTAAAAATTTCTCATCGGTTTTATATACTTTTACAAATTATACAGAATAGAGGGAACCTGTATAATTATTCCAGGAAATACTTAATGATCAACAAATTTATTGTGGTCATTAAAAGATCAACCATTGATAGTGAAACTAAAATGAAGTTAAAATGTTTACAACTTTATGAAATAAAATGTATTCTAATCGTTTTTATAATTTTATACGATTCTTTAATCGTTTTTATATTACCAGGAATGTCTTATACAAGCAAGATAACGACACTCCACAGTAGCTTCAATTTTACCTGAATACTCACCTGCTCAACTAATGTTGACTAAGCTGGGGTACTTGCGGTCGGGTTTTATTGCAAGCATTAAGCACTCAACCATTTTTCGTGAAATAAACTATACTATAAAGTGATTTTTGGAACTCACGTAACGTTTACTAGGTTGACTTGGAGGTAGCACTATAACTATGTGTAGAAAGTAACAAAAACAATTTTGATCTTTGGTTTTATCATTTAAAAACTGATATATTTCAGAACGGTTTGCAACGTGAATTATTTTATCACTGTCAGGACCGTACTCCGTGAGAATCGTTATTTCAGGTTTAAAGTGAATATTTAGATTGTAAGTTAACTACATTTTGGACGTTTAAACATAAAGGTGTAGTTTATTGGAAACTGCTGTTTACTTTTGTTAACGAGTAAGCGTAGATATTATTTAAAATCTTACTATAGTTGTTGCATTAAATTGTTTATTTTGTTTATCTTTGAACATTTATTGTACTTATTAGTGAAAAATTAATAAATTTCAAATCACCGGTTGCTTTACGCCAATTTTATAGGCAACCAGTAATACTACATGATGTGTTGTCATCTAGACACTGCTCAATAATTACAATAGTTATGGATAATCCTAAAACTGTTGCTTTTGACTACAAGGGCAACAAAATTGAACAAACTACTTCAACCGAAACAAAATCAATAATGTTAACGAATGACGGAGAAAACAATACACCTACAACTTCATACGTTGCTGAAGGTAAAACAATACCTAAACCCATTTATCCCGAAAAAGGACAACCCAGCTAAATTACGATATGTAGCATTTACGTACCATACCACCCAATTACAAATTTTCAGAAGAGGAACTAAGCAAATTAACGGAGAAAATGGTAAACAAAAGACTGGTCTGGTTTTTGGAAAAAAATAGAGTTCTTTCACCAGCACAATCCAGTTTTAGATCTCATGGTTCTACATCAGATAATTTGGTAATTTTACAATAACATAATTCCCACTCGATGGCCTGTAAACAAGATTTATTAGCAGCCTTTTTTGATGTCGAAGGAGCCTTTGACACTGTTCAAAAATCTGTAATACTCCAAAATCTTCAACGATGTGGACTTAGTGGAAACGTATACTACTTTGTGCAGAATTTTTTAGACGATAGAACTCTTAAAGGTGTTTTAAGGGGAAAGCTATTATCTACTCGTATTTGGCATTTAATGATGTAAGCAAAAGTATTCATCTCCCAGTTAAATACGCGTTATATGCTGATGACCTTGTACTCTTTTGCAGAAAAAAGAATATCGAAACAACATGTCGATTGATGCAAACAGCCACTGATAATATAGAAAGGTAGTCGAGTCATATTGGGCTTTTCTTCTCATCTCAAAAAACTAAAATCATAAAATTTAGCAGAAAAACAATAAAAGATAATCCAAATTTGACATACAACGGAGTATTACTAGATGTTATTAATCATCATACAGTCTTAGGACTGACCTTCGACTCCAGACTTACTTCGAATACACACATACAGGAAACGAAAGGCAACTGCTTAAAAAATATTGATATCCTAAAAAGTCTAGCACATTTCCAATGGAGAGCTGACGAAGAGGTATTGCTTACAGTTTACAGATCCATTATTCGCTCCAAAATAGACTATGGTAGTTTTGCCTATATATCTGCCTCCAAGTTACATCTGAAAGCTCTTGACTCCGTACACAAAACCGATCTTAGGATCTGCTTAGGTGACTTCAGACCTAGCCCAGCTCAAAGCATGTACTGTGGAGCTAACGATCCGCCACTCTGGTTAAGAAGAGAAAATCTTATTTTGTCATATGCAGCTAGCTTATCAGCCAATCCACAAAATTCAGTCTATCAACTACTTAACCAAATATTCTCATTCGTCATTCTCAGACCACTAGAGCTGCCCAACCTCTCTCTTGTATACTAACCTATTCTCGACGGTTTCGATCTTGCTGCAACTTCATCCTTTCATATCTCTACATATCCTCCGTGGCATGAGCAACTTCCGAATGTCAATACCTCCCTTTGCTCTTTCAATAAACATAATACATAAAGTTCTTAATACAGATGCCTCTAAAAATTATGTAGTGCGGGTACTGCTGCTGTTGTTGGGTAGTACTTTTGTTTCCTCTTTTAACACTACAAAGCTAATCAGACTTTCTGCTGTTTGTAGTGTATACACTGGAGAACTATATGATATAGTCTAGGCTTTTCGTATGTTGAAACCAACTGACCGCAACGCAGCGATTAGCACAGACACCTTATCATCAATACAAGTAATTAAAAATATGTTCTCAGATATATCTTCTGGTAAATTTTATACATGACAGATATAATAAACTTACATACCATGGAATAATTGTCACTATTGGCTGGATACCTTCACATATAGGACTTGTTGGAAATGAAAAAAAAAAAACGGATCGGGAAATTTATTCCGTATGATACATATTATTCCGATGTTTGAGAGAGCACTGAATGGAGAAGACTTACCGGCAGAATGGACCCAAGCATATATGACATCAATATACAAGAAAGGAAATAGAAAAAACTGCGAAAACTATCGGGAAATCAGCATTATATCGTCTATAGGCAGACTGTATGAAAAGACCATAAAGGAAAAATTAGAAATATATATACAAGATAAAATCGGAGAACACCAGGCAGGTTTCACAGCGGGGAAAGCATGCTTAGATCACATTTACACGGTCGAACAACTAACAGAAAAAAGAATGGCCAAAAATAGATCCGTCCATCTGGCTTTTGTTGATCTTAAGAAGGCATATGACTCAATACCTAGAACCAAGCTATGGGAAGCAATGGAAGACATTGAAGTTCCACGAAGATTAATAAACGCGGTAAAAGCACTCTACAAGAATAACGAAGTAGCTATCAAAACGGGCAATAGAATATGCAGTCCATTTAAGACGACAAAGGGACTACTACAGGGTTGCTCCACATCCCCCACCCTGTTCAAAATATTCCTGGAAAAAACCCTGAAACCATGGAAAAGAAAGTGCGAAGGAATGGGTATACCAGTAAGGAACGAATATCTATATACGCTAAGTTTTGCCGACGACCAAATAGTGATCGCACAAGACGAGGATGACCTCAGTTTTATGATGAGAAAACTGGAGCAGGAATATACAAAGAATGGAATGGAAATAAACCTAAAGAGAACTGAATACCTAACAACGGAGAATACAGAAATAAAACAGCTGGAAATAGACGAAGGTAAACAAATCAAAGGAACAGACAAGTATAAGTATTTAGGTTTCATAATATCAAACAAAGGAACAACGGAGGAAGATATAAAAAATAGACTAGGACAAACAAGAGACTGCATACGAAAATTGAACCCGGTACTATGGGATAAGAACATCAGCATGAAAACAAAGAAAAAAATATATAATACCATGACAAGAAGTATCCTCGCTTATGGGTGTGAAAATTGGACAATAAATAAGAAAACCAAAAACAAAATAAGAGCAACAGAGATGGAATTCCTAAGGAGAAGCTGCAGAGTAACAAGAAGAGATAGAATAAATAACATGGAGATTAAGAGGAGAATGGGAATGAACTCCGACATAATAGACTACATCGAACAGAAGAGGTTAACCTGGTACGGACATGTCAGAAGAGCAGACCAAAATCGGTGGATAAATAGAATAACAGAGTGGAGCCCGATAGGAAAAAGAAAGAGAGGCAGACCCCGAAGATCTTTCAGAGATGAGGTGGACGAAGCAATGAGTAGAAGAAACCTACAGGAAGGGGACTGGCTAAACAGAAAAAATTGGAGAAAACGGTTGAGTGAAGGAATACAGTGAAAATTGTGGAAATCCAAGCTAATTGTAATACAACTTCGAGTCACTTACACGATATACAACCAGTTATACCTTCCTTAGAGCTACCACCTATGCACAGAAGACACAAGGTTATTCTAAGAAGATGGACACACTCGGCTTACACATGGCTTTCTCATGGCATCCACCAATCCACCTGCATGCGGCCATTGCAGCAGTCCGTTAACCGTCAAGAATTTCCTTAAAAAATGTCCACATCTTTCTACTAAAAGAAAACAACACCAGTTGGGAGATAATATACAAGAAATGTTGAATGAAACTGAAAAATATGCAAGTCTGTTTAAATATTTAAGAGACATTCAAGTGCTTTATAAACTCTGAAGTGTAATTATATATAACGGTTAAATTTGTAAAAAATAAGCATTGTGTATTATGTATTGTGTACTGTCAAACATTAAGTTGTATTTGTAGTAAACTTATATTGTATTATAATGTCATCGTGTCAATGACCTCGTCGTCGAGACACGTTAATTCAAATAAAATAAAATCTCAATTTTCTAATGACATATGTCAATTCTCATCTTTGGAGAATCATTTAAAAGGCTGGCATTCGATTTTGCTCATTCTGTCTACTGCTTCAACTTCAATAAATGGTCGGGTTCTGACACCCGAATCATAACCAATTTTTTTAATGTGTTTTTTGTGAAGTCCAGTGTGCAGCCCTTTTTGTGTTTTTTCATTGATAAAGAAAAAAAAATAAAATAGATACAGCTTTTTCTGTAATTTTATTGCCAAATGATATCGACCCCTTCAAAGAATAACGTTGTAACCAGCATTTATGATATTCTTCAGAGTTTTTGATATAAATATAAAGTTTCATCGAATAATCTTGTAACTGCACTTACGATGTTCTCATCGGAAAAGGTAATATGAATTTCAAATTATAGCTCGTTGTACTCGTAAGTTAAGGAATAATGTTAGTAGATAGTTTTTAAAATGCAAATTTTATTACAAACTAAATATAAATTCGAATTAAATTTAAAATTAACATATTTATTTTATGTCTAATCTTCCATATCGCTGTCTTGATTAATGTTTTTGCAATCAACTGGGAGATTTTTAAAATAATCGTCGTAAGTGACAGGAATGCACTGGCTTCGACATAAACTCTGCAGAACATCATATTTTGCTTTTGTTATCCCTAGATAGATGAATATGCTAGATGTAGATTAGAAAGACCGTTACTAGAAGTTGCTAACCTTTTTTGTTTCCTGGAGATAGGTTTCTGTAGCAAGTTTAACTTAATTTTTTTATTGGATATGAAATCATATTGAATATTCACCTCGCCAGGATTTGTTTCAGAAATATTTATGTGTTTCACCATGTTCCAGACAATTTTTTCATTTTCTTCATTTATATACCAATTTGGAAATGTCATAAGTTTTTTAAAATTAAATATATTGTCTTTGTGCAGTTCAGTTACCAAATACGGTTTACCTGTCGTTTTTGCACATCTTACCAAGCTTATCCATTGTTCGGGAATAAAAAATGTTTGGTTTTTTTACGTCGCTCTATTACGGCGTGCATGGAATCTCCCTCATTTTGGGAATGACCTACCTCAAAATAATTGTGCGTTATGTTTATAGAAAATTTTTCAACTGCAAAATAATTCGGCAATTATCACTATAAAATATAAAATTTTTATACCTTTTAAAACATTAGTTGCAATGAAATTATAAACACTGCTACTTATTTCGTTAGCTCCCTTCCTTCCTCTGGTTTCATCCCACATGTAGCAAAATCCTTCATTGCGTCCTATGTCAAATATTGTCAAATTATAAACGCATAATTTTCGTTTATAGTAAAACCTTGACAGTTCAGACTGAGGTGTGGTGAGAACTTTCTGCAAGTCGTAACAAGCAACTATAGTTTCCATTGAATTTTTAGCGATCTCTTTATCCCTTTCCTTAAGTTGTCTTAGTGTACTTCAGATTCATCTCTGCTTTTTCGTCTTGACGTGCATTTCGGTAAACATGACAGAACACACACTGGTCTTTTTTTGGTTTAAAAAATTCGATGTTAAATTCACTGTTAAATATCTCACGGTACTGTCTCAATGTTGCAGTAGACGAGATAGGATGTTCTTTCTACATCCACTCCGTATACAAATCAAAAAGTTTAGAAATATTTAGTTTCTCTTCAAAATATAATTTTGTTGTTTTTTTTTCTAAGGTAATGTGACTCTACTGCTGGAATAGACGATATGTGTTTTCGAACAGTTTCTTTATTTCTTCTGCTACTCGTTGTGGCCCAGTGGTGTGTTTTCCACGCATATCTTCAACAATTATACCAACTTCACTCTCTTCTTTTTCTTTTTAGTCTTTGTCATCAAAGACTCAAAATGTCTCAAGAAACATTTTTTTACATACCACAATGTGGCTATCATTTATAGGCAATTTATACTAAAATGTCTACTTCCTTCGAGATTCAATGGTAGTATTTAAAATACGAGTTCTTCTGTATCTAGTAACCAAACGACTAATATATTGGGTCTGAAGGTTGTGATCTCCCATTTTCCCAAACTCTTTAAAAAGTTGTTGTCTTGTAATATTCAGTTTTTCTTGGCACTTTCGGATACATTTGTCCGTACGACCACCTTTAAGTTGTCGTTATTTTACAACTTTACCTTTTTTATTTATAAATTGTTCTCCTTTTTTTTGTTTACGAATTAAATCTTTCCATTCCGTTTTATTAGCTTTACGTTTTCGTCCCCTTCTTATACTTTTTAAGCTAATACTTACGACTTGCCTTAATATGTCGTTTAAAATTGAACTGACTATAAATAGCGATGTCGATTTATTATTGTTCCGCCGGAGGTAATCACCCAAACCGGAATGATTCTGATGTCGAGTAGAACTTTTTGATGATTCTGTAAATAATTAAAATAATTAAAAAACTTATGACTAACAAAACAATAAATTTACCAGATGATGAAGGAATATACTCCGAAACGTTGGGAGAAAAAGCTTCTTCAATTTCACTTTGCTCAAAATCATCAAATATTTCATTTTGTTTCTCTAACCTTTTTTTAAAAGTTATTAGTTCATCTCCTAAAAATAAGATCAGAACAATAAAAAGAATATTTAATGTAGACCTAACTTAAACCACTTAATATAAGAACAAAGTATTTACCTGTATTTACAAATGAAGAACAACTTGCTTGTCCAAGTTCCACGTCTTTAGTACCATTATGTTCTTCTACGGGACCTTCTAAAAATTAACCTTGTTATCGTTATTTATTTTTAGAAAATTATAAAATACTAACTTGTTTGTTGCAACGCCAACTGTATCAGTCGAGAACTACGTTGATGTCTGCTTATGATTTTAAAAAAATAACACCTGCACTGTGTACTATTCAACTGCAAACTAAACACCGTGACCGGAAAACAATCAAGATCTGTCTTGTCTATTTCCCCCTACTATTCTCACAATAATGCCGCGAAATATTGATACACGACGTGTAGTATCTACCTGCATAGTTATCAGAACTTAGCAGCCAATGCGGCGAATAAAATTGTAACAACAGTTACGGTGTAGTTTTTGAAATATGAGAATTATTTTGATAACTATGGTACGATACAGTATTTTTCGACGAAAATTTGATTTGGTTCAACATCGTATCTGTAGTTACTCTGTTATTCTACAAATAATTCAATTTTTTTTATATTTACGGGATTATTCCATTCGGAATCTTTCTTATTTATGCAGTTACTGCCACACCGACCATGATGGCAGATAGAGCTAAAAAGTTATCCAAGAAGAACACTGTAACTCAAAATCGCCAAAAATGTTAGTTACAACGTTATTCTATGCAGGGGTTGATATTAGTGATACTCAAATATTTGACGTAAGTAAATCATTGTAAAATTAGATTAAGTTATTTACAAAATTGTTCTATTGAAGCATATGTAGCTCTAAAGATGGCTTTGTACATAAATTCAAACCTTGTATGTTTAGACTTTACTGTTGTTGATTTTTCATCTGTATTTTTATTTATTTAAAAAAATGTTGCAAAAAGTTAGAAAATGGCGTTCTGAAAATCTTTTTTTTTTAATAATAAATAATAATATTTAAATTTATTATAGGAGGATTAAAATATCGCATTTTTAAATTACGTGTTTAAATGAGAAAATATTACACAGAACCGTACAATATTATTTAGGATTCTAACTAAACCAGCGGAAAAATTATCAACACATTCTAGATAAAAAAACCGATTGCACAATTTGTTCAAACTTTGTTAAACACTCCAAAACTAGCTAATAAAGCCTTTATACAATAACACCAAAATGCAAATTTTTTAGTTTCACAGTTATAAATCACATTTCATGTATACGAGCATGTGACATTGTCAGGATTTTTGAAATACACAACCGTACAATGGGAGTGAGTTAAAATGCATTTATCATTGACTTCGTGTATATATCGGGACAAAATATGCATGTGTATGTCCATATAAATGTATTTACATATTTTTTAAGCTTTCTAACCACGTAGGGTTTAGTTTTACCTGGTTATATTAAAAACAAAGATATACTAATTGCTAGAAACCTATTTAGCCAGAATCAGAAATGTCGCATGAAAAAGTTTTGTGATTTTTATATTTTTGCGAATATTTCACTGAACTAAATTAATATTGAAAATTCCTAATAATTATAAGCCGTATCGTCATATTGGGACTAGAGAAGAAATTTTTTCGCTAAACGTCCTGTTACCAAACGGCCGTAATGAAAGAAAAACCATTTTTTGTACTTCCTAGATTTCGAAAAAATGTTGGAAAAGGCCTTTAAGAAGTAGAACATATTAAATTGATAAGTATGATACAATATACAGAAATTAATAAAAAAAAAACATTGGTACCAATAACAATATGTACTGAAATAAAATAGCTTACGTAAAAATTGTAAATAATTATTTTACCAACGAAATACATAAACAATAAGGTGCCAGACAAAGCTCTATTCTCTGTAAAAGAGTCATTATCATCATTGGCTTTATCCATAGTGGCTCCAGCGTTCTCCATGATCATCTTTTAGTCCTTCCTGCTCTTCGAATTGCTTGTCCAATTTCGACTCTTTCACCTGGTCTTTAAATCGTGTAATGGTCTTGCTTCTTCTTCTCATTCCATCCATTCTTTGGTTATAAATGTGTTTCAGTGGCTCTATATCGTTCGTTCTCTTTATATGGCCTAGCCACCGCAGTTTGTTTATTTTGATGGACCTTTTAATATCAGGTTCACTATTATGCCGGTATATCAAAGTTATATTGCTTGGGCCGTAATTAGTTTTGTTGCATGCCTTTATTAATATTTTTAAGGATTTTATGTTTAAAAGAGGCTTGATAAGAGTTCTATATATCAATATTTCGTTCTTTTTGTGATTAAGCATGTTCCGCAAAATTTTTGTTTAATGCAAACTGTGCTCTATTTGCCACATATATTCATCTGTTAATTTCAGGTTAATCAGTTTCACTATAATGGCGGTGAAGCTCAAAGTTATATTGCCTACGCCATAATCCGTTTTCTTGCAAGCGTTTATAAATGTGTTTGAGGATTTTATGTTTAAAACATCCGAAACGTTCTTCAACTCTTTTTATCATCGTCCATGCATAGGTGAGGACGGGCTTGATAAGAGTTCTGGATATCAATATTTTCGTTATTTTTGTGATTATGCTTGATTTGCTAAAATTTTGTTTAATAGAAGCTCTGGTCTATTTGCCAGATAGGTTCATCTGTTAATTTCTCCACGTACATTAATTTGATAAGCCTAGATAATACATGAACTCTCTTATTGCTTTGAAAGTTCCAATCGTTATATCTGCGGGTTAAACTACTTTCATCTCGTTTCTTACTTTCATATACTTCATTTTAATAGTATAAACCTATAACTTTACTCTTTTTGATGCTGATATTCATCGATATTGTTATTCCAAATTCTCTAATAGCTTTTTCTAGGGCAATGTTAAATAGAAATCATGATAGGCTATCTCCTTCTTGAAATCCTATCTATGTTTGGAACATCCTTGACACCTCGCTCTGCACTCTAACCTTATATTCGACTGTTGACAGGGTTGCTTTTACCAATTTTACTAACATACTAGGATATTAAATTAATACATGGCTTTGTATAGTGCATTTCTTTATACATTATTATAGGCACCTCTGAAATATAGAAACAGATGATTAGTATCAATTTCATACATATCTGAATGGTCACTGCGAAAAAGGATCATAGTCATTACTAATAGCTTCTGTAAAATCATGATTTTAAGATATAAAGTCGAATTATTTGGGTCGATTTACAAATATAAAGAAATATGTTGCAGATATCGTAGTCCAAATGTTTATTCATAACCATAATAGAAAATAAAAAATTATTACATAATACAAACTATAAAACAAAACATTTTTCTTACCAGTGTTCTGACATTGATTCTCTTTTTGGCTTATTCGATGGGAGGTCATCGGCAAATTCGACGTCGTTCTCATTATCGTCTTAGATATTTTGCGAAATAAAGAAATTGTAGAAAATTTGAGCATTAAAATTTGTTAAGAACTAATTTGAGGTGTAAAAGATCTTTTAATTTGTCAGCTTTTATAGGCAACGTCCCCTTTTACAGTTTACTTAGTGTCGTGAAGTTGGATTCCATAGCTTTAGCTGCGACTTTTTTCGGAATAATGACGCATTTTAGGTAGCATATATAATAGTTTTCTTTGTGTAAAATATATCTTTGTTCGTTTTTTTGTTCAATTTTCATGCTTCTCGTTGATCTCGTCTAAACTTGGTCCATGTTTGAAAGTTCACATCATTTGCACACTTAATCACTTTAAAGGCTGAGCGTTTGATTCTGCAATTTCTTAGGAGGTCCCTTCAGTCATCTGATGTTTCGGTGTAAAATTTTGCGCTGACAAGGCTCATATTTATATCGCACTCTAAATAAGAATGCCAACGTATAGGAAATATAACGTACACACCATTAAGACGGTTTACTGTATAGACCATGTAGTGTAAAGAACGTATCACTGTGTAATTTTTATTTTGGTCCGCACAAGAATCACAAAATATAATCAAATGTCCGATCTTGGTTTCTAATAATACTGCGAAAAAATGTTACATCATAGAACGAACGTCATCAGCATCCTCCGAGCCACACTTTCATCGTACGTGTAAAAAACTGATTGAGCTACCGTCGGTAATAAACATCAGACGTTGTTATGTTGGGTGTCCGTAGATTTTTTTTGAAATCCATTGCTGTTGCTTCTACTTCCTCTTTTTTTGTGACAGTTTTCGATGAGCTTTTTTCAAGGAATAAAATTTCCTATAAATAAAGGGAAGATTCCTTTCTGTCTGTTTGGCCTTTAACTGTACACTTAATGCTTGTTTTGTTTTGTTGTCCTCACTCGTAATCATATTTTCCTTTAAAACAAAAATGTTGGCCTTTTAAATAGGTCACAGCTACTGCACGTATCTTGTCGTGAAAATCCAGAAGATATGTTGAAATGTCCTAGATATATGTTATGAAACGTTGTATAGCGTACTTTTTTCTTATTATTGAAATCGATGTACATTTGATAAAGTTTGACAATATCGAGTTCTTCCAGTAAATAAATGGTGAATGTGTTTTTCAAGGAATAATGAGACTTTCTACCCCTAAGTGGTTGTATTAAAGTCATCACTTTTTATTTTGTTTCAGGAAACAACTTACACGATCGATTTTAATGCTTCCCTCTTCCATCCATTTTAGAAGTACCAAGTTCACATACATTTTTCTTTATAGTTTGAACACGATGGTTTGTGATGCAATTCGAAGATAAAAAATCCTTAAAGCAAACAGCTACATCTTTCATTTGTTCATGTACTTTAGGATGAACTCGATTCATAAAGTATGATATTTTGTCTCATGTTCATCTTTCCGGTTGCGCCGTTGCAGAAGAGGTACGACATTTATAAGACCGCTGAGATATATACTCGTCGCTCGTCTACCTTAATAGTCTCAAAACATTTAAAAAGGGAAAAATTTACAGTCTTCTCCTGTCTCATGACTACTTGTTCGTAACTCTTTCATAACATCCGTAAATCTTTTTCTTTTTTTTAACAGTCATGAAAGGTTATTCGCTGAACTTTCCCAACACTTGTCAATTAGTGCAGTAAAGCCAATAATATGGTTATGGTTTCACATATATTTAAGAATATTTCTTGTATCGGCATGTTAGTAAAACTTATTTAATTAAAAGGATACACCATTAACACTGTACATAGACATATAATACTGGTATAATTATCATATATTTTTTACCAAATAGCCCCTTACCACTGGTTATTGTAATTTCAGCATTAAATTTTACCGTACCGGAAACCTAAAAATGCATAGTAAATTCTAATGTAAATTTCGTCCGTGGTAGAATAAATTGATTGGGAATAAGTTTATTTTTGAATTTCTTTCTATTTTGGTTAACTTTGTTTTTGGCTTTTCGCGTTTCCATTTGTATGTTATAATCTCTAGCTCTTCAGTTAGTTTTCTGTATGCTCTTTTTTCTTTCGTTTCAGAATTAGTTTTCATCTTGGCTACCTATACTTTTCCTCTACTTATCTCGTTTTTTGCCCTTGCAGTATTATGTCTGTTTGATTTTTTTGCGTTGTTTGTGCACATTTCTCATCGTACTGTGATCTTCTTTTTTCATACTTTTGCCTTCCACTTTAGTTGATTTATTGCCTTTAATATTTTTTAACATCTTCAACTATACCATGCGTATAGTTCTCTAGATTTCCTTTGAGACTTTCTTTCAATCTCTTAGCGATTTCGGCGGTTTTTACCTCTTGTACGTTAAACCTTTACCCTTTAACTCATAATACTTTCTTTGCATTGGTGATTCTAGTTCTTATTTTTATTTGGGCTGTAGCATTTCAAATCACCTTGTATATGTTAAAACACCGAAATATATTTTCAATCCCTATGCATCGCTGGAATTGATAATATAAATATCTCTCGTTTGTATATGATAATTTTTAATTGTATTATTTTGATCACGAAGCGGCTTTAGGATATTTTGTGCGTCAAATAAACAGAAATTTTTCCGTTTACGTTGAGTTTATATCAAGTTGGTAAAATCATGTCACTCTGCAATGGATCACCGAAGTGGACACTTCAATGCTTCGAGTTTGATTTTTTTAAATTCGTTATTGTTTTTCGTTTTTCGTTTTTGTTATGGAAAATGTGTAGTATTGTAGCAGTTACATCAGTCTGCAATAGACCACGATACGGTTCAGGTTATTTTGAGTCCAGATTTTCTTTTCTAAATTCGTAATGGTTTTCCGTTATTCGTTCTTCTCATGGGAATATAGTGTAAAGTTAGTGAGCAGTTAATAGTTTAGGTCAAGTTGGAATTGAAATCTTGAAAGGAAAAGATGCGGCATGTGTAATTTAAAAAAGGCGGCAAATTTTGTTTTGTGGAAAGGTGAAAAGTTTTTGTGGTTTTTAGAAACTTCCAAAGACTCGTCTATTTTTTTTCCTGGTCATTGCAGACCATTTTGCAGCTTGAATGAGACGCATTTGTGTTATTTTGCAGTGTTTTGGATCCAGTTCAAACCCCAAAAACTTTTAAAGGAAATACATCAGCCAGTAATATCAAGTACTTTCTTTCTTAAAATTTTTCAAAGTGGAAATAAACATTTTTCGTTAATAATTGCTTTCATGACAAGTTAGAAAATTGTAATAAATAAAACTATAAGTTTAAGGGATTGGCTAGTTGTCATATTATCCTTCTTTTAAATGCAAATAATTTTAAAAATTTAATTAATATCTCAAAAAGTTAAAAGTTTTAATATTTAATTTTAACATATGACAGTTAGTATTATACATGACCATAGAAATTTTGAATTGTTTTGTTTGTATTTGAAGTTTAACCTCAATGTACGCTCCGTTGAAAAATGTAGATGTTTTCAATTTAATGATAATTATTTAAATAGTTACAATTAGTTGTTGAAACCGCTACAACATGTCGCCCCACCAGTAAATTTGTTTTTAAATCTTATTATTATTTTTAATAACTGTTTATAATAAAGTAATAATAAATATGTTATGTTTCTCTCAAAAACCAAGTGTAGAATTATTTCCTTTAAAAAGATTTTAACCCTTTTATATTTTTTAGTAAAGAAAAGCCTTACTTTCCATCCAGCAGAAAGATTCTTGTAAACGCCGCCCAAATTTAAATAGTTTAGAAACCTTCTTGTGTTGTGTTGTCCTGGAAATCCAGTAAGTACTTTTTGATTTCTCTTTTTGTAGTTACCCCTTTCCAGTCCCTCCGTTATTCACTTACTTACGACCCAGCTTTCCAACCAAAGCAAGAGTAGGCGTTCGCAAACGTTCCGGTTTCTTTGCTTACCCTATCTCCATCCCAGTAATTTCTGTCCCCACTTTCATCCCCCTATAAATGATACCCAATGTGGAGGCAATATAACCGTAACCAAATAGCTCTCAACCAGTGGGGCTTGTGAATATTCTTAAAACTGTCTTCTACCAACGTGTGTAGATTGTTAATATTCCTACATTTGATGCCAAAGTGGCAACATTTTTAGTTCTTTTGCCTACAAGTAGTCTTACCAAAGTAAGACAGATTCCTTTCATCTAAGCCATTTTTTTTTTCAATTTTCCCTAGTTTTTGAGATTAAATATTTATATATGAATTTTAAGTGTGTAGACAGACAGATAATTTAATCCCATTTGGGTTTGTTTAATATTGAAATGTTTGGGTTTGTTTGTATGAATGAGATATGTAATAACTACGGCATAAGGATGAACGTCAAAAAAAAAACAAATATATGACCTTCAGTAAGAATTCAATACATGACACTAGTATCGCAATAAACGGTACCCAACTCGAGAAAGTAAACGAATACAAAAACTTGGAGACCCTCATCAATGAAACAGGTGACCAAAATCACGAGATAAAAAGACGTATTGAAATTGCCAGGTCTATCTTTATAAAAATGAAAAAAATATTTTGTAATCGTGATATTAGTATTCAGCTACGAACTACAATGTTAAAATGCTATGTATTCAGTACTTTGCTATACGGTGTTGAGGCATGGACTCTTAAACAGAAGAATGTTAAAAATCTTGAAAGCTTTGAGATGTGGTGCTACGGCCATATATTAAAAATAAGTTGGGTGGATAAAATTACAAATGAAGAGGTAATACGCAGCATAAATAACGATCCAGAAGTTATACTGAATATAAGAAAGAGAAAACTTGAAAACTTCGGCCACCTGATGAGAAGACAAAAGTACACATTCCTACAAAATATAATGCAAGGAAAAATCCAAGGACGCAGAAATCCAGGCCGTAGAAGAATGTTCTGTATGAGAAATTTAAGAGAGTGGTTTGGCTGGCTGTACCACTAACAAATTATTCAAAACAGCAGTAAATAAAATTAGAATCGCCCTAATGATATTCAATCTCCGATAGGAGAGGTACTCAAAGAAGAAAGGACAAGAATATTGAAATGATTTAGAGGTTTTAACAGTAATATTTAATACTGTTATTTTTTTGCATTTATTTTTAATTGATTTGACAGGCTTCACAGAGTGATCCGATTTTGTATTTTTTTTTTGTTAGGTCATTTTGAGTAAGTGTGTGTATTCTTTGAGTGATTTTTGTTTGAGTCGAAGAGTGTGTAGTTGTGTTTTGTCCTTCAAGCCTATCTTTAACGGTGTTTCGTATGCCACAGGTTAGTTGGAGTTTTTGAAGAAGTAGGGTCATTGGTGAGTCGGTTTCGTTGAGAAGATTCGACCAATTTTATACGCAGTAGCAGACTGTGTTTTGTGTTTCCTTTCTTGTATCTGAATAACCACAAGTGTAATATTTGTGATCAGGAGGTGCTGTTTAGTGTCGCCTAGAAGTAGTCTCATTTAGTTTTCGGAACAAGAATTGGTTTTGTGTTATGTTGTGTAGCTCACTCAAAGGGTCCAGTTTTCAATATTATTAGTATTTTGTTCACCCCTGTATGTGCAGTTTGTTAAGTCTGTTGTTTTGAACATTTTTTTCAGTTTTTTGTGTGTGTTTGCTTTCGTACAAATTTTGAAAAATCGAGTCGACCCAAGTTAAGTATTTAAAATCATGAGAGTTATTTTATGAGTTTTTCATAAGAGGCTGTTAACTACAACTAGTTTTCCATTTTTTTTAATGCTCAGTCTGTAAAATTAAGTAAAATAATTTCGTCTATTTTTTACTTTTTTTGTGAACCAAATAATACGTTTTATCGTTCCGTATTTGGAATGATATTTTTAGTCACTCTTTCCATGCGAATGTTTTATGGTCGGTATTTTGAATGTGAAGATTTGGTCAAGGTTAGTTTACGATTGGTTTATTAAATAAACATTGGTATCTGAAAAATTAATTAAGTAAATTCTGTTTCTCCACCTTGATTCATGGTTTAAATATACAACAAACAGCTAGGATAATTATATCTTCATTAGGCTGTCCTGACCTAATTTTAAATTGTGTTATCTGGATTCGTGCAGAATATTTAGGCAAAATAATTTTTCGAATCCACAAGGAAACTAAGTTCCTGTAGCTGGCTGTATACCATGTATCACAAAAAACTTGTTAAAATCCTTTATAAAAGATATATAAATTAAAAAACCCAATCGGGCTATGCCATGAAGACAAAACGTTTTCGGAAACCATGTTCCATCATCAGTGTCTAGGTGTACATGTTTTGAGCCACTAAATATCTGGGTAAAAACCTGTTAAAAGTTATAGGTTACAATTTAGTTTACATTATTTAGTCTTATATATTAGGATGTTAAAGTTACCAGTGGATTAGATGACATGGCAACGTACGACTCCACATGAAGTTGCTGCCACTTCCAGGTATACGGTTTATATCGAGTTGGTAGCATGATGTCACTCTGTAATGGATCACCGAAGTGGTCACTTCATTGTTTTGAGTCCGGATTTTTTTAAATTCGTTATTGTTTTCAGTTTTTCGTTTTTGTTATGGAAAATGTGCAGTATAGTAGCAGTTACATCACTTTGCAATAGACCACGATACGATTCAGGTTAATGTGAGTCCGGATTTTCTTTTCTAAATTCGTAATGGTTTTTCGTTATTCGTTCTTGTCATGGAAATAGAGTGTAATGTTAGTGGGCAGTTAATAGTTTAGGTCAAGTTGGGATTGAAATCTTGAAAGAAAAAGATGCGGCGTGTGTAATCTAAAAAAACCGGCAAATTTTGTTTGTGGAAAGGTGAATTTAATTCAAAACTGCGATCTAGCAGTTTTTTATTGAATTATTCACCGATGTGTTGTATTATGTTCTATTTGAAAGATTTGAAAAACAGCGTTACAATAATTTAAGAGGTCCACAAGGTTTCAAGCAAGAACTTGAGAAGCCAAGCTATGAAGATCACAGTTTCTTGTCATCCAAGATAATCTGAAGCCCGAATCCAGTGACCAACTTCCAAAGAATCGTTTATTTGTTTTTCCTGGTCATTTCAGACCATTTTGCAGCTTGAGTGAGACGCATTTGTGTTATTTTGCAGTGTTTTGGATCCAGTTCCGTCCCCAAAAACTTTTAAAGGAAATATATCACTCAGTGAGATAAGGTACTTTTTTTGTTAAAATTGTTCAAAGTATTTTTCTCTCCAAGCTCCAGCTTTCCAAGCGAACCAAGAATAACCGTTCGCAAACGTTTCAGTTTGTTTGCTTACCCTATCTGCAGCCCAGTAATTTCTGTCCTCAGTTTCAATCCCCCATAGATGATACCCAGAGTGGAAGGCAATATAATCGCAACAGGGCTAACTAATGATCCGAGTCTACGTTTGCACCGCGTCTTACACTTACGTCTATCAAGTCGCTAAAGTGTCTTGCACTGAACACTACATGGTCGATTTAATTAACTATGTTCTCAGGGTTTCTCCATATTCCTTTATGTATACGCACAAGTCATGTGCTGACAATTACCATGTTTATTGAGACAGCTAAGTGTATCGGGCGAGTTCCGTTATTGTTTGACTCTTCATGTAAACTGTGATTTTTAACGGTTAGCGCGTATTCCCTCTATATATCTATATGTGCAGGAAAATCTTCTATATTAAGACATTTATATCATTTCTTGGATAGTCTTGTATAACGCTTTTCAGTTGTTCATAGAATTCTTGTTTTTCTTCATCTGGCTTCTCCACAGTTGGAGCGTGAGAATTTTTTTGGAAGTCTATTATAACGTGCCACTATAAGGTACAGTTGGATGATAAAAAATAAATAATGGACAGTTTGAACATAGTGGTACAAAATTATATACATATAAACAAAGAAATGAATATTTTAGTAAAATTTTTGTTTTAAATTAAATTTAAAGAATTGTATTATTTTTGTATGGCCACTTAACATTTTGCAACCTAATGAATTTCATTTACATATTTAACTTTATTCGTATTTAATTAATTTCCAATCTTGGAGAAATGAGAAGTCACGAATATGATAGAAAATTCTAAAGAGGTCAAAAACTCACTGAAAATATTGCATATTTTTTACATATTGCAGAGAACAGTTATCTTATATTTACCCATAGCATTAAACCACTATTGTACATTTAGTTAAAATTTAATTTCAAGTTTGATTATTAACACATTATTTGTTTCTTGTTTATTTTTTGTGTTAGTCTGTCAACTACTGATATCACTCCGAAGAGTTTCCTATAGAATATCAAACCGCTTGGTCTTGGTTAAGATGTTCATTAAGGCTATGCAAAAAGCAGTAACGCTGGTGTGTCCACATCCGCCAAACAATTTGTTTAAAATACTTCAGAATACCAGATTACTTATGACCTGATAACAAGAAAAGAGTCTTTACAGAGCTCAATCCTTTTAGGTATATAGGATAAGTAAATTTTCTTTTTGAAGAAGATCATCATAGCTAAGTTCTGATAACAAAATAATCTTTAATATTGTACTGTTTTTATTAATCTAATTTATTGTTTTTATTTATTATTAAAGGTTCTACACTTACAACACTTATAAGTTTATTTAAAGTCTTTATTTGTACAATATAACTAATTTATTTTACACTAAGAATTATATAATTTATCTACGTGCGTTACATTTTAAGAACTCGACGCGATGTTCAAAAACTAACTGTAACATTAACTAAAATGTCTAATATATATATATATATATATATATATATATATATATATATATATATATATATATATATATAAATAACCGTTATCGAGAATTATGGCGAAGAATCGATGACCTTGAGATCCACCACAATGAGATATCATATCAAACTTATCCCAATGGTTACTACTTTTTTAATAAATTCCTTACATAGCATCTAAAACAGCACTATTCCAAAGTGCAAATTTCTTTTTTGAGTTAAACTAGAATTATACAAAATAGTAGTCTGATCTTATACTATCAGGGAGATACTGCTATCAATTATTCGAACACAGAGTTGCTGCACTATTGAGATTAGGCTAGTTTCAACACTAGCTTAATCGTAATTAAAGCTAACAGTAATTTGTCACTCTAACATTGTAACTATGTCTTCATATTTTGTGTCCACATCCAAATATAAAAAGTAGAAATACATGCTGATTTGATGAACAATTACTAAGTTTTTTAAGGTTTTTTATTTTGGGATATATGAGACTGCTTTAGTATATGACTTTTCATACACTTGATTTCAGAATTCTTAGGTGATTTATATGAAATCAAAATATTCACATAGTTTTCATTTTATTACTTCTACCATTATCAAATTTTTGGCCAGATAAACGTGAAAACATTTGTGTCCCTTTTTTTAAGTTAATTCTGTCTGTTGTCTTACCATTTTGTAGTACATTAGTTTAATGTATTTTTGTAAATACTCCTAAACAGATATTTCACAATTTCATTAGTGGAGTTAAAATTAAATTTAGGCTAGCAGTTATTTAAGTCAATTTATTTTTAAAGGTAGTCACTAGTTCACCATAAAAATAATTGCATAATGGAATTCTTGATTCTAGTTCATTGCGTTAACACATTTTGCACCATTTTTATATGCTTAAGAATTTTTAAAAATATTTAAAACAAACCAGACACAATCAACTGAGGTTTGGCTTTAAATCACCTTATTGATGAGTTTTATTGCAATCCTGACAAATCTATCCTCTGTATATTTTACAAAAGTAATCAAAAGGGCTTAAAAGTAATAGGTTTACTTTGTTTTCTTTAAATTTTTATTTTAAAGAAATCATATAATTGCAAACAAGTTAGGTTTTACTGTGAATTCCTCGGGTGGGAGTGACTAACCGTCCAAAAGAGGGATGGCTTGGTCTAATTACAATTTTTCGTAAAACAAAATAATCAGTTCTAAATTTTATTTTCTATAAAATCATTTTGATAAACTAGTATCGAGAAAGGACTGAAGAAAGCAAATATAAGTATATAACAGTTAGAAAGAACAGCAAAGAAAAATAATGTCGTAATCAAAGATCTATACATAGCAACCAGGAAAGATAAAGCCACCAAGGAAAGTTTGGAATAATTCGTCGAAAGAAAACTAGAACTGCAAGTTACAATTGGAGGAGCTGGAAAAATACGAAATTGACTTTTTGCGGAAATGAAAAATATGTCAGATATGCCTTGATAAGGCACAAATGTTAAAAAATAAAAATAAATAAAGATATCACGGATTATGAAATTTACTTTGAATTAGACTTGACCAGACAGAAGCTATACATTTTAGGTAAAAATCAGGAAAATAGCCAAGGACGTGTAAAATAAACGTAACACAACAAAGGTAGGATACAAGGAATTGAGAGTAAAATAAACGGAATGGAAATAAAACAACGATAAATGAAGACAAAAATTATCCAAGGATACAAATTATGCAAAAAACAAAAGTGTAGTAGCAGATAAAAGTGATAAAAGTAGTACTAACAGCCATATTTGGACCAACTAATTACATAAAAAAAATAAACTAAATATGCGAAAAGGAGTATACTATGGTGGAAATATAAGTAGTAATTAGTTAGTAACTTATTTAAAATATTAATACAGATAATATAATATAGGAGATTTAATTAAGAAATATAATCAAAATAATTCAAAAGTAACCCGAATCAAACCTAAGCACATTGATTTTGCCTCTGCTTCTGGCACTGCGACACCTTTATGCTAAACTAAGGCAAGGAAGTTAAATATTTTAAACCAGGAACAAAAAATGGAATGAAAGATTAACAGTGGAGAAAACAAGGTACATAAAGGAGCCCAAAGGAAGCATCAAAGAAGGCCTAGTGGAATAAGGAAAATGCAAAGATAATATTTTATAAACATTGAAACCTGGAATAATGCAACCATAAAGGGAAAAGTAATTGAAATTGTAGAAGAAATGAATAAATTTGGGATACTACTCTTGAGACTGCGTGAAACAAAGAGAGCTGAACAAGGAAAAATAAAAATATATGAACAATACTCTATGTACTATTCTGTATTTAGTGTCATTGAAAAAAAAAAGAATAAGTTGAATTGATACTGACAAATGAATTGGAACGTAGGGTGATAAATGAATTAATATTCTATTTAATTAGCCTTATTCGGTCCATCTTTGGACATAGGCCTCCCCAATCCTTTTCCATTCTTCTCTGTCTGTCGCTACAGTACTCCACCTAGAGCCCACGTACTTCTTGATATCATCTGCCCATCTCATTTGGGGCCTTCCTTTGCTTCGTTTATATTCCCACGGTCTCCAACTCATCAGAATTTTGTTCCATCGGCCTTGTTTTTGTCTCGTATTGTGTCCTGCAAATCTGTATTTCAATTTTAATGTTTAACATCCCTCACTTTTGTTTTTTCTCTTATCCACTCGTTTCTCTTTTTATCCATTAGTCTTATGTGCAACATTTGTCTTTCCATTGCTGTTTGGGTTTTTATGATTTTGTCCATGTTTGCTTTTGTTAATGTCTACGTTTGTGAGAACAGGTAGTACACATTGATTGTACGTTTGGTATTAAGATGCTGTGGATATCTTTTGTTTTTAAGAATGTAGCTTAGTTTGCCAAATACCGCCCGTGCCAGTCTAACTCGTCTTTTTATCCTGCTATTTGGTTTTCTTTGTTAAGTTTTATAGTTTGACCCAGATATATATAATCCTGAACTTGTTCTATTTCATCTTGTCCAATCCTTATTGTGATGTCTTCATCTATATTTGTTATGATTTTGGTCTTGCTGTAATTCATATTAAGGCCTATCTTTCCAGCTTCTACGTCCAGTTCTTTTATCATTTCAAATAATTCTTCTTTTTTATCGGTTATCAATGCGATGTCATCAGCGTACCTTAGATGGTTCAAGCGTTGTCCACAAATTTTTATACCTCTAATCTTTTAAAAATATCTTCCAGAGCCTGTCACCCTGTCTCACGCCTCCATTTATTTGTATTGATTTTGTTCCCTCATATGAAGGAACCAATATTACCAAGAATAATATGCATAAGAATAAAGCTAGAAAATATAAAGTTAGATATAATCAAGATATATGCACCTGTAGATGAAACAGAAGAAAGATAAGAGAAACACACTGACACCTAATTATAATGAGTACCTATAGGAACTCAAGATTAGGAAGAGATATAAGCAGAAGTGATGGCTGTATAGGAGATGGAGGAGATATAATGAATAGAAATTGAGAAAGGATGATGGATTTCTGTACACAAGAACCTATATCTTTGTTTTTTTAGTCGATTTTTTGGACTTTATTTAGTTATTAGCAAAGTAATGTCAAAAAACGGTAAATTTTCAATTTTTTTTGTCTATTAGCAAAAATGAAGCATTTGATACAAAGAGAGTAATAAACTTATGTCATATAAAAACCTTTAAAATGGCGTTTGTTAATAGTTATTTAACCAACAAGGGTATTACTAAGGGCAATTAACAATAGAGATATATTAACGCGCGAGCGAAGCGAGTGCGTTAATGTTCGAGATTGTTAATCGCCATTTTAATTCATGAGTTAGTTACAAAACTTTTCCGTGGACCGTACTTTTCAGAAATAAAGATATCTTAGTTTAAATATTTATTTACTTAACGATAAACAACAATTTTTTCAACTTTCATTGACTTTATTTAAAGTTTCCTTAGTGGTAGTTTTATTATAGTAAACATTAATATTCGAAATGGTACAATTACTGAAATTAAAGGAAGATATTGATAAATAATTATCTGCTGTAAGTCTTCTTGGACCTCTGTAAATTCTGTGATAGAAGAAGTTAAATTCTGGTGGAGTTAAATTAAACTCTTTGTCAATATCCATCCTTTGATTTTTCAAATACACAGAATTTTAAACAATAAAGTAAATAATGACATACAATGACAGATAGTACTAACATCGGCTACTTCATTTTAAATTAATTTTTTAGTGGGTTTATAAATAATTATATGTTTGGTTGCCTACACCATAGGTCACTGCCAATCTCAGAGCGTTTAATTAATTTATGCAAGCAATGTATGTTGTGTTGCCTATAATAAAATCGTTCATTGATAGAAAATCATTCATTAATAGGGGTCATTAATCAATGTTTTTGAGGGTGTTAAAATTGATCATAAATAACGGAAAATATTTTTATTACTATTTGTTGCTTAGAAAGTTGCAAAATAAGTCGCAAATTTTGGATTTTTATAAATGTTAATAACATTTTTAAAAATAAACTAAGAACTTTAATCTGACACAGAATGTTACTTCATGTGGTGGTTAAATTATGATCAGAATTTCAATGCTATCGGTGATATAGTTTAAAAGTTATTTAGTTTGTTGAATAAGTCAGAAAATGATGAATTTACAGTAATTCTACAAATGGCTTATAAAAGAAAGATTTGTTCTATTTTATCAAAACTACGTCAATTATAAAAATATTAATAGAATAAATTTTCTTCTTTCACAAGCTATTTATAGAATTACTGTCACTTTATCATTTTCTGATTTATATTATTGCAGAACAATTTAATTTGGAACAAACAAATTAACTATGATCGATCGATTTGAAATTTTAATCATACGTTAATCACGACAGGAACCAATACCCCGCGTAACATGAAGGTTCTAGATTTATTTTTAAAAAAGTTAGTAACATTCATAAAAATCCAAAAATTTTACTTTATTTTGCAATTTTTTAAGCAACACATAAGGATAGAAACATTTCAAAAACTCCATTTTAAAGTGTTTTATGTGACTTATGAGTTTATTGCTCTAACATTTGTTTCAAATGGTTTGCTTTTTGTTGATACCAGAAAACATTGAAAATTAACCGGTTTTTGACCTTAATTTGTTAATAATTAATTAAGCCCAAAAAATCTACTGCAATAAACATATTGTTCTTATTATAAAGGTCCATATTACTCAAAACAACTGTCGTTTGCCTGGCTAGTTCAGTGTCAAAAACAGGGTACTTTTTCTGCTTATTTTCCAGGCCTATAGGAAATATCCTAAATTACTTAAAGGGTATTAGTTTTGTAAATATTTAATATTGTAAAGATTTGGTTCTCGCTAATAATTTTCCAGTTAATGCGAATTTGTAAATAAAAAAAATAATAGACAGAACAATAGTATATGTTTTAATAACACTGACATAAACACTGCTATTTATAATGGAGTCTCAAAAAAAATTAAATAATTTTTGTTAAAACAATACTGTTTGCCTAGTTACATTGTTCAGCAAGTCAAGGCAGAGAATAACAATATATATTTTCGTATCAGTTACAAAACAGTGTTTTGTTTTTGATCGAAAGTGTTGGAGCAGAACCATTTTGGCCTTATGAATATTTTAAAGCCAGCATCAGACGATTTTCCGGTTTCATCAACACTGTTTTGTTTTTTTCAAAAAGCTCTTTAAATATGTAAACGTTTTTCTCCCATTGAATATTGATTATACGAGTACACTGTTTTAATTTCTACCATCAGGAAAAGTTAAAATACAAATATATAAACGGCTTTTATTTTTAGCATTTAATTAATTAAAAACTGAAAATAAATACAAATAAATAAAACACTTCTTTTTAATTAAACAAAAAACTGTAGTAAATTATTAAGTATGCAATCTGTTATTTTTTGGACATAAAACTCAGTTTTTCTTTAGGTCTCAATATTTGCTAATTATTTATTAGCTTCACCAGGAGAAAACTACAATATAATTTGGAATAAAAATAATAAAAAATCAAAAAAATTCATAAAGAAGGGATACCACTTAGGTCCATTGTAAGCTCTATAAATTCGGTAATATAACTTATCAAAAGTTCTTGCTAATATCCCTCATGACGCTTTTGACGAAGTAAACAACTTTAATGCAAGGGATACATTCGGGGGCATAATATATAAGGGGGATACAAGGATATAATGATTCTATCAAAAAATTACGTTTTAATTGCGTTAGATGTTATATCGCTATTTACTAATATACCAATAAATCTGATAATCATCATCTCTTTAGTTCCATTGCTCCCTGTGGAATATTGGGAGCTTATGCGTTTAAGATTGCTAGGTCATCAACACAATGCAAATAAAATGAAATTTATTTGGAATACAACTATGTGTAAGGATAGCTTTTTATTAGTTCTAAAATATATTTTTGACTACACCTACCCTTACCCTTTATTAAAAAATTTTTAGACAATCTTATTTGTTCTGTTTTTCTTCACAAATTAAAAACAACTCAAATTTGAATACTTTTATTAAACACATTTTAACACAATCTAAATAAACACACAATTTACTTTAGAGAATAATAATGAGTGTTCAATATCATTTCTGGATACAAAATTAATAAGAACTGAAAAAAACAAAAAAAAATGATAGATTGGTATCAGAAGCTAATACTATATTTAAACAATTTTTCAAATCATGCTAGTCATCAAAAGTTTAATACAGTAAATGCAATGAAAAATAGAGTAAGGCATATTATTGATGAAAAATTCATGATAGAAACTTAAACTTGCTATTAAACATTGAAAATGATGGAGAGACAAAACATATATTCAAGAAATTGATATTTAACTCAAACATTTTTGACGGTCCTACTGATATCGGAACAGCATAAACAATTAGTAGATAAAGTAATTTAACCAATTTTGTGATTATATTATTTAAACTATTTACTAATATTAAAATTGTTAAATATAATGTAATGTAAGAATGCAGACAACTGTTTTCAAAAGTAAAAGATAAGACTCCAACACTTCACAAAACCCATATTATCTACAAGTTGTTTTGTTCGGATTATCAGAGTTGTTATATCGGTCAAACTTCACAATGGCTCAAACAGGGAATAACACAACAAAAAGTGACTGCATAAAAAAGAAAAATACGTGTGCGACAGTCAAATGTTGGGTTTTAATGCAAGAAAGTATATATATATATATATATATATATATATATATATATATATATATATATATATATATATATATGTATATATCTATATATATATATATATATATATATATATATATATATATATAAATATATATAAGAAATACTGGATATTAGTGACTGTCGAAATAAACAAACAACACAGTTTATTACGGTTGCAGTCAGAACATTGGCCGGGATGTTAATGAAACACTTTTTTGACTTTTTGGCTAGCTTTCGGAATGGTTTTATTCCTTTTTCAAGACACTGTAATAAGAAAAATATGTAAATATTTATAAAATATCGCAATTCTTCAGTGCAACTTACTAGTCGTTGAGATTACTCAACGTTAATAACACATATATAAAATATAAAATAATGGACAAAATACATTCTAAAATTTTTAAGATTTAGGTAAAGATAGTAAAACTTAGTTTTTGGCAGCTTTTACTGGTGTGTTTTAACTCTGACACATAAAGAACAGAAAGTAAAACAATATGATAATCATAGTGTTCGCCTATTAGCGCACCTTCTTTACTATTACAGAAACATGCGATTACGGAACCCGTAGCTTTATTGACTTTGACTTTTTGGTGAAAATTCTTTATCTTTTTGTTTATCGTATAATTTTCCAGAATCTTGTAACTTCGTTTTCCAGTATTCTCGTTTCTTTTTTCTGTAGGTCAGTTTTTGCTTTTTGCTTTGCTTTGCTTCATAGCTCGTCTCGTTTTTGTTCTGTATTTAGTATATTTATTTGTATTTTAGCCTATTTTTTTGGCTTCTAAATCACTTTTACACTTTTTTTGTTCATTCTTGCTCAGTATATTTATTTAGAATTATGTCTTCTAATCTTTTTGTTATTTTTTGTTTTAACGGATTTTTGACGTTTTCATTCTATACATTAAAATGTTTTGTTGCATTTAGTTCTGCTTAGGTTCCTTAGCTATTATGAAATAATTACTATTACGATTATTATAACTATTATAAATAACTCATAATAATTTATCTGTGATTCACTATATTCAACAAATCAACTACCTATGTAAAAACAATTAACAAGTCTATGTTTATTAATATTTAATATTTAGTTAATTATTTTTTTAGTATTATTCATTAATTTATTTAATTATTTATTTAAGGTATCAACAAGGTATGAAATCTATAAAAATTATTAAATGTATAAAATTCAGTTCTGTAAGATTAAAGAATGATAGATTTAACTAAAGTTACTAATGTTACTAGTATATTTTTAAATAGTTTAATAGGTTTAACTGTAACTTGGGGAAACTACGGTAAGGAAGTATAATGGAATATTGACGTACGCAATGGAATCCCATGTGTTATTTGCAGAGCTGTATCATTAACAGTGTAATTTGAAATTGACCTTAATTGATCACCATTGAGTAAATCATTAATGTTGGAACCATAACTTTTCGAGAAAAGATATTTATTTTATAAGAATATAAGGATATATATTTATTATAAGAATTTTCAACAAAAATACTTATAAGTAACAGGAGGAATTCTCTTTGATTAACCGTATGTGATAACTAGACTTCGGCAAATATGCAAATAAAAATGTAGAAAATATGCGCATAAATATGCACGTGTTTACCCGAAAATATGCAAATATTTTACAAAATATGCATACAAATAAATAAAAAAATCGTAAAATAGTCACAATTTTATTTAAAAAAAAAGTGTACATAACTAAATATTTCCTACTATTCATTAAGATTTACATTTATTTTAAGTAACTACATCATTTTTAAGTATGAATAAACTTATTTAGAATTATGGTAACAATAAATGACCAAGTGGTGTTCAAAATTTTCTAACAAAAACTTGTGGCTTCTGTCTGAGTACATATATTTATATATGGAAAAACTTCGTTCAACATCAACTGATGTAACGGGAGCATTTTTCAAACTAACCAAAACATTTGGTTCTAAATTAATTGTTTCCGAAATATTTCCAGCTAGAACACTGACTACTTCAGAAAGAATATGGTAACCTTTATTTTTTTCCATAGTAGCTTCAAATTTTTTTAAAATATCTTTTCCAATATTACCTCTAACGTTCCGACAACATGACGCAAATTCTTTTATTAATGCTGTACTTTCGAACAATGACAGTTTTGGTGATTCTAACTGAGTAATTGTTTTTTGAACAAAACTAAAATTTGATTTTATAAATGAAAGTTCTTGTTGAAGCAAGTTACTCTGAAAAGTTTGTTTAGAATCCAAAAGAGATTGGGAACTTTCATCTGTTAACGTATCAATTATGTTCTTTATTTTAACAAAATGATCTGCATAAAAATTAGCTGCTTCTAACCATGTTCCCCATCGCGTTAAAATAGGTTGTGGTGGAAGAGGAATGTTAGGTAGCTTTATAAAGTTGAATTCTTATAGGAGATTTAAGAAATACTTTTTTGACACTGGATATCATGGTATTTACAAGAGGAAACTTTTTTCGTATTTCCTCTGCAACTCTGTTTAATCCATGCGCTACACAAGTAACATGTATTAAATCTGGGAAAAATATTTTTAAATTTTGTCCTGCTTTCACCATATAAGGAGAAGCATCCGATAAAATAAGCAGTAATTTATTAGAAGGAATAGTTGTCGGAAGAAAAAAAGTTGCTAATGTTTCTTGTATAAAACGCGAAATTGTTAAAGCATTTGTTTTCTCAAGTTGCTGGCATGAAATAAGATGAGATTTTGATAAGATATCTTCTTTAAGAACACCAATCAATAAATGAGCAATATACTTTCCTGAGGAATCAGTGGTTTCGTCTACAGATATGTAAAAATAATTATCTGCAATTTCTTCCTTAATATTAATTAACACCGACGAGTACTTGGAACATTAAGTTTGCAATATTTTTTTAGAAACGAACTAAAATTTACATTTGCTAATTTTGAAAGCGGTATGTTTGCAGACACTAATGCGCGACACAAGTCTTCATTAAAAGTTTCTTGCTCATCTAATTTTTTGAAGTAGATTGGAAACATTTAGCCATTGAAGTTTGATGTTTTCCTCCTATTTTTCCTTTTTTTGCAATGTGTGAAGCAGTTCTCACATGTTGGTCTATCTGAAATTTCTTCTCACATGCTATCTATAAATAAAAATAAAAACCTTTATTTTAACCCAACCTTTAAAATATAAAAATCTACAAGGTGTTTTTGGTTAATCAAATAACTGGTTTGGAAAAAAAACCACTCGCTAAGTGTTTTAAATGCAGTATTAATCCACAAATTAGTTTTTGTTACTAACCATTAGTACATCATATAACTTATTTAAAAATTCAACAAAAGTTTTTTTTTTGTTAATTCAATTACAATAAAAATAATTGTGTTTTAGAATAGCTGACTTCATAAAAAAAAGTAAAGGTGAAAAATTTTTCTAAATACACACCATTGTATTGTACCATGGACAATTTTTTCTCACTAAAGGAAGCTATTTTTCATTTAAAAACAACCTACGAGTACTAAATTTCAAGTAAATACGTTTATTGGTTTTAAAGTTATTGTTGTTATTAACTAAAAGAATTTAATTTTTTTTAATTTTAACACCCTGTATTTAACATCAAGTTTGACCCCTCATTAACTATATCGTTTTGTTCAATTTTTCGAGAAGTATCTACAGTCAAACGTTGTAAGTGTCATTTGGAAACACCCTGTATATATGAAATATTAGATATTTAATAGAAAATATTAGATACTTACAATTTTGCCACAGACTGAACAGTAGATTTTTCCCATATCCATAGACAGCTCTTTATAAGGTTTAATCCAAGTTGAAGCACTGGTTGTTTTAGGCATTATAAAATCACAATCTTCCTTTTTGTTACGCACAACGAGTGTTTACGCTTTGAATATCAAAACAAAAATGATTTACAAATCTGAGCATCAAATTAGAAATGTTTAGGTACCTAATTCAATAAACTGGGAGATTTTGGAAAATCCCTAAATTAGGAACAAAACTATTAGCCGTTTACCTGCTGTTAAGATACAATAAATTGTAGATATATTTGGGGATTAGATCATAAAATGCAAATGAGCGAACCCTTAGCGATTATCCAATAACTGAATGCCTCAGTGACCGAGACTTTCTAAGAATGTTGAGGGCTACTTAAATTGATCTTCTTTGAAATTGTAAATGTTTTGTACCTGTAGAGATTACGTACTTAGATCATTTCTTGATTAAAATGACTACAAAATTTTATACAAGAATTGAAATAAATTGGTATGTTTAAAAATTTTCAAATACAGTATAAAAATTTTTATGCACTTTATGCAAACTTTTATACAAATATGCCAAAATATGAAATATTTGCATAAAATATGCACAATATGCAAAATATGCAATATGCATATTTGCCGAAGTCTAGTGATAACCTATATAACCTAAAACTAAAGGCTTAGATGACATTGATTTTATATTTAAACGGATGACAAGACAAGTTGCAAGCAATAAGTTTCCTACACCAACCTGCAACTAAGATGTTGTCTGTCCTTGTAAAAACACGCATATCTCAAAACTGGATGCTCTTCGTGATGGAGTCATGTCCTTTCCAGTGGTAAAACTAGAATTGCGTCATCCACATAATGCTTAAAAAAAAGAATTTTAAACAAAATTGACAAGGATGGGTGAGATATAAGAAACCCATAGATGTTCCAAAAATTTGTAAATGATATTTATCATCAAACACTAAGAAATTAGTATCAAAGACTAATTGTAGTAATTCTGAAAACACATCCCAAGAGATAGGTGAGTTAGGTTAAATCGAACTCCAATGGATATTACAGAAAGACATGACAGCTGCCAGAGGTAAGTTAGCAAAAAGTGAAACTACATCAAAACTTACAAAAATGTACCCTTGTGGTAACTGGAATTCATTAATGAATTCACTAAATTAAAAAGAATCAACTATATTAGAATCATTATTATAATTATAAGATTTCTATAAAATGTTTGTTAAAAACTCAACAATCTTGGTATAAGGAGAGTTAATTGAGGATACAATAGTTCTCATGCTCAATGTAGGCTTGTGTATTTTAGGCAGACAATAAAATCTAGGTGCATAACCGTCATAATTATGTAATGATTTAAATAAGGATTTATCAATTAGGTTATTATTTTTGAAGTAAGTAATGTATTCATTAATTTTATTAGAAAATTTCTAAAATATTGGTCTTTATCCATTAAGACCGTAGCACTCCGTTTATCACCATAGAGAATAAAATATTAGGGTGAGCTTTTAAAAACGATACCGTTTCCCTGTAAATTTTATCTATCTCAGAAAGTGTTGGACGAGGAAAATGAGTAAAATTCAACAAGATATTGTTGGAAGCTGACATTTAATAATTTCTGCAGATTTCATACCTTGCCGATTCCTTATATAAATAGTTAAATAACTTAATTAATAATAATAAATAAACAGTTAATTAAATATTAAATATTAATAAATATATACTTGTTAATTGATTTTACATAGTTGCTTTTGAGGATATAGTGAACCACAGATAAACTATTATAATTTATTCATCTGAATCGTTAGTTCTCTATCAAGTAGTGTCCTCACAAGTTAATGCAAAGTTGAGATCTTCATTAATGATACAGGTGATTTATAATCCTCATTTACTTCGGCAACTTCGGCATCACCCCGATAGGTTAACTTTTTAAAATTACCGCTCTGCTAGGTCGAGCTGTATGAAATGTCACTCTTGTTGTTTCGGTTATACTCGTATTGTACGATTTCACTTATAAATAGTTAACACACTGTAAAACAAATACCTGTTGTACCTGTATTTTTAGCCTATTAGTAGAGCCTTTTAAGATTCGCATGGTGATTTACCAGTAATTTAACTTTGTCACTTATTGCTTATAACAAGCGGATTAAATAATGTTTACTAAAGTTAAATATAAACCTTTTACTAAAGTTTTCTAAAGTTCAATTTATAATTATAAATAAGTTTTTTAACATTTCTTTTCTTTTGGCATTTTTTAAGTTTCCAAAACTGATCCTTTTTTGTATTTGATAACTTAAACTAAATATTTTGTACTTTTTAATCTGTATGGTTAATAAATTAAGCTAGTTTTTTCACTCTCAGCTTATTATGCTGCATACCTTTTATAAGGTAAACGATGTAAAAAATTTTTATACCTATGGATTACTTAAATAATTTTATAGATAATCTAATGATGTGTATAAATTATTACACGAAACGTCTTCAATAAAAAAATGAAGTTGCTAAAATACTTTCTTTTATTTTTCAACAGTTGGACAGATATAAGGTACCAGTTTCTCAGAATGGTCAAAACCCAAGTGGAGGCTACTAGGGAATTAATAAATACCTACGCTTATGTTAATATCTCAGATATCACTGATTAGAACCACATTTAATTCGAGGTAATAACAAATCTGTCAAATAATCTGCAGGTAAAAATAAAATTATGTGTAAAAAATCTAAATCTTTTCTATCCTTTTTAATTAAAATGAAACTGTCTTTAATGTTGAGAAAAAAAGTAAAACTACTCTCTGACGTAGACGGCGCAATATTGACAGCCCGAGATGAAGACAGTCTGCAAATACTAGTCTACAGATTTAACATAAGAGCAAAAGAATTCAATATGATATTCTCGTCTCAGAAAACCCAAACAATACCAATCAGCAAATAGCTAATCAGATGTAAAATAGAAATTGTTAGACAAAGAAATAAGAGATCAAGTACAAAAAGCAAATAGGCTGGCGGGATACCTTAATAATACTATCTGGCGAAACAAGGACATACAGATTAAGCCAAGATTTTATAAAGCCGGTATAAGACCAATAATGACATGCTCCAGAAGCAGGACTCGTAGCAGACAAAGCACAAAGGCTTCTGGAAACGACAGAGATGAGAGTACTGAGAAAAAATACAGGAAATACGCTGAGAGATCGAAAAAGAAATGAAGATATTGGAAAAAAATGTTACGTGTATAGTGTATAAACGAATGAACACTTAATAGAGAAAAGAATAAAATAACTACATAAGTAGAAGATGGGAGACCATGTGGTCAGAATAGCAAGAGATAAATCATTATGGTACATATGTACATCAAATGAACTTTTCAGAGCAGCCGTCTCAAAAGTCCGAATAGCTATGATGATTGGCGACCTCTGCCGCGGAGATGGCACTTGAAGAAGAAGAAGATACCATAATTTAGTACACACATGTAAGTACATACATAAGTGAAAAAACGTTTGTTTTTTAATAAAAGGGATTTTTCGGATACATTTTTTTAATTATCCTTCTTATCTATCACATTAATTCAATAAAATAATGTATTTCCATTATCCAGTAACTTGGCGAAGGATGGAGTAAGAAACTTCCATTGAGGTATTAATACGCCAATAAACAAGCAGAGTTGCTTATAAAGAAAAAGAAGAAGAAGAAGAAGAAAAACTTCTGTATACTGTAAATTAATACTGTAAAAAAATGACTATATTTAATTTAATTTAGAAATAACTTGGTTTATATTTTTTTGAGTACTACAGTACTAGTAACTACAGTAGAGTTGACAATTATTGGCTGTCGAGTGCCTAACCACACTTCAAAACAGTCGCAAATTCGTGAAATATACTGTCTGCATTAGGTAATCCATACTTTATTGCATGTTTAGTCCCAAATCAGTGATGCACTCCTTTCGTCTCAGAATAAACGTACTGGGGCCACGTTTAAACAAAGAAAAAACTGTGGGCCAAATTGGTACGCACGGTGTGTAGTTAAAACATGCTGTGCAATATTCTGCTGCACAGACTGTGCACATGGAGCTAACCGTGGTAAAAGTGATAGTAAATATAGGTGATCTATAAATGTTTGGGTGATATTGTTGGGGACTATGTGGTTGGCCCACATTTTATTGATGGCTCTATGAATAGTTTTATATTCCTATCTGGATTTTCCAAATGTTTCTTGCCTACTGCAAAATGTTTCACTTAATATTCGACAAAGTATGTGGGTTTTACACGACGGTGCTCCAGTTCATCATATTGCTCTTATTTACAATCATCTAAATAATATTTTTCCTGTGCGATAGATGGGCAGAGGAAGATCTACTCTTTGCGATCACTGGAATTGTCACAATTGGATTTTTCGTTTGAAGCTATATAAAAAACCTTGTGTACTAGAAGTCTCCAACAACGCCATATGATATAAAAAATAGAATAAGAGAAGCTTGTATATATATTAATATTGGCATAATGTTAAGAAATGTGGCTCGGTCATTTGAATATCGTTTACAAACTTGCATAGACAATTGAATATTTTAAACATTTACTTTAGACTTATTTTCTTAATATTTCCTTACTTGTTATATTTGTTGCATATTGCTTTGGTTTATATTTTGTATTTGTTATTTAGTAAATAAAAATTTTTGGTTTATTATTATACAAGACTAACATAATTTTTATGTGTATATCTATATATGTATATATATATATATATATATATATATATATATATATATATTTTTTTTTTCACCTCGAAAAAGGTCTTACTCTTATGCACCCATTACAGCCACCCAAAAAAAACCCAAGCCGTCGATCGTCGAACCTTATGCTGTGGTGTCTAAGGTAACAACAAAAGCAGGTGGTAAGCTTTGAGTCCTATTCCAAATAATCCTGTAACTATTATTTTTGTGACTTCCCTTCCTGTAGCTGTAACTAGATCATCTCTTACTCGAAGTACACCGTCCCGTATATTTCTGAGAGCAAGAACTCTAAGAAGCCACAAATATTCTCGCCTTACCATATTCTAGGACGTCCTAATCCTACACAATTTCAAATCTCATCATTGGACTACCTCCTTCAAATTTATACCTCGCTATATTTTCCTTAACTAAAGTTTTTTTCCGTTTTATTTTTCGCAAAACAAAAAAATAAGAAAGTTTATTTTTGCGTATTTAGCTTTAGATTATTTGTTTTTTTTTGAGTAATTTTGGATTGTTATCCAAAGTACATATATATATATATATATATATATATATATATATATATATATATATATATATATATATATATATATATATATTATTTAGCCCGTATGTAAAATGTGTTGCATACATTGTGAAATTGTAAAGCGTAATACAATTCATAAGTTATTTTAAATGGTTTTTTATGCTGTGAGTAGCGTATTACATACAAACTAAAATATATAGAAGAACTTTAAAATATACTAACGTAAGCCCCCATACTTCAGCGATAATTTTTTTCAGTTTCAAATTTTTATCTCTGTTTTATATTTGGATACAATTTATAGTCGTATAGTTATTATATAGAATTATTATAGTATGTATATAGTTAAGTATGGGTCGCTTAACTCCGTGAGCTTTTTTAAACCTTAGTTGACGGACGCTACTTCAAAGTACCACTTGTTTAAAAATATGTCAAATATGTCTTTATATTTATCTTGATTTTTTTTCTGTAGTTACTTTTAAAGTACATTTCAGAAAATAATATTACGTTAATTTCAATTAACTGGTAACATTATTTTAGTGCGAAAGCAATGACCCTATTAGTACATAACCTAAATGCGGCGTTGTGATTTTTTTCTGTAACACTGCCAATAAATTAAAAATTATTATTAAATTTGACTATAACTGATTATATTATATTAGACTAAACATTTGACTACATCCTTAAGTAGTTTCTTTTGACAAATAATTACGGGTTTTTGAGAAAACTGCTACTTTTCGTTATGGACTTAAAAGTACCCTCAGGCATTTGGAAGTAATTTACTATTGGTCATAAATTGGTTTCGTGATTATCGCTTCTTGTTTTATTCTAACTTCTTTTTTCTTTTTTATGAAAAAAATATTAAAAGAGACTAGCAAAAAACCTAAAGACTCTAAATGATACGGAATTATTAAATATTGTTGATAATTATATACCGGATGATATAATTTTCCAAACCGAGGAAGAATCTGATAATGATGATGAGGCGTTAAATAATTTTAACAACGCTGTACCAGAAAACTCAAGTACACCAGAAGTAAAAGATCAGTCCATAGAAAATAATATACAAGAAGATATCGAAGTAAATTCAATGGATGAAATTAACTTGGGTCAGCAGAACGAGAAGTATAATATTTGAACGAGACAATGCCGATCGTTTGAGAACAGCTTATAAACTAGACCAGGGCTTCTTAATGGGTCGCGACCCCCAGGGGGGTCGCGAGACTACTGAAAGTTGGCCGCAAAGATCTGATACTTTTCAATCATTATAAATAAAATTTTAAAATTTTAAAATTAGTATACACACTACGTACAAATATAAATACAAATAAAAATCATACAAAATACTATTGTAGTTTTATTATAACTATTTTTTGAAAAAAGTGGCAATGCAAAACTTGCAATGCAAACATTGCGGATCCAGATGTGTAAAATGCGGAGAAAACCACATCAGTAACGACTGTGAGAAAAGCCGGGAAACCGACCCCAAATGTGCAAACTGTGGTGAAGCGCACACAGCAAATTATAGAGGATGCTCTAAGGCCCCCAAAAAGAAAACATCTGCCCCAACAAGACCGGTAGGAAGACCCATAAACAGCGCTCCAATCAACAAAGGAGTCAGCTACGCACAGGCAGCGAAAAAATCCGCTGAAACCACCTCAGAATCTCCAGCACAACCACAAGAAGTGTCGGTACAGGACGCAGCTACCCTCATCGCAAACTTCCATACAGAGTATAATAACAAAATGATGGAAATGATGTCCATGATGGACAAAGCAACAAAAATGATGACTGCATTTGGAGAAGCCGTCCGAAAATGTTAGCAAACCAAAACGAAGATCTACGCATTGGTCAATAAACAGATTAGAGCTCGATATCGTAGCCCTTCAAGAAACCAAACTAGTGGAAAGGAAAAAAACAAAATTTCCAGGCTACGATATCTATAGAACGGATCATAGAGCATTATCAGGAGGAACAGCTATATTAGTCAAAAGGGGACTCGAACACGAGCACATCCCAACACCAGACGGACTGGTGACAATGGAAGCCACAATTATTCGACTTAAGGCCAACAACGAAACACTAAAAATAGTGTCAGCTTACGTCAGACCACATGATCCGATTTTCAACGAAGATTTGAGCCTAATACTGAACTCAGAAGAGCCAACTATAATTATTGGAGACCTAAATGCTAGATCTCCCAATTGGTTTGACAGGACGACCAACCGAAACGGAAGATATCTCTGCAACCATCTCGAGAACAGACCGAACACATATGTCATCGGACCAACAGAACCGACATGTTTCCACGAAGAACTCCCTACGTATCTCGACATTGCAATCCTACACAACGTGGGTCAACAATACGAGATACACACTCTAAATGAAGGCGATTCGACACATAACCTAATCGTCCTGACCCTGGGCGCAACAGAATTGAACTATTTGCAGCCCCACAACAGAAAGAAAACAAGTTGGCCAAACTTTACTCTAAACTGGGCGTGTAGAAACAACGAAGACCCCGACGATGACATAGACTTTGAAGAAGAGGTAGAAAGAACAGCGAGAAGACTTAGAAGGAAAAAGGGCAGAATAGGTATTACACATACATCTCCCGAAGAAATAAAGGATATTATAAAAATGACAAATGCCAAAAAAGCCCCAGGACCCGACAACATCACAAATAGGGCGCTGAAAAATCTACCAACAAAAGCTATTGTTTATATCACTAACATAATAAACAACATGCTAAAACTACGATATTTCCCAGATAGGTGGAAAGAGGCACACGTAATAATGATTGCAAAACCTGGTAAAAACGGCACATTTCCGCAAAATTACAGACCTATCAGCTTATTATCATCTATAAGCAAGATAGCGGAAAGAGTTATACTAAAAAGACTCAATGAAGAATCACAAATGCTAGGAACCATACCAGAGGCTCAATTCGGGTTCAGAAGCGAACACTCCTGTGAATTACAGGTACTACGACTTACAGAATTCTTCACCAAAGGATTTAATGAAAAAATGTACACAGCTACAGCTTTTCTGGACGTCAGCAAAGCCTTCGACAGAGTCTGGCACCATGGACTCATCTATAAAATGAATGAATTTGGTAACAGTGAGGCGATGACATGCCTCCTTGCGTCATATCTTGCCAACAGAAGGTTCAGAGTTCGAATAGGGGCAACCCTATCCGAAGTCGGGACCCTGGAGGCGGGTGTGCCTCAGGGAGCGGTGCTGTCGCCGTACCTGTACACCATCTATACGGCCGACACGCCAAAAGAGCCAGGCTCTCTGTTGAGTCTTTACGCTGACGACACAGCAATAGCTGTTAGCTGGAGAAACCCGGATCATGCAGCTAATCATCTGCAAAGAGCACTAAACAGATTCCAAAGATGGTGCATAAAATGGAAAATAGCCCTAAATCCAGATAAAACACAGGCTGTAATGTTTAGTCACAGAAGAAGTGTACCAAATCGCGAAATTACAATCGAAAACACCCCAGTAGACTGGACCAACCAGGCTAAATACCTAGGGGTACATCTAGATAAGAAGCTAACGTTCACTGAGCACATCAATCAGCAAATACGCAAAGCCAAAGCGTTGAAAAGTCAGCTCTCAACACTTATTGGAAGGAAAAGTAAACTACGATTTAAAACCAAAATCAGGGTTGCGAATAGTATTATCCTGCCAGTCCTAACATATGCATCCGCTGCGTGGGGACACACCTGTAAAACAAACAGGAAAAAGATACAGACTACTCAAAATCAAATAGTCAGAGATGCCCTTAAGATACCAAGGTACGTACCCTTGAGATATGTATATAGAGACTCAGGACAAACAAGAATCCTACGCACGCTAGACGAGAGAGCATATGAAATTTTTAACGGACTAAGAAACCACCCCAGCAGAATGTTAAGAGAGCTGACTAACTACAATGAAAACACAAGGACGGTACACAGAAGACCAAAACAACAGATAGCTCGATATAGGGAGAACCCGAACGAATAAATAAAGAATGAGATGGTTGCAAGAAGAACGAACAAAGAAATGCAGTCAATCAGAAAACACACCAAAAAAAAACTCTGGCGAGAGGGTACGCTTTTCTTTTTTAGGTTTTTAGGTTTTTAGGTAATTATAAGTCCAATATACACCGGGGTGTGTGAGAGCATTATACACTTGGGAATGCACACCCCAATACTCGCACACAAATAGGATTAAGGAAAAAAGGAAAGAATTGTTGCCCAGGCATTTTATAGTCCCGACGCCACAAGCAAGTCCACAAAAAAAAAAAAAAACAAAAAAAAAAAAAAAAAAAATGTGTTTTCTGATTAAATAACGTAAATTCATATTGATACATTCATACTTTTCATTAAACCGTTTAACGTAAATTTACCTTATATAGCAAATATAGAATTCTATATACCGCTCCGCGGACTAGGCCCTTAAGGCAAATCGAAATGAAAGATCTACTCGCGAAATCCGAGCACTGAGGTCATGTGCGGCATGCATGGGCTTGGTGGCCGGACCCCTCTCGGGTGCTCAGCCGGCGAGGAGAACAAAATTTATTTTGCCAAATCGGCGGCTGAGTGACCGAGCACACACCCTTTTCCGGACATAGAGTCATCAACTCAGGCTGATGGCTCTATAATCGGAACACACGCTCTTTTTTCTTTTTTAGGGACTCAAGTCCCGACGTAAAGCTAGAGTAAAATCAATTGAGTCAGTAAAGTAAATAGGGAGAAAAGCCTAGATGCGGCTACCCCTACAGTTAGGTGGCATAACCACATTCACTAAAAACCGAGGATGTCCTATTACCCAGGGCATCTTAAGTAAATTGCAGATCATAAGCCTCCTCACGTAAGTCACACGATGAGGAGGGGTGGTGGAAAAGCCTGGGGGTCAGATAGGTACCACTTCGACTAGCGAGGTGTGACCGGTTTGATCTTCGGACATGTGGATCCCATTCTTACATTGGTATACACATGTTCCTAGGGGCAGGGTTGATCACTGCGTGTGTGTGTGTGTGTGTGTGCAAAACTGTTATGTAGGGCCTATAAATGAAAATATGGAAGTAGCATTTAAAATAATAAATACAACGCGCTCCTCGATTTTTAACTGAACGTTCGACATTGATGTCTGGCCGCCGGCGCCAGTGTTTGCAAGATAACTTAGTGATTATAAGTACCCAGACGCCGCGTCGCCTTACAGCTTACACATACAATACGAAAGCATAATCAAGCTAGGCTAGGCGAATCGGCATATTATTTTTATAAAAGAATAATAAAAAAAATTAAATGTAAGCTTCTTTTTCGGCGTCTTTGTGATACGGTGCCTTTGTGCGCTGCACACTTTGAACACGCCATGCGTCGGGCTTGATCTGATCGTAATTTGTTGTCATTGCACTGGTAAAGATTCGAGTGTAGTTATTTTTCTGTTTGTACTTCAGTTTGGACTCAGCTTTGTCTTCGTAGTGACATGTGTGTATGCTTCAAATCCGACTTCTAGCAAAACAAAAAAAAAAGAAAATATGACGAATCGTATTTGCAGTATGGCTTCACATGTTCTTCTCACAACAATGAAGAACAACCAGTGTGCTTAATTTGCAAAGAAGTTTTGGCTGCAGAAAGCATGAAACCGTCAAAACTGCAACGACATTTGTATACTAAACATGCACCGTTATCAAAAAAGCCAATAGAATATTTTGAGCGTCTTTTGCAAACATTAAATAAAGAAAAGAACACTTTGGAGAAGTATGTTACTTTGAATGATAGATATCTATTGGCATCGTATGAAGTTTCGTATTTGATAGAAAAACGAAAAAGTCTTTTACTATTGGAGAGCAACTTTTACTACCTGCAGCTATAAGAATGTCTGAAATTGTTCATGGAAAACAGTATGCTGCTGAAATTAGTAAAATTCCATTATCAAATGACACTGTGTCCAAAAGAATTTCAGACATTAGCAATAATCAATTTCAACAGCTTCTTATGAGGCTTAAAGACAGCTCAAAGTTTGCAATACAAGTGGACGAGTCGACAGACATTTCAAAAATGCCACAGTTGTTACTTTTTGTAAGATATATTTATGAGGGAAGCATCCATGAAGATACTGTTTTGTCGTCTTCTGGAAGGTCATACTCGTGAAAAAGATATATATAAAAAAGTAAATGAGTTTTTTGAAAAAGAAGGATTAAATTGGAAAAATTGTGTTGGTGTGTGCACGGACGGTGCTGCAGCAATGACCGGACAAGATCTTGGTTTTACAGCCTTTGTTAAAGCTGGAAATGATCATATTACATTTACACATTGTATGATTCACCGAGAGGCACAGTTAAAAAAATTGCACCAGAATTAAACACTGTGTTTTTTGATGCAGTCAAAATCATTAACTTTATTAAAAGTCGAGCACTTAATAGTCGATTGTTTAAAAATTTGTGCATTGATATGGATTCGGATTATACAAGTTTATTGCTACATGCTGAAGTTAGGTGGCTATCAAGAGGTCGAAGTTTGAAACGATTATTAACTTTAAAAGATGAAGTTCTTATATTTCTAACAGAGCAAAATTCTAATTTGGCCAATTATTTTCACGATAATTTATGGCTTCTCAAGCTATGCTATTTGGCAGATATTTTTGATAAAATCAATGATATAAATTTATCTATACAGAGAGTCTGCGTTAATATGTTTATGTTAAAAAATAAACTTGAGGCCTTTGTTAAAAAAAATTCTTATATGGAAGAACAGAGTGGAAAGTGGATGGCTCGAAATGTTTCTATTTACTGACGAGTATATAATTAGTAACAATATTTCAAAAAAAGATACTCCTATAACAAAAATTAACAAAAATTATAGTTAATCATTTGAAGAATGTGGAAGTTTACATGCAAAGGTATTTTCCTAATGATATCGATACACAACAATGGATTTGCAATCCATTTTCAATTGAAATGGAAGAAATTAATTTTTTAAACTTAAAAGCACAAGAAGAATTTGCCGAATTAACAAGTGATACTACCTTGCGACTTAGATTTTCTCAAGTGATTGTGCATGAATTTTGGATAGAAATCAAATCAGAATATCCCCTACTATCGGAAATGGCAATGAACAAATTACTCCCATTTTGTACAACATATTTATGTGAATCAGCCTTTTCCACATTAACTTACATAAAATCAAAATACCGTTCAACTTTAATAAACGTTGAAAATTTATTACGATCTGCACTAACTCAAATTGAGCCTATTTTTTTTTATAGATTTAATTATTTGTGTAAAAATAAACAATCACATCCGTCACATTAATATTGTTTGATGTTAATAATGTTTTTATTAACAAAATTGTTACAAAAGTTTATTTTTTCCATTGAATATATAGATATAGTTTTATATCATTCTATTTATTGTGTTTTATTACGACCGATATCCCGTCAACGTTTCCAATTATATATAATATGTGAAATGAATGGGTACGTATTCTTTAATCCTTATTTTATTTACATTGTAAAATAGTGCGATATTACATCTACATCTACGGTTAATATATATTTCATTATATGGAGGAGGGGGTCGTTTAAAATTTCCTAAGCTTGAAGGGGGTCGCTATATAAAAAAGTTTAAGAAGCCCTGGACTAGACAGACGCTATAAGAAATGGTGGCATAGACTATTTTGGGGATTATTAGACATATCATTCGTTAATGCTTATATAATATTCGACTACGCAAGTAGTTTTTTTTTTACAAAAAAATCGATAAAAAACTCATATTTTTCATTAGTTACCTGAACTTACTACCATACACAAATTAATCTACACAGCCTGATGGCACTTTAAAGTATCGCATCGGTTTTATTTGTGTGGAAAGTTTTGAAAAAATTTGGAAAAATATTATTTATATTTTTGTTGTTCCTCTTGGTGTGTTTATTACTGGTTTCCAGTTCGTTATCCTCTTTATTAATGCACCTTCTTCTCTTCTTTGTATGTGTCCAAACACCATCTCAGTCTTTGGGCTTTAATAAATTTCACTATATCTTCCCCTCGGTTTTATTTATTATCTCATGGTTTAGTAGTCTTCAATATTCCCGCTGCTCTGCCTTTATTGGGCCGTGTATTCTTCTCATAATTTTTCTTTCAATTGTTCTTAGTTTTCTTCATCTTTTTTCGTAAGATACATTAAAAAATTTACTTCCACTCCATATGCTATCACCGGTCTAATTGCTGCTTAATATCCTATTTTTGTCTTAGTTTTTTCGCTCAGGTTTTTGTCTTTAAGTAAACAATGATATTTTCAATACACCTCGTTCCCCGCTTTAATTTTTTTGCTTATTTCTGCACTCCTTCTATTTTTGCCGTCCACTACCACCCTCATGTATTTAAAGTAAGCGACTCTCTGGAATTTATTTTCACCATTTCTTATTTCTGTTATTCTGTTTACAAAAAAAATTTATTTCAAATTTTTAGTAAAATGTATAAATAAAATACCCAAACGGGATATATCACAAATACAGAACGTTTTCGGAATGTAAATTCCATCATCAGTGTAACCTGTAAGTAATTAACTAATTTAATTAAAAAGAACATAAGATTTAAAATGTTGACTAAGGTTATGCAAAATGTGGTTAATACTTACAAAGTGTACATGCTATGAGCCACTAAAATATATGGGTGAAAACCCTTTAAATGTTATAAATTTACAAATATGTTACATTATATGTTATTAAAAATTAGGATGTTTAAGTTACCGTTGGAATTGGTAACATGGCAACGTATGGCTCTAAATCGGATACTTGGTCCTGAGACAAAGTGTCTTCGAGGACCTGTTGATAACAACTGATAAAAATGACAATATTGACATGTTAGGACCGATGTCGGAACAAAGCAGTCAGTGCAACTTACGGTAATTGTCTAAAATGATAGAAGCCAGCATTATTTAAAATTGAATAAATTACAATTGTAATAATATAACAGTATCAACCATCAATGTTGTAGTCTGTAATGTGAATTTGTCCTATATTTATGTTGAAAAACATTGAAAGAATTTGTTTTATAAATTAATTTAGGTAAACTGGAGTACATGAAATTTTGTTGGTATCGATAGACAACCAACTATACATGTGTCTAAATTTGATTGTTCTTAACTAAAGATTTTAACAACAGGTCATGTATGTTATAAAACATTTGGGACCTAGAAAATAGTGAAAAAGACATAAATAGGAAGATGGTTCTATAAAATTAATTGTTGAGGAGGGATATAGTAATTGATATGTTTGAATTTGCTGTTGAGATGAAATCTGAATATGAAAAGAATGTTTTTGTAATGTAATGTTCATGTATTGCTTAACTTACAACTTAAGCATTGAAGGCCCTCTATGTCAGAAAACAACATTTGGTACCTGGTGCATATAATAGATTTTTTAAGTTATAAGTTCATGAACATAAATTACTGGTTCGGTTTGAAGGGTAAAGATGGTAAGTTGTTTTGTGTGTTGATCAGTATGCAATATAAACAGAAAATTGATGGCTGATAGGTGGTTTGGTTTTGTATTGTTGAAAAATTGCTCAAGTTATAACTTAAGAAAAAGAAACAGGCCCTACATGTTAAAAGGAACATTTGGTTCCTCAGAAATATACAAAGGATGAGTTATAAGTTTGAGTTTAAGGTAGGTAGATGAAGTTAATAGGCTTTTGGTGTGTATTGTAACGATATGTAAAAACTGCAAGAGTAGTTGGGTTTTAAGGTGGCTCTATTAAATTTACTAAAGTTATGTGATATTTTAATATTATTGTGAAAGGAGAAAAGACTCTACAAGAGGCTGAAGTCTCCAGAGATCTGGAACCAAACCCTGAGGGAAAGTGGATAAGTAAAATAAAGTATAGTGAAAACAGTATGAAAATGTGATGATATGTGGTTAAGTAGATAAAGATGTATGGTAATGAGAAAATTTTTGAAGGGGAAGTGGAATAATCAACTCTGAATTTAGTTTGTAGAAAAGGAGCATGGAGAATATTAGGTGTGGGGTCAGACTTGGGGCTTAGATTCCTAGAAAGAAGTGGGGAAATGGGGGGAGTTGGATATATTAAAAAAAGTTTGATAGGACTAAGGAAGATTAATAGGTGATAGAAGAAGAACGAAAAATCTAATACTAATGAAGAAGTAAAGTAAGAATGTGGGTTACGAGAATAGTTGACGATGGAGCGGCAGGAAGTCTCGATTGAATGAGACATGGCGATTAACACAATTTGGACTTCTCTGTTTTTCTTTAATAATTTCTAGGTCTTCATATAACTCTAGTTTGAGAAAGTTTTTTTGAAAGATATGTTCTTTAAGATGTTGCAAGAAAGTGGAAGTGTTTTATCTTTTTGTGTTCTCTAGAGAACGTGAAGACAATGATCTACATGTTCTTCCTATGTAGGTGGCATCACAATCAGAACATTTGAGTCTATAAACACCACTACGGTTCATATAATTGATCTGGGGTCTTTGGAATTGGATATATACTGACCCAAGTTATTGGGTACTATAGAAGAAACATAGACATTTTCAACTGAACATTTGATTAGATTTCGAATATCTCCAGAAAGACTCTCATGATGGTAGGGAAGTGAAATGCAATTGGGTTTGGTGGTAGGGTCTCTGGGGAACGCAGTCTCCTGCAGGTTCTTAAGACGTCTTTTATGGATGAGTTTATTGACGATGTTGTGATCATAACCGTTGTTGACTGCTATTTGTTTGATAATGTTGAGTTCTATTTTGTAGTTTGAGTGAGAAAGTGAAATGGTTTCCAGGCGATGGATGTAACTATGAAAAGCTGCATATTTATGAGACATGGGGTGGTTAGATGAGAATGGTATTACATGGTCAGTCTGTGTGGGTTTTCTATAGATACTGAAGTCGAAGTGGTCATTTAATCTGGTAATGGTGAGTATTTCAGAGTTTTTCATAATCTGTGTGGATTCTAAATGATCCAGAAATACATCAGCTAATGGAGGGGGAGATACAGCTACCCATGGCTAAGCCGTCAGGTTGTCTATAATATTTGTTGTTAAAAACAAAGAAATCTTGGTCTAAGTAAAGTTGTAATAGTTGGATAATGGAGTTTGTAGTAGACAAGGTGATGGAATTGGTTCTTAGAAGAGAGTGAACCAGATTAATTGTTTCTTGTTTGGGGACAGAGGTAAATAGATTGCTAACATCAAGAGAGCATAGTAATGTTGGGGTGAAGATTGATCTGTTGTAGGTTATTGACTAGATGACTAGTATTTTTGACTGAGAATCCTGGGTAGAGTTCGTCATGTTGTTAATAAGATTCAATATGAATTTTGATAAGAACTAAAGGAACTTAGTTTCCTAGGGGATTCTGTTTACATCGTCTCTTGTACTTATTAAGTATTTTTTTGTTCCGATTGATTACTAGTCTTCTTTTCTTTGCTTCTCTTGTCAACGTTAGAAGTGTTTCTTCTATGGTTTGTTTTTTAATCAGGAGGAGTAAACTAAAAAGACAGACTTACACCCAAGAAAGTTACTAGAAAAGTCACCAAATACATCTTCTTTTTTGGTTGATTATCTTGGCCTTGCGATAATTTAGTAATCAGTATCGGACAACCTCACACGTCGATTCTAACCTAACTTTGTTTATGTTTGAATAATAATTTTTTTCGATTCACTTCCAATATATATTATCAACGTTCAATTACAACAAAATAAATGTTGAATTGTTATGAAGAAGTTGAAGAGTTTATTTATCACATTGTAAAAGAAAATTGTCTTTATATTTTGCAAATAGATCTTATATGCAACAAAGCTATGAAATAATGGTTTGGTTTCATTAAAAGTCATAAGAGATTTTTGTAGGTTTGCATCTCTAAAAACTTACACTTTTATCTGCTCTCAAGTTGAAAATTCATCTCTATTTTGTTTTCCATTTACTCAAGCATGTATCAAAAAGTTAGAGGGATTTCAAAGATTTCTAAAATACTGTTCTTTTAAACTACCATATTCTTATTCTGGTGTGATCAATTTCTTGAATCTAGATTTTTTTCTTTTTTCTTAACTTTGATTTTGATCTTTATTTTTTTACGCTTAATAATCCAATCTCCTGAATTGCTTCAGCCAATTTGTTTTATATATTCCTTCCCGTGCACTGCTTTAGAATTCACTTTTTCATATTTCCCATCAAAGAATAAATTATGGTTCAAATATAGGTGTGGTCCTACTTCTCATGCATGCTAATCAGTTACCTCATTAGATAGATTTGTTTAACTTATGTATCAATATATTTAGGTTCTATTTGAAGCACTAAAATGCAAAATGATACTTTGTATAAATAAGTGTGTACTTGCATTTTCTTTAATGTTGGATTCTAGTTTAATTTTGACAGTGTTTGTCCCATTTGTTATCCATAATTAAAATTTACTAAAAAATACTGGATTTTTCTAAGATAATCAATAAATTTATTCTACACACAACACAAAAGTCTAAGGATATTTTAATAATTTGACAATACCAATGACAGAAATTTCATGACCATATAAATTTGCTTGTACTATAATTGTTATTACAGACACTCACTTATTATCAAAAAAAAATTGTAAAACTGATAGCAATACGTGTTTTAGAATGTTTTTTATAAGGGACAAAAAAATCGACATTTTTATGTTTTGTTTATTTTTAATTTGTCACTTTATACCATTCTTGCGTAATAGATGAGTTAAAGATATTGCCTTTTTATCATGCAACAACAACATTTAACGTTGGACGAGATGAATAGAGCCGTGGGCCTCCTTCAAGCTGGTATGCGACAAACTCAAGTTGCTGATCAGCTGGGTGTCTCCCAAAGCGTCGTAAGTCGTTTGTGGCGTCGGTTTAGATACACTGGGAGTCCATCCGAGTAACATCCAGGACGTGGTCGCTCTACAACCGTCACTCAAGACCGATATTTAATTTTAAATGCCAGAAGGCAGCCAACAATCACAGCACCCGAGCTGGTTAATGAATTACAGCTTGCACATAATGTAAAAAATTAGCAGCAGTACTGCGAGAAATCGTCTCCATGAAGCCAATCTTCGTAGTCGGCGACCACTGAGATGTCCACCTTTATCTAGAGGCAATCGCGCTGCAAGATTAACCTGGTGTCAAGAGTTTCAGAATTGGACTGACAATGACTGGGCCACAGTTTTGTTTAGTGACGAGTCTAGATATGGATTTCATCCAGATTCTCGTCGGACCAGAGTTTGGAGACGACCCGGAGATGGAGAACGATTACGACATCTTCAAGAAGTGTATGCATACAGAGGTGGTACATTAATGGTATGGGGCGGAATCATGATTGACGGAAGAACTGACCTCGTTTTCTCACGTGGCTTTCTCACAAGTCAGCAATATTTGGACACTATTCTTGAACCTATTGTGCGCCCGTTTGCTGCAGCTGTTGGAGAAAATTTTTACTTTATGCATGATAATGCTCGACCACATGTTGCGCATATTGTAACAAACTGGTTGGATAACGAGGGTATTGATGTATTGCCGTGGCCAGCACAATCACCGGACTTGAATCCCATTGAGCATGTATGGGACATGCTTCAACGAAGAATTACTCCACATATGGGCAATATCTACAATGAGTTTCAATTAATAGAGCTTCTGAGAGAACAATGGACACAACTACCTCAAGCAGACATTAACAATGTGATTCGGAGCATGAACAGTAGATGTATAGCTGTGATAAACCAACGTGGTGGCCATACTTTATTTTAAGTTTACATTTTTTTCGTATTTTTGACATTTTATGGTGGTATGTGAAACATGGGTGATTTTTAATATATTTTTTTTGTTCCAATTTTCTGTTTTTTTTGCAATTTATGGTTTTTGACATATTAAACAACAATTTAAACTAAAAATTTTTGTATTACTTTTTTTAAGTTGATTACAGATAAACAAAATAGGTCTATTTATAAAAATATCCCTAGACTTTTGCGTTGTGTGTATTATGTTACAATCTAGCATAATTTTGCAGATTTCTTGTGCTGCTCTACAACCAAGAAGAACAAAACCAACTGTATCAATACAGCATAAAAGTACGAATACCAAAAGCAAAGTCTACAGGCCATGACATTGATGCGAGTAACTAAAACACAACATTAAGTTCTTTGATTGTGATGAAAATAAAATAAAAATGCTTCCCAACAAGTATACACTAAGTTTAAAAGATAGTTTTAGTTTACATAATAGTCGCATCAACCTCTGAGGTTATTAGCGACATATATACATATACATAAGATAATTTATTTACAAATGTTAGATTTTGTTAAGTATATTGATATCTTTAAGGAATTTTACCAAATGTTGAATTTTACAATTTTCTCCTAAGATTTCATTTGTTGATCCGATGATGTGGATGTTCTGTCTCTGCAACTGGTATCTTGGGCCCTCTATAAGTACATGCTTAACACTTAGTGGGATATTACAGTTTTCACATAAAGTGGGATTAGTGTGACCAATTATGTGTCCGTGGGTAAGTCGGGTATGTCCTAGATGAAGACGAGTAACAATGACTTGGTGAGTTCTCTTGGGAATTTGAGACTTCCACGTTTTTACAAACGTTTTCACTTCGCGAAGTTTTGAAGTTGAACTGTCCCACTGGTTTTTGCCACAGATTTTCGACTTTTACTTTAATAAATGATTTATGATTTTAAATCGTTAAGAACTAGATTTCCCACTTCACTCGCGGTTTCACTGTTCCTGGCTTGTTGGGCTGTACGATCCACTTCTTTATTTCCTTGAAGGCTAATGTGTGAAGGAACCCATAGGAATTGTACAGTATAGTTATTGTTTTGAATATTAGCTAGTGCTTTTTTGATTAGGAGAGCAATTGGATGCTTCGTATATAGTTGGTTAATTGTATTGATGGAACTGAGGGAACCGGTAATTATAAGATCATTGGATATATTACTGGATTTAATATGAACGAGAGCTTGATAGATGGCGTATAGCTCGCCAGTATGTATACAGCTTAAGGATGGTAGTTTATACTCAAGTAATGGTAGTAGGTAATTTGGAGTAATGATAGCTGCCTCAACTCCAGTAGATGTTTTAGAAGCGTCTATGTATATATGATAGGATTTAGAAAATTTTATTAGTTTGTTGATGAAAGTATTTTTTATTAAGGAGTGTGAAGTATCGTTCTTTCTGAAGATATTTAAAAGGATATATCGGATTGAGGAATGCTTAATGTCCAAGGAGGAGAAATTTCTATGAAGTTGGAATAGGTATTTGGTATTAGAATTTGTAAAGTTCTAAGGGTTTGCCTAACTCTTTCGTAGAATGGCGGTTTCATATTCCTATTTTCAGTATATAGGTTTTTAAAACGATCAGTAAATATGTTACTTCTAGATGGATTGTTTAGATTAGAATTATCAGCAACTGCGTATGTGAGACATAAGTGCACCTTTCTATATTTAAGTGATGGTTCTTCAGTTTCTGCTCGTAAACTTTCTATTGGGCTGGTCCGAAATGCTCCTGTAGCTATTCTTAATGCCGTATTTTAAATTACGTCAAGGTGGTGTAATAAGTATTCCTTAGTAGATGCATATACTATGGAACCGTAATCTATTTTTGATCTAATTAGGTTTACATGAATCAAGCAGATATAGTCAGCTCCATAGTTTTTATTAGAAAGAGTTTTCATAAGATTAATTCTATTTTGGCGTGTTTTTTTTTATTTGTAGAATGTGTTTTTTCCATGTGAGTTTCGTATCAAAAATCATCCCTAAGAACCTAATGTCATTGGCATAATTCAGGATTTGGTTACCTAATTTTAGTTGCGGTTTAGTTGGACTACTTTTCTTTGAAAATAACAAACACTTTGATTTGCTGAGTGAAAACTGCAATCCTGTTTTCTTCGACCAGTTTTCGAGTTCATGAAGTGTGGTTTGTAAGTGATGCTGTACTGATGAGATGTTTTTTCCTAAAGATACTAATACCAGATCATCCGCAAATAATCTGCCACGAACTAAGCTGGAGTTTGATGCTATAATATTATTCACGGCAATTAAAAATAACGTTGCGCTTATTACAGATCCCTGAGGGGTGCCATTAGCTTGACGTCTTGTTGAAGATGTGCAGTGGTTGAATCTTACTTGAAAATTGCGTTGTTTAAGGAAATTTAAAATGAAATTATTGATATTACCTCTAATATTCCAAGTGTGTAATGATCTGATAATATCGTAATGCCATGCTGTGTCAAATGCTTTTATAATGTCTATGAATACTGCAATAGTTTCCTGCTTGTTCGCTAACGATTCAAGGATATCAGATTCTAAATTAATGAGGTTATCGGTAGTAGTTCGATTTTGTCGAAATCCACTTTGCTCGTTAACCAAGAGGTGATTTTCTTCTGATATCCATAGCAATATTTTATTAACTATTTTTTCCATGACTTTGCACATTACATTGGTGAGAGAGATGGGTCTATATGAGGAAATTTTAGTTTGTGCATTGTTAGGTTTGAGAATAGGTATAATTATTGAATCACTCCAGGAAGTTAAAAAGACATTATTTAACCATATTCGATTGAAAATTTTTTGAAGAGTACTCTTAGCATTGTCTGGCAGTTTTTCCAAGAGTACTAAAGGTATATTATCGGGTCCAGGAGCAGAGTTTTTTGTAGTATTTAAGACAAAATTAAGTTCATCTAAGGTTAAAGGAATATTGAAGGAACTATTATCTCTATCTTTACAATCGAGCTGTTGTTTTTCTGTGATGATTTTGTGTTGTATAAACTCTTCGGAATAGTTACTATTGTTGGAGTTTTTTTCGAAGTATCTAGCAAAAGCATAAGCTATTTCGTTAGGTTTTGTTATTACATTAGTATTATGAGTAATAAAAGGCACTTGGTATAATTTGTTTTTTCCTGATATTTTACGAATATTGGACCAGACTCTAGGTAAAGGTGTTGTACTGTTTATATTTGAGACAAATTTCCTCCAGTTGGTTTTTCGAGCAGTTTTTGTTATAAATCGAGCATGTGCTCTCTGTTTTTTGTATTTAGTTATGTTAGTTGTGTTACTATGTTTTTTCATTCTATTAAATATACTTTATATTGCTTGATTGCATTTTGATATTCTGTATTTCACCATAGATAGAGGTCTGTGTTTCCCTAATATTTTAGTTTTTCCTATATGTGTTTCTGCCGCGTATGTAATAATATTTGTAAAAATGTTGAGAGTTTCATATCAGTTATTTCAAAATTAGATTTTTGTGATTCTATGTCTGTTCCTATGGCATCAGCGTACTTGTCCCGATTAGCGTTTTTCAGGTTCCATTTTCGGACTGGTTGGTATTCAGAGATAGTGTCGAGAAAATACAGAAATTGTTATTGGGTAATGGTCGCTTCCCTATAAAAAGGGTAGAGGATCCCAATAAGGAGCCATTGAAAGAGTTGGGTCACAAATCGATAGATCGATTGCCGATGTACCAGTATGTACATTAAATCTGGTTGGTCTTCCATCATTGAGAATGTTTACATTTTCTTCAGTTAACAAGTCTTCGATTAGTCTACCTTTGATATTAAAATTTGTTGAGCCCCACATTGGGTTGTGATTATTGAAATCTCCTACTATTAGCCTGGACATAGGTATTTGTGAAATGAGTGCTTTTAAGTCGGTTAAGGTGAGAAGTGTATTGGGGGGGGGGGTATAGATACAACATACATTAATGCATTGGGAAGCTTTAACTGGACGGCCACAGCTTCGATGTCTGTTTTTAGAGTAATCGTTTGTGCTTCAAGAGTATTTTTAACATAAATGGCTACTCCACCACTTGCTTTTTTCTGCTTGTTTCTATTTTTATAAAATGTTAAAATGTTGTAAAAAAATTTTAAATGTGTGGCAGTATTGGTCTTTGAAATTCGTTTCTTGGAGAGAAATTATAGCCGGGGTAATATCATTAATTAAAAGCATTTCAAAATGGGTATAAAACCCATTTATGTTCCACTGTAATAAATTGAATGTTATAGTTGTAATTATTGAATGTTCAGCTTCTGGGATAATTCAGTCGATGTATCCGTGTCAGGTTCTTCATCTTCGTAGTTGTCTTTTGAGAGCTGTCTCGTAATTTTTTTGTTTAGCTTTGTACATTTCAATTTTAATGAACGCTCGGATGTATATGAATGAATTTTAGTTAAGAGTTGTCTAAATTCTGAAATGTCTACTGTATATTTATTTATAACGCTGATAACATCTTTTGTTCCATGAGTGTTTTCAAATAAATCAACTGTTTCCTCAAAAATTAATATTTGCTTTTCGGAATTGAATAATTCTTTAATTGGTTGCATAAGCGTTTCTAAGCTCCAAAATCTGAGGAAGTGGTTCGGGCTCACATCGGTCGAACCATTCAGAAGCGCCGCAAATAAGATCAGAATTGCCATGTTAATAGCCAACGTTCGCAACGGACAGGGCACTTGAAGAAGAAGAAGCGTTTCTAAAGGTATTGTTGCTATTTTTGTTTTTATTCTTTTTTGTTTCTGAGTTGGCTTTGAAACTACATCGTCACTAGCTGATGTCTCAATTGGGGGTGATATTGCTTCAGATACAGTTCGTTTGGAGGACGATTTAGATGTATTTCCTCGTCGGATACGCTAAATAATTTTGGTGCTGGATTCTCTTTATTTTCATTAATCGAGAAAGAATTATTGTTTAGGCTGGAAGATAAAGGCTGGTTAGTTATGATTATGTGACATGATAGGGCTGATGAGGTGGGTATATTTGGTTTGGATCACTGGCATTGTATTATCTGTAGTTGATGTATCAAGAGATGTTAGGTTGGTTATAGATAATATTTTTGTTAGTGACGTTGAATTATATGATATGTTTGTAGATGTGCATGTTGTTGAAGGTGTAATAGCAGTCGTTTCTGTTGAAGTCACTGTAGTAGATTCGTTTCTGCTTGAAAGTGTAGCAGTTGGGACAGCTGTGTCTGAGTAATTTACATTTACTGAGCAACTACTAGAAATATGGCCATGTTGTTTGCAAAGGAAACATAAGTTGTCTAGTGTCAAAACAATTCGATTGTTAGTATCTTCATGAGTTATTAAAATGGAATCGGGAATTAGGCTTGTGGCTGGGGATATGTAAATATGTCAACGGAAACTTAGTACATATTTGTATTCAGGATTGTTTGTTCCTATTCGCAAAAACGACATTGATGAATTTATTTCTAGCCCTAAGATCAGTAGTTCGTTTTCTATTACCTTATGCGGGATAGTGGAAGAAACCTTGGATATTAGGAGTCCTTCACTTTTAGTAATTAGTCTACGGACTTGAATTTGTGTATTGTTTACAGTGATGAAACCTCCGCTGTTTGAAAAAAAAATCATCTACGACTTGTTTGGTTAAGAAATAAATACAGATACGATTGTTGCTGATTCTTGATGAAAAAAGAATATGTTTTCTTTCTCTAAGAAGACGAAGTAGAGATCCTACCGCTAACAAGTATTCTTCTATTTTAACATCATTAAGAGAATTAAAAACTATTGCTTATAGTTTGAATGGATTCATCGGTTCTTGTTGTTTGTTGGCTGCAGCTGAGTAAGATATAGGTTTATTTCTCAACACCATTTAATTTTCCTAAGTACGGACCTGTTCCACTTCGTGTTTTGGTAATTGTCTTTAAAGACAAAAAACTGGGGTCGATCAATGACTGGTGTTATTTATTGATGGTTTTATAAAATTCTTTGGTTATGAATTACTTATTAATAGAAAAATATGTACTCACAGAAAATGTTTTTCTATACACACTGAACTAACATTATTATACTTGATGTTGACGCAGTGTAAGAATTCTATGATTGGTTTTATAAGTTAAATTTGCTAATTTGTCAGGATCGATCAAGAATCATGTGTGCTGATTCGATATCAGTGCCGGACTCGTTGCCGTTTTTCTTATTATAATTAGACCTAAATAACATATGTTTATAAATAAATACCATCTAAAAAATATCACATTAAATACTATTCGCATATCATCAAATCAAAGAGGAAAATAATATTCAGTACATAATATATATTCGGTATGTATGTAAAAATAAAAATTTAATAATTTTATTAGTCTTCCAAAATATCCTCTCCATTTATGTTTTGGTGAGGTTCATGAACAACTACACCATTTTGAATTTCTTCATTTAGTTTTTCGGCAAAAACTGAATTTATTTTATATATTTGAGCAACAAAGTTTTGTTTTTGGTCAGCAGTCCAATGTATAAACCATTCTTTGAATAATTTAATCTAAAAAATAACTATAGTAAGACATTCATAATATAGACAATAAATCAATCATCCTATAAATAGTAAGATAAACAATCTATAGTTATGCTATGCAATACTTGCTGCAATGAATCTGCTTATATGTAAAGTAAAAAATATTCCTTTTTTTCCTGTTCTTCCCTTTCCATGTTCTTATATCTGTTGAACCAAAATACTTGACAACATTCCAGTAGAGTATACAATTGAAAACTTAAAATTTATTTTTTTTATTAACTTACTTTATGAGATCATTACTTAGTATACTCATCATCAAACATACCAAGTATAATATCTTTAAATAAGAACAGTGAAATGTAAATACATGATACTTAAAATGAAAATATTTGTACACTGGTATGCCTCCAAAAACATGTCACACAAAGACTGTTGTATTTATGTCTATAAATAGGAAAAACATTTTGATCAAACAAGAAGGGTGCTATTATAATCATTTCACATGTAGCTCACAAATTTTAATTACAAAAACTATTTGGTAGTAACAATAATATACCCGATTATAAAAATGAAACCTCTAAAATGTTTTAGATAATTTTACTATATAATTGTATCTAACCTATATTTACTTACTTAAAATCGATTTGCTTTAAGAATTTATATAATAATGAACGATACATATTTTGGAAAATCTGGGCGGTTGTTAATTTCACTTAAAATTTTACTTAAACTGGACATTTCTTTCTTAAAAAAGAATCTGTGTACTATCTGTCTTACAGATGTTTTAACTCTTTCATCATATGTTGCAAGGATAGAAGGTCGACCGCCAATATTTTTAGGATATCTTACTGTTTCAGTATGCTTATATTCCTCAATTGTTCTGTCGCCTTCCATCCATCCATCGCCTTTCTCCGCCAAGCACGTATTCCCATATTTCTCATGTCTTCCTCGATGTTATCAAGTAACCTTTTTCTGAGTCTTCCTCTTTTTCTCTGACCAATGACTAGCTGGGTCATTTTATTTCATCCATAGGGCATTACATGCCCTACCTACCTCAGACATTCCATCTTAATATGTTTTACGATATCAGGTTCCTGGTATATACTATAAAGTTCGAAGTTGTATCGTCTTCTCCACACTCCATTGTCATTTACTGCTCCATAGATTCGCATTAGTAGTTTTCTTTCGAAACATCCTAATATGTTTTCATTATTTTTTGTTAAAGTCCAGGTCTCTGAACCATATGTTAGGAATGCGCGTAATATTATTTTGTAGAGTTTTATTTTTGTATTTCTTGATATAATTGTGGATTTAAGGAGGAGATTGAGCCCAAAATAGCATCTGTTGGCCGTGAAAATTCTGAGGTTTATCTCTGCGATGGTATTATTTTCAGGGTTAAGGAGTGCTCCCAGGTATACTATTTTTATATACCTAATTTTGTTACTATTAAACCCATTTTTGTAGCAGATTTTTTTAATGTACTTTTAATACACCTCTCTTACAGCGTTTTTAGTTCAACCAACAATATTGATATCATCAGCATGCACGATTAGCACATATTTATTATATATTTAACCAGTGGTTGTGATTTGTGACATACGTATTACTTTTTTCAGGGCCAGATTGAATAGTGTATAGGAGAGAGGGTCTCCCTAGCGCAGCCCGTTATTTGTTTTAGAAGGTTCAGACAGTTCCCCCTAAATTCTTACTCTACATTTAACTTTTTCAAGAGTTAGTTTTGTTAAATTTACCAACTGATTTAGTATTCTTAGCTCTTTTATTGCTTTGAACATTTCTCTTTTATTCACATAGCCGTAGGCTGCTTTGTAGTCTATAAATATGTGATGAGTATTTTTTTCCAAAATTTGTTTTAGGGTTGCAATCTGATGAATTGTCGATTTAACACCTCTGAAACCAGCCTGGTATTTTCCTACTATCCGTTCTACCATACGGTGACTTAGTGCTCTGGAAAATATTTTATACGCTGCATTTAGAAGCGGAATTTCTCTGTGGCTAGAGTATTCAAAGATATCCACTTTTTGGTGTATCGTGCAAAGTATTCCAATATTCCAATCATTGGCGAGGGATTTATTTGTCCATATTTCTTTTATAAGCTGCTGTATTTCCATTATGGTATCATAGACACCTTAGTTATATAGTTCAGCTGGGAACTAACTTCAAGAATCGTTTATAGAAAATACAATTCTTAATTTCCATTAACTGTTTATTTAACACTTATTTTAATTTATTGAAAGTCTTGTAACACTTAGACTAAAAACAAAATTAATTTATACCGTTTATTTACCTAACAGTACAAAATTATTTTATCGACTGACTTCTACAATTAAATTTTACATTTAATAACGTAAAACACAACAGGCTAGTCAAATAGTGAATATACTGTGACTAGTCTCCTTACAAAACTTGTTATTGGATTATTGTGAAGTGAGCAAGCAGGTATACAACGTTGATTTATTATTAAATTAACACTAAACGCCAGTAAATGATATTATATTTATTTATTATAGCATAGTGGTAGACGAAGTTAATATTTACTTAATGAAATCATTTTGTGTCAGTTAACTTTTTATCTAGTTTTCCTCATTTTTTTTTAATTATTTTCAGCAAGTAAAGTAAATTTGATGCTTATTGATAATTTCACTAAATAATCGTATCGTCTAATACTTTAAGAATAAACAAAAAGTTTCAACAAATACTGTAAAATATTATTCATGGAAACAATTAGTCATGGGATAAAAATCATTGCTTTATCACGAAATGAATAATAAACATTGGGAAATTATTGTTAATTATTTAAATATGCACATTAAAGACAATAGTACATTATTACAAACGCATATTTTACTATAATTTGATCAATTTTTTTTAATATCATGCCATTTTTCTTAATGAAATGTTTACTTGAATCTGCAAAAATTGATTAAAGAAAATACATAAAACTATATGTGTATGTTAAAATCGATGTTAGCAAATCTTTTAAAGGTAACTTTATGGTGGTATTATTCTGGAATATAAGAGACCTAAAATAATAGCTATTTTATTAAAAAAAAAAACAAGTAGTGTTTACTTTGGTAATTTTTTCAAAAAATTTTGTCTAATAATATAAGATATACGTGATTACGTGTTTTATTAATATATTACAGTTTGTGTGTGTGTTAAATGTTCATTAAAACTAAATTTATACTAAATTTTTATGAGTGGCTGATTTGACTTTAATGGTTTCTGCTTAAAAGGATAAACAAAAATAAAAACATAATCTGAAGAGTGATTTCTAATCTTAGTTCAGTTTAGTTAGGGCAGAACAGTCGCGACTTCAAGATATGCATGATTAAGGAGACATTATACTTAAGAAGCGTTAGATTTTTATAGATATTGTTACGCACGTACGCACAGTAGTAATTCCAGCCTAAAGAAGTATGCATAACCGTAAATAACAATCAAACATCCATCGTTTAGGTGGGGAGGATTGGCACCTGTACAAGATGTGTACAAGTCAGAGACGAATCCTCCCAGCCATAATGCCCTCCACACACTCAACCGCAAATGTACAAGGTGAGGCGCTATAGTCCCATTGTCGTCTATTTCTCGTGTCGTTGTTATGTTGCGTGTTCAAGTGCCGAGTTACCATTTTGGGCTATGGCTGGTGCATCTACCGGCCATGACTCTCGCCCTTTTACATCCCTTTTTACCCTATGGACTCTTACCCTTGTTTTTATTGTTTTTATTAGTATGTTTTTGATGAAGTTTTGATAGTGTTTTTAATTTTATTTTTGGCCGCAGGACTGGGTACTGTCAACTTGATATAATTTGGGATTCGGTTTGGGGTCTTCTGCAATTTCGTAGAGTTACAAGATTATCTACTTATTATACATTGTCCAAGAGTTATTGTTTGGTCTTCTATCTACCGCAGAATCTGGTTTGGTTCGTACTCTAGTTGACGAATTTTACACTGGCTTGCTTTTCCATTATATCTAGTATCCTAATTAATTGTGTATCTCTGAACAGAAAGCATTCAGTTACATAAATTGGTACATTTGTAGCTTATCTTAGACATATTTTATGGACTGATTGGATCTTTTTCTTGTTGGTGATATGCATATGTGTATATCTTGCATGTCCCTATGCGAGATATACGTATATCAGTATGGGTAGTAGAATGCTATTTTTCAATCTGGTTTTGGTTTTGAAGGCACTGGTTCTGGTTCTGTTGTATTCACAGTAGTGGTATTCACTCGGGAGGTTAACATCAGACATTTGTCTATTATGACAAATATTTAGATTTATCTCTCCACTCGATGGATCTGTTGAACACATCTAATTAGTTTTCTGTGTTGATTTTGTCTTCTTAAACATAAATGATTGAGTTTTCTCTGAGTTTACAGCTATTTTTCATTATATGCATCGGTTTTTATGCATTCATTCAGGGCAGTTTGTAGGCACATTTTGAGCAGTTTGTAAATTTTTTTTACTATATTGCTATATTCGTTATATATTTGCTATATTCTGGTTCCTGCTGTGTTTAGCAAGTATATGTCTCATCAGAGTAGGGCTCAATAATTTTTAAGGTGCTCTTGGAACGTTTGGAACATTTAGGTCAAACGAAAGGCTTTAAGCAAACGTAATTCGTCCGTTGCAGCCATCTTCTTTACATCAGTAATTATCTTTATCATTTATCATTTTGATAAATATTTGTTGTAAAATTTTAAGTACCTATCATCTATTTATTGTTTTTGTGTATTTTAAAACTAATACTCTAAACTAGTTGATTATTAGGATAAGTCATTATAAAACAGTAAATAGAATGTTTCTTAGATAGGGCATTTCAGCAGCAAGGAAGTCACCTTTCTGTGCGGTAATGATTCACAGGTACTTATTTTGAAAATAGCTTTACTATCAGAAAATTTTAATTTAAAGGTGGTGCTAAAATATGGATTGTATTCTACTTCGAACAATTTTTATCATATCAGATTTAAACCATTTTGTTTAAGTTCATTGAGAGCTCCAACGAAAGTGGATCCATTATCTGAATAAATGTCATTGGGGATACCTCGTCGAGCTATGAAACGCTTTAAGCAGGATAGGAAACAGTCTGTTGTTGGATTGGTAAAGAGTTCAAGATGAATTGCTTTGGTACAAAAGCATACAAAAACACAAACGTAACCTTTTATTTCTTTGGCTCCCCTACCCGATTTATTGTTTAGTAAAAATGGTCCTGCAAAATCTATGCCACAGTGCTGAAATGGCAGTGATGGGGTTGTGCGAGCTTCGGGTAAACTGGCCATTGGACAACTGGCAAATGTAGGTTTAAATTTAAAACAAGTACGATAATTTCTTACCGTTTTTCTTGCAAGGTCTCTCCCCCGAATTGGCCAATAATATTGTCGAATTGATGAGAGAAGGAGTTGAGGACCTGCATGTAATAGGACTTTATGTTTATGTTCAAATAACAACTTAGTGAAAGGATGATTAGATGAAATTAATATAGGGTGTTTAGAGTTAAAGTCTAATCCAGATAATCTAAGTGGACCGGTTTCTCGTAATACATGGTTTTCATCTAAAAATGGAGTAAGATTTGAAAGTTTATCTTTGATCGGTAATGTATTACAGTGATCAATTGCTAATCGATTTATGCATTTTATTACTAAGTATAGCAAACTAGTACAACCGTACGTAACGGTGTTTAATTGGTAAATTGAAAATTCATCTGCTGGGTTGTCCCTCCAAAAAATCTGTTGAAGGGGCTTGTGTGCATCATGTATAAGGATCTGCCTATACATTTTACTAACGTCAGCAGATATAATGTACTTGTATAGTCGGAACCTAATTAAAATATCAAATATGTTATTTTGCACCTTTGGTCCAACATATTGTAACTCATTGAGAGACCATCCAGAACTACTTGGACTTGATCCATCGAAGACCACTCTAAGTTGAGTAGTCAGACTACTAGGCTTGTATATGCCATGGTGGGAAAAAAAATAAGTTGGTTCAGTGACCATGTCACTTTCTACCCTGGTCATGTGACCTAAATCGATATATTCATGTATAAAATTTTTGTATAATTGATAAAATTAATCGTGGTGGTAAATAGTTGTTCGATAGGGTGAAGAAATAACTTGTAAAATGAAATCTCTTCACACGTTCTTTATTGTCTGCTCTTATGGCAACATATTATGGAAACATACTACTCTTATAAATTTTAAATTTGTAACGACTTTGCCTAGGGCTGACAGGGTTGCCGTCTAGACAATTAAATCTTAGGGCTAGGAATTATAATATATAGGTACATAGAATAACATATTTTGAAATAATTTTAAACAGTATTAAGTATTAAAAATTCTTCTTCCTCTACAAATAGTTTAAATCTTTCCCCCGTTTCATTTTTCTTCCCTAGACCAAAAACACCGATTAATTTACCGCTTTTCCTTTTACCAATTTTCGCATTTAAGCCACCCATAATGATAGTTATATCTTTTTTTAATTTGTTCAAGTGAATTTATCAATAATTCATAGAGTTGCTCTAACTCTTCTTCTGGTTTATCGCCGGTTGTAGCATACACTTGTAAAACATTTAATTTGACTGGAGTTGTATTCAATTGGATTATTATTACTCTTTAAGAAACAGGTATAACATTTGTAACATAATGACGTAATTGAGGAGATACGATTACTCCATTAAATTGTATCTCAATGCTTAAACCATAATTTTACTAACCTATTCACCTCAAAGAGATTCCACCAGCCCGCTACGTCATCGAACATACACGTTGATAACGCGGTAATAACGCCTTTTATGTTATTTTATTTTAATAATAGGGTTCTGAAACTATTAATAATAGTTTACTTAAGGAGAACAAATAACTGGGTATATTTTTTTTGGTTTTCTATGTTGATATATTCGTAATGCGAATAATCTGTACAACACAAACCATGGATTGCACACAAAGTATATATGCACAATAATCACTGTACACTTAGTCATAACTACAATATTTTTTTATAATAATTTATTTGTACAACATTACTAAACCTAATAATAATAAATAATAATAAATCACATTAAATTTCAGTACATTTGTAGAATTACAGTAGTCACGTTCGCAGAGTGAACATTTTTCAAATACGAAGTCGTTGTCATTCCGCGAACTAATGTCGCAGATAATTCCTTCAGATTTTAGGGCACATCTTCTAGTAAATAGTCGATGAGTTGCATTTTCTGAAACAAAAACTACTGTAAGTACATATCGTAATATTATTAATTTAAAATGTGTGTAATAAAATGTATGATTTAAAATATAGAGCCATAAAAAATCGCAATAATTGCGATAGACCATGGAATCACTCAAATATACGAATCAATAGTAGCATAGTCATTGGTTTGATATTGTTATAGTCATGCCGGATTATGGTTTGATATTGTCGATAACTCCGTCGATGATCGAGGAAGGTGACGTAGAGGTTGATTGAGTCAAATGTGACGACGAAAAAAAGAATATTTATCTGAATTTGAAATATAAATTTGAAAGAACACAGGAACCTCATGAAGAATTCAAGTCATCACCACAAATCATTCATTTATTGTTTCCCAAAACAATAAATGAAACATGATATTTATGGCTCAAAAAAAGAGATGTGGAAATTCATAAAACAGAAATAAAAAATTAAGCACATCACCAAAGAAGAATATTCAACATACCTCAGTCAAATAAACTTAATATAAGCTTAATATAACTTAAGCTTAAATAAGCTTAATATAACTTAAGCCGGAACTTACAGAAGCAATAATGAATGAAAATGAGATAAGCCATAACCATGTCAAAAAATAATAAGGCTCCCTGAAAAGATGGAATAGCAAATAAGCTTACAAAATATGATAGAATACAGCTTATACGACAATTGTTTATAATGTGTAATAAGATATTAAGCTTTTACGACAGTTGTCCATAACGTTTAATAAGATATTAAGATATTCAAGAATACCTGTGAAATATAGACAGAGTACTATAATTCCTCTATTTAAAGGGATTAAAAAAAAACGATTGAAATAACTAGAGAGGCATAACATTATTAAGCACTTCTTTGAAATCATTAGCAACAATATTAACAAATAAGCTAACGAGAATGTATATTAGATGAACAACAAGGCTTTCATGTCGGAAAATCATGTAACAATGCTGTCTTCATAGTAAGCAAATAGCGAAGAAATCTATAGAATACAATAAACCAGCCTACTTATGTTTTATAGACTTTAAAACCCTTTAACAGTGTGAGGCTACACAATAAAGAAATAAATATAGTAAGCTACGCCGATGACAAAGTTCTGATAGCAAAGAATAAAAATGATAAACAACGAATGCTATACCAGTTTAGTACTAAAAACAAAAAATTTAATAAACTACTGCAATGAATTAACGTATCATTTACAAAAACAAAAAAAGCGATTCATTGGTGTTTTAAATTTAATTGTATTCATTTTTGTATGGAATATACCACACGTTGTATACACACATGTTTTTTTGTTCCAACCGGTTTCTAAGGAACACAAAACAAAAATGCTGTAAATTTGTTAATGGCAATAAGAGGTTAGTGTCATTTTTCAGTCGTTGTGTGAACTATTCCTGTTTGGTACGAATACGAAACAAAATGCTTTTCATTTCAGTTAATATTTTCCGGTTATATGGTAAGTTTTAAAGTAGTGCGTTAATTTCTTGGAGCAGTGTATAAAAATTCCACCACTTAATCGAAAATCTTAGTAATATTAAATAAATCAGTAAGGCGAAAACTTAAGATTGAATAGCAAATGATATAACAAATAATGAAATTTAAATATCTGGAATTAAACTTACCTACCACAATAACATTGAATAGAAAGTAAGGAAGCAAGTGGCGAAAGCAAGCAGAGTAGCTAGATGCCCTAACGATACAAAATGAAGAAATTGACACTTATAAACAGAAACAAAAGCGCGAATATACAAGTCTGTAATCCCACCTGTTATCATAGCAAGACCACACGCGCGACAAGAATATATTTGGAGACAAATGAAATGAGAATAACTGGAAAAACACTACAGAATAAACAGCAATAATGAATGGATGTAAAGAATAAAAAGAGAATCAATTAGATTAGAAATACATTAATTTTAACAATATTCGAATACGAATAATTGAAAAGAACACGATATATATTGTAAATAGATCATAAGACATAGCATTAAAACGAAGATATAGATCGAAAGAAAAATAGAGCAAGACATGAAATATAATTATTATAACGTTGATAAGGCACAGTGAAATTCACAAAAAAAAAAAAAATGAGAGATATAATAATCAGGATCATACGAAACGAATTCCTGCAAACAAGAGGCATTGTGGAATAATAATGGAACATAGGGTAGTGATTTAAAAACATCTAAAGGTAATGCAGGTAACATATTATAAAAGAAGATATAAGCTTTTTTAATGATCAGTGAATAAATGGGTTTTTTCCTAATGTAGGTATTATAAAATGTATTTACTAACTCAAAATATACTGGTGTATTAATTTTGAACTTTTATTTTTTATGATATAAAATTATTACTACAGAAATAAGAAATAAACATAAAGTTTTCTATTGTGTAAAATTAAAATGTGAAGTGTTGCCTTCTTGGTATAAATCTAAATATTCTGAGTTTAATGATCAGTTTTTTAGATAAAACCTTTTTGAACATCGCTACGAGTTAATTTTAAAAATACTATTGAAATTGGTTTAGATTTCTTCGTTATTTTTTTTATATGACTGGTTTCTACGAGAAGCTGATCATTTCCATATTAAGGTATTATTTACACTAGTTTTATGTATAGGGTTGAATGTCCAAGATATGAACATCTAAAGTATCCATTTTTCAACACCGCATAGTATACCCACTCAACTTTTTTTGGTAAGGAGGGGCACTACCGTGAGGTTGTGTATGTTAGAGAAGGAAATTTGGTGGATTTTATCATTTTGAATTCCAGTGTTTTAGCATTTATACACAGTATGTAAAATATTACACCGTTTTAAATTAAGAAATATGTCTTTCTTTTTTTCTTTTTTTCTTCAAAAAACAAATTATAAAAACAAATAAAAATCATTCTAATACGAAATAAAGAGACTATCAAATAAAAGTTGATATTTGTTTAAAAAATGTTATATTAGTTTAAACAATCGTATCGAATGGTTCGATAATATTGTCTGCTGAGAATAGCTCTATCGTAAATAGAAGAAAAGTTTTATTCACGATCAATAATTCTCTTCCTCATACTTTCACAGCACACAGCATATCGTTCTTGGACTATCTGAAAAATATGCTAAGTATGAGGGTCATGATAAGGCCAAATCTAAACATTCTTTAGACCTTTATACTTTAAAACCCTTGCACTCTTATCACCTAAGCAATGTTTAGATTATGGATCAACCTATATTTACGGAATTATATATAACTAATAATAACTTTCGTCGATAGCTAATCTTTTCTCAACAGATAATGCCATTTTTAAGCAAGCATGAAATTTGCGCTGCACCACAAAATTCAGTCGAATGAATGTTTCAGGTTATGTTGCTAATATAAAAGATCTCTTTGTCTGTCCCATTTTAGAAGAAGAAGAAGAAGAAGTCTCTCCATTTTCTCTCCTGATGCCAACCATTATGTAGCTTCGTCTATTTTTTAAAATTTTAAACTGTTTGTCCTTGTGTAGTGTAGTGTAATGTACAATTTTATGTTTATGACATTCTTTGATTATTGAATAAGCCAAAATTGACGAAATGCCCCTGAAGATACTCTAGGAAGCGAAAGTACTTAGGCAAGATTTAATTAATATACTGTGCTCGATATCTGCCTTTTATTCGATCAAAGTTCATTTATTCGAGCATTCAACCTTATATAAATTTGTTCATTATTTGTCATGTGCACATTACGTTGACAAGAGTTTTATTTATAGCCAAAGAACTGGGTTTCGTTACCATGCGCAAATATCACGTGATTTTACAGTGTAAAATTTAGTGTCAAGAGCAAATGACGTCCAGAAAAATATTTCTATCCAAGGTTGAGATGCAACAAGCGGTAGAGGAAATGAAGATTTATAGAGAACTAGATATGACTGACAAATTTTCTGAATTATCGCATTCTGATATGGATTCGTACATTCGATCAGCGTACGACTGTCCTAATAAACGGAAGTGCGCACGGTAACCACATCAACCAGGTATGTACAATACAATCAATATTAATATACAGTGTTTGTAAATTCGTACTTTTAGCTACTTCCAATCGTCAACAAATACTGATCCTTTAGATATCAGTGATGAAGGACCTAAGTGGATCCCAGTTTCGAAAAATGTTTCAACATGTATATGGCCTGTATATCTAAATGGTTGGAAAAAACGAACTACAATTTTTTGAGTTACTTGTCTACAAAACTATTGGTAATACAATAGTTGTTGAAACAAATAGATATAAAAATGTAAACAAACATTTACGCCTAAATGCATGGGTCGATACTAATTATAATGAAATACGTACATTTATGGATATTTTGATTTCGATATAACTGGAGAAGTAACCATCACTGAAAGATTATTGGCGCAAAATTCCATTATATAAAAACAAAATATCAAAATATTTGCCACAACATAGATTCGAACTGCTTTTGGATATATTTTATTTAGCAATTATTGAAGAACTTCCTTACAACGAGCTTCAAAAAATTTAAGAAAAATTGTTCCAGAAAAAAATTCCAGGTAAAACACTGATACCCTTACGAGGTCATTAGTCCTTTTGGCGGTATATAAAAGGAATGCGACATAAGTTTGTATAGAAATTCTGTAAAGGATATCGATAGGGAGGATTTATTAACCATTTAATGTTGCGATAATGAGATCGCAAGAACAAGTAAACAACCTGTTTAAGAATCTATGGTTATGGGAATTTCACAACCATTGCTTGATAGTGGCAGAACTCTTTTTGCAGATAACTGGTACACCTTAGTGCTCCTTGTGGAAAATATTAATAACAGATCAACTCATCTAGTTGGAACAATTTGTAAGAAACAGAAGATACGTGTTAAAGTCTGTGGTCAATACAAAGCAAAAAATTGATTGTTCTAAAAGAAAATTAAAATACCGTTGTTGTTATGAAGTTACATTACATGAAGAATGCTCTTTTCTTATCCATAAATGATATTAATGAACTTGAAGAAGTACATCATACGGAGAGTTCTAGGATCAAAACGTCTGCTATAAAGCTAGGTAATTTGTTGATTTGTCGAATCAAAAGGCATCTTATTAAAATTTCCTAAAAGAACGACAATTAAATGGCATAGACAATAAGCTTTCGAATTTATTACAAGTACCTCTGTGAAAATTTCTTATACTTCTACATCAAAATAAAAGAGAAAAAAATGTCAGTGGTGTTCAAACAACATGTCATTATAAAACATTTTGAAAATGCAACCTCCAACATCATTCATTCTACAGGAGATTACATTTTTGCCAAAAACTGGATAACAAGAGAAGAATTAAACGTGAGAGGTGCAAATATTGCTACAAAAAAACATTGACATTAACACGGGCCTAGTTATGCTGTAAGAATACGAAAAGGGTTACTTCTGTTTGCTCAGGGTGTTATGTAAATATGTTTATATCTACGAATTGTTTCTTTTAAACATGTTTTTAGATTTGTAATCTGAAATTTTGAATATTTGAAAATTGGCTTTTCCAAAAAGATATTTTTAAAAGCGTAAAATGAAATTTTGTATTTTGTAAAATTAGTCTCCCACAATTCTACATTCTATAAGTATAAATAATGATAGTATGTGTAAATTTCCTCATTATTGAAGAAATAAATAAATTGTTTACAAACATTAATATTTTGTGTCACATTTTTTACAAAAAATAAAAATTTTATACGGTCACGTCTACGCCAGGCCAATAAATACATTCATTTAAATCAATTCTATGTATAACCGTACGAGTATCTCGTACTATGACGTATTTTTATTTGAAAGTGGAACGTCATGACATGTGTCCAATGCTGGTACACATGGCGCTGGATATAAATCGACTGTGTCCTTGTATGATATACATTGCAGTGTATGATTAACTTTGAGTATAAAAATAAAAATCATTTATAACCCACGATCTGATCATGATAAGTACATAAATCGTAATACTTTTTTTAATTGGCATAATTAAGTGCCCTACAGCCAGTCACAACATACTAATATTTTCTGATTAACAGAAAAAAGATTGTCTAGTATAAATAAATCTATAATATAAATTAAATTTAAAATTTAGGTAGCATTACAAATTTAAAGCCTTAAAATAATTCTTAAGGATTAGAGAGGGATAAAATATGAACACCCGTTTCTGGTCTATGGACCATCAAGACATTGTTTTTGAAGACCAACTAGACCAGATGACGGACAAGAGGTATCGACAAATGGGATAAAACATAAGTTTTTATTCTAATTACACTTAAATATTGCTTGTTTTTGAATGGTAATACTTATATAGAAACAGTACCTATAGCCACCGAGCTCAGTCTCCGAACCGACTCCCAAGCGAAAAATGTAAGAATTTAGAAATTATTAGAATTACTTCGCATAAATAATTATATGAACTAACCTAAACTTCTGTGACATACGTTTCCACAAAATATTCGGGGATTTTAAAACTCTATGCATTTATCGATTTGTGTATCAAAGGTTAGTTCCTACTTTCAAGGAAATTTGTTTGAGTGTTAGTAAAAGTTACATTTATTTCTTATTTCCTGTAAGATAACAGAAAGATGATGATATTTGTCCTGAATAATTTTTGTGGATTTTAGCTATTTTTGCCTTATCTTTTGAAACAATAAAACTGTGAAATGCGTACGTTCATTCAACTAAATTTGTGGAAATGATTATCTCGAAAGTATATTTAGAATTCCTAAAATTATATTTATATTGATACTTTTACTACTGTAAAATATAGCTGTTTGAGTTAATAAAAAAAAATTTATTAGATACTAAGTGTCTTAAAATAGATTGAAAAAATGTAACCTAACATATAACATGTGTGTTTAGTAATCGACCAAATATAAGACGTTAAAAATTTTTTATTACTACTATTAAAAAAAAAAATATGTTGTACTTAAAAACATTAAATCGAAAATTAAAATAAAAAAAATGATTTTTTGTATTTAAGTAGTTTTCAACGAAAATCAGCATTAGTATTAAAAGCTTTTAATTCGAAGCTGTTTAAAAAATAATCTAGAGGGTTCCTTAAATTCATCATCACAAGATTTGGTCCAAATATTTTGTCTTACATTATATTATGCTACAGGAATTGATGTATTAATCACACAAAATATTCGATTATATTTATTCCATAATACAGATAAAGGGTTTATTAATTAATTGTTCAATATTTCTAACCATATTTATCTATAATATGTACAATATTGTGCTAATAACTCACATAATGATCAAAAAGAAACATGAAATTGAAGTATTCATATATCAACGTTGAGACACGTTTTATCAAATTTTATATCTCTTAGGATTTCTTAAAATTTCCATTTATTTCTGACTATATTTTCTACTACAAACCCATATATATATATATATATATATATATATATATATATATATATATATATATATATATAATATAGAGATATATAATAAGAATAAATATTAAACTCAACATTCTTCTGTGTTAAACAGCGTCCATTATCACTGCACCGAGCTTTCGACATCCTCTCTGATGTCTTCTTCAGGGCTTCCAAGGTAATAGTCTCCGAGCCCCCAGCCACTACCACACTGATCACGAATCAAAATGCACTACTGCTACTGGGAACAGTGGACGGTTTATTTATACCGTGGGTGGTACGTGGTTTGGGTGAAGGATGGAGTGGGGATTGACGCGGGGGTTGAAACGAACATTTCTGATGGCGGAATTTTGATTGGAGGATGGAACGGTAGGTCTCCATGTCGAAGGTAACTGGATGCCGTCATCTTTTTTATTGGGACCATTTGGCCCTTTTTCAATTTCTATGGCTCATCGGACAATCCTTGTTTTATAGAAGCGGATGGCAGCTACGGTTCTGAAGTTTTGAAAATATATTTTGTGACCTGTATGAAGATGGTTTTGACCTAGAGCTGAAATTGAATCGGAATTGCGAACAAAAATAGAATGTTCGTAAATTGTATTTTAGATTCTACGATTTGTTTGGTCTATATAAGATCATGGGAGTCTGCACAGGGAATTTCATAAACTAATGAATAATAAAATATTGTCTTTGATTGATTAGACAAGAGATGAAAGTTTTTGTCGGGCTTAAAAAATCGTCTTTATTCCCCTTGATTTAATTTAATTTTAATTTCTTAATCTTAATTTTGTCAAACATAATAAGATATACATCAAATGAAAATAAAAATATTTAAATGAATTGGAACGAGATATTGAAAGCAAATTATATAGGTACATAAAAAAACTTATACATACATAACGTAATTTAAAAAAAATATTGCATTAGCGTTAATGTAACTTACTTTCAATTGTAGTTAAACACTGGTAATTTTGTTTATCTTCTGCTGTTCGAAAACCAGATCTTGCTTGGTCTGGTCGAATTGTAAAAACTGAGTTGCTGCAGTCGATTGTTGAGATATTATTGTAAAGGGTTGGATTTTCACAGCCGTATTCCGAAAGTGTACACTCGAAACATTTTAATCCATTTACTAAAAGTAAAAAAAAACATAATAAACAGGAGAGTTTAAATAATTATTTAGATAAAACCAAAATAGAAATTTAGAAAATACTGTTTTATATACAGTTATGGAAGTCCCCTATGGGAGCCGGTATAACAACAGATATCGTTTTTGTTGTGTATATAACAACAAGTATGGGCATGGGCATGAAAGTTGTTGTAAATCATTTTTATCAATTTTTGAATAACAAATTACAAATTTTAATAAAGTTGTATAATCCTTGAATTTTTTAAATTCCACTAATAGCTTAAATTAATATCTGTCAATTTAATCAACTAAAAAAATAAAGCAGCTTTTATTGAGTCTAAAATTTAGCCGAACGGTTTTAAAATGGTATTTTGGTAATTTAGAAAAAAATATATTTGATACAAGACGAGATTTAAATAATTAGTCAAAAAATTTATTTTTCAAAAGACAAGTCATTTCAGTGGTACCTACTTTATACCCGCCAGAATCGTGGAAGTTTGACGCATTGTTAGAGGTATTAAAGAACGGATATATCTTCAGCCAATTGAATTGAAGTCTACTGCGGTACGATCGTCTCTCCAAGGGAAATCGTGCATTTGTAACATGATGCTTAATAACTTTCTATTTCATTAACCGTCGGGTTTTCAATAAAAATCTTATTTTGCCATCACTTTTATAAATTAATAGTGATTAAACATTGACATAAATTAACTTTATCCCATGGCTTATTATATAAATGGTATGGTATATTTATATGGTACAGATGAAACTCTTCTAACAAAATGTACTATAATTGCACGCTCGCTTTGAATCGCATTTATTTACGAAAGCAAAGAAAGGTCACGTAGCTTAAAGCAAGTATGCAGTTGTAGAAAATTTATTCTTGTAACATGATGCGTAATAACTTTCTCTTATAGTCACCGTCATTATTTTAATAAAACCAATTTTATTGGTATCACTTTAATTATAAATCATACAAATCGATTTTTCCTCCATGATTTATTCGTATATAATATCATAAGAGAGAAAATTTTGCCGACAATATTTTCGACTGGTATGAAAGTTTGTTGCCTGGCAATTTTCGCGAATTAAATTGTGACAGTTAAATCACGAGACCTCAGTCGAGTGATTTTGTCAAAATTTCATAAGCGAAAATTGCCAAAAGGCAACAAACTTGAATAAAACCAGAAGAAAATTTTGCCGGTAAATAATTTTCTCTCGTGGACAGTTTTTGAACCAAGATCCATTCTTCCAGTTGGGGTAAACGGTAAGAAAGAGTCTGTCTGATAAAATCTTTGGCCCACTTTTTCCAATAATTTCAAAAATAATCTAATTGGGCAAAAATTTTTGTTTGATGAATTTCTTACCAGCCATTTGCTGCTTGCCACACTTTTCGAGCCGCCTTGATTTGTTTTGGAAAAAATGCTGTTTTATTTCATTCGGCCAGTAAAATTCTCACATAACATCAAATTCCTTCTGAAAAAGTGAATCTTGGAGTTTACGGACTCATTGTCTCTCCAAGCAAGTTCAAATGAGCAAAGGTGAAAAAACTTTTTTTGTGTTGCATCGGGGGTTTCCTCGTCGTAGATTTGGATGATTTTTAATAGTTTTTTGGTGAGTATTGATTTTAAACGGAGTTTTCTTTTTTCTTAAACACTTTGAAGCTACCTCCGCTTGGTATCTCTGGCCAATATTGTACATTTGAAAGATATATCTGTGAAAGGGTCAATTTTTATACCATACTCCGTAAAATATTTTTCTTGTACCATTTTTCCTGCAGTATTCCACATTGACTTTACACACGACTCTTTATAGTCTTCGCATTGCCTTTTTTCATGTTAAAGGCATAATCCTCGAGAATTTTTGTTAGTTCCGTTATGATAGTATATCTTTCAAACGTAAAATTTCCCACCCATAGGAACTCCGAAAATTGAGTGCAAATAGAGCTTCTGGACCTTCTAGACTAGAACTTTTTGATTTCTCTACCTGACTGGCATCCAAATCTTGATTTTTCGTCTGGATTCATTGTATCTGTCCAAAATTGATTACGCCTCAATGAAGTGTGTCAAACTGACAACAATAGAATTACCAGACACCTTAGTGACGGATCTGTCATAATTTTGTCGCTGAGAAATCACTAGCAGGAAGGAGTTTTGTCAGTAGGAAACGTGGCGTTGCTATGACGTTTTATCAGTTAAAAATAGTCTAGTGAAATAGACATAAAAACATATCCACCTTGTATTAAGATTTCAACCATTACACACTTGTATCCCAGCACTGTGTCTATACAGATGATAAATCTTTCTAAACAAGTTGACTACAATTGCACGCTTGCCTTGAGTCGAGGTCTTTTACGAAAGCCAATCGTACTGCAGTACACTTCTACACTTCAACTCAACCCATCAATGATGTATTATCTTCTCCCTTAAACTTCCACTTATTTGTAGGAATAATCCCAATTGTACTTGGTTTTTAGTAATAATTATGATTGTGTCTAAATTCAGAAGTATCTATTAAAAAAAAATTAAACCGTCTAGCCAGGCTTTATACTGGCAAAATGATGTGGCTTATTAAGTTTTATTGGATTAGATTACTAAACTGAAAGGTATCAAACATTCAAAATGAATCAGTAATATTTCAACAAAAAATTTCAACAATTACTGTTTTAATTACCACAGAATATAGCCAGCTTGACATTAATAAGTTTGTTTTACGTTATATTATTGTTAATTCAATTTCCATCAGGTAACCAGCAATTTCAAAATGATACAAAAAGCGTTGACCAAGACGTAATAACCTTTATAGGTCTTCAATTTGCTAATTTTGTGTTAAATATTGCCAATGAATGCTTTACGCAAATTAAAAAAAAAGTGGTACAGAAGGCGGCAGTGTAGACTTGAACGAAACAAAACTATGTTTTCTGCAGTTTTAAAATTTAAATAATATTTTTAAATTGAATAAAGTAATTTTATTATTTAGTAATTTTTTTATATATTTTAATAAAATTAAAAATGTTTATTTTGTACCACGGACACTCTTCGTCGCGTAAATGGATTCTTCCAACCGTTTACTGTGACTGTGAACCACGAACCTCTATATTGTGTCTAACCATATAGGTAATATATATATATATATATATATATATATATATATATATATATATATATATATATATATATATATATGTATATATATATATAATATTTGCTAAGAGCTGTTTATTCTATTTCTTAATATTGTTAACAATCTGCGTTGAGTATGGTGTTTTAATTAAAGATTTAAAATATAACAAATAAAATATGTAGGTACACTATATAACACAATATAAGCATGTGAAAGACCAAGAACACTATTATTTTAATATACTTTTATCTATTTCTTTATATATTATGAGATCTTCTATTACATAAATGTAATTAGAATTTAATAAAAGTGTGACTGGTGAAAAAACAGGTGTGACTGATGAAAAAATTGGACCAGTCACATTTTTTAGAAAAAATCCGCTTTATCTATCTACCTATTTTACCCATATTTTCTCATGTTTTTGGCAATCTCTATATTTCATGAATTTGCAATTTTTTCGTTTATCAATGTTACATGAAATCTGACTTTTTCTAGTGATTAAGCTTTAAATTTTAATAACTAGCTCAAAATTTTATGCCGTCGAATTCAAAGTATTTCGTTTCTTTGTATTTTCTAAGAAAAATTTGCCATAGCAATGTTTATTTTTTTACTCTACACAGAGACTAAGAATTTTAACGAACAAGAAGCACACTGACTTTGATAAAAACGCAGATATTTTGATGTGAGGATTTTCGATTGAAAATTAGGGTGCTTTTCCGATATGAAATCAAAATAAATGGAAAAAATAAATATATTATATCGTGTCTGGGACATAAAAAGTTTTCATCAAATTTTGTAAAAAAAATTTCCCACATACTGTTACTATTTGTTTTGGTCACAAAAATTATCGGCTCTTGCCTATTTTACACAATGATTAAAAAATTACTCATTGAAAATAATAATAAATACCTGTATTCTAAGGTCATCACAATGATTTTTTAAATTATGCTTGATGAATATTATAGGTGTATACACAAGTTTGTTTTGCGCCTTAAATATATCGTAAATAAATGAGGTAATATACAACTGTTTAAAAACTACTTTTTAATAAGGTTACAACAAGTATAAAAAATACATGATTACCAGTAATTAATACAAGTTATTCTCTAAGTCTGTTATTTGTAACGTCAATTTTATTTTATTTTTAATTGATAATAGATAGCTCCTTTAATGGGCATTTATAACATTGTAGTGTCTACTAGCATCTACAATATAGGATGTGACATTGACCAAGAGTTTAATTTCCATATTTAATGCTTAAAGAAACGATATTCTATAAACAGCTTCCAAATATGAAATAATTTAATAATAATAATTTAATAATTTGGGATTTATCACCTCGAGATATATTTAATAAAAGCAGAGAATTACAAGGGGGCAGTTTATGCTAAACACCTCGATTGAGGTGTTTGTTGACATTACGTTACCTGTGAATCATGGATGATTAATAATTATAATTACAAAATAAATGATAAATGATAAAATTATATTCAACAATAAGCATAAATTTTAAAAATAATTCTGATTCTACTGCAGAAGAATTGTCTTATTTTATCAAAAACATTGACCTGAGACCTGAATATCTATTTAGCCTTGCCCCTTTCCTGTCAATAAAAACGAAAAATGTAACCATGAAAATAAATGTAATTTTTAATAGAGTGTATATTTTAAAATTTATGATTATTATTATATATTAATTATGTATATACATTTTTTATTTTTTAGGGAATTATTGCACTACATATGCCGTTATAAAAAATTAGAGAAATATGACAAACGTATATGTAATAGCAATTTATTATCGTATTATGGCTAATATAGTCAATGCCGGCAATTGGTTGTTTTTTTTATTCTTAATATTGTTTTCGGTCATTTTTGAGTTATTGTTTGAAATTATCTGTATTTGCAAATTTAAGAAATTGTCGGAATGTTGCCACCGTTTTCCTCTTTTCTTTTTTTTATAAATTAAATTATTTATTTACGTTAATGTTTTTGCCTTTAAAATTTTAATACATTACATAATACATTTATTATTATATACATTTATTTGTTTTAACTTTAATTAAAATTGTAGTTTCCTATTTTTTACGATATGTTATGATTTACGTCTCCTTTTAATTTTTGTTTTTATATATTTGCTGCATTAGTTATTTTTTTTTTCGTTATTTAGCATTAAAAAATTCAAATTAAAGAAACTTTATACATTGTACTAAAGAACGGAAGCGTATGGAAAAGGTTTAACAAAAACGAATTTAAGGCCAAAAACGCCAAAAAAAGTAAGTATACGAACGATGAACACGTCAAGTACACTATAGTCATACCAGAAGACACCAGCTAGAAACGTAAGAGAGATTAACACGTCTTAACAGCAGCAGGAGCAATTTGAATAAAACCGGTCTGAGAGACCTCCACACCCGTTTGAATGACATTCGAGTGTTAGAATTCATTGGAGAAAGGTGTATTAATTCATGAAACCAGGTTCAAGATTCATTTAGCTACCTTTACAAATTTTACATTTGTTTTTAGCCAGTCAATAATATGTATTATAATAACAAGTAAAAAAGATGTACTAAGAACTACACTACCACGCTCAAAGCTCCAGACCATTCCTTTTCCCCCTAATAGCAACCTGATGCCCGATGGGGGATCCCCTCTAATACGAACTTATCTAGTATTTATATATTTGCCAGGGTTTGTTGCTTTGGATGTTTGTTCTTCCATCGATGAACATCGTACCTAATTTTCTCACGCAATATTGGGCTTGGGTGGTTTTCCAACTCAGCGAACTTAACTCTGGCTTTTTCGACTATCGTGACAATCACTCTTACTTGTTGAAGTTCTCTAAACAAGAAACGTTTAGCGACGTATCTAGGTACATTTACTGCTTCGTGTAGGCTGCTGTTGTGTATCCTTTTTTTGGTTGTATTGCAAAAATGTTACCATGCGAGAGATTCATATGGTAATATAGGAAATATGATGCTATTTATTAATCTTATTTTTGTTTTAGTATGTAGTTTGCTTTTTCTACCTGCGAGTCTTCTTATTAATGTTTTAGCTATTGTTGCTTTTTATAACGTGGTATCTACGTGTTTTTTGAACGCCAATACTTGGTTCGTTATGATTTTTACATTTGAATGGGATTGTTCTGCACCGTCAGTTATTCCTCTGAGTTCTACATTTTCTTTTTGAAGAAGAATATGTACGGTAGTAATAGAAACAACAATGTTGTACAAATGTGAAACTTAGCTACCGAAAAAAGCTTAAATTGACCTTTCGGAAAAGTCGTAGCTAAAACGCTAAGATTAATTTCTTCTTTCTATTCTACTAGTTCTATGATCGTTTTCGATCGTTGGATATTATGTTCGCTACCATATCATGACTATGATTGCTTTGTTAACATCAGCTTCAAATAATAATATAGTCTATTTTTCGTACCATTGTCTTAAGTTTTTAAGCCATGATATTTTCTTCTCCATGGCCACGTTTAGCTCGGATCTTCACTTATACAATGAGATGATTCACTTATACAGCTTATTTTTAGTAGGTATCTATATACCTACCACTAAAAGGATTATAACCATTTTCGCGTGGCTTAACTTAGATTTCACTCTTCTACTCCTTGTAGTAATATAAGTAAGATATAATAATTTATCATTCTAACTGAAAGGTCAATACTAAGATCATAGATGCAAAGGACGGTTCTTATTTTTACAAAAGTTGTTTGGGCATGTTCTAGTCGGCTTGTAATTTAAATGGTTGGATCTCAACTCTCATATAGCTCTCATAAAGGTCCTTACTGCAGTTAGTCAGCGCTAACTTATGGTCGGCATATCTAATGACATTCACGGTTACGTCATCTGCTGCAATCCCTTCTGTTGTCTCTATTAAGGCTTCCTTAAATATTTTCTCTGAATACAAGTTGAAGAGTGGAGATGAGGATATAGAGCCTTGTCTCACTCCTCTTTTTGTATTTATTGCATCTAATAGTTTTTGTTTACCTTTTATTCTTACCACATGATGCCAGTATAGATTTTTTTATTGTTACTGATATCTTACTCTCTATTGATTTCTTTATTCCAAATCCAGATGATGTCTGATGATGAATAATTTTTTCCATAAAGGAAAAATACACATAAAAATATAAAGGAAGTAACTAACATAGATATTTAAAAAAGGAATATATACTAATAACAGCAGTTTTAAATAGGTCTAGAATTTCTCTTGATATAATTTACTGTTATAATTATTTCTTATTAAATACTTTAGATCTTAAATACTAAGTAAGAGTAAGCATTAAAAAAGTACATTTTTGTGTTAAAAAATGTTTAAAATAATTGAACTCCAGCATTATACTTTAGCATTATAATATCATATTATAAGTTTAGAGTGATATTAAAAGGGCGTAAAATTAGTTTACGCCTTTACTTATCATACTGATGGATCAAAAACACACCAAGTCAATCAGAATTACATTACTGGCAATATATTTTTGCGTACATGAGTGCATGAAAAAAGCCTCAATTCGGCCAAAATATTGATTGCCTCGACAATCAAGCTGGACTCAACACTCTACGAAGTCTACAACTTGTGAGTCCGTAACAGCTTGGAACTGTAAACAGTATCTTAAGCAACGATCACAGCAAAATAAAATAACTTTGGTATGGGTATGAATATCAAAGGGTTTCAAAGAGTCTCTCGTCGCTATAAGTACATCTCGCCGTCCAAGCTTCTCACGCTTCTTGCCTTCCTAATGTTAATTTTCCAGATTGCTGATAGTATAAGCTAGATATAAAAAACAATTTTATGTGGCGGTCTGAAAAGAACCACAAGAACAAACGATCCCATGAAATCTACGATCTATAATCTACAGCAGCACCGAGCAAACAATTTATTAGACTACTTAAATGTAAAACAAGAATAGGAACTATCCAACATCGTTTTATTTACACCATGATAATATAGGGAGTCACACTTTCACAAAAACAACAGCACTAAAAATGCGAATGAAACAAAGGCGCATAAAAAGATCAATTCTCGGCATGGTAAAAAAAGACAAAATAAGGAACCAAGACCTAAGAAAAAGAATTGGTATCACTGATGTCGCCGAACGTATAGCAAAGCTGAAATGAAATTGGGCAGGTCACATAGCGAGACTAAAAGACCTAAGATGGACCAGAAAATTAATTGACTGGCGCCCAAAAGAAGACAACCACAACAGAGGACGACCACCAAGACGCTGGATTGACGACATTAAACGAATATCCAATAAATGGCAACAAGACGCACAGAACCGTGAAGAGTGGCGAAAAATGGGAGAGACCCATGTCCAGCAGTGGACAGAAGAGATTGCATGATGAATATAGGGAGTAAATAAACGATAAAGATTTTAATTCACAATAGCGAACAATTTTCATAGTAGCACTCTATTTGAATTTTTCTGACAGGATAACTGTAGATGTACATGATACAAAAGAAGAAAACAATATAGTTATATGGTGTAAGGGATACCTATTACCTGCTTTAGTAATCAATTTTTATTCAAAATGTACAATTAATAAAGATTAATTAAGATCTTACAGTATTATTCCCTGATTGACACAAACCTTAATTAAAGATATGGACAAAAATAGCGAGAAAACGAGACATGGTTTGAAACTATCTAATTAATTTTAAGGTCCAGGTACTTGGAATTAAAGAGTTCCAAATGAGAAGAATGTCAATATCAGCTAATTCATTAAGATAATTAAAATGTTTAAATATTATAAAGTAATGTATTTAATATTTATTAATGGCAATCAGATGTTAATGTAGAAGTTTAATAAAAGAAAAAATTTGGTAAGGGCACATGAACACATATTTTATCTTGACCTAACCTAATAACTATAATTATATTTGTACTCTGACCAAACAAATACATCATAAACTTGGCCTTGCAGTATAAAAACTAAATCAACACGTAGTAATCAAAGTTTTGTTATACATATCACTTACCTATGTCAAAGAAGATGAAAACTAAACACAAACTCATCGAGCACATTTTCACAGAGACCTCCATTATTACAATGAACACAGTTGAGAAATAATCTCTGTTTTCTATTTATTTTTAAAATTGCAGAGTACTGAGGAAGGAAACCTCCGATAATAAAGCATCACCGAGATTAGCTTGCGGTTAATGACTGTCTTGTACGACTAGGGTAATCGTCTCATTTCCAACCACACAAATGATCTCTTAACTCGCTTAAAATTAAGTCTGTAAGCAGCCGGCGGTTTCCCACGCAAAAGACGCACGTTCTATTGCAGAACGTTTCCGAAAATCAGAGTTATTTTGCCGGTCACTTGATTCAAAACCGTACGCGACTGAATTGGAGTGTTAGGAGGTGAGGTCGCACGCTTTTATGTCATTAATGAATCGAAGAAGACGTAGAAGGGAAACCCGCTGCGAGGCGGGTTTGACACGATAAAGATACCTTTGAAATTACGTCCTGTATGTAACATTACAAAATATGTTTGACATGGCTTTCTGCCCGTGATCGGACACTTATTTGACGTTAGGCGTAAACATCGGAAATGTATTATAAAGTCTCACTCTTATCAAATTTAAATACAAAATTGTTATATAATTAGTGAAAAACCTAATTAGGCTTATTAAAAGAAATAGTTATATTACTTAATATTAAAATAATATGTACCTATACTATACACTATACTATATATTATATATATATATATATATATATATATATATATATATATATATATATATATATATATATATTATATATATATATATTATATATATATTATATATATATATATATATATATATATTATATATATATTATATATATATATATATATATATATATATATATATATATTGTTATGATGTGTTTTTTTGTTTGAATGATGAGCAATGAGTATTTTTAATAATATAATATATAGGGTTTTTATCGCGGTTCTCAAAGAATTAGCTTGTAAGTACTTTTTTAAATTATCTTTATTATAACTACTATGAAACACACATATATATCTAACCTAGTCAATGTAAATTTAAAATAAACTATCTTTAAACTGATATTCTTATAAAACTAATTAAATTCTATAGACAATCTAAAATTTAAACAAACTATCTTCAAAATTGAAATTGTTATGACATTAACTAAATTATATTAACAAAATTTTGTACCTTTCTTTCACTGAATGCCTAAATGAACTGTTTTCCACTAAGTATATAGATTCTAATCACCACTGAATGTCTTCGTACTTCAGTTATCCTTGTTTTTTTTGTGAAATTACTTTTTCCAATTATCAGCTTCTACCAATTTAAGATATAGTTTTCTTCACCATCATTTATACACCACCAACCAAACCAGTAAACAGCATTTATATTTATTCTTCTTTTCAATATACCAATATCCAATTATTATAAGTTGATTTATACTAATCTCCACCACAATATAATTTAATTTCTTCCAATATACTTTTATAATCTTCAATAATTATTTGTGTATAATTATAAATGTGCATTAATTATATGCATAATTTTTAATCTTCATTTAACTCACTATATTAAACAATTTGACTATTTGTACCTGATTCTCTGACTCCAAATAATCTTTCATATTTCTTACTAAACTTTTCTGACTGACTTCTTGAAAATTCTGAACAATTTACTTCACTAAATGTGTCTAATAACTTTCATAATAAACTGGCCTGACTTCTGACTAAAAACTTCCAAAAACTGCCTCTTCTGAATAAAAACTGCCTCTTCTGAATAAAAACTTCTAAAACTGCCATCTTGAATCCAAATCACGGGTATTTATATCTTTTGGACATTCTAGAACCATCTCGTAAGAGATCATGTTCTATTCAGTTCTATTTAATACTTGTCTGAATTTTCTGGAACAAACCATTTCGCAAACATGGCCATCTCCGGAGATCCAGAGAATTCCATTCTTTTCTATTAATAATTTTGTTTACATTTAGGCTTTTCAGATCAGAATATATAATTAAATTAGTAACTTAACATTCTAATTTAATAAAATACACATTTCAAACAATATATTATTATAACCCACTTTATATTCGTAAATACTCTTAAACGTCACTTCAGAGTATAAATATCTGTCAATCTCCGAGAGTATTTTTGGTTGCCTAAGCACATGGCTCACTTATATATATTTACAATATTAAAATACAACTTTTTATAATTATTATGCTAATTTATTAAAAATGCCCTCACATAAATATATTTTTATTAAATTCTCTAGTATATAACTTATTTAAAATAATCAAATACTTTTTTATATCTAATATTATGTAGTATATAACTTATAAATTATTTTCTATAAACCCCAATCGTCACAATACCCCAAAAATAATATTTAAAATAAATAATTTACTTATTATTTTTTTAAATATTAATTTTCTCATACCTTATTAAATTTAATAAATTAATAATTCAATTTTTTTTTTTTTTTTTTATTTAAAATGTGTTAAATACATCCCTGTTCGCTGTCTATGTCAAAACAGAGAACAACGGAGCACAGTTCGGCTATTCTATGGTCAAACTGTCATGTCAAATGGAGCAATGGATGCGATATCAGAGAATAAAATATAACCTTAATTAAAAATATAATGGATATTGTGTTCTGTTTATTTATAGACAAAATCTAGGAATTATTTCCATTCAAATAACTTTCATCAATATAAGTTGGTAAGTTTTTCCACTTTATTATATTAGAAAGACATTTTTATAGCAATTATAGTATCGAACCCCAAATTATGATTTTTAGGGTATCAAACAATTTCCATATGTACAAAATTTAACAAGTATGATGTCAAATTTATTCAAAATAATGAAATCTACCATCTACCATTTAACAAATCAAGTCTATTGAATAAAATGGATATATCAGTAAGTTATTAGTGTTATTGTATTTGTGTTAAAGGTATAGAAAATATTATTCAATCTCTTCATGATATTGAAAAATGTCGTTGATATGAAATATGCCTCTTAGTCTGTTCTCTGCATCTATTAACACATAACTATTTAGTCCATTCTGATTTTCAATTGTATATGGACCTTCAAACATTGGTTGTAATTTCTTACAACGGTTTTCTTTAACATTACTTTTTCTAAGTGAACGAATTAACACTAGGTCTCCTTTTTGAAATGTGATTGGTTTTTTTATATTTCGATTTTGTCTTCTGATATATTTTTCAGCTTTCCTCCTAATTCGGTTATTCACTTTCTGCATTACTTGTTCTAACATATCCTGATTATATTCACTAATCCACTTTCTGTTTCCTATATGGCCAAACATTAAATATTCTGGTACTTCCTCTGTATTCAAATTATGTGTATTATTTAAAAAATATTCTACTTGTGGTATATGTTGCTGCCAAGTTTCATGTTGGTTTTGGCACAGTATCCTTAAATATTTTATAACTTCTTTAATATATCTTTCTGCAGGATTTGCCTGAGGATGTCTGATACTTGTAAAATGAATGTTGATTCCCTTTTTCTCACAAAATGTCCGAAATTTTTGGTTGTTAAAATATGTAGCATTATCTATTATGCAATTTCTAAATGGTCCTATTTCTTCGAAAAATTGATTAATATATAATTTTAATGTTTTAACATTTGTTCTAGAGCAGGGATATAGTTTAATAAATTTTGTATATAAATCAACTATCACTAGTATATGCTTTTTTCCTGTTGGACTGAGAACTAAATTTGAAATAAAATCCATGGAAACTGTATTTAGTTTTTCATATACAACATTAGATTTATATGTGTTCTGGTTTTTGAAATTCTTTTCTTTGTTTAGTTGACATATTGGGCATTGGGTAGTAATTTCTTTTGCTATACTTATGTCATTCTTTGCAAAATAATTGTCCCTAAATAGCATCCATAGCTTTCTTGAACCAATATGCATATAATTGTTATGTAAATTTTTCAATATTTTCTTTGCTAAAGTTCTAGTTATTACATATACTTCTATGCCATTTATTATTTTATAATATACCCCATCTTTCCTAAGGACTTTTTGTTTTTCACTCAAATTGATCTGATCTCTTATAATTTCTTCTTTAGAATATAATCCAGTACTTTCTACTAATTGATTTAATCCAATTTTTATTGTTCGCTGCCCTTTTTGTGGTGTATTTTCTAACCTTGATAAAGCATCTGCCACTATATTGGATTGTCCAGAAATGTATTTGATTTCAAAGCAGTATTCACTAAGTATTAGACTCCACCGATGTATTCTACTGTTTCCATATTTGTTATTTAATATAGACGTTAAAGCTTGGTGATCTGTTTCTATTGTAAATTCATTACCCAACAAATAAAATCTTAATTTTGTGACACAGTGTATTATACTTGCTAGTTCTAATTCTGAAACCGAGTAACCCTTTTCATGTGGCTTTGTAATTCTTGAAATGAATTGTATTGGGTATTCGACCCCATCATGTATTTGTAATAATACCCCTGATAATCTCTCTATGGATGCATCTGTTCTTAATATGAATGGCTGTGTGTAGTCAGGATAGTATATTTTCAAATTTGACAGAAAAATGTTCTTAATCTCTTGGAATGCTAGTTCTCTTCTCTGATCCCATCTCCATTTTACACCTTTTCTCAGTAGTTCAAGTAATGGAAGTTCTTTTATACTTAGATCTGGTATCATCCTTTTATAATAATTAATTATTCCAATAAATCCTCTTAAAGTTCTTAAATTGTGTGGTGTTTTATATTCCTGAATGACTTGTGTCCGTTCTGGATCCATTTCGATTCCCTTAGTGTTAAGTTTATAACCTAGATATATGACTTCTTTTTGAAAAAATGTACATTTTTCTTGATTTATTTTTAGTCCAACTTTGTCTAATCTATTTATTATAATTTTTAGGTGTTTCTCATGATCTTCAGCCGTTTTAGAAAAAATTAATATATCATCAATGTAGTGAATTACAAAATGTTCATATTGATCCAAAATATCATGAAGACATCTACATAGAGCACTGCAAGATGATTGAAGTCCAAATGGTACTACTTTGAATTGATATACTACTCCATCTATCTGAAATCCTGTATACTGTCTACTTTTTCTTTCTAGAGGTATTAACCAGAAACTATGCTGTAAATCGATTTTAGTGAAAAATGACATTCCTGTAATTCTTCCTAATATTCCATCTATACTCATTGGTGCTTCAAATTGCTTTTCAGTAATCTTGTTAATATTCCTTGCATCCAAACATAACCTGATTTCACCTGATCTTTTTCGTACTACTACTATGGGGTTAATAAAACGTGTGTCTGCCTTCTCAATGATCCCATCTTCTAACATATTATTAATTGTTTTGTTTACTTCTTCTTTGTATTTATATGGTATTGGGTATGATTTTGTTTTAAAATCTTTTTCTTCTTTAACTTTTATTCTATGGATATAATTTTGTGCAATTCTATTTTCTTTATTGACAAGTCCCCTGTGTTGCTGCAATATGGAAATGACTATTGATTTATATTCTTCAGGGCAATTTAAAACTTTCATCATATCTTCTTCTTTACAAATAACATTATTCTTCATTATGTACTCATTATTCCTTGCTTCCAATTTTACGCACTCCGCCTCGTAGGCATCCATCTGCTTAAAATTTCCATTCCTTAAATATTCACTACAATAATTATTCTTTACATTCTTTTGGGACATATCCCTATCATCAAAATACATTTCTTCTTCATAAACATCACTATTTTCTTTTAATAATATCCTATCAACTCTTATTCCTTCTTCCACCTCATCTTTCTGCATAAATTTAATTATTTGCCCTTCCAAAGTTACAATTTTTTTTTCAAAATCTATCTTTACTTTCTTCTTTTCCAATTCATCATTTCCCATTAATATATCAACACATAAATCCTTGACAATAAATCCTTGCATATTAATTTCTTTATTAAGAATATTAATTTTAAAATTGGCTAGTTTATCAATCTCACCCAACTTCTTATTATTTGCACCAATAATTTTAATTTTTGGAATCTTTATTATATCTGATAGTTTTAATGTATTAAAAATAAAATTCTCCGAGACTAAAGTACTTTCTGAACCAGTATCTATCATAATTTTAATCATTTTATTTTTGGCCAAAGCATTTATATAAATTAAATTAATAGATTCAATAATTTTCTCTTCATCTAAAGAAATAAATTCAGAAGGTTTTTCATAATAGCAATGGCCTAACTTGTAATTCAGAAAGTTTACTGCACAAAATTTTGATTATTAGAATTGTCAGATTGTATCTGACCACTTGGATCTGATGTACTATGTCTTTCCCTACTATGACTTCTACTCACATTTTCCTGCCTTGTACTACTTCGTTCCCTGTCTTCGCAGCTTCTATTCCTTCGAACACAATTTACCTGTCTGTTATAGTTAGGTCGCTCTGTATTTCTTCTATTGTTAAAATCTTGTCTATTATTATTAGTACTGTTATTAAAATGTTGTCTATTATAATTAGTATTATTATTAAAATTTTGTCTATTATAACTAGTATTATTATTAAAGTTCTGTCTATTTTGATTAATGTTATTATCATTAAAATTTTGTAAATTATTACCATACCTAGTGTTATTGTTATATGATTGTCTATATTGTTGAAAGTTATTATTGTTTTTTCTGTTGTTATTATTACTTGTCATATTGCCTCTTTGTATTCTTTGAATAAAATTAATAAAACTATCTATTGTTTGAATATTTTGTACAGTTACTGTTTGGACAACATCAGCATCAAAATGTCTAGATACATTTAAGACTGTTTCATCCTCTCTAAGTGGTGGTTCTAAATATTTTGCAACTGTTATCAATTTCAATGCATAATCTACCATATTTGATTTTAAATTTTGATTATACTTTCCAAAATATAGAATTTCTCTAAACTTGGCTTGCTCTAATTCACCCCAATAATAATTTAAAAATTTATTTTCAAATGTTTGAAAGTTATCTAAATCATTTTCAATACTAGCAAACCAAGTTGCTGCATTGTCATTTAATGTCACTCTAATATAATCTTTAATATCATTAATATTATTCACAAATCTTAATTTATGTTTTAAACTATTTATGTATACTCTAGGATGCAAATTTTTTATATTACCAGAGAATTTAATCCCAGTCTCATTTGTTAAATTTAAGTAAGGTCTCCCTATGTCTCTCATTTGTGAAATATCATCTATTCTCTGTTCCACATTTCTTATTTGATTACAATTTATTTGGATATTTTGTTGTATATCGTCTAATTTTTCTTCTGTGTTTCTCCTGTCTTCGTTAATTTTTACTTCTAAGTTACATTTCTGTAACTCTATTTTCTGTTCTATATCTATCTTATTATCTTGAATAATCCTCTTTACTTCTGTCCTCTCATTGTCTATCCTTTTCTTGTAGTCATTCCGTATACTTTTTATTTCATTTGCTACTTTTTTCTCTGCAGCTTCAAGTTTTTTATCCATTTGTTTTACAATTTTATTATTATTATCTTCTATTTTCTTTTCCAATTTTCTATAATTCTCTTCCAATTTCTGTTCCATTTTTTTCATGTCTTCTTTGACTTCTTTTGAATTCTCTTCCAATTTTTTTATGTCTTCTTTGATTTCTTTTGAATTCTCTTCCATTTTCTGTTCCATTTTTTTCATGTCTTCTTTGATTTCTTTTGAATTCTCTTCCATTGTCTTGTTCATCTGCATCATTAATGACATCAAAGCTGCCATATTGACATTTTCCTCTCTTTCTGGATTCATTTCTGCAGTATCTTGTGGAACTTGAACTAAACTCTCCTCTTGTATAGGTTGTGTTTCTACTTCCACATCTTCTTCATTCTTTTTGCTTCTTGTACCTTTCTTTCCTTGAGACATTTTGAGACTTTACTTGTTCAAATATAATTAAAAATAAAATCTATAATTTTTCCTTTCTACTGATAATTAATTTAATTATATGAGAGCACTTATCTTCCCAAACTAATTCTTTTAAATAGAGAGCCCCACGTTGGGCGCCAAATTGTTATGATGTGTTTTTTTGTTTGAATGATGAGCAATGAGTATTTTTAATAATATAATATATAGGGTTTTTATCGCGGTTCTCAAAGAATTAGCTTGTAAGTACTTTTTTAAATTATCTTTATTATAACTATTATGAAACACACATATATATCTAACCTAGTCAATGTAAATTTAAAATAAACTATCTTTAAACTGATATTCTTATAAAACTAATTAAATTCTATAGACAATCTAAAATTTAAACAAACTATCTTCAAAATTGAAATTGTTATGACATTAACTAAATTATATTAACAAAATTTTGTACCTTTCTTTCACTGAATGCCTAAATGAACTGTTTTCCACTAAGTATATAGATTCTAATCACCACTGAATGTCTTCGTACTTCAGTTATCCTTGTTTTTTTTGTGAAATTACTTTTTCCAATTATCAGCTTCTACCAATTAAGGATATAGTTTTCTTCACCATCATTTATACACCACCAACCAAACCAGTAAACAGCATTTATATTTATTCTTCTTTTCAATATACCAATATCCAATTATTATAAGTTGATTTATACTAATCTCCACCACAATATAATTTAATTTCTTCCAATATACTTTTATAATCTTCAATAATTATTTGTGTATAATTATAAATGTGCATTAATTATATGCATAATTTTTAATCTTCATTTAACTCACTATATTAAACAATTTGACTATTTGTACCTGATTCTCTGACTCCAAATAATCTTTCATATTTCTTACTAAACTTTTCTGACTGACTTCTTGAAAATTCTGAACAATTTACTTCACTAAATGTGTCTAATAACTTTCATAATAAACTGGCCTGACTTCTGACTAAAAACTTCCAAAAACTGCCTCTTCTGAATAAAAACTGCCTCTTCTGAATAAAAACTTCTAAAACTGCCATCTTGAATCCAAATCACGGGTATTTATATCTTTTGGACATTCTAGAACCATCTCGTAAGAGATCATGTTCTATTCAGTTCTATTTAATACTTGTCTGAATTTTCTGGAACAAACCATTTCGCAAACATGGCCATCTCCGGAGATCCAGAGAATTCCATTCTTTTCTATTAATAATTTTGTTTACATTTAGGCTTTTCAGATCAGAATATATAATTAAATTAGTAACTTAACATTCTAATTTAATAAAATACACATTTCAAACAATATATTATTATAACCCACTTTATATTCGTAAATACTCTTAAACGTCACTTCAGAGTATAAATATCTGTCAATCTCCGAGAGTATTTTTGGTTGCCTAAGCACATGGCTCACTTATATATATTTACAATATTAAAATACAACTTTTTATAATTATTATGCTAATTTATTAAAAATGCCCTCACATAAATATATTTTTATTAAATTCTCTAGTATATAACTTATTTAAAATAATCAAATACTTTTTTATATCTAATATTATGTAGTATATAACTTATAAATTATTTTCTATAAACCCCAATCGTCACAATATATATATATATATATATATATATATATATTGAATATTATCCTAAATTGAATGTTATTAAAAATTAACTATTATCTAAGTTAAGTAATATTTTCTATGGTTTGCTCATGCGATAATATATCACAATGTGACATCAACCATATTATTTGTGTGCAATAAACGTATGTATGAAACAGATCAGCTGTATTTAAAACTATCAGATCTTAAAAGTCAAACATAACATCACTTTACTTTCCTTAGACAGTAGAGAAATATATAAACTAACTGTAACTGTAACTTTCGCTTAAAAGTTGGTATATATTTATATAAACTCTATATATCTACTATATATATATATATATATATATATATATATATATATACTATATATATATATATATATATATATATATATATATATATATATATATATACTATATATATATATAGTAAACTCTTAAATATTGGGGAAATCTGCAAGAAAGACTCTAATGTGTATCAATTGTTTCGCCGAACGTTTTCGCCAAAGAGAATTAATTTGGCTTCTTCAGGGCTGAAAGAGAATAAATTATAATTAGCTACCATATATTATCTATTAAAACATTATTGATCTTACCGTAACTTAGAATTGTAGAGTTAGAATATTAAAAAACTTTGCTAGTAACATAGTGGTGTTTTTTGTTACTATGTGCAAAAAAAGTTTTTTTAAGGTTTGAAATGTATGGTAGCTTTGAACTTGACACGTAAAGGCTGACCCAAGGTTAATCGAAAAACCCAATGTAACTACATTTAAAAGGAGGTAATTCTTTGAATTGTCGGCAATAACTAAATTTTTGATTTTTAGATAGTTAAAAGTGAGGTTCTGTTTTAGCCAGAACGCAAGCGCTGACAACTTCATTAGTTCGTATGAATCTTTATGTCGATAAGTTTCATTTGTAAAAAACGAATGAATTTAAATCCCAGTAAAGGGAAAAATTATTTTGATTTTCTTTATTTAATTATATTATATTGTTCATGTATTATTGCATCTTATTGAGATGTATCTAAGAAAAGCAAGGGAATGTTATATATTTTTTGTTAATGAAAATTAATTATAAAGGTATGTTAGTTGTTAATGGATATATCAGTCAAGTTAGTTATCTGTGATATAGTCTTGTTCTTGGTATCTGATTTAAGTAACAGGTGGTATATATCGCTTAGATTCTTGATGCCACTCTTAACATTAATGGAGAAGTCGTTAAGGAAAATATAAGACATTTCAATGAACTCTCTTTTAGATTTATTGTTCTCACGGTGGAGAATTGTGGTGTTAGTATAGTCCATGAGATGACCAGTGGAATGGACATGTTTGGCTAATGCACAACGGTCAGGGTGAAGTCGAGAATCACTTTTGTGTAGTGTAATACGTGATTTCAATAATTGAGATGTTTGACCGATGTAGGAATTGTTGCAAGAGAGACATGGAATGTTGTAGACAATATTACTAAGCCTATCTATGGGAGTCTTATCTTTTATCTTAGAATAAAGATTATTAATTGTTAGGGCTGATCTACAAGCCACATTAAGTTTAATGTTCTTATTATTATTGCCATTGTAATTCAATTCAATTCAATTTGTAAGGTTTAATGTGTTAGTTAGACCTTATCTTCTATATGGTTAAAGGATTCATTAACAAAAAACCAAAAATGATGTTGCACAATTTGATAATAAGTAATTTTTAGGTTGACATTAATATGATTAAGCTTGGTATAGTCCTTCTGTTTTTCCTTCTCAGGTACATTTTTTTATGTTTTGACGTTAGCAAAAGTAGAAGTGACGTGATGTAAAATGCTAAAATGCACTGCATGAATATATATATATATATATATATATATATATATATATATATACATATATATATATATATATATATATATATATATATATCAAATATATATATATATATATATATATATATATATATATATATATATATATATATATATATATGAAATATTTCAAATATTTCATAATTTTGTATCGGATTTTGCAGCCACTACTTATGATTGCATGATATTTCGTATATCCACTGCAAGAAACTACTGTAGTGGAATTAAAAAGTTGTGAAATGTGACGATTACCTCGAACGGTAAATACAGAATATTTTATTTTTACACAATATTATTTTATTTATATGATTTTATTTTTCGACTATAAAAATTGCGTTTTGTGCATCTCATTGAAATATGCTGTTTAATTAAAACGAGATAAAATATAGCATGAAAACTCAGTAAAGACTAGGTGATATTTATGATTACATTTTTATAATAATTTGCCAGTCGTCTCAAAAAAACTTCCGGTGTCATAACCGTTGTCGTTTTCCGTTTGAAAGATAAAAGTCAACCACACATTAAAATTTATCACCTACATAACTAACTTATTGGTATTAGATCTTGGATAAAAATCTAAATACACATTTTATGCATTATTCATATTTATTTATCTCATAAAGTAAAAGTGTTGGAATAAGAATTGCGATTAAAATTATTAATACTATGCTATCAATCACGATCATCATTATTAGTAGCTGCTTTTAGTCCATTGCTGAACGTAGACCTCCCCAATAGTTCCATTTTTTCGTTCTTGAACACCTGAAATCTAGTTATACTGTATGCGCTTGATGTCGCAAGATCTTCTTGTTGCATGTCGTCCTTGATTACGAAACGTATTGAAGGGGTTAGAATACAAAGGGTACAAGTACCTTTGTCTTATAAAATGAGATATATGTACTCCTGAAAACTAGATACAATTATTTATTGGAATACATAGGATCCAAGTGCATTTTGTAACTCCTAACGCCACCTTTTGGGTACTAGAAAAAGTATGTGAATATAATTGTAGATATTGTTAGAATACAACGGATGTAAGTGTACTTGTACCCTTTGTATTCTTACTTAATCAGCCTTGGGTGACTTTAATATACCTTACTTTTAGTATAATACTTTGAATTATTGTTTTTGTGTTCATTTGTTAATTAGCTAAAGCTAAACTAAAACGTTTCAACTAATAGATAAATATTACTACTGACGAATCATAACAATGAAGAGCGACGAAGGTAATTTTTTTGTTAATTTTAAACAATAGTATTACACTATTCACATTTATTTTTCCTAAAGTTTGTGAGGTTATTTATTTTTGTTTCCAGATCCTTACAAAACCGATGAAGATGACTCGTACCACCCTTCTGGGAGCAGCACTGATAGTGAAAGTGGTTATAGGAATGAAGCCAACTCTATAACAAATGAGGCAATGTCATCCGTAAGTAGTCTATCTTCTAAAAAAGCTAGAAAACGGCAAAGGCATGAATCCTCATGGAAAATTAAAAAACGTCAAAATCTACGAACCCACGGGAAAAAGTATGTGTGCCGTAAAATGAAATTACACGAGGCCAAATCTTTAGTCGCGTATCCACATCAATGTCGTTATAAATGTACAGAAAATATATCTCAAAATGAAAGACAGCAATTATTTAATGCGTTTTATGAACTGCCATCGTACGACCATCAGACATCATTCTTGTCGTCGTGTATAAAAAAAGTAAGTGTTGCAAAAAGTAAAATGAACAGAAACATAAGCAAGGGTTTTAGTACACAAATTTTTTTGTTGCAAAAACGAGTGTGCAAGCCATATTTTTTAAAAACGTTTGACATTTCAAACACAAGATTTACATTTGTATGCAAAAAAACCAGTGACCTTGGAATAGTTGAACCAGATAAAAGAGGTAAAGTACCGCGCAATAGAAAGATCAGTGGAAATGACACAAAATTGATTACTGATCACATCAACAAATTTCCGAGATATAGAAGTCACTATTCTAGGAAAGACAATGCCGCTTCAAGGTATTTGTCTTCAGAGTTAAACGTACAGTGTTTGTATAATCTATACAAAGAGATCTGCCTTGAAGATAATAGAATCCCAGTCAAGTTTTCTTATTACAGATATGTGCTCAATAATCATTTCAATTTACGATTTCATAGACCACATTTTGATACCTGTTCCAGATGTGATAAGTACCAAAATATTATTAAACACTCAACAGATCAAAGAAATGTCGCTGAAACTAAGGTTCAACTATCTGTCCACCAACGTAAAGCTGAGCTAGCCTGTGAAAAAAAAATAGATATAGACATAGATAGATAGATATAGATACATATCTTCCGCAGATACCTTAGTTGTATGTTTTGATCTGCAACAAACTTTACCCACTCCGCTGATCACAACATCTAAAGTGTTTTATTTGAGGCAGTTGTGGACATATAATTTTTGTGTTTACGATTTGTTGCACAACAAGGCTCATATGTTTACGTGGTCTGAAAATATTGCTTCGAGAGGGTCACAGGCAATAGGATCGTGTCTTCTGCAGTTCATCAAGTCGCTACCACCAACCGTAACAAAACTTATTGCCTACAGTGATTCCTGTGGGGGGCAATATAAAAATAAATACATAAGCAAATTGTTCATGTTTCTTGTACAAGCTACTCACTTAGAGGAAATCCACCATAGATTTTTAGAATCTGGACACACGTATATGGAATGTGATCGTGCATTTGCTCTTATTGAACAAGCCAAAAGAAAAAATCCACAAGTATTTATCCCACAAACATTGGACTTCCGTTATAAAATCATCTGCAAGAAGTTTTGTTGTGCATGAAATGACTTAACAAATGTTTTTTACATTCCAAAAATTAAATACTCTAATAAACGATCCAAAACTAGATGTGGAAAAAAAGCCTCTATATTTTAGAGAGATAAACCACTTTAAATACTCTAAAGATGCTGCAATATTTCCATTTCAATTTAAACATACTCTTCAAGAGTACTTTCCGTTTTCTAAATGGGTATCCGTTTTACCAAGAGGTCGACTTTCCCTCAAATTAGAGAATATATTGTCCACAAATACCGACGATATAACGATTACCACAGCAAAGTGGAAGGATCTCCAAACATTACTAGACTATATACCACCTGTCTATCATCAGTTTTACAAGGATCTACCTCATAAGGAACAAAAAAAGAAAGAGACAAAAGCAAGAGAGTCTACAACTCGAAAGTCCAATAATGTGACAGCTTCAACTTCCAGGGTAGCGCATGAATCAGATTCTGACAACGATATGGATGATAGTGCCATAATTGACTCTGATTATGAGAATGTATAGTAAAATATGTGTTATTATGTGAATAAATTTATAATAGCCTATAGATATTTTGTTTCCACCTGTTACTAATGCTGAAATAATGCTGGAATACAACGGGTACAAGTAACTTTTTTGCATTTTTTTATGAAAAAAAAGCTTTAAATTTTTAAACTACTAATGCTAGAATATATCATTTGTCTTATATTTACCTTCTTTATCGAAATTGTAAAGTTTTTTTAACTGCAGATTTCACTGTAGCAAATTAAGTTTAAAGCCAGTTTACTCAATATATTGGAATTAGTACTTATACCCTTTGTATTCTAACCCCTTCTGTAAATTTTTCTCCTAATTATTTAATTGGAAACTCTGCCTCTGAGGGATATATTCAACATTGATTTCTGCATTGTGCCACTTGGGTGTTATTGTTCTGAAGCTATTTTCTTGTGGAATGATAATAGAATTTAATATTTTTACTGGGAATAAGGTACAATTTTATTTTAAACTAATTTTATTTCCTTTCAATTATCACTTCGGAAATCGTTCTCTGTATTAACAATGCACAAGAAAATACCTTCAGAACCAAAAAATACGAGTGGCACAATGCAGAGGTTAATTTTGAATATATCCCTCAGAGACACATATCTAATAGTAGAAAAACTTACTATGCGTTAGAGACCGACCGATTAATCGGCTTCGGCATCGGCTTCGGATACCTTCGGCCAATATTTAACCCTTCGGCCTAAATTCGGCTTCGGCCGAAACAAAGCCGAAGGTTTCGCCGAAGGTGGAATAATAAAATGCTCTGCCAGTATACTATACTATAGAAATGAAATAATCTCTGAACAATATGCTTCGGCGAGTCTTTGATAATTTGAATAATATTTACACCCTATTTTATACCCTTAACTAAATATTTTACAAACTTTCAGGTCATGTAGTAGGTAGGATATAAATTTTAACAATAGGCCAAGATGTCTCAAAGATCATCATTTGAATATTTCTCACGTAGTAAAATCCTGATAATAATAATTTTATTGTATTTGTTAAAACTCACGATTACTGGTGTTTTGACTAGATACCTAAATGGCAAAATATCGACCATTGACTATAAATGTTTCGACTTTAATATTTTTTAATGTTATTTATTTTTATTATCGCTTCTATTACCAAATAATGTATAAGTGTTTGACCTTTTTATCTCATAATTTCATATTTTTGTTTACCACTTACTTATCAGGTAATAAAAATATAATGCACATTATTTAAATTTTTAACATATAATAGGTATATTTTTAGTCACCTTCGGCTTCGGCTTCGGCTTCGGCCGAAGGTATCCTACAGGCCGAACTTCGGCATCGGCTTCGGCTTCGGCCAAAAAAATCACATTCGGTCGGTCTCTACTATGCGTATTGTAATCGAGGACGTTCGCCAACAAGATGGTCTTCTTCTTCTTCTCGTGCCACTCCTAGCGGAGATTGGAAATCATCATGGCCACTGCGACTTTGTTAGCAGCGCGCCTAAAAAGTTCAATCGAACTACACCCGAACCATTCACGTAGATTACGAAGCCACGATATTTTTCTTCTTCCCACACTTCTTTTGCCCTTAATTTTGCCCTGCATGATATTTCTTAAAAGTTCGTACTTTTCACCTCTCACAATGTGCCCCAAGTATTCCATCTTTCTAGTTTTTATCTCATTTAGAATTTCGCATCTTTTGTCTAAAGTTTGGAGTACTTGCGTGTTAGTGACGCGGTCCATCCATGATATTCTGAGAATGCGCCTATAGCACCACATCTCGAAAGCTTCGATGTTTTTTGTGGTCAACTGTTTTAGTGTCCAAGCCTCTACTCCATACAACAGGGTAGAAAAGACATAACACCGCAGCATTCGTATTTGCAACAAGATGGTCGGACGACATCAATCGCATGCAACACAACTAGATTTAAGGTGTTTAAGAACGAAAACTATTGGAATTGTCAGAACAAAACTATTTACAGGAGGCCTATGTTCAGCAGTGAAAAAACAGCTTTTCTGGTACGACTTTATTGGAAGACAGTTGATTCGATAACATTAAATCAACTTTAACTTTAACTTCGGAATGTCCGTCAGAAAAATCAGAGGATGTCATTTGCTTTTAAAAAGACAACCACACATTATGATGAAAATAAAATTCTTCAGTTAATGATCCAGTAAATTATGAAGAAAAACCAGGAAAAATCTCAGGATTCTAACTCGTTGGTAGGTATTTAGCCTCATGTATAAGATTTTAAAACATAATTTTAAAACATAAATAATGTATCCTCGATACACTATTGACTTACTAATAGTGGTATTTTTTTTCTATTTATTTTCTCTTGTATTGATTTTTTACTTTATATATCTCTACTTATAATTTTTACTTTATAATATCTGTTTCTTTTAGGAATATACATAAATTTTTCAATTGAACTCCATCTTCAATCGAAATGTTTCCATTAACGTTCACTTATTCTAACGTTAAATTAACTAAATAAAAGATGTTGGCATTTATAAGATATTTTATAAATACCATTCTTTGTTCTTTTTTGTTCCATAAAAAGAGAAAAATCAAAGTGTCTCTAATTATGTTAAATCACACTTATTGCGTGGGAGAAATTTCTGGGCAGAATGCAGCAGGATCTGGTTACCCATAATAAAAGAGGAAATCAATATAAAGAAACTACCACTGTTAGTAAGTCAATAACATATCGAGGATACATAATTTATGTTTTAAAATAACATACATATAAAATCAGAGTTTGCTGTTAATATTGAGAGTAAAATAAATGTTAGATCAAATACTCACCATGTCGTGAAAGTATCACGAGGTTTTTGAAGTTATACTTCTATACGCACGGTCGGCGTTGGAAATTTGCATAAGAGTGAATCTGTGAAACCATTACATATGTAAGATAATGAGTAAGAGAGAGACAGAAGATATATTTTCTCTCTCTTCCTCTCTCGAGAATAACAATGTTCCTTTTGTATATATATATATATATATATATATTTAATATTATATATATATATATATATATTGTGACGATTAGGGTTTATAGAAAATAATTTATAAGTTATATACTACATAATATTAGATATTTGGTTGTTTTAAATAAGTTATATACTAGAGAATTTAATAAAAATATATTTATGTGAGGGCATTTTTAAGAAATTAGCATATAATAATTGTAAAAATATAATAGAAAAATATAATAAATTGTAAAATAATATATATAAGTGAGCCATGTGCTTAGGCAACCAAAAATACTCTCGGAGATTGACAGATATTTATACTCTGAAGTGACGTTTAAGAATATTTACGAATATAAGTGGGTTATAATAAAATATTGTTTGAAATGTGTATTTTATTAAATTAGAATGTTAAGTTACTAATTTAATTATATATTCTGATCTGAAAAGCCTAAATGTAAACAAAATTATTAATAGAAAAGAATGGAATTCTCTGGATCTCCGGAGATGGCCATGTTTGCGAAATGGTTTGTTCCAGAAAATTCAGACAAGTATTTGATAGAACAAATTGGAACATGATATCTTACGAGATGGTTCTAGAAATCCAAAAGATATAAATACCCGTGATTTGGATTCAAGATGGCAGTTTTTAGCAGTTTTATCATGAAAGTTAGTTAGAAGATAGATACATTTACTTAGTGAAGTCACTTGTTCAGAAGTTTTATGGAAGTTTTAAGTTTTTATTCAGAAGTCAGGCAGTTTTTAGTTAGAAGTCGGGAGTTTTTGGACGTTTTTAGTCAGAAGTCAGGCCAGTTTATTATGAAAGTTAGTAGAGTGAAGTAAATTGTTCAGAATTTTCAAGACAGTCAGTGAATCAGTTACAAATAGTCAAATTGTTTAATATAGTGAGTTAAATGAAGATTAAAAATTATGCATATATTTAATGCACATTTATAATTATACACAAATAATTATTGAAGATAAAAAAAGGTATATTGGAAGAAATTAAATTATATTATGGTTGGAGATTAGTATAAATCAACTTATAATAATTGGATATTGGTATATTGAAAAGAAGAATAAATATAAATGCTGTTTGCTGGTTTGGTTGGTGGTGTATACATGCTGGTGAAGAAAACAATATCCTAAATTGGTAGAAGCTGATAATTGGAAAAAGTAATTTCACAAAAAAAAAAAACAAGGATAACTGAAGTACGAAGACATTCAGTGGTGATTAGAATCTATATACTTAGTGGAAAACAGTTCATTTAGGCATTCAGTGAAAGAAAGGTACAACATTTTGTTAATATAATTTAGTTAGTGTCATAACAATTTCAATTTTGAAGATAGTTTGTTTAAATTTTAGATTGTCTATAGAATTTAATTAGTTTAAAGATAGTTTATTTTAAATTTACATTGGCTAGGTTAGATATATATGTGTGTTTCATAATAGTTATAATAAAGATAATTTAAAAAAGTACTTACAAACTAATTCTTTGAGAACCGCGATAAAAACCCTATATATTATATTATTAAAAATACTCATTGCTCATCATTCAAAACAAAAAACACATCATAACAATTTGGCACCCAACGCGGTGGCTCTCTATTTAAAAGAATTAGTTTGGGAAGATAAGTGCTCTCATATAATTAAATTAATTATCAGTAGAAAAAAAAAATTATAGATTTTATTTTTAATTATATTTGAACAAGTAAAGTCTCAAAATGTCTCAAGGAAAGAAAGGTACAAGAAGCAAAAAGAATGAAGAAGATGTGGAAGTAGAAACACAACCTATACAAGAGGAGAGTTTAGTTCAAGTTCCACAAGATACTGCAGAAATGAATCCAGAAAGAGAGGAAAATGTCAATATGGCAGCTTTGATGTCATTAATGATGCAGATGAACAAGACAATGGAAGAGAATTCAAAAGAAATCAAAGAAGACATGAAAAAAATGGAACAGAAAATGGAAGAGAATTCAAAAGAAATCAAAGAAGACATAAAAAAATTGGAAGAGAATTCAAAAGAAGTCAAAGAAGACATGAAAAAAATGGAACAGAAATTGGAAGAGAATTATAGAAAATTAGAAAAGAAAATAGAAGATAATAATAATAAAATTGTAAAACAAATGGATAAAAAACTTGAAGCTGCAGAGAAAAAAGTAGCAAATGAAATAAAAAGTATACGGAATGACTACAAGAAACGGATAGACAATGAGAGGACAGAAGTAAAGAGGATTATTCAAGATAATAAGATAGATATAGAACAGAAAATAGAGTTACAGAAATGTAACTTAGAAGTAAAAATTAACGAAGACAGGAGAAACACAGAAGAAAAATTAGACGATATACAACAAAATATCCAAATAAATTGTAATCAAATAAGAAATGTGGAACAGAGAATAGATGATATTTCACAAATGAGAGACATAGGGAGACCTTACTTAAATTTAACAAATGAGACTGGGATTAAATTCTCTGGTAATATAAAAAATTTGCATCCTAGAGTATACATAAATAGTTTAAAACATAAATTAAGATTTGTGAATAATATTAATGATATTAAAGATTATATTAGAATGACATTAAATGACAATGCAGCAACTTGGTTTGCTAGTATTGAGAATGATTTAGATAATTTTCAAACATTTGAAAATAAATTTTTAAATTATTATTGGGGTGAACTAGAGCAAGCCAAGTTTAGAGAAATTCTATATTTTGGAAAGTATAATCAAAATTTAAAATCAAATATGGTAGATTATGCATTGAAATTGATAACAGTCGCAAAATATTTAGAACCACCACTTAGAGAGGATGAAACAGTCTTAAATGTATCTAGACATTTTGATGCTGATGTTGTGCAAACAGTAACTGTACAAAATATTCAAACAATTGATAGTTTTATTAATTTTATTCAAAGAATACAAAGAGGCAATATGACAAGTAATAATAACAACAGAAAAAACAACAATACTTTTCAATATAATAAAAATGATAATCAACAATATAGACAATCATATAACAATAATACTAGGTATGGTGATAATTTACAAAATTTTAATAATACTAACACTAATCCAAATAGACAGAACTTTAATAATAATACTAGTTATAATAGACAAAATTTTAACAATAATACTAATTATAATAGACAACATTTTAATAACAGTACTAATAATAATAGACAAGATTTTAACAATAGAAGAAATACAGAACGACCTAACTATAACAGACAGGTAAATTGTGTTCGAAGGAATAGAAGCTGCGAAGGCAGAGAACGAAGTAGTACAAGGCAGGAAAATGTGAGTAGAAGTCATAGTAGGGAAAGACATAGGACATCAGATCCAAGTGGTCAGATACAATCTGACAATTCTAATAATCAAAATTTTGTGCAGTAAACTTTCTGAATTACAAGTTAGGCCATTGCTATTATGAAAAACCTTCTGAATTTATTTCTTTAGATGAGGATAAAATTATTGACTCTATTAATTTAATTTATATAAATGCTTTGGCCAAAAATAAAATGATTAAGATTATGATAGATACTGGTTCAGAAAGTACTTTAGTCTCGGAGAATTTTATTTTTAATACATTAAAACTATCAGATATAATAAAGATTCCAAAAATTAAAATTATTGGTGCAAATAATAAGAAGTTGGGTGAAATTGATAAACTAGCCAATTTTAAAATTAATATTCTTAATAAAGAAATTAATATGCAAGGATTTATTGTCAAGGATTTATGTGTTGATATATTAATGGGAAATGATGAATTGGAAAAGAAGAAAGTAAAGATAGATTTTGAAGAAAAAATGGTAACTTTGGAAGGGCAAATAATTAAATTTATGCAGAAAGATGAGGTAGAAGAAGGAATAAGAGTTGATAGGATATTATTAAAAGAAAATAATGATGTTTATGAAGAAGAAATGTATTTTGATGATAGGGAAATGTCCCAAAAGAATGTAAAGAATAATTATTGTAGTGAATATTTAAGGAATGGAAATTTTAAGCAGATGGATGCCTACGAGGCGGAGTGCGTAAAATTGGAAGCAAGGAATAATGAGTACATAATGAAGAATAATTTTATTTGTAAAGTAGAAGATATAATGAAAGTTTTAAATTGCCCTGAAGAATATAAATCAATAGTCATTTCCATATTGCAGCAACACAGGGGACTTGTCAATAAAGAAAATAGAATTGCACAAAATTATATCCATAGTATAAAAGTTAAAGAAGAAAAAGATTTTAAAACAAAATCATACCCAATACCATATAAATACAGAGAAGAAGTAAACAAAACAATTAATAATATGTTAGAAGATGGGATCATTGAGAAGGCAGACACACGTTTTATCAACCCCATAGTAGTAGTACGAAAAAGATCAGGTGAAATCAGGTTATGTTTGGATGCAAGGAATATTAATAAGATTACTGAAAAGCAATTTGAAGCACCAATGAGTATAGATGGAATATTAGGAAGAATTACAGGAATGTCATTTTTCACTAAAATCGATTTACAGCATAGTTTCTGGTTAATACCTCTACAAAGAAAAAGTAGACAGTATACAGGATTTCAGATAGATGGAGTAGTATATCAATTCAAAGTAGTACCATTTGGACTTCAATCATCTTGTAGTGCTCTATGTAGATGTCTTCATGATATTTTGGATCAATATGAACATTTTGTAATTCACTACATTGATGATATATTAATTTTTTCTAAAACGGCTGAAGATCATGAGAAACACCTAAAAATTATAATAAATAGATTAGACAAAGTTGGACTAAAAATAAATCAAGAAAAATGTACATTTTTTCAAAAAGAAGTCATATATCTAGGTTATAAACTTAACACTAAGGGAATCGAAATGGATCCAGAACGGACACAAGTCATTCAGGAATATAAAACACCACACAATTTAAGAACTTTAAGAGGATTTATTGGAATAATTAATTATTATAAAAGGATGATACCAGATCTAAGTATAAAAGAAATTCCATTACTTGAACTACTGAGAAAAGGTGTAAAATGGAGATGGGATCAGAGAAGAGAACTAGCATTCCAAGAAATTAAAAACATTTTTCTGTCAAATTTGAAAATATACTATCCTGACTACACACAGCCATTCATATTAAGAACAGATGCATCCATAGAGAGATTATCAGGGGTATTATTACAAATACATGATGGGGTCGAATACCCAATACAATTCATTTCAAGAATTACAAAGCCACATGAAAAGGGTTACTCGGTTTCAGAATTAGAACTAGCAAGTATAATACACTGTGTCACAAAATTAAGATTTTATTTGTTGGGTAATGAATTTACAATAGAAACAGATCACCAAGCTTTAACGTCTATATTAAATAACAAATATGGAAACAGTAGAATACATCGGTGGAGTCTAATACTTAGTGAATACTGCTTTGAAATCAAATACATTTCTGGAAAATCCAATATAGTGGCAGATGCTTTATCAAGGTTAGAAAATACACCACAAAAAGGGCAGCGAACAATAAAAATTGGACTAAATCAATTAGTAGAAAGTACTGGATTATATTCTAAAGAAGAAATTATAAGAGATCAGATCAATTTGAGTGAAAAACAAAAAGTCCTTAGGAAAGATGGAGTTTATTATAAAATAATAAATGGCATAGAAGTATATGTAATAACTAGAACTTTAGCAAAGAAAATATTGAAAAATTTACATAACAATTATATGCATATTGGTTCAAGAAAGCTATGGATGCTATTTAGGAACAATTATTTTGCAAAGAATGACATAAGTATAGCAAAAGAAATTACTACCCAATGCCCAATATGTCAACTAAACAAAGAAAAGAATTTCAAAAACCAGAACACATATAAATCTAATGTTGTATATGAAAAACTAAATACAGTTTCCATGGATTTTATTTCAAATTTAGTTCTCAGTCCAACAGGAAAAAAGCATATACTAGTGATAGTTGATTTATATACAAAATTTATTAAACTATATCCCTGCTCCAGAACAAATGTTAAAACATTAAAATTATATATTAATCAATTTTTCGAAGAAATAGGACCATTTAGAAATTGCATAATAGATAATGCTACATATTTTAACAACCAAAAATTTCGGACATTTTGTGAGAAAAAGGGAATCAACATTCATTTTACAAGTATCAGACATCCTCAGGCAAATCCTGCAGAAAGATATATTAAAGAAGTTATAAAATATTTAAGGATACTGTGCCAAAACCAACATGAAACTTGGCAGCAACATATACCACCAGTAGAGTATTTTTTAAATAATACACATAATTTGAATACAGAAGAAGTACCAGAATATTTAATGTTTGGCCATATAGGAAACAGAAAGTGGATTAGTGAATATAATCAGGATATGTTAGAACAAGTAATGCAGAAAGTGAATAACCGAATTAGGAGGAAAGCTGAAAAATATATCAGAAGACAAAATCGAAATATAAAAAAACCAATCACATTTCAAAAAGGAGACCTAGTGTTAATTCGTTCACTTAGAAAAAGTAATGTTAAAGAAAACCGTTGTAAGAAATTACAACCAATGTTTGAAGGTCCATATACAATTGAAAATCAGAATGGACTAAATAGTTATGTGTTAATAGATGCAGAGAACAGACTAAGAGGCATATTTCATATCAACGACATTTTTCAATATCATGAAGAGATTGAATAATGATTTCTATACCTTTAACACAAATATAATAACACTAATAACTTACTGATATATCCATTTTATTCAATAGACTTGATTTGTTAAATGGTAGATGGTAGATTTCATTATTTTGAATCAATTTGACATCATACTTGTTGAATTTTGTACATATGGAAATTGTTTGATACCCTAAAAATCATAATTTGGGGTTCGATACTATAATTGCTATAAAAATGTCTTTCTAATATAATAAAGTGGAAAAACTTACCAATTTATATTGATGAAAGTTATTTTGAATGGAAATAATTCCTAGATTTTGTCTATAAATAAACAGAACACAATATCCATTATATTTTTAATTAAGGTTATATTTTATTCTCTCCATTTGACATGACAGTTTGACCATAGAATAGCCGAACTGTGATCCGTTGTTCTCTGCTTTGACATAGACAGCGAACAGGGATGTATTTAACACACTTTAAATAATAAAAAAAAATTGAATTATTAATTTATTAAATTTAATAAGGTATGAGAAAATTAATATTTAAAAAAATAATAAGTAAATTATTTATTTTAAATATTATTTTTGGGGTATTGTGACGATTAGGGTTTATAGAAAATAATTTATAAGTTATATACTACATAATATTAGATATTTGGTTGTTTTAAATAAGTTATATACTAGAGAATTTAATAAAAATATATTTATGTGAGGGCATTTTTAAGAAATTAGCATATAATAATTGTAAAAATATAATAGAAAAATATAATAAATTGTAAAATAATATATATAAGTGAGCCATGTGCTTAGGCAACCAAAAATACTCTCGGAGATTGACAGATATTTATACTCTGAAGTGACGTTTAAGAATATTTACGAATATAAGTGGGTTATAATAAAATATTGTTTGAAATGTGTATTTTATTAAATTAGAATGTTAAGTTACTAATTTAATTATATATTCTGATCTGAAAAGCCTAAATGTAAACAAAATTATTAATAGAAAAGAATGGAATTCTCTGGATCTCCGGAGATGGCCATGTTTGCGAAATGGTTTGTTCCAGAAAATTCAGACAAGTATTTGATAGAACAAATTGGAACATGATATCTTACGAGATGGTTCTAGAAATCCAAAAGATATAAATACCCGTGATTTGGATTCAAGATGGCAGTTTTTAGCAGTTTTATCATGAAAGTTAGTTAGAAGATAGATACATTTACTTAGTGAAGTCACTTGTTCAGAAGTTTTATGGAAGTTTTAAGTTTTTATTCAGAAGTCAGGCAGTTTTTAGTTAGAAGTCGGGAGTTTTTGGACGTTTTTAGTCAGAAGTCAGGCCAGTTTATTATGAAAGTTAGTAGAGTGAAGTAAATTGTTCAGAATTTTCAAGACAGTCAGTGAATCAGTTACAAATAGTCAAATTGTTTAATATAGTGAGTTAAATGAAGATTAAAAATTATGCATATATTTAATGCACATTTATAATTATACACAAATAATTATTGAAGATAAAAAAAGGTATATTGGAAGAAATTAAATTATATTATGGTTGGAGATTAGTATAAATCAACTTATAATAATTGGATATTGGTATATTGAAAAGAAGAATAAATATAAATGCTGTTTGCTGGTTTGGTTGGTGGTGTATACATGCTGGTGAAGAAAACAATATCCTAAATTGGTAGAAGCTGATAATTGGAAAAAGTAATTTCACAAAAAAAAAAAACAAGGATAACTGAAGTACGAAGACATTCAGTGGTGATTAGAATCTATATACTTAGTGGAAAACAGTTCATTTAGGCATTCAGTGAAAGAAAGGTACAACATTTTGTTAATATAATTTAGTTAGTGTCATAACAATTTCAATTTTGAAGATAGTTTGTTTAAATTTTAGATTGTCTATAGAATTTAATTAGTTTAAAGATAGTTTATTTTAAATTTACATTGGCTAGGTTAGATATATATGTGTGTTTCATAATAGTTATAATAAAGATAATTTAAAAAAGTACTTACAAACTAATTCTTTGAGAACCGCGATAAAAACCCTATATATTATATTATTAAAAATACTCATTGCTCATCATTCAAAACAAAAAACACATCATAACAATATATATATATATATATATATATATATATATATATATATATATATATATATATATATATGTATATTATATATATAATATTGTATATATATAATATTATATATAATATAATACGTATTAATATTATTATTTATGTGATATGTTTTGTATTATTTAAGATTAAACGTTTATAATTATTTTAGGCTTTTGTATTTCAAAATAATCACTGTTTTACCGAGAACTGTCAATTTTGAAATCCGTTACTGTCATGTCTATTTGGCAAATCCTTTACGTGTTTGGTTCATAAGCTGGTGGTTGTGAGTTCGAATCCCAATTATGAATTTCATTTTTTATTTTTAAAATATTTAAAAACCTTACGTTAATCTTATTAAATATATGTAATATACGCAAAAAACATAAATTTTAAAATAAATGGAAAATTTACAACATAATCCAAGTTGTTGGTTTTTTATTTTTATCTTCGTAAAGTAAGTTATATGTATATTGGCAGTTTTAAATACTTATGAATATTACATTTTAATTTTTATATTGTATTATTATATTGAATTATGTTGCAGTGTATGTGTAAATTTTTTTTTTTGCATTCAACTCCTTTTATACATATATAAAAATAAAAATATAAATTTTCATTAAAATATTGATACAATCCTTCATTTACTGCCATCATTGCATCTGGTGACAAATCACATGCTACGATTTTTCTGATATCGCAGAGTTAACGTCAGCGTCATGTCATCGTAGAACCATTTACGTCTTCGTCTGTGTGGGTACTTGTATGTGCGTATACCTTTTTTTCTTTTTTTTTCTTCTTTTATCAGGGGGGTGGTCCAAATGTTTGAAACATATCTCGGTCCTAGAAGGTGGGCAGAACCGCCTTCCAGCCTCGGTTATGCAGGACTCCTCCAGCGTGGCCACGATAATATCCGAGGCCACGCGCTAGGGTTGTTCGGACACCATAGCCGTCAATGCCAGAGACCTACCAGCTAAAAAAACACCCTCTGGGGAAAAGACGGAATTATTCTCTCCCTCTATTCCTCCCTGTTCATGTTCAATCTCACCCCTTCTCATTCTGCCTTATCTTCTTTCTTGGTCCTGGGCACCCTGCCTACCTTCGGGTCGCCTTTTTTCTTGTTCCTTTCTTTCCAATGTTCTCCTCACATATCTCTGAACTGCTCTCCACCGATCTGATGACCTAAGCATCTCCACCAGTTCAGTGACTGATTGCACCCTACTTCCTAGCTCTTTCTTAAGCAGGCTCCTCTCACTTATCCATCTATCGCATACCAATAGAGTGTGCGAGACAGTGTCCGATATTTCACAATACAGGCATTTGTCATTTTTTGCCTTTTCAAATGTGTAAAGGTATGCCCTAAAGCAACCATGTCCTGTGAGCATCTGCGTCAGGAAATAATCCAAACGCCGGTGCCCGCAATCCATCCATCTTTTCAGATTAGGATTCAACGACTTCGTCCATTGCGCCACCCTTCTCATCTCATTCCATTTCTTTTGCCACACCATTATGGACCTTTTCCTTTCTTCTTTTTTTAAACGTTCTGTTGCTATGTCTTCATTTCTTCTCTCGTATATTCTTCCTCTTTCCTTCACTAGCATGTGCATCGGAATACACCCGGTGATAACTTCTAACGCCTCGGCAGAGACTTTTCTGTATGCACACGCCACCCTCAACAGACTCTTCCTATCTGCTCGGGTGAGCTGCTTTCTGTACGCCTTTGTTAAAACTGCAGAACTCCAGACAGGCACAGCGTAGAGAATGATAGATTGCACAACAGAATGAAGTGCCCTCCTCCTCTCAGTTTTGGGCCCTCCGATGTTTGGCGTGATCCCTCCCAATGCGGCGGATCTCACCGTAGCTCTTTGAGTCACCACTTTTACGTGCTCCCTCCACTTTCCGTTTTGACTCAGAGTCACCCCTAAATACCTCACACACTTCTTTGGAACCACTCTCTTTCCTGCACATTCAAATGTTATCCCGTCCCTTTTCCTTGTGGTCCCTTGAGAATTATAGCCTCGGTCTTACCCGCAGCCAGTTCTAGCTCAAGCATTTTCATCCATTCCTCGACTTGGTTGCATGTACGCTGTGCACCAAAGATAAGATCCTCCCTGTCCCGCGCCACTACCAGCATAGCGAGGTCGTCCGCAAATGCGAAAGGGGTTACACCCTCTCCGTATTGTTGGCACACAACCCCGTCATATGCCAAGTTCCACAGCGTGGGTCCTAGGACCGACCCCTGCGGCACTCCAGTCGTCACGTCAACCACTACTCCTTTTTTTACCACAATTTTCCTCTCTGACAAATAGTCGGAGACCAAATTCATCAAGTACCTCGGACACCTTCTCTTTCGTAGAGCATTCATTACCTCTTTCCATTTTAATGTGTTGAACGCATTCCGGACGTCAAACAACAGTAGGATTGCCCACCTCTTGTTAACCCCCACCCCGCGTAACTGCCGGAAGACTTCCATCAGCGCATCCACCGTGCTCCTGTTCTTTCTGAAACCGTACTGCCTGGGTGACAGCCCGCCTGACTATTCAATCACTGTGTCTATTCGCCCTCTTAGGAGCCTCTCGTATAATTTACCTATGCACGACAGAAGGCAAACAGGTCGATACTTGTCTTCCCCCTTTGGGAGTAGCACGAGATCTTCCAATTTGTCGGAAATCGCTGAGTTTCAAGCAGTACATTCATGTGGTCCAAAAGCCACGTCGGCTCCATCCTGCAAATGCGTTTCACCGCTTCTGGTGGTATTCCATCGAGTCCCGGAGCCTTTCGTGTCTTTAAGGCACTCAACGCTTCGTTGAGTTCGTCTACGGTAAAAGGTACAGCTCGCTCAGCTTCGGCGTCCTACTGCACTCCATGCCAATGGCCGGGTGGAAATAGCTCTCGGGTAACCTCAAGCTTCCTGTCCAGTGGCATCTCATACAGAGGGTACAGCTTGAACTGGTTCATTACGATTTTGTAACCCTGACCCCAAACGTCCTCATCCAACTTATCACACAGTACTTTCCAGTGGCCTCTTCTTCTCGGCTCGGATCATCTTGTTGAGTTCCTTCTTTCGCGCATTGTATACCATATCCATTCTGCTAGCCTCGGTTACTTCTCCTCTACCTCTTGCCCTCGTAGCCTGTCTTCTGATGGCAATGCATTCCTTCCTTTTATTGACGATCTCTTCGCACCACCAATAAGGCATTTTTCTTTTTTTATCTACCCTGTTTATGCAATTTCTCATAGTCTCTCTTATTATTGATTCAAGTCCTTCTGCTGATGGCGGTTGGCATCCTCTATCAACCATCTAGAATACTTATCAAACGCTAGCCAGTCCGTTGTATCTCCACCTCTGCTTCCTGTTTGGTTCGCTGATGACTTCACGTTGGTAGTCCCTACTCCGACGATCGAAAAGCCAATGTAGCGGTGTTCTGTATTAGTGTCATCCGGCAGCACGGTCCAGTCTCGAATTTTTCTCGCCGCATTCTGTGTGGCACAGGTGACATCGATATATGAATGCGAATTTCCCCTCACGAACGTTGGTTCCCGACCATTATTAAGGACAACTAAGTCCAGAGTTCCTATCCATTCCATAAGCATTTGTCCGCGAGCATCCGTTCTGGGAGAACCCCACTCCTCCGCTTTGGTGTTGAAGTCACCCAGCACTACACACTCTCTTCCCCATACAAACTCTACAACTACAAACTACAAACTACAAACTCATTCATAATCTCATCCAGTATACTTTCATAATTCTCCACTGTACAATTCGGTGAAATGTAGCAGCATACCACATTTACTCCCTCCACACGTATCGTCACAAATCCCTCATGCGTATCAATACCATATACTCTCAGTTTTCTAATAAGTATCCGCACTCCTACTACGCCCGACGTATCCACGAACCATTCCCTACTGCGCACCAATGTGCGGTTTGGCTTCGCTGCTATCAGGATGTCAATTTCTTTTTCGATTGCGGAGATCAGAGCGAGGTTGTGAGCTAGCCTTGCCATCCCAACTTCACCTCTTGCTCTTCTGATAATTCCCCTGAATTTGGGACACCAAGTGGACGTAGATATATGACCTTCCTCGTCACAATTGAAGCATTTTACAGTGTTACTTTTACACTGGGATTGCACATGGCCCTCCATCTAACACTTCCAGCACCCCGTTTTGCTTCTCCCTCACAGTCTCTTGCTATGTGGCCATATGCTTGGCATCTATAGCATCGTGTCACCTTCACCATCTCCTTTACTGTAAGGTGTACCATCCCGATCTTCATTCTTTCTGCCACTAAAAGTCTTCTGGCTATGTCCTCATCCACCTCCACATAACAAATTCTACTTTCGCCCCTGTTTGTCCTTAATTTTCCAACTAGTTCACATGCTTCCTCCCTACCAGCAAATTTCTTCACCGGTTCGACGATGTCTTTTTCTGTGGTTAGGCCATCCATGTCCGCCAGCATCAAACCCTTCTTTACTCTTCCACCTTTTGCCACTACTCTTGTTGCACATCCTTGTCTTGATGCTACTAAATTCCTGATTTGTTACGCCATTTTCCTGCCTCCATCTAATTCCAGGACCACACCTTCTTGTCTGGTTTGTCTAACCTTGTTTATGACGACATCCTCTCTTTCTCCTAGCTCTTCCCTTAACTCTTTTACAAGTTCAGCATAGGACTTGTCCTTCAGTTTTGTGATAATTACCATCCCTTTCTTTTCTGTGGCTACTATTTGCCTTTCCTTAAACGTTTTGCCGTATATCGTTGCCGTTACCTTCTTTCCTCTTGCTGCCCACTTTAGAAGTTTTTAGGTGCGTATATTTGAATTTGTTCGTTTACTTTGTAGATAACATATATAACTTTATCATTTAGCTTTTAATTGTAAGAATATGCTTTGTTAGTTTTTAATTTACCGGATGTATATCGGACGCCATCATTAGGACACTCTCCTCTATAATGCAATATATGTCTCTACTAAAGTACTATTTATTCTCTACCCTTTCACCGTACTTTTAATAATTCAAGTATATTCCATTTTACATGCTTCAGCACTTTTTTAAGTTTCACAAGTTTTTCGTCCTCTATCAATGTTATGGTGTTATACGTTAGCATAAACCATGTTCTTTGCCGGTGGAGTTTGTGTTGGTAGCATGGTCTATTCCGGGGATTCTTAGCACCTTCTGTACCTCTGCCTTCGAGATTGTTACCATCGGTTTCAAAAAACTGTCGTAGATTAAGGGCCTTGGATTTTCTATATGTTTTGTAATTTTACGAAGATTCTGGACCGTTTTTGGTTGGTAACTTCTACCGTAGTTGGTTGAAGGTTGTTAGGATGGGTTAAAAAGTTTAGCGCCCTCGGCAAGAATCATAGATTGGGACGTGGACGTTAATTAAAGTAATTGGGAGTTAATCACAGCTCGCGTGAGCAGGGTCCTGCATCCTGAATATACCTGACATAACCGGAATCCTAAAGTGTATCTATTCTTTTTATTCTTATTATTCATTTTATTTTATGTAGACATGACTCTGTCTATTTTTCAATGTACCTCCACTAAGTTGTCGTTCCATTGTTTTCGTGGTCTTCCTACTAATCGTCTTCCATCTTTGCTGGAAGTGTTTCCATCTCTGCTGTTTCTAACATGCTCTTTGTCCTCTCTGTGTCAGGTTGTTATTGGTCTGATGACTGCTTTGTAAATGTTGCCTTTTACTCGTATTTCATTTAGAACGCCTAAATATTTAAACTCTATCACCTGTTCTTTTATCTGACCTTATATCTCCAATTTACATCTTAGTAAATTAACTGTTATAACCATGCATTCTGTCTTTTTGGGAAAATTAACACGTTAAATTTTCTGGCGGTTATATTAAATTGGTGCCGCATACGTTGTAAATCATCTTCACTTTAAGAGAGTAGTATTGCGTTGTCTGCGTAGCAGATTATTTTAAGTTATTTTTCTCTCATTTGGTATCCTTTTTTAGTTTTTACTTTTTTTATTATTTTATCCATAATAAGCATAAAGAATAAAGGACTCAGAAAATCTCCTTATCCCATTGCTTCAATTGGGTCGATTAATTCTTCTTCTGCTTTTACTTTTATTGTGTTGTTTTGGTAGATATTGTCGATCGTTTTTATTATTCCTATAGGTGTCTCTCTTGCGTACAATAAGTGGATAACGTCCTTTAATTTGACCTGGTCAAATTCCTTCTTAAGGTCCGGTAAACATAGATATGCCGGTTTGTTGTATTCTAATGATTTTTCTTGCACTTGCCTCATTATAAATATAACGTCGGTGCATGATCTTTCCTAAACCCTTGTTATTTTGCTAGTGTTATAATTTCATTCAGTTTATTTGTTATCATTTTGTTTGTTGATTTTAGTGTTGTGTGTAACAAATTAACTCCTCTGTAATTTTCCGGGTCCGATTTATCCCCCTTTTTGAAAAGAGGTATTAGGCTGCTTAATCTACATTCTTGAGGAATTATGTTTTGTTCTATTATTTTTTGGTATAGTTTTAATAGTTGTTTGGTCAGATCTCGTCCTCCGTACCTTAGGAGTTCGTTTGGTATTCTGTCCTCTTCTTGTGATTTTATATATATATATATTTAGGGATTCTACGTATTCACTGCCTTCCCTCGCTCAACCATTTCCATCTCTCTCTGTTGTTCCATTCTCCATCGTTTAGTCCTCTCTTACTCATGGCGTCGTCTACTTCGTTCCTCCAGGATTTTCGGGGTCGTCCTCTTTTCCTCCTTCCTATGGGGCTCCATTCGGTTATTCTCTTTATCTATCTGCTGTCGCTAGTTCTTCTTACATGTCCATACTACTTTAGTCTGGTGATTTTCTATTTTTTAATTTCCTTAATGCTTCGTTTACCTCTTCCTCCTCAATATTTATTTCTTCGTTTGTCGTCATCTCTGGAGTTAGTAGTTTATTATCGTCACCTTTGGCAAATAGGGAACGAACGGAGTCTGCCCATGTTTTCTTCTGAATGTCTTGGGTTTTTATTAGTTTGTTCATATCTTTTCTTTGATCAGTCTTTATATTTCTTTTTGAGTTCCGTAGAAGTCGTATTCCATTTGTTTTGAGAAGTGCTGCCAATGTTCCCTTTTTATTTGTCTAACTAAAGTATTCGTTTCATTTCTGATTAGTTTATAGTGGTTATATGTCTGTTGTGTTTGTTGTGTTCTGTATTATAAAAAGGCCTTCTTCTGTTTTTCAGATTATGTCTTCCCTTTCTCTCTAAACCAGTGTGTTTTCTTTTTTGATATGTTAGTGTTCGTTACTCTAAGTGACTCTGTCGCTGCATTAATTATGTTATTTTTGAGTTTTTCCCAGCTTTCCTTGATGTTATCGTTTTCTAATATTTTATTTCCAGCGATTTTTTTGATATTCTTGTTCTGTATAAGTATTCCGTGGATTCCGTATTTAGTCCTTCGTCTTTGGTTGTTAGTTGTGTTTATCTGCATATCTACATGTTTATGGATCTTATTTTACATAATACTAGGCTATACTCGCTACCTACATCTGCTGAGTTAAGGTATCTTACTTCGATTATTTTTGATGGATGTATATCTCTGTTACTCATAACAAAATTTATCATACATCTTTGTCCACGGGTGTTATTAAATGTATATTTGTGTTGGTCTTTGTGGTAAAAAAATGTGTTGTTTTCTAAGTTCGTTATTCGTGCAGAAGCTTGTTGTTTGAGGCTTGTTATTTTCTGGACCGTATTATACTCCGATGATGTTCAGGTCTTCCTTCTCCATTCTTATGTTTGCTGTTACCCAAGGGTATCAATATATAAGATTAATTTATATAACACGGATTTAAATACATTTTCTTATTTGGGTTCGTTCTACTTTTTTGTCACTAATTTCGACAAATTCTTTTCTGTTATATCCTTTCTGATATATCCTTTCAAATACTTTATCATCGTTAATGAAACAAAGATTTAGGAGTATTATCAGAAGAGCCAACGAGCAAGTACGTTAAATTCTAAATATTCGTTTTCCTGTTTTTGCAAAAGTTACATCGCGTTTAGTAAATGTGTTTTGTTTTAACGATAAACGTTAACTTTATTTCGTGTAACTTTATTTCAATAGATATCGACAACTTAATAAATAAGCCAGTATTCTCTGGTCCCAATTAATTAATATTTTGGCATATAATATATTAAAAACTGCAGACAGTCAGCGGAGGAGTAGCGATATACGTAATGAACGATATTAACAGCATAGTAATATCATTAGAAGCAAACATCGAGACAATTCCAGTCAGAATCAAAGACGTAACTTTCCTTTTCCGTATGCAACACTTAAATTTCCCAAACCAAGACTAAACCATAACGAAATATCGAAACTCTTAGACCAGATACCTACTCCACGACTAATTGTCGGAGACTTCAACGCATATAATCTTTTATGGGGTTCAAAAAAATTAACACTCATTCATCATCATTTTGGCTTTACAACCCTGTGTGGGTCCTAGCCTCCCCAAGAATTTTTCTCCAGTCGTCCCTATCCATCGCCTTCCTCCGCCAAGCACGTATTTCTATATTTCTCATATCTTGGTCTATGTTATCTGGGAATCTTGTTCTGGGTCTTCCTCTTCTTCTTTGACCAATAGGTCTATCAAGGAGCGTTTTTCTAGCTGGGTCGGTTTGCTCCATCCGCATTACATGGCCTACCCACCTCAGACGTCCTATCTTTATGTGTTTTAAGATATCTGGTTCCTGGTATATCCTATAGAGTTCGAAGTTGTATCGTCTTCTCCAGACACCATTTTCATTTACCGCTCCATAGATGCGCCTTAGTATTTTTCTTTCGAAACATCCTAACATGTTTTCATTGCTTTTTGTTAAAGTCCAGGTTTCTGAACCATATGTTAGGACTGGGCGTATTATTGTTTTGTAGAGTTTTACTTTTGTATTTCTTGATATAACTGTAGATTTAAAAAGGAGATTAAGCCCAAAATAGCATCTATTAGCCGTGCAAATTCTGCGGTTTATCTCTGCGGTAGTGTCATTTTCAGTATTGACGAGCGTTCCCAGGTATACAAATTCGTTAACTGCTTCGATGACGTCATTTTCTATAACACTAACATATTAACATTCATTGGTAGAAAAATAAAAACTTAATGATGGACAAGATACCTGTTTTGGCTTAAGAACGAGTGAAGGTTCTGCTATTGACCTCCCTATATGCGAACCGTCAATAACACATATACTTTAATGGGATGTATTACTCCAGTCATACGACAGTGATCACTATTCTATTATGATTCATAACGAAGAAGCATCTACAGATATACCAGAAACAAAATGGAACTTAAAAAACGCAGATTGGACGAAATTTCAAAACCATATTCAACACAACTTGCAATAAGTACATTTTATTACAAAACTGATTAAAGATACAGCACATAAAAATATTGGGAAAATTAACTTCACCAATAAATTCCATCCAGTTCCTTGGTGGAACCATGAATGTAAACAAGCAAAACTACAATTCAAAAAAGCGTTTAATAAATTCAAACAACAGAAAAATGAACAAAACTCTTTAGAATTTAAACAATTAAGAGCTATAGCCAGATTCACTATCAAAAAGGCAAAGTACTAATGTTGGATAATATATGTTTCAACAATTGACAGTTCTCCTTCAATGGCAATAAAAATTATATCTGGTATAAAATCACACAAGTCAATAAATCTGTTATAAGAGCAAAATAATATAATATAAAAATCCCAAAAAGGAATATCACATATACTGGCACTAGTTTATGAAAATAACTCAAGCAACGCAAAGTATTCACCAAATTGCTTAAAAAACAAAAAAAAACGAAAAAAATTATACCATAGATTATGAAGATTAAATAAGCAGCGAAACAAACTTTGCAGTAACGACGGGTGAATTTGAAGTTATAATGAAAAACTGTATGAACTCGTGCCCTGGACCAGAATATACTCACTATTTTTCTTAAAATACCTCACCTACCCATCTTACGAATACTTACTCAACATCTATAACCCAATCTTCTCAAAAAATGTATTTCCAAATTCCTGGAGAAATTCAATAATAATTCCTATTTCTAAACAAAGCAAATTAAAATCAGATCCGAAAAATATAGGCCAATATTTCTTACTTGTAGTATGGGCAAAATGGTAGAGAAAATAATAGATAATATAATCATGTAATATCTGGAATCAAAGAAATTATTTATAACAGAACAGAGTGGCTTCTAAAAACAAGGTTGTACTGTAGACAATCTTATTGATGTAGAATCGGAAATAAATAAGGCTTTATTAAACTACACTGTATAGAAATTACGGTACATTAGTAAAACCTACGATACATACCAAACTTTTGAAAAAATAGACAGTTTTAAGTCAAAGTAGACGGTGTATATTTCTCAACAAGAAATCAAGAAAATGGTATACCACAGGGTTTGAACCTTAGCACTACTTTTTTTTTTGTAGCTTTGAACTATATCACTCCAAAAATTAAACATCCTGTAAAAGCTTGACTATATGCAGATGATTTAGTTACACTTTGTAGAGGGAAGAACTTAACAACCTTCCATAACTATGTCCAAAAAGGCCATAAATAATTTTGAAGACTGGTCATTCACAAGTTGACTTCAGTTCCATACCCTCAAAACCAAAGCAGTCTGTTTTACGAAAAGTCACCAAATACAGCCTAAGAATTTATATTTAAATGGAGGACAGCTTAAATATGTAAACGAAATTAGAAAACTAACTTGAAAGATACATTTAGAATCTTTAAAAAGGACATGACAGCCTGGAATTAATTTGTTATGATCACTTGCAAACAAAAATGGGGCGCCAACTTTTCTGCATTACTAGATATCTGCAAAGCCCTAGTACGCTCCAAACTTGACTACGGCTTAATCGTTTACAATTCATCCAAAACAAATCGTACTTAAAAACAATAGATGTGATTAAAAAAACAGGCCTTTGAATTTACTTAGGAGCACAACACTCAAGTCCAACACAAAACCTATACCGCATTTAGAAGACAATATCTTAGTCTTTTATATGTCGCTGCAGTATTATATAATCAAGATAATCCAGTTATACACAATGTATTCGTTGATCGCTTGTTAAGTTGTTTTCAAACTTCAAATCGAATTGATCGCCCTTTCTGTTACCGCCTACAAACCTACTTGTTAAAAATAGGTATCCACTTTCCAGACACCTACGATATTTTCCCAATTCAAACCCCTCCTCCTTGGACAATTCACCTTGCTTCTACTGATACCAGTTTACTGCACCTATCTATTTCGGTTCCACGGTCCCCTTGGGGTACCTGGCGACCCCCCATTGTATTTAGTCCTACCTCCACAAGCGGGGCTCTGTGGGGGCCGAACTATATTTCCCTAGCTACTCGTGGGATATATATGTCAAATCCAACGTCAAGTACAAAAAAATACCTAGAGTAAAAAGACTATCTCCAACAGACAATACGGATTTAGAAAAGCTAAATCAGCCATAGACGCGGTAAAAAGTTTAACCGATACTGTAAAAAACACAAAGAAAAGATGGGCCATTCTGGTTATGTTTGATGTGAAGAATGCCTTCAACTCTGCCAACTGGGCACATATCATAACAAAACTGGAATCAGCACGAGTGTCAGGATATCTCATTAATATCATTAAAAGGTATCTTACTAATAGACGGCAAAGAGCATTACAGTGGCAAAAAATATAGAACAGAAGTTAACAGCCGGCGTACCGCAAGGTTCCGAATTAGGTCCGACACTCTGGAATATATTATATAACGGGGTACTAGAAATAGACTATGGTAGAGATTCTCTAGCTAATGCATACGCATATGACCTGGCGATACTAGTCATGACTGACATGAACTGGAAAATCGAAGATAAAGTCAACACATGCTGCAGAGAAGTCAAGAGCTGGATGGCTAGAAACGATTTCGAACTGGCAGGAAGCAAAACGGAAGTGGTCATACTAAAAGGACCACGACGAAGACCCGAAATGACTTTTCAAATTTGTAGTACTATTATAATGCCTACAAACTGTGTAAAATACCTAGGCATATACATCCACACAGGCCTAAGATTCACAAAACACCTGAAAAATGTAGTCCAGAGGGCGGAAGAAAGAACGGTAGCCCTACAAAGAATCATGCCGAATATAGGAGGCCCAAGCAGCCAAACACGAAGAATGTATCTGCAAGTGGTACAGTCGACCCTCCTACATGGATTTGGGCAGATGTACTAAATTACAAAAAGTACAGAGACATGATAACCAGAGACCAGCAAAAGCTCCTTTTAAAAGTTACAAGTGCGTATAGGACTACTTCAACGATGGTCCAACGATGCTCCCTATTCACCTCCTAGCGAAAGAACGGCAGACGCTCTATAACTGTCAAGACGGCCACCTACCTCGGGTCAGAGCCGTCATTAGAGAACAATCACTAACAGAATGGCAGTCAGAATGGGAAGCACAGACAAACAAGGCACAATGGACCAAAAAATTTATACCCAATGTGATAGAGTGGTACAAATATAAGTTCAAGCGAGTAAATTTTTATTTCATGCAGTTCCTGACCGAACATGGATCTTTCAGGTCTTACACGTATCGTATACGAAAAACCAGCGATGATAATTGTGTCATATGTAACGTAGGATGCAGAGCATTGTATCTTCAGGTGCAAGGTGTTTGCGTCGGAACAACATACAATGCGAACAAAGCTAGGAGAGATATCCTCTGACAACTTGATACGTGTCGCTATGGAAAGCAGAGAAAACTTTGAATTTCTTATAGACCAAGTAACAAAAATTATGAAGAGAAAGTCCATGATAGAGAAAGAAACTGAGACAGAATGAAAGTGATCTGGGTCAATCCGCCTCCATTCAAAACTGGTTATCATTATATTATGTATGAATATATAGATATGTGTATATGTGTGTATACACAGTGTGTCAGCCAAATGGAATAAATTAGCTAATAAATAAATGAGGGAGTATTCGAAAAAATTGTCGAACGCGCCGATTAGTATTTATAGTTGCGCATTTTTTTCCATAAAAACTTTTTATACGGGGTGTATCAGATAACTGTGGCCAATGCCAACTTCTTTATTTTAAATAGAATACCCTGTATATTAATTAATTTTTAGATTCCCCAGATGATATTAGACATTTTTTGAATACAATGTCCTATACCTATCTTTGACTGTTTCGGAAATATTAAGTAAAGTGCAAAAATTCACATTTAGAAAAGAAAATTACCTATTTTCCGAAAGTCGCTACAACATATTTAAAAATTTCTAAATAATACAAATCTAAACAATAATGTCAATGTAGGAGATGTTTGAAATGCTCCCCACGAACGTCTTGGCAACAACCTAACCGTGAATAGAAATTTCTTCTAACGTTACTCAACATCTCAGATGTGATCGATCTAATCGCAAGCGTTATTCGTCTTCGTAAGTCAGCTAAGTCATTGGGTTTAGTTTTGTATACAATACTTTTCACATATCCCCATAAGAAAAAATCTAATGTCGTCAAATCGGGGGATTGTGGTGGCCATTCCATCGATCCTCGCCTCCCTATCCACCGATTTGGAAATATTTGGTTGAGATACTGCCGGACATGGATTTGATAGTGGGATGGTGCTCCATCTTTCTGAAACCATATCATATTCACTGGAACTTGTGGGTTTTCTGGATCAGGATACAAGTTGGCCAACGTTAGCACTACATTATTTTAGAGTAGTGCTAAATAATTGTCGCCATTCAAATTGTTATCTATGAAAAAGGGACCTATTATCTCATCTTCAACAATTTCTACCTACACGTTAACCTTCTCAGGGTATTGAGTATTGCCTTCTCTCATCCAGTGAGGATTTTTCTTGGACTAATAGCGGCAATTTTGCCGATTAGAATGACCGTGAAGAGTAAAGGTGCACTCATCAGAAAACAATTCATGTTCTAATTGGATCACATTGCTGTCTAACATTCCCATCATTTGTTTACAAAAATACGTTCTCCTATCAAAATCATCTTCCATGAGCTCCTGAGTGTGTATAATTTTATAGGGATGCATTTTGTTTTCTTGTAATATTCGATTTATAAATAATAAAAAATATATAAATAATAATAAAAGAATTAAAAAACAGAAAAGCACCTGGTCCTGATAAGATAAACAATAAACTACTAAAATATAGAATTATTCGTTGATATAATAAATACCGGAGTAGTAGTAGAGTAGTAGGCATTAGTCTGATATGTACATATGTACATGCATGTAACGGCAGTCATAAAAGATAAAATCGAGGAATGGCAGATGAACAACAAGGCTTCCGGAAGAACCGCAGCACAATAGACGCAATTTTTATTATCAGACAAATATTAGAGAAGTCTATTGAATACGGAAAACCAGCATACATGTGCTTTGTAGATTTAAAAAGTGCTTTTGACAGGGTGAGGCGAAATGACATCTTAAATTTATTATAAGGTAAACAAATAGACCATCAGATAATAAGGACATTTAATGAAATTAACAAGAACAGTAACACCAGAGTTATAATGCCAACAGGGGAAACAGAATGCATAGAACTAAAAGGAGGAATCCGCCAAGGAAACTTGCTCAGCCCATTGTTATTCAATATGGTGATGAATCAAATAATACACGAAGTAAGAAAACGACACGGATACCACATGGGAGCGCATAAAATCACGATACTATGCTATGCCGATGATAGAGTACTAATTGCTGATAATGAAGAACACCTACAAAGGCAGCTCCACACCTTCAATATCAAAGCAAACAAACTTAATATGACAATATCGGTAAAAAAAACTTAATGTATAGCGATCAGTAAAGAGCCGCGTAGATGCAAACTAGAAATAGACGGCAAAATTGTAGAACAAGTCATGAAATTCAATTACCTAGGAGTAGAGATCACCAGTGTAAGGGATATAAGAAAAGCGGCAAAAGTAAGTGGTGGCCTCCGAGAAACCATATGGGGAAACAAATATCTGACCACGGAAAGCAAAATGAAAGTATACAAGACAACAGTAAGACCAATCCCAACATATGCAGCGGAGACAAGGACCGATACAAGAAAGACAACAAATCAATAATATTGAAATGAAAGTAGTAAGATCAATAGCGGGCATATCATTAAGAGACAGACAAACTAACAGAAGTATACGCGAACAATACAAAATTCAAAATATTAACAGGTGGATAAAAACAAGAAAAAAAAAACTGGAACGAACATGTAAACCAAATGGGACCAGATAGATTAGCGAACATCTGTAAAAACAACAAGCCGTATAGCAGAAGACCCGTTGGAAGGCCGCCAAAAAGGTGGAAAGATAATGTACAGTCAACAACGACTGAAACAGAATAAGAGGCAGAAAAACAGGAGTAAGCCTAGTTACACGAAGAAGAAGAAGTAATATTCGAATAACCGATGAATAGCTAATATCGAGTACTGTGGCTGTTTTTCGAACAGATGTATGTGGGTGTGCCTCAAACTCAAGCATAACAGCCAATTTGGTATCCTCACTTATTGCATTAGCAGCTTCTTTTTTTTACCTTCCTAACATGAAACAGCTCGTGGAATTGCTTCTTTATTTTACTAATTGTCCCTTAAAATATGTGCGGCAAATCAGAAAATGCTTCGTGAAATAAACGAGTTACTTCCATTTGCGTCCGTGTCTTATCTCCATAGACAATCATCTGTATGATTGTAATTTTGTGCATTTCTGTTTAATGAACCAGTTTTCAGCACTGACAACTACTTCTGTCATGGAACAATAAAACATTGGCGTTTTAAACCAAAGTTTTTGGTTTTTTTTAACATATCAATAAAAAGGAATGTCTAAATAGTTTTTGCTTACTTTATCATTACCAAGACCTAAAAGGGCAAGAAGTATTAAGACAGTGGTAGCAACTTTCGACAAATAAATAATTTTGTTTTCTAAATGCATTTTACTTAATATTTCCGAAACAGTCGAAGATAGGTGTAGGACATTTAATTTAAAAAATGTCTAAAATGATCTGGGGAAGCTAAAAATTAATTAATATACAGGGTGTTTTATTTAAAATAAGCAAGTTGGTATTGGTCACTGTTATCTGATACACCCCGTAAAAAAAGTTTTTATGGAAAAGAATGCGCAACTATAAATACTAATAGACGTGTTCGACCGTTTTTCGAATACTCCCTCATTTATTTATTAGCTAGTTTATTCCATTTGGCTGACACACTGTGTATATGTATTTGTGTGTACGTAGGTGTGTATGTGTATGTACGTATGTATGTATGTACATATGTATGTAATACACTTGTTTACTATACTTACTTATCATTACCTAGTATTACCTGATACCTAGTATTCCTATACCTTATTGTTACCTTGTAGACCTCTATACATTCCATATACTTTTCCCCTGGTTCCTTACCGCTCTTAGGTAATACCATCGGCAAGGCCATGTCACTATTTTACATACCTTTTCTTCTGGTTCCTTAGCGCTAGCTAAGAACCGGCAACTAATCTTCATTATCAATTCAGACAGCGCAAGGCACCCCTAAGTTTCGTTCGTTAACTGAAAACGTACGGAAGTGTCTTGACGAAGAATGGGTGGTTTTAGTTGGTAGGCAGGGCAACAGAAAGGCACCCGTTTGCAGAACCTCCTCTACACAGGGGGAAATGGGCTTGGATGTTTTCCTCTGCCCCGAATCCAACACACGCCCAGCAATGGTATGGTGTTTAGAACATTTCCACCCTCATAAAAAAAGCCTATTGCACCTAAACAAATCAGAAACTCCAGCAAGTCAAATTAATCAAGATTTTCTTAAAATATTAAGCAAATATGGTAGCTGTTTCAAAATTTATACCGATGCTTCCAAAAACTAAGACAACATTGGGGCGACAATCTAATCATCAGATTACACAGAAGCTTACAAATTACCTTCATATACAACAACGTTCTCTGCTGAACTGTCTGCAATACTAAAAAGCACTACTCCTGATAGTTAATATCATGTTTATATGGCATTAAGCCACAATTATTGGTTATCATTTAAATGGGAACAAGCCACAATTACAGGTTAAAGTAAGTTTACTGACGTTTCAATTTCCACTTCGGAAATCGTTTTCAAAATACAAACATTAGTGATGATCACTAATGTTTGTATTTTATCTCATCTTATTGTATCTTATTTTATCTAAAATCAAATCAAACGGTTTATACTACAGACTTCAAGCAAGACTTTTACTACTACAATATCTGAAAATTTAATAATCTAGTATCACAAATGCTTAAAAGTCACAGACAAAAGAGCTATCAGTTAAAATACCCGTTGACCTACCCCAAACGTCCGCCTATGAACAATACTAGAAATTGGCCATTAATAGAATCTATTCAACACTGAAGGATAAACAATCGTACAAGTTTGAATGTTTCTAAATAGAAGCGTTCTGGAGTTATTAAAAAAAACTTCTTTCAAAAGGCGCCATCTTCAAAGTGCTCTAGCTCCCTTGGGAAGCATTTTCGGAGTAGGTGAATTGGGTTAAAGTTCTCGGTTAAAAGTTGAAGAATAAAAGAAGAATTCATGTATGAAGATACATGAAAATTTATTTGGATACATTTTAAAATATATTTAAATTGTTTTAATATGGGTATTTATATCCTGTTATAATTGCTCCTCGCGTATATTTCTAAAAATTACGTATTCTTAACCACAAATACTCAACAACGATTCGTAACGATAATTCAAATACTATGTTGATTACAATAGTTTAACCAGTTTCAAGCAGTTTTACTACAAGGGATCCACAGTCACCGTGACACCGCATATTCGCTATTTCATTGAAGAAATTTAGTACATACATACTTGTTAAAGTGGGAGTAATAGTTGCATTCATCATATTTAATTCTTGAACGTAGAAGGGAAACCCGCTATATTTTCAACTGTTTTTGGAAAAAGCAATTATATTTATTAGGGAAATACACTGTCGGAAACTTATATCTTCAGCCGATCTTAACTAACAAGTAATTATATTATCGTTAGTATCAATGACGGCTTTTTTTAATATAAGCCCAAAGTTGTTGAACTGTTTATAATCTATAATAAGAAAACCGTTATTAGTTTAAAGAAAATTTATTTAGTTAAACATAACAAAAACGTAAAATGTTACGATGTTTATATATAACTAACTTGGTATTGTTCTGAAGCTATTTTCTTGTGGCATTTTAAATTAATTACTATTTAACTGGGAATAAGCCACAATTAAAGGTTAAAATACGTTTATTGACGTTTCAATTTCCACTTCGGAAATCGTTCTCAAAATACAAACATTGTTTGTATTTTGAGAACGATTTCCGAAGTGGAAATTGAAACGTCAATAAACGTATTTTAACCTTTAATTGTGGCTTATTCCCAGTTAAATAGTAATTAACTTGGTATGTAGAAATAATAACAGCAAATATTAAGTGAATGTCTATGTTGTACGATAACGAATCCATATGAATAATCTAAAGTCAACATGGGAAGTTTGGTTAAGTTGTACTGTGTATTTTTTCTCAGATACTCGAAAGAGACGAGCGACTGACAAATTTATAAAAAAATTATATGTACCTGTTCATAATCATCATCCAGCCTCAAAAGTCCACTGTTGAACATTGCCATCTTCCTGTTTCATCGTGTTTCCAAATTCATCTATCTTGCGCCGCTCTCATCCAGTTTTATTGAGCCTTCTTAAATCGTCAGCCCATCGTGTACGTGCTCGACCGCCCGCTTCTCTTGTCTTTCCATGGTTTGCATTCCAATAACCTCTTTGTCCATCGTTCATCCGTCGTTCTAGCTATATGTCCTGCCATCTCTATTTTAGTCTGGCTATCCTTTCAATGACGTCAGTCACCTTGGTTCTTCTCCTGATCTCTTCGTTTTTTCATTTTGTCTCGCAGAGTTATTCTTAACATGGATTGTTCCATTCTTCTCTCTGCAACTCTCAGTTTGGTAGCCGAGGCTTTTTTAAAGATAATTGTTTCTGCTCTGAATGTCAACAATAAAAAAAACTCGTGGATCAATGAGAAAACTCGTGGATCAAATTCTTTTTTCTTCAGCCATGTGGGCAGCTCACTGTTAAAAGTTTCTATCAGTTTTTCATAGGCTGATAATCCATAACCGAGTCTTCTCTTTAGTTAATGGGCCTGATTATATATATATATATTTATATATATATATATATATATATATATATATTTATATATATATATATATATATATATATATATATATTGCAAAAATATTTAATATTTAATATTTGAATAGCAGAAGTTTGATCGGTCAATAATTGGCGTCAGAAAGTCGTCAACTACTTTATTGATTTACTTGAATACGTTTCGCTTTTATTTTTAAAAGCATCATCAGTTTACTAAAAATAGAAAAGATCTTAGAATGTAGGTGAACAACGAACAGGGTTCATACTTACAATTTTGGTTCCCTTTGTAAAACGGTACGTCGACGATATCCGTCGGCCGGACAAAACGGTGGACACCTTATGCAAATTTGAGGTTGATAACGGTATCCCGTTTTTAGATATGTGAATTATTCGCACACCGGATAACAGATTAATCACTACCAGGTATAGAAATGAAATGGCTAGCAACCGCTTCTTAAATTACCATTCGACACACCCAATCAGATATAAACTTAACCTAGTACAAGCCCTCAGCCTTAGAGTACATATGTTGACACACCCGCTTTACAAAGAAGAATCTCTCAATCTACTGAAGTCCATTCTCATAGATAACTCCTATCCAGCATCCATCATCAATAAATTTCTATATTCCAAAAGCTATGGGCAGTCCATTACTGAAACATCCAACGGGCTAACATTAGCGTCCATTTCTAACAAAATACATACAAAATACAAAATAAGTCCCCTCTCACTCCTGGACAAACCACAAAATATGCTTCGCTCCCGTACTTCCCACAAATCACTAACGAGCTTAACAAACTTTTCAAAAACTTACCTGTTAAAATAGCCTTAAAAAATACCAGAACCTTAGAAAAGTTATTTTCGAAGACAAAACATCCATTGGCCACTCTAGAATAAACTAATGTCATCAATAATATATCCTGTGCAGAGTGCAACTCGTGCTACATTGGCCAGACCAGCCTTTCTCTTCAAGGTCGACTAACATCACACAAAAGCGACATTAGGAATTCTAAAACTAAATCTTGTGCCCTTGCACAATATGCCATTTCTACTAACCACAGTAACGATTTCACGAATACCAAAATATTGTGCAAACAACAAAATTATCACAGGCGATTCATCCTTGAAATGTGCCAAATTCTAAAACATCCAGCGTCCCTAAATAAAAGAACCGACATCAACAACTTGAGCCAGATATATCACTGAATGCAAAACAAATAATTTTTTTTTTGTTAAAAAAAAGGGAAAAAAATAATCACATAATCAATCCAAATAAACACATGTACGAAAACAAGCCACATGTGAAATTATGACATCCGACAACGGATAGAAGACAATCGAAAAGATTGCCATCGGTCAAAATTAAATAAACAATAGTGCTTGTATGCTCAAGTATGAACCCTGTTCGTTATTTACGTGAATTCTAAGATCTTTTCTATTTGTAGTGAGCTGATGATGCTTTTATAAATAAGAGCGAAACGTATTCAAGTAAATCAATGAAGTAGTTGACGACTTCATTTGCCAATTATTGACCGATCAAACCTCTGCTATTCAACTATTGAATATATTTTAAATATATACATATATACATACATATATATATATATATATATATATATATATATATATATATATATATATATATATATATATATATATATATATATATATATATATGAAAGTAAAAGATTGCATATCATTTCAATCGGAACTCCACCATTACTCTACACGTGTTTCGAGTTATTCAACTCATCATCAGCAACACTTGTGGAAGTTCAACTGAAATGAAATGCAGTCTAGTATTTGGTCATTATAACCAAAATAACAGCCAGGTACGCTAGCAGCGACATCTATACGAAGTAACAAGAAGTCCAGAGACCTCTCTCTGATAGCAAATTAGGTGAACCGCAAATTCAAAGCCTCTTACTAGAGGCCTTTAACGACGCTAGAAGTATCCTTTTACTTCGACATGCATCTACGATTCACCTTTGAAAAATACTATCTTTTTCGTTCTTTACGTAGAGAAAGACGTTTAAATAAAAGTAAAAGATTGCATTTCATTTTAATCGGAACTCCACTATTGCCCTACACGTGTTTCGAATTATTTAACTCATCATCAGGAACACTTGTGGAAGTTCAACTGAAATGAAATGCAGTCTAGTATTTGGTCATTATAACCAAAATAACAGCCAGGTACGCTAGCAGCGACATCTATACGAAGTAACAAGAAGTCCAGAGACCTCTCTCTAATAGCAAATTGGGTGAACCGCAAATTCAAAGCCTCTTACTAGAGGCCTTTAACGACGCTAGAAGTATCCTTTTGCTTCGACATGCATCTACGATTCACCTTTGAAAAATACTATCTTTTTCGCTCTTTATGTAGAGAAAGACGTTTAAATGAAAGTTAAAAATTTCTCTATGTAAAGAGCGAAAAAGATAGTCATTTTCAAAGGTGAATCGTAGATGCATGTCGAAGTAAAAGGATACTTCTAGCGTCGTTTCTTTAGAAGACAAAGTTTATAACGAGATTTCTTCTCTGGAAAGTTTCGGCTAGCATCTCTTTGGAAATCTCTAAAGTCACTTCTGAGATGTCTGCCCTCGACGATAGAATATCTTCGTTAAAAAACCAAATTGCTGCCGATATGTCGGCCTTCGAAGAAAAGGTGAAAGAGATGAAAAGGAAGATGGAGGAAACAGAGGAAACAATCCAATTACAGTAGAGACAAAAGAAGACGAGACGAAATGTAAGTTGGAAACACGGCCGAAATTGGAAGGAAATGGAGGTTCTGTTCATGTTAAAGTCCCAACTTTTGGCGGAAAATCGTCATGGAGCAACTACATGAAACAGTTCGAATCAGCTGCAAGAGTGAATGGATGGTTTGAAAAAGAAAAGGCTGTAGACCTGACTATCGCTCTTCGAGAAGATACCTTAGATGTGCTTCAGACCATAGCCGTAGAGAAGACGGATGATTTCGAACAACTTAAAAAGAGGTTAAATATGCGATATGGCCACGAACATTCGGAGAATGTATATCAGTCATAGCTTAAAAATCGAAGAAAAAAGAGAGATGAGGCTCTTCAAGAATATGAGGTAGATATTGCTAGATTAGTACGGTATGCTTATCCAACAGCTCCCGAAGACATGATGGAAAAATTGGCCGTTCAAACATTTATTGATGGTCTTCGTGATCATGAAATGCAGAGAACACTGCGATTAGCTCGTCACAAGACGCTGGTTGATCTCTTATCCGCCGCACTAGAATATGAGTCAGCTACGCAGTCCTCTGACGGGCACAGTAAAGTTAGGACTGTAAAAGAGGAAGCAGATGAAGATAAACTTGACCAGCTCGTTAATATGATAAAAAGTATTACATACAAGAAAACTAAGACCATAAGATTCTGGAATTGTGGCGAAATAGGACATGTACGAAGTTCATGTAAGCACCCTAGGTACGACGCAAATAAAAAAACTCACCATCAGGAAAACTAGAAAGGGTCGGCCTTAGGGGGGCAGCTTCGACCTGGAACTTTTCCAAAGACCCTTTCATACTAATAGCTTCTTTGAAATGTCGTGAAGATAGTGTACGTATAGAAGGAGAAATAAATGGTAAAAGACATACGTTGTTAGTGGATACCGGAGCAACCAGAACCATTATACGCCCGACAATTATAAATAACCGTAAGAAACTGTTACCAACTACTTCGGATCGCTACAGGTAAAAATGCCAACATTCATGGAAAAATCTAGCTACAATTAGGAATTGAAGCAGAAAAGTTCGTCCATATTGTTATAGTTGCTGACATCGAAGAGGATGTTATATAAGGAATGGACGTAATAAATATGCATGGATTCCAATTGGATTTTAAGAATAAGGTAATCAAAGTTGGTAACGAAGAAGTATTTCTTCATCCACATAATGACAACACTGTGCAAGCAGCCGTTAAAGAAGATACAGTCGTGCCTGCGAGAAGTGAAACGATCATAGTAGTGCGGTTACAGGGAATTGTGGACGAAGGGACACCTGTTATGATGGAGCCTTGGAACCATGACGACGAGGTTGGCCGAGGAAACATAATTGGAAAGGAATTGGTGACTTCGGCTAAAGAAATACCTGTGAGACTTATCAATGTCAATGACTACCCAGTGACGATAAAGAAAAAAACAAAAGTAGGAACTTGTGTACCGGTGACATCCATAATCCGTCAGACGACAACATCTGATAATTCCAACAACAAATTCGACCAAATGGTTGCAGTTGCTGAACAGTCTCTAAATCATAAATATAGAGTGTATGATTCTTTACATAATATTTAGTATATTATAATATAATGCAGTCACCTAACAAGTGCAGTCAAATATAAATAAACACCTAACAACCTAACATGTTACATAGCAATGTATCACATATTAACTAAAAAAATGACTAGTTGGGTTTTTAGTAAACAAAGCATTAATTTATTTATTTGAATACATGCCAGCTTGAATCATATGATCGGTAACTCAGATATCGTATTTTCCAAATATTGTTTAATTTGAATCAATATTGACTAATAGGTATGTTGTGAAAATCTGGCTAATGATAAATAAGTATATTTTATAAATTACTGTAATTCGTCATTCGTCACGCATACAGTGTTACTGTGGAATTGAATCGTGAACGTTGAGTAAAGAGGCGCGATATAAGACATACCTAATTCCTTTGAAATGTGGACGTATAGAACTATTCTGAAGATCCAATGGTTAGATCACGTTATGAACGTTGAAGTATAAAGCACAAAAAAAAGTAATTAAAAAGACAATAAAAGCAATAAAAATGTAATATTATCGACATATAAATGCTATTGTTAATTGTTGTATATTTCAAACATGCTTAAGTTAACACAAATAAGGGTATAATTTATCAAAAATAATTTGAAGTTACAGGTAAACCCATTTTTACTACGGAATACTTTGACTTGATGATGGAAAATTATATTAAAATAATTAAAGTAAAAAACAGGTGATATCTATTAAATAATCAAAATCATTCTCATGAATTTTACCGATGATATTACGATACTAATGAAAAAGGGGAAGGTAATAAAATATTTTTAAAACCTAGTAAAATCAAACAAACGGAGTTTGGTTAATAGGAAACCAAGCAAATTTAAAATATACACTCAGGTGCCAAAAATTTGATCCTGGCCTATTTAATAGAGACAAAGACATATTTTTGGAGATTCTCCTTGTGGATTGGGCATATATTTAGGAAGGAACATTAAATGTAAATAAAAAATACAATTTATGCGAAAAACATATTTATTCTTAAAAAAATATGACATTGGCTTTGTTGATAAAAATCCGTTATAACAAAATCATGTTATGAATTATTATGTCATTTGTTATTAATACCTAGTGTTTCCGCCTGATGCCCTTATAATAGAATGTATAGTCTTGGCATTGTGGTAATTAAAATAGTTGGTCCAATCCGTATCATATTTTCTTAAGAGCCGCACTAAGCTCAGGCAAGTTGTTTGGGCAGGGTAGCCGAACTTGAATCTTCCTAATCTGTCTTATATATGTTCGATGTGATTGAGGTCAGGGCTGGAAGCTGGTTAATTCATACGAATTTCTTCTAGTTATTCATTGACGATTACAAATTAAACAACACATTACTCCAATCTGCATAATTCAAATTTTGGTGTTCCCTTGTAAAAGCAAGTCGAGCTCTGCGGTGTATCATGGATAGCTGTGGACATAGTGCTTTACATAGCTCTTTTGGATAATAAATTTGCTTCATTAAGCCATCTCGGCGAACTGGTCACCTGCTTGTATTCACATTTTAGACTGTTTTTAGGTGATTTGCTACCTTAAGTCATAGACGTACATAAGCGTGGGGATGTTGCACTCCTATTGCCTGATCTGGACCGTTTAGTGTAGTTGCTTTTGTGATTAAAGCGCTGAATGGCTCTTTGAACAGCACAAATAATTATACCTAGCACCTGGGCAGTATAACATTGGCTACGACTATCTTGCAATAAAGCCACGGCTCTTTTAGCATTTTAACGTAAGAAAATCATATAGTTATGTACACAAACAATCTAGGTCCTTCTGCTTGTATCGGAAGAGTTTGGGTGTGGTTCTTTTAAAAATTATATAAAAGCTGTTTGTATTATCCTTAAAATTAAAATAAATTGGCCACCATTCTTTAATAGTTTACCCCCGTAAGGAAACGAGACCAGACAAAGAAATAAAATGAAAAATTTAAAACAAAGCTAACCTTTATTATTTTGTAACGAACAAAAAGTTATTAAATGATTCTACCTTAAAAGGTTATGTCATCCCAGAAAAGAAATAAACAGTCTTTGTTTAGGTATTAAATTACAAATGAGAAGTGCTTATATGAAACTAAAATTAAAATTATATCGTAAGAAAACAAACATTTTATATCTTGGCATTAGATTATAAATGAGAAATAATAATATGCAAATAAAATTATACTTTATCCCAAATTCCAATATTCGTTCACGTAAAAAATATATTTATATATTATATAGATATTTATTTTAATTAAAAGATCAATAATAATAAATTAAAAGATATATAATAAAAAAATATAAAATTGGTACACCTTGAATTATTTAAATGCTTGTATGGCTTGTAGAGAGGATAAAATTTTTACCAACTACGTACTTAGGCTGGGTTTTCAGAACGTGAAATCTATCGGCAGCAGAAGCATAATATCCACCATGAAAATATATGGGATTGGGCGGCTAAGCAAACGGTATATTCTTGGAATTTTTGGTTTCAGAACACATACCAGAAATCCATAGCTATTTAGATACGTAGACTCTCCGTAAGGGTCTAAAATAAATATTTATTTAAAATTATAAAAGAGAAAATGAATTTTTCGGCTTACCTCGCTAAGAGAACACTCAAACAAAATTTAGTCAAAAAGAGGTTTAAATCTTTGTATGTAGGTATATTTAAAAAAAACCTTAGAAGGACTACATCAAACTACACAAACGTTTTCGGAATAATAATTCCATCATCAGGTTAAAAGCAGGTTAATATGCCTGAGCCACCAAAATATTAGGGTAAAACCCTTTACAAAAATTAGAGTTACCAAAAAATGTACATGTTGTTTTTAAAAAGGAATGATGTTTAATATTTTATTAGATTTAACTTCAGGCAACATATAACCATGCCTCAGGTGAGTACCAGCGTCTGGAGGGTAGACCTCTTCAAACGGACTTCAGCTGATAACTGAAGTTTAGTCCTGTCTAGTATTTAGAAAATTTAGTCCTGTCTGTTGGACGTTAAACGAGAGAAAGGGTGATGAATGACGGGGAGTTTACGAACACTCGATTAGGAACTGCAGTTGGATCCTTGAGGTAATTTAGATACAGTCGGTGGATAGATGGTGTGAGCAACTTTGATTTGAATATTTGCTAGAAATTATAACAATAAATGTTTGAAACTTTGAAAACTAATTTGAAACTTTTGAAACGGTTACAGCATCTGTTGGTAATAATTCCATTTTAATACAATTAAAAATTCTGAACTCAATACGTTTAAATACTAAATTGGTCTGTCGAGCTTAATTTTTTGACAAAAGAAGGGTTTTTCTCAATTTATGTATGCCATATAACAAGTCGTAAGTTTTAAAACTCGCAGTAAATGGGAAATATATTATGGATCGAATTGTTTGCACCTTCGTGTATAATTATAGGGAGAAAAATCAATAAAGTAATGCCCTTTATATAAGTTTTATGTATTGGAGATTATATAACGTAATTATAGTGACATAAGATAGTGAAAATGTTATAAAAAAAGATATTGATTCTGGTACATTTGAACAGTGAACATTTAAAATCCTTTATGCACTTTATCCATCACAATATTATTATATACACTACACATTATGTTATATATATATATATATATATATATATATATATTGTTATGAAATTAAAGCTCCTAAACAGTTTTTTTTTGAATAGTATGAACATAAAACAAAATGACAATATTGAATATACCACATATATATTTAACTCAAACAATTGTATTATTGTTGTTAATTTAATAGTTGAAACTAGATTCAACAATAAGAAAGAAACTAAAAGCAAAAATAAGCAGAATTCACAGACATGTAACAAACCAATAAGGACTATATTGTATCACCAGATTTAATTAATGTTTTCAAAATAATTTTATTATTATTATAATTAAAACCAGTTGGTTTATTATAAACAAATTTAGCATAATAGAAATAAGATTCTTTTAATACGTGAGTTATTATAGCCACTGAGTTATAGTTGGTTGATAAACACTTTTCAATAAAAAAAAAAAAATATATAAAAAAAAATTAAACCAAAAACAATTGTTGATCATGAAATTGATTATGATTTAAACTTAAGTTATTGTTCGTTATATATATATTATATTATTTATGTAAGAGATACTTACAGAATAAGCCAATATAGCCACAACATAAAGATACAAAAAGCAAATATCAAACCACTTCGGATCGAGTGGAAATAAAAACCATAAATTTGTATTTATTAATTAATTACAATTTTTATTATAATCCAAATTCTAATATATACAAGTCAATAGAATCTTCAACAGTCCTAAAACAGATAAAATATTTAAGTCATTTATTCACAAAGTAAGAAGTTTCAATTTGTTAGTAAACATACAGTTAACATGGATAGAGCTCGGAAAATAAAACGTGTTAGGAGGTGAAATAGGATATATCTCATAAATAAGAGTTCAGAATGATATAATCTTTAATGGACAGGTAATCTGAAGACAATTCTCAGTGATTCAATATCAAAAATGCTTTCAGATAGCTTTAAAATTAAATAAAAGCAAAATAAAAGCAACTAATTCATGTTAAAATTGATGTATGTCAAATTTGTTAGTAAAAATTTTAATATTTAAATTATAATTTGTTGTAGAAATTATATGTCAAAAGAATGCTTAAATTCTCTAGTATTTGTTTCAATTCATTTCAAAAGTCAATATAGTTCTCAAGATTTAACAATTTATGAAAATTTAAAATATTTTTTATTTTAATCATAAATGTCAAAAATATACAAAAATCCTGTCAGATCTTAAAAAACATTGTCAAAATGCTTGGAGATCTGGTAAGCAATGAAAAATAAAAGATAGAAAATCAATAGTTACGAAGGGGCCAGAAAATTTTTGATTATTTTTCAGCAGTCACAATTTTTCAAAAGTATTTTAAAAAACCTTAAAAAAGTCCTGAATTATAACAAAGTATATTCAAATTACCTTGCCGATAAGAAACCATCGTTTCTGATTAAATTTTAGCAAAGCCTGCAGATTAACAGTATATTTTCCGATAAGGGAATTGTTAGCAGTCATCATAAAGAGGTCCACAGCTACCAGAAAGGTGAGTTTTTACACTCATTTGAATTCTCGCTGAATAAAGAGACCGTTTGGTGTTTATTTTTGACTGAAGATCATTTAAAATTCATTTTGGGTACTTATAAATATTTCTCAACCATTGGAGAGATAATTCTGATAGTTTTGCGGCCCTAATCCATTAGAAGACGTCACTGAAAGATGCAATCTTTGTTATTGAAGATTTCCATAAAATTTTTAGAGAAGGGATTATCTGAAAGACGAAAGTGAACTTTAATAAAGTTAAACGCAAGTTTTGAAATTTCTTTAGAAATAATCTTACCTTTTTTTTTAAACAGCCTATATCATTCTAAATCATCTTTGTGTTAAAAAAACAAAATAGTTTGAAGTCAAGTTCACAAAAATTTTATTATCGCTTTTGTAATATTAACCAAATATAATTCACCGTTTCTTTTGCTTACTAAAATCATTAAACAAAACAGTTAAACTAAAAAAATTGAAGGATTATAAACCTTTGTTTTCGCTCTAAAAAGATAGTATGTGAGGTTATAAATACTTTGACAAACAAACACGTATTAGATCTTAGATCAAGTATTTCTTGTTGCAACTTCACAAAACACTAATTTCATATACTTACTTCAATATTGTATTACGTCATAAATCTTAATCCATTCATATTATTATTAAACGGTTAAGTATTGGCTTATTTATTGGAAGAATCTTAAATAATTTTTTTTATATATTATACAAGATATCGTTGTGTAATATTTAATTGATCACTTGTGAATAATTGCACAGTACATTAAAAATAAAACTTCTTGTGTGGTGATTTTTGCTTTATATAATTTTATATAGCTTTATCAAGCAGTACAGGTCCCAGAACTCGCTTGAGTTAAGAGTCTGCATGTTCTAAGACAAATAAGTAAAAAAAAATTTAAATTCAAAATACAGATTTAGAGAATACAAGGTGAGTAGAATAAATGTTTGTCAAATTTTTTTTATTTTCAGGCGTTCAATAATTTTTATTAAAAGCATTTCTAAATTTAACAATATTACAAATTAATCAACTTAAAAAAAATTATTTTTATCTTCATAAAGCTAGCCGGTAAATAAGAGCAACTTGTAGTTTTCTTGCATCGAATTCACATATCATAACAATTTGGCGAGCCCAACGTGTGGCTGTGTATTTGGACGGTGACAGGTAGTGCATTATAACAAAGTATTAACCAGTGGTGTACCTTAAACATTTAATAACATAATATACAGGGTGTTAAGAGTATAATTTGTGTAGATAATAAGTTTATTGAGTGAATTGAAATTAAATAAAAATAAACATGGACAAAAGAAAGACTAGATCACATAAGAACGTAGAAGAAGAACAGGAAGTGACAGACAGAACCGAAGAACAAATTAAAGAGACTGAAGAAGTACAGGAGACAATGGAGGAGAAAAGACAGCCAGAAGAAGCACAAATGGAAAGGCAAATGGCAAGTGGAGACCAAGCTCAGCCCGTAAAGAAGGATGAATTGGACTTTCACAAGATGATGGCAATTTTGTTACAGGAAATAAAAAAAACTGAGCAAAATATAAACCAGAAAGCAGAAGAAAATAAACAACATATGACAAAAGAACTTGAAGATACAAAAAAAGAAATAAAACGGGAAATAACACAAAATTTTGATGACAAAATACAACAGATGGCACAACAGGTTGAGGATAAGTTGGGAAAGAAGATAGAAGAAGTAAAAGAAGAGTTAACCCTAGAAATGGCCAAGATGGAAGAGCAGTGCAAAGAACAAATGGAAGTGTTATCGGCACAGCTGGAAAAGAATAATGAAACTCAAAATAAAAAGATTGAATTAATGGAACAAAATTTGAAGCTAGAACAACAAAATAACCAAAAAAAGTTCGAAGATATTGACGAACAAATGGGAGTGTTGGCAGTACAGCTGGAGCATCATATTGAGCAGAAGGAAGAGATATTTCGACGAGACATTAATGAACAGTGGAAGAAAAAAGAAGATGAAATAGATGAAAATATGAATAAGACCAAAGAGATAATGGAGAAAGAAATTGGGAGAGTACAAGAGTCTCTTAAAGAAGTGACACAGAAGGAATTGGATGCAAGGCCGGTTGTACAAACGGTCGAAAGAGATTGTAAAATCTATTTTAGTGGAAGAATAAAACAGCAGCATCCAGTACCTTTCATGAAATTCCTTAGGCACAGATATGCATCTTACAGAAATTTCGAAGACTTTAAAGAATTCATCAGAAACCAGATGACGGATGAGGCGTTACTATGGTTTTCGAACAAAGAAAATGAGTTGGTGGATCTGGAAGACTTTGCGACCAAATTCAGTGAATATTTCTGGGGTCAAGCACAACAGCGTTCAATCAAAAACGAGCTGTTAAGTGGCAAATACAACCCAAATCGTAGCATGTCATACCACCGGTACGCCATGAAAATTTACAGCACAGCTCAATACTTAGACTGTGGTTTTAACGAAGAATACATTGTGGGTTGTATCGTGCAACACTTTGATCGGACATTGGAAGATATCATGATGTTATACAACTTTAAAGAAATAGACAAACTGTGCCAATTTTTGATGATGCATGAGCAACGAAACCCCATGTATCAAAACAATGACCAAGCAAATAATAATAATAATAACAACTTCAATGGGAGCAATAACTACAGCAGAAACAATAATCAGAACGGCAATAATTTCAATAATCATCGTAATTTTAACAATAACTATAGACAAAATAATGGTAACAACAACTATAATAACTCGAACTTTAGGAATAATAATAATAACTACCGCAACCAAAATAATCAGAACTTTAATCGCCAAAACTATAATCGTAACAATCAAACTAACAACAATAACTATGGAAATAATGGACGGTATCAAAACGGTAATTACAATAATCAAAACAACGGAAATTTTAACAGAAATAATTACAATAATAACAACAGAAACTTTAACTCCAATGGCAATATGAATCATGCATTTTCAAACAGTGCCATTCAACAGAATCAGACAAACAATTCACAACAACAGTCAAATCAAAACTACACAAACAATCGAAACCATAACACTAGAAGTCTAGAAGATATAAATAGAAATAACCAAAAAAGACAAGTGAATTTTCTAAGTCACCATCAATCATACACCGACGTCAGTCAACAAGAGTCACCAATTGAAACACTCAACACATCATCACCATCACAACCCTTTGACACACAATACACAACAGATTCACAATCACCAAATTTTCAATAAAGCACCTGCTAAATGCGGCCGTATGTCACTATGAGCATCCAAGGGAGTTCATAACATTTGGGGAAGAAAAGAAAAATCAAAATTTGCAAGGGTTAATTTTAATTCAGGGTAAATTCTTTCAAAAACAAGTTAAAATTTTAATAGACACGGGTTCTGAAGTTTCACTAATTGACAATAAAGTTATTAATGAATTAAATTTTCAAAAATATTGTTATTCAATTCCAAAGGTTAATCTAGTGGGTGCAAACAACAAAAAACTATATGAAGCAAAGAAGGGAATAATGAGAAAAGTATTCTTTGATACAACCGAATATAGTATGCAATTCAATAGAACCTGAATATGACCAAATTTGTCAAGATGTAAAACTAAGAATCATCAAGAATGGAGAGAAATATTTGAAAAGACAAAACAAAAGGAAGATGAGAACAAACCGAAAATTTCAAAAAGGAGAAATAGTATTAATTAGAGCACATAGGGTAAGCAATTATAGAGATAACATTTGTAACAAACTTTTACCACCATTGGAGGGACCTTATGAAGTTGAAACAGAAGATGGAGAAAATAGTTATTTATTGAAATATCCTGAGAGTGGGTATCTTAGAGGAGTTTTTAACATAAAAGACATTTACAAATATGAACAATAAGTGAAGAAATAAGAAGACATTATTAATTTTAAGTTATATTTATAAAATGAAACAATTTTTTTTTTAAGTAAAGGACATGAATGGGATACAGAAGATGGAATAATAATAATAATAATGCTGCTATTTATGAAAAATGATGAAATATGAATTATTGCGGATATTATGATTATGAATATGATATATAATATAATATGAATTATGATGAATTATGAAAGATTATAATGATATAATTATGCAGTATAATAATAAAACTTGGAATGGAATTACAGAAGAAGGATTGGAGAGGAAAAATTTGAAACGAAGATGGCAGAACTCTAAGAAACCAAGGAAGAGAAACAACTATAAAATGGATTCAAAAGTAGAATATAAACTCAACCCTCAACGAAAACTTATTAAAAATAACCGAATGATAATAAAGTCACATTCAAACTAGCTTACACTCTAACCACAAAATGCAGCTCACACGTGCTTAAATAAAACTTAAACTCTATATTTTTTTTTTGTATATATTCAAAATAAAACATGCATTAATAAAACAAACTAAAGCAACTTAAGCTTACACATGCAAAATTAAAAGAACAAAACTAATTATTATTTTTTTTCAAAGAGAGCATTCAAACTATCTGCAGCATAATTGTATACCATATATATGCAACTGAATCAAAAATTTAATTGTTTTTAACCATCACACATTCATAAAATCACTGAAACATACACTTGTGTCGACGTTCAGAGAAACAATCACACAACTTGCAAAAAAACCAGTCAAAGAAAAATGAATATTTGATATTTGCCAAAAAAATTGTCAAATATGAAATATTAATTTTTGGAGAATTGTTATGAAATTAAAGCTCCTAAACAGTTTTTTTTTTGAATAGTATGAACATAAAACAAAATGACAATATTGAATATACCACATATATATTTAACTCAAACAATTGTATTATTGTTGTTAATTTAATAGTTGAAACTAGATTCAACAATAAGAAAGAAACTAAAAGCAAAATTAAGCAGAATTCACAGACATGTAACAAACCAATAAGGACTATATTGTATCACCAGATTTAATTAATGTTTTCAAAATAATTTTATTATTATTATAATTAAAACCAGTTGGTTTATTATAAACAAATTTAGCATAATAGAAATAAGATTCTTTTAATACGTGAGTTATTATAGCCACTGAGTTATAGTTGGTTGATAAACACTTTTCAATAAAAAAAAAAATATATAAAAAAAAATTAAACCAAAAACAATTGTTGATCATGAAATTGATTATGATTTAAACTTAAGTTATTGTTCGTTATATATATATTATATTATTTATGTAAGAGATACTTACAGAATAAGCCAATATAGCCACAACATAAAGATACAAAAAGCAAATATCAAACCACTTCGGATCGAGTGGAAATAAAAACCATAAATTTGTATTTATTAATTAATTACAATTTTTATTATAATCCAAATTCTAATATATACAAGTCAATAGAATCTTCAACAGTCCTAAAACAGATAAAATATTTAAGTCATTTATTCACAAAGTAAGAAGTTTCAATTTGTTAGTAAACATACAGTTAACATGGATAGAGCTCGGAAAATAAAACGTGTTAGGAGGTGAAATAGGATATATCTCATAAATAAGAGTTCAGAATGATATAATCTTTAATGGACAGGTAATCTGAAGACAATTCTCAGTGATTCAATATCAAAAATGCTTTCAGATAGCTTTAAAATTAAATAAAAGCAAAATAAAAGCAACTAATTCATGTTAAAATTGATGTATGTCAAATTTGTTAGTAAAAATTTTAATATTTAAATTATAATTTGTTGTAGAAATTATATGTCAAAAGAATGCTTAAATTCTCTAGTATTTGTTTCAATTCATTTCAAAAGTCAATATAGTTCTCAAGATTTAACAATTTATGAAAATTTAAAATATTTTTTATTTTAATCATAAATGTCAAAAATATACAAAAATCCTGTCAGATCTTAAAAAACATTGTCAAAATGCTTGGAGATCTGGTAAGCAATGAAAAATAAAAGATAGAAAATCAATAGTTACGAAGGGGCCAGAAAATTTTTGATTATTTTTCAGCAGTCACAATTTTTCAAAAGTATTTTAAAAAACCTTAAAAAAGTCCTGAATTATAACAAAGTATATTCAAATTACCTTGCCGATAAGAAACCATCGTTTCTGATTAAATTTTAGCAAAGCCTGCAGATTAACAGTATATTTTCCGATAAGGGAATTGTTAGCAGTCATCATAAAGAGGTCCACAGCTACCAGAAAGGTGAGTTTTTACACTCATTTGAATTCTCGCTGAATAAAGAGACCGTTTGGTGTTTATTTTTGACTGAAGATCATTTAAAATTCATTTTGGGTACTTATAAATATTTCTCAACCATTGGAGAGATAATTCTGATAGTTTTGCGGCCCTAATCCATTAGAAGACGTCACTGAAAGATGCAATCTTTGTTATTGAAGATTTCCATAAAATTTTTAGAGAAGGGATTATCTGAAAGACGAAAGTGAACTTTAATAAAGTTAAACGCAAGTTTTGAAATTTCTTTAGAAATAATCTTACCTTTTTTTTTAAACAGCCTATATCATTCTAAATCATCTTTGTGTTAAAAAAACAAAATAATTTGAAGTCAAGTTCACAAAAATTTTATTATCGCTTTTGTAATATTAACCAAATATAATTCACCGTTTCTTTTGCTTACTAAAATCATTAAACAAAACAGTTAAACTAAAAAAATTGAAGGATTATAAACCTTTGTTTTGGCTCTAAAAAGATAGTAAGTGAGGTTATAAATACTTTGACAAACAAACACGTATTAGATCTTAGATCAAGTATTTCTTGTTGCAACTTCACAAAACACTAATTTCATATACTTACTTCAATATTGTATTACGTCATAAATCTTAATCCATTCATATTATTATTAAACGGTTAAGTATTGGCTTATTTATTGGAAGAATCTTAAATAATTTTTTTTATATATTATACAAGATATCGTTGTGTAATATTTAATTGATCACTTGTGAATAATTGCACAGTACATTAAAAATAAAACTTCTTGTGTGGTGATTTTTGCTTTATATAATTTTATATAGCTTTATCAAGCAGTACAGGTCCCAGAACTCGCTTGAGTTAAGAGTCTGCATGTTCTAAGACAAATAAGTAAAAAAAAATTTAAATTCAAAATACAGATTTAGAGAATACAAGGTGAGTAGAATAAATGTTTGTCAAATTTTTTTTATTTTCAGGCGTTCAATAATTTTTATTAAAAGCATTTCTAAATTTAACAATATTACAAATTAATCAACTTAAAAAAAATTATTTTTATCTTCATAAAGCTAGCCGGTAAATAAGAGCAACTTGTAGTTTTCTTGCATCGAATTCACATATCATAACAATATATATATATATATATATATATATATATATATATATATATATATATATATATACTAAGGTACACTCGAAGAGTAGTGGGTTTTTCCGTCAAAGTGGAGAAATAAAATACAAAGAAGGTGGCTACTTCATCTATATCATCAATTCATCTAAAAAGAACAATATGAAACCAAACATCCATAGAGAAGTTAAAAATGTGTGTTAGCTTACAAAGACATGTAGCAGTCAATGATGTTAAAAATATGAAAAAGCTTACGAAACTGGACATATAAATGACAGGTGAGGGCACGATTACTTAATTTCCATATATCTAAGGTTCACACTGATATTAAGTTTATTATTTCTCAAATCAATAATGTCACTTCTTTCCTTGATAATCACCTTCCTGACAATTTGTTGGACAATTTTGAGTCATCTTTACATAAGAAATTTAATTTTGTATATCATAAATCCATGGCACACCTTCGTAAGAAGCTTAATAACTTAGACACTTTTGTCACATGCTGACAATTCTGACCTTTTATCTCTTAGGTCTTCTTCCAATAATATGCTGTTGAATTATTCTAATCGCTCTAAACAACCCATATCAGAGTTAGATAAGATTTACAGAGAGACGGTATCGTTTTTAAAAACTTACCCTATTCTTCTCGTTCTTATAAGTGATAAAGGGAATGCCACTGTCCTCATGGATAGAGATCAATATCTCAACCTCAGTCAATCGTTGTTAGATGATGATAGATACTATCAACCTCTCTCTACCAACCCTTGCTCTAAATTTACCAATAAAATAAATAAATTCATTACACACTTAAAAAACATAAAGATCATAGATCAACCACTCAATTTTTACATAATTATGATGGATATGCTCCCAGATTTTATTGTCTACCAAAAATATATAAGCCCACATTGAGCATGAGGCCAATTGTTTCCTCCATCAATTCACCAAATATTAATATTTCTAAATTTTTAACTGACATCTTATCTAAATCTTATAATTATAATAACAACTTTAATATTGTTGATTCTTTTCATTTTAGTGAATTTATTAATAATTTTGAACTTCCACAAGGCTACATTTTAGTGAGTTTTGATGTGGTCTCTTTTCACTAATTTACCTCTCTCTAGTGTTATTACCTCCCTAAGAAATCACTGGAATTCCATCCAACCTAACTGTCCTGTATCCTGGGATGTATTTGCAGAACTTGTAGAGGGGATGAAAACACTTCAGTAAATGTGCATTGAATGATGAAAAACTATGATTAACATGAACTTTATTCACACACACATTACACGCTGTTAAACGAATTCGCCATCTTTTTGTACTCTCTCAGCACAGCACACGTCCGCACATCGGATGTGCTGGGCTTTACAAAATAAGAGGTGGGAAGTGGCGGGCTAATTTAAAATACATATACAATTTATACATGCTCCCCACCTTGAAAGGGCAAGCTTTCTAACAAAATATTTTTTTTTACTAAATTAACTAATAACTATTAAATAAAGAACATAAAGGAACACTTAAAAATTAGAACACTTAAAAATACTGTCAATGTTTATTCACTTGAACATCACTTGGAAGGGGACATATATTTACGACAGTTCTTTTCAATAGTCCCTTGACAGTTCGAACGGTAACCACTCGGACCACACCATCCGGGCCAGGATGCAATACTTCAACACGTCCCATAGACCAGTTCAATGGAGGCAAACACCTATCTTTGATTAGAACCAGAGTGCCAATTTGTATGTTTGACTGATTCTGCTTCCACTGTTGTCGTTGCTGCAGCTCAGAAACGTACTCCAGTGACCAGCGTTGCCAGAAGTGCTGTCGAAGTTGCTGAAGTCGTTGAAATGATGAGAGTCTATTTGACTGTATATGAGTGACATCAATTTCTGGCACGGATTCCATCGATCGTCCAATTAAAAAGTAAGCAGGTGTGATGGGAGAAAGGTCAGAGGGATCAGAAGACATAGGACTTAGAGGCCGGGAGTTAAGGATTCCTTCAACCTGAGCAAGTATTGTAGAAAAGTCTTCATAAGTTAGTTTAGATTCTGACATTACACGTACTAGATGTGCCTTCATAGATTTTATTCCAGCCTCCCATAGGCCTCCGAAATGAGGCGAATGGGCAGGTATAAATTGCCAATGTATATCATTATTTGTACAAATATCAGACATATGAGCATGATTGGTTTTGAGAAATTTACCTAACTCTTGTAACTTATTGTTAGAACCAACAAAATTTGTACCGTTGTCAGACATAATTTGTGCAGGTTTTCCCCGTCTAGCAATAAATCGCTTTAATGCGTCTAAAAATGACTGAGCTGTTAAATCCGTAACAAGCTCCAAATGAATCGCCTTTACAGATAGACATACAAATAGACAAACATATGCCTTGTAAGAGGATGAGTTTCGCCCTTGTTTAGTTTTAAGGACAAATGGGCCAGCATAGTCAACTCCTGTCACAGAAAAGGGAAGAGTTGGAGTAACACGTGCGGCGGGAAGGTCTCCCATTATTGGAGATATTTGAGTAGGCTTCATACGAAAACACCGTACGCATTGACGAACTGTATGTTTTGCAGCACTTTTGCCGTTAATGGGAAAAAAGGTTTCTCTAACCACAGAGAGAAGATGCTGAGGGCCAGCATGAAAAAGTCGAAAATGAGTTGACCGGAACACCAAAGTCGTAAACGGATGACGCGCAGGTAGTAACATGGGATGTTTCTTGTCGAAATCAAAATGAGAATGACGTAATCTGCCTCCTACTCTTATTACACCCGCTTCATCTAAGAAAGGATTGAGGCTGACAAGCTTGCTTTTCGAAGAAATCAATCTTCCTTCCTTTAAACGAGAAATTTCATCAGCGAAACTTTCTAATTGAACTAATTTGGTCAAACACTGAATGGATGAACGTAATTCTACTGAAGTAAGGGAACCAGTCCACCTGAGAGAGTTGTCACGAACCAGAGCATTGTGCCTAAATCTTAACCAATAGGCCACCAACCTCGTAAGCTTGGTTAAACTTGAGAATTTCTCAAACTGAAATTTAAAAGAGTTAACCAAAACTAGAGATTTAGTCAAAGATTTAGTTTCAGGAAGAACTTTAGGAAAATCAAACTGGCGAGCAGGCCAACCATCTTCACCATCCACTAAGAATGTTGGACCATGCCACCAGAGATCACATGAACTAAGAAGGCCAGGGTTGATACCCCGAGACAGAAGATCAGCTGGATTGTCAGTTGTACCAATGTGTCTCCAATTTGCAATGTTGGTTTTAGACTGTATTTCGGAAACACGATTACCCACAAACGTTTTAAGCAAGTGAGAGGGAGTTTTAATCCAACCTAAGACAATGGTTGAATCTGTCCAGAAAAATCTCTCATAAAAATCAATGTTGAGAGATTGGTTTACTTTATCCACAAGCTGTGATAAAATAAGGGCACCACAGAGTTCCAGACGCGGAACAGAGATTTTCTTTAGAGGTGCTACCCTGGATTTAGCACACAATAGATTGACTGATGTATTACCGTGATTATCGACACTTCTAATATATATTGAAGCACCATACGCTGATTCGCTAGCATCAGAGAACCCGTGAATCTCTCGATGAATAGAATTCTTTGGAATAGTATGTCTGGGAATACTTAAGTCATTTAAATGAAATAAATTGTCACGAAAATGTAACCACTTAGTTTGAACATCGAGAGGAACAGATTGGTCCCAATCTAATTTTTCAAGCCATAATTGCTGCATTAAAATTTTGACGGTAATGACAACTGGACTGAGAAGTCCTAGAGGGTCGAAAATTTGAGCAATTTCAGAAAGGATGGATCGTTTAGACACAGTATTCAGCAAAGATGTACAATCCACTCGGTAAGATAAGAGATCAGACTTTGGGCACCACTGAAGACCTAAAGTCTTTGTATTTTCATTAGAACCTAAGGAAAGTAATATGTCTGGAGAATTTAAGTTACGCATATTTTGAAGGACTTTCGGTTCATTAGAGACCCATTTACGTAATGGAAAGCATCCAGATTCTAAAATAGAGGAAACTTCAAGGCAGATTCTGGATAAACTATCTGCAGACTCCGAACCTGTCAATAGGTCATCGACATAAAAGTCATGGCCAATAACTTTGGAAGCCTCTGGATATTCATCCACAGAATCAAGGGATAATTGATGAAAACAACGAGTTGAAAGAAAAGAAGCAGCAGCTGTGCCATACGTAACTGTGTTGAGTTCATAAGCGCAAAGTGGTTGAGAAGGCTCAGCTCGCCATAGAATTTTCTGCAAACAACGTTGCGATGGGTTTACTAAAACTTGCCGGTACATTTTAGCAACATCTGCAGTGACAACATAAGAATGTTGACGAAATCTTAGTAATATAGATACAAGATCATCTTAAAGTGAAGGTCCTACCATTTGTAGGTCATTGATGGAGACTCCTGATGAAGAGGGAAAAGAACCATTGAAAACTACCCTGAGTTTAGTAGTCAGGCTCTCCTCTTTAATTACTCCATGGTGAGGAAGATAAAAATCTGGTTCGGCAGTATCAACCGAAGTACACTGTGACATATGTCCTAAAGACAAATATTCGTTCATAAAATTAACATATCTTTCTTTCAGAAGAACATTAGCTTGAAGTTTGTGCTCTAGACTATAGAAACGTCTAGTAGCGGCTTGAATAGAATTTCCAAGTTTGGAAGGAGAATCCTTTAAAGGTAGTGATACAACTAATCTACCTTCTTCGTTTCTTTGAAAACTGTTTTTGAAATGTGTTTCGCAATTTATTTATTCTTCTGAAAGAAGTTTAGAAGTATGACGCTCTTCAATTTCCCAAAACCGAGTTAAGTCAGGGCATTCTTTATTGTGTGAAAAGTTACACATAGTTTTCGAAGTAAGAGAGTGATATATGGGGCCGGAAATTATCCATCCCAGTTTTGTTTTCTGGAGTATTGGATTGTTCGGACCTAATTTTACTTGACCAACACACAGCAGATTCCAAAAGTGACTTGCACCGATAAGAATATTAATATCAGATGGGATGCCATAGTTTGGATCCGACAACTGAATATTAGAAGGAATATGAAAGGCTGAAGTATCAAGACGACAACTTGGAATCGTATCACATATGTTGTCAACGACTAAACATGACATTGAAGATTCATAAGAAGAGTAAAGCGACTTTATATGGATATTGGTTTTAAATTGAACATTAGAAGACACTTGACCAATACCGATAACGGAGATTTTTGCTTTATTTCTAGGCAGACCTAATTTATTTAGAAGCCTGTCTGTTACAAAGTTTGACTGACTGCCACTGTCGAGCAGAGCTCTAAAAATATGTGTGTTTTCTAGTTCGTCAAGCACTTGGACTCGGACAGTTGACAGCAAAACACCTTCCCTGTGAACTGTGCTTGAAAGAGAATGAGAATTTAAACTAGTACCTGGTTCAGGACTAATATTTTCAACCGATTCAAAGTGTAGTAATGTATGATGCTTTTTGCTGCACTTTTTACATTTACCATATTTACACGTATTGTTTTGATGACCACTGTATAAGCAGTTGAAACAAAGAGAATGTTTCTTTGCTTCCTCCATACGAGCTTGTACATTTAGTTTTAAGAAAAGACTACATTGTATAATCTTGTGTTGACCCTTGCACAAGATGCACGATGATAGAGAAGAATTATTGCTAACAAAAGAACGGCTACTTGTTGATTTAAATTTAGCACCCGATGTCGAACTGGAAGAGCGCCTGTGGTCCACAGACTGCTCCACCTTTTCTAATATATCAGCTTTGGCTTTAAGAAACTCCAAGAACTCAATGAAAGAGGGATCACTAAGATTAGTTTTTTCCCAATCACGTGCTGTCTCCGAATCAACTCTCTCCATTACAATATATGTTAATAATGCATCCCATTTTTCCACCGGTTGATTGAGTGACTGCAGGGATCGAAGATTGCTTGTAATAGTGTCAATTAGATAACGGAGTGAAGAAGATGAATTTTCTTTGATGTTTCTTAACCCAAATATAGATTTTATATGATTATGAATAAGTAACTGCTTGTTTGCGAATCTATCACAGAGAAGTTTCCAAACAACTATGAAATTTGAAGAGGAAACCGTAAGGGACGTAATGACCTTTTCTGCATTACCCGAAAGACACGATTTCAGATAATGAATCATGAAACTCAAGCCAATTCTCAAAGCAACCCGTAAATTTTGGCAACCGAATTGAGGGCAATGTAACTCCTGAAGAATGAGCATTAGAAGATTGAGAAACTGGAACACTTTGGTTAGTAGCCTCAATTAGTTGTTTTGCGGCAGTGCTTGCTTTGAAATATGCGTTTTCGAAATCCTCGCGGTAGTTTAATTCTTCCTCTGGTATTTCATCTAAACACGACTCTATTTGACATTGTATGTCTTCAAACTGTAATAGAATGCATTCAGATCTATGCAGTCTATCTTTCAATTCATTTGGAGCTATTTCAGACTTAGAATCAACACATTTTTCAATAAATTTTGTAAAAACTGTTAGTCGCGCTTTTATCGAACCTTGAGTTTTGCGTAATTTCTCAATACTAACATCCATAATGAACTAAAATGAATGAAATATTTTTTAACTAAAATATTTATAATAACAAGTTATGATATTATTATGCTTTAAAGATAAAATACCCTTTTTATTTAAAAAGTCACGTATGAAAATGCGTATGAAACAGAATTGATATTTTTAAAACTGATTAAAAAGGCTAGTCAACATAAAAAAACTCATTTATCTTATCTTATCTTATACGATGAAAATGAAACCTTATATTATTTTGGGTAGTTAAATTGATTGTAATTATATTACTTGCACAAGGTCGAAAAGAATGAATGGAAAAGAAAGATTATATTAAATACAGGCTTTGAAATTAAGATAAGGATAAGGATACTCACTCGAAATACGGTTGGACTGTAAATAATAGTTGACCAGTTGAGATAGCAGACGAGTTATTCGACGTTTTACCAGTACTTCTATTTGAACGACTGTAAACACTTAGATTTGACGGAACTGTCGGTGAAGTTGTTGAATCTAGTTGACCAATTCAGCGGCAGAATGCTTGATGAAGAATTTCTGGCAACACTTTACTTGGTCGACTGTAACGGTTGAATTCACTTTGTTCTTGTAATTTTAATAATGATTGTATATTAATTGTTAACACTGAAATTTAACAATTAACAGGTATATCCGGCTCGAAGGACCATGTAGAGGGGATGAAAACACTTCAGTAAATGTGCATTGAATGATGAAAAACTATGATTAACATGAACTTTATTCACACACACATTACACGCTGTTAAACGAATTCGCCATCTTTTTGTACTCTCTCAGCACAGCACACGTCCGCACATCGGATGTGCTGGGCTTTACAAAATAAGAGGTGGGAAGTGGCGGGCTAATTTAAAATACATATACAATTTATACAGAACTTTTGCAATTAGTATTTGACACTAATTTTTTGGTCTTTAACGACAAATATTATCTACAAATTTTTGGGACACCTATGGGTTCATCAATCTCTCCCATCCTAGTTTATTATGTACTGGATGATTTGGTTTCTGACCGTTTGGGTCTTTTAGATTTCCAAAGCCCTTTTATTAAACGGTATGTTGATGACTTATTACTAGCCTTACCTCCAGACAAGATTCAGGCCACCTTGTCTTTGTTCAATGAGTTTGATCCTCATTTACAGTTCACTGTTAAACTTGAGGACTCTAACACAAATAGTATTCCCTTCTTAGACATGCGTGTCATTAGAATGGGAGATAACACCCTAACTACAAGTTGGTACAGGAAACCAATGGCCTCTAATAGGTTTCTCAACTACCACTCTTGTCATCCATTTAAATATAAATTGAACCTAATTAAAGCTTTAAGCTGCAGGCTAAATAGACTGACACATCCGGTTAATCTAAGGGAATCCCTTCAATTACTGAAGAAAATTCTGATTGAGAATTCCTATCCATCCTTCCTTATTAATAAATAACTTTTCGTGCAAAGCTTCTTTAAATGACTTACCCAATGGTGACCAACTTAGAATAATATCAAATAACTTGTTCTGCCTAATACTGTACTTGGGACTCCAACTACCCATTACTCATCTTTACCTTATTTTCCTCAAGTTACTGAGAAACTCGTTAAACTGTACAAACATAATAACGTACCGGTTAAAATTGCAATTAAGAATGCTAAGACTGTCAGGAATTTGTTTTCTAAAACTAAAACACCTCTGTCCCTTCTGGAACAAGTTAATGTAATATATCATATACCTTGTGCTAAGTGTGACTCATGTTACATCGGTCAGACAGGGAGGTCACTGAGAGGGCGTCTTACGACACACCGCAGTGATATTAACTTATCTAAGCATACTTGTGCTCTTGCCCAGCATGCTATTAACTCTAAGCACGAAGTGAACTTTAATGAAGTTAAAATTCTTGGCACTGAACGCAATCTCGTTAAAAGACAGTTTTTAGAAATGTGTTCAATATTAAAACATACAAATACTCTTACTAAGAGAACCGACATTAGTAACTTGAGCCAAATTTATCATGCATTAATTTTGCAGAATTAGGCTTAATATGTTGTTTACTTTAAATTGTCCCTTAAGGTGTTTTTATCACATTTTCATTTTTAATAAATTCAAATAAAAATAAAAATAAAACAAAATAAATTTTAATCTTTTCTTATTAACTTAGATTCATCAACTTACATTTTATTAACTATTTGGTCAATATCACTTTTACATACTTAAAGTAATTGTTCCTTTTGATTAACTTGTTTGGTAAAATTTTAAATTGAAATTGATTCACAGAATCTTTTTCATTCACAGTTTCAAATGCTATGAACCTTGGACTGTGGAAGTTGAATTAATCTTCACCTGTTGGCTGGCTAACCAGTGACATCATAAATATTATAATATATGATATTTTGGATTGACCTCGCATGCTTTGTTCTTTGTTAACAAATCAATCACTGGGGGGAAAATGGTGATCTTAACCACCTTTTCCTTTTATTTTTTAGCTTTTTAACGACAAGTTGTCAACCAAATTTATCAAATTCTATGAATGTATCGCTCTATTGTATTAGAGGTTGGTATTTTGCCTTGCTGTTCTGTCATTTTGACCTCAAGGCCATATCTATTCATTGCGTGGATGTTTAGCCTGTAAATTCATTTACCTGCGAGATTCAGTAAGCTTAAGACTGGTAACTTCATTTTTATCTTTATTTCTATATTAATCTTAAATAATTCAATAATGTTACCTAAAGTCAAAATTAAAATTTAACTGATTATAAATAAATTGTTGGAAGTGCATTCTCATGATCTTTCTAGTTCTTTACACATCAAAAATAAACCTTAATGTTTTTTACTTAAGTTTTTATAATAACTTTTTTTATATACATATATGATTATCACATGTTCTTTTGCTGTGCTAATTTTGTTAATTTGTAAACTATACCTAGTTTCAATTAATTGTTTTATACAACTTTAACTCTAAATGTCCAGTTTCGTAAGCTTTTTCATATTTTTAACATCATTGACTGCTACATGTATTTGTAAGGTAACACACATTTTTAACTTCTCTATGGATGTTTGGTTTCATATTTTTCTTTTTAGATGAACTGATGATGCTTTCTGAGCAGAAAGCGAAACGTCTTCAATAAATAGATGAAGTAGCCACCTTCTTTGTCTTTTATTTCTCCACTTTGACCTAAAAACCCACCACTCTTCGAGTGTACCTTAGTTTATTTTGGATATGACGGTCGTACTCCTTTTCTCGATATATATATATATATATATATATATATATATATATATATATATATATATATATATATATATATATATACCAGCTGGCCCGACGAACTTCGTACCGCCTTAGAATTATTAAACATTCTGTAAATTATTAGGTGAGTGAGTGTGTTAAATTATTCGTGTTGGTCCAAAGAATCCCAAGCTAGAGGTGAATGAGAAGTTACATAACTAGGCTTGGCTTTTGGTTGAATAATATTACATGATTTGCAGCAGTTTATGTGTCAAGTAGTAAGTTGGTTTGGAATGGTTTAATTTCATTTCCGCTAAATTTTGAATATTTTATCCTAACCAAGGACGTGCTTATTAAAAAAGCACCTGCCGAATATATAGTTCCCGAACTATAAAAATTACAATTCCTTGACTGAGCGACAAATTTTAGCAGCAAAAAATAAGGATACAATTCTTAGTCCACTGCATTTCTTCAAATATATGGACTGTGTCACAAATGAAGACTTGTACTTGGCTTACTACAATTTACAACTAAAGGTTAGCTCAGTCATTATATTATTTGAAATCTGAAGTAACTAAAACTATGTAAATAATTACGCTCCGAAGCGTTTAGTGGGGTGAAAACTCATAGGCAATACAATACATGCGACGATACTTAAAGGAACATTTGAGGAATAGGAAGTTCTCTTTCCTAGAATTCCGATGCTTCTAATCTATGTCCTTCGAATTTAAACTAATTTAATATAAAAATAATTGTTTTTCTCATGGTCAATTGTACACAGTATGTTGACGTGTAAGCAAACCATTAACTTTGTCTATTCTAGCGACTGGTAACACAACGAAAAATGGTAGAAGACGAATAGTCTTTAGTGAGAGGACTTCAATGAAAATAAGCGACACGAGTAGAACCCACCCAGAAATGGGTTACTTTGGTACCACGTTAGTTAGCTCCTTTTTAAACATTTGAGCTTAATTAATTTGATCTTAATATAGAAAAGTGACATATTCGAACGACTCATCAGAAACGGTGGGCGCAATGTGTAACAATAAAACTCAAAACTTTTTTCGGGAGATAATTGTTAAGGCTTCGTCTAGCTATGTCTCTTAGGTGTGAGAATGTCTTATCTTAATGCAAATTTTAAAAAATGAGTTAAATGAGTTAATGGGATAAATAAATAAAGATATTAACTAATCATATTTATTGCACAAAAAAAATAAAATAAAACTTTAATACTGAACTGAGATTATTAGTCTAATTTATTAACTTTATTTATTAAAAAATGTTCTAACACTTAGTTTATTAAAGTCTTTATTTGTACAATATTACACTAATTTATTTCACACTATAATTATATAATTCATTTACAACATTGATTACAATTTATATTCCCCACAATACGCGCGTTACATTTCGAAACTCGACCCGATATTAATTTTAGACTAACTGTTTTCAAATAAAAACTTCTATGTATATAAAACAGCCGTTGTTCTGGAATCCCTGCGACCTGTGCTGACCCTTCGCGAATGGTATGGAACGAAGACCGGTTTTATAGCGGCTCGCAGAACCTACGAGAAGATGCTTGAATAATAAAATGTTTGCAGGTTAAATATGAGTCACATTTAGCGTATCAATACTAAAGCAAATCAAATCCTACCTATAGCTTTACATAAATTTTTTAAAAATGATACTTATGGCAATAAGGGCTTCATGTAGGTGACTGGATGACCCCAGATTTTGGCTGGATGGATTACAGTAAGTGTGTTTGTTTTCTTCAGATGCTGGTTTGATGTGGCTGAATGTGTTGATGTAGGCATGTATTTATTTCAGGCAGCTGTTGAGTTCTACATAGTATAGGCCATGCTACTTTAAAGAACATAGCTGATGGCAAGGATAATTAAATGAATATAATTATTATTCTTCTTGTAGTGCCTATCCGTTTCGGATGTTGGCGACCATCATGGCAATCTGTATTTTGCAAACTGCGGCTCTGAAAAGATTTGTGGTTGTTGTGTTGAACCACGTACGAGATTTTTCAGCCAGGAAATTCTTCGCCCTCTTGGTCCTAGTTTTCCTTCTATTTTTCCTTGAAAAATTAATTGCGCTAACCCATCTCTTTCTCTGATCCTCATAATGTGATCGAGGTATTCAATTTTGGCTGTTTCTATTGTGGTTAACAACTCTTTTCCTTTTTGCATTCTTAATAAAAGTTCCTGGTTAGTAACGTGGTCGGTATAGGATTTTACGATAAAGCCACATTTCGAAAGCCTCAATTTTCTTACAGGTAGAGCCTGTGAGAGGCCACGACTCAACTCCATACAACAATATAGGAAAGATATAACGTAGTAACCTGATTTTCATGGATACTAATAAATCGTGGCATATGAATAGCTTAACCATTTTTTGAACTGCAGATCTTGCTTTCTTTATCCTAGATTTTATTTCTAGGGAGTGGTCCCAATTTTCATTGACGTTCGTACCAAGTTAGGTGTATGTTTTTACTCTTTCTATTGGTTTACCATTTAAACTGATTCTTTCGATTTGATGTTTCTTCTTAGAGATTATCATACATTTTGTTTTCTTAATGTTTAGTGAAAGTACGTATCTCTGACTCACTTCTGTGATTTTATTCATTAACTCCTGGAGGGCTTTGTAACTGTCAGCGAATACCAGCGTGTCATCTGCGTATCTAATGTTATTGATACATCCGTTAATTCGAATTTCCGCTTCATATATTTCCGCAACATATTCTACTGCTTCTTGAAAGATTTCCTCAGAGTATATATTAAACAGCAAGGCGATAGTATACATCCTTGTCAAACCCCACGTTTGATTTAAATATCATCGTATTCTCCTGCCTCTGTACGGATAGATGATATTTGATTCAAGTAAAGATTGCTAATAATTCTTAGATCACAGGTGTTTATTCCAATATTTGTTAATATCTCCATCAGCTTGGCGTGTTTTACTGTATCAAATGCTTTATGATAATCAATGAAGCACTCATAAATATCGCAATTTACATCTCTCAATCGTTGACATTGCACTTGTATGCTAAAGAGAACCTCTCTCGTACCCACTGCGTTCCGAAAACCAAACTGTGTATGGCTGATTTTTTCTTCGCATAGTCTATATATATATATATATATATATATATATATATATATATATATATATATATTCTTTGATGTATGATTTTTAGTAATAACTTTAAAAAGTGACTCATTAAGCTGATGGTCCGGAAATCATTGCACGATACGGATTTGGTTTTCTTTGGTGGAGCAATAAACGTTGACTTCAGCCATAATCTTGGTATTACTCCGTTTAAATATATGACATTGAATATTTTTGTTAGTCGTTGAGTACCGTCAATGTTAAATAGCTTTATGAGTTTTGCATTAGTATTATCAGGTCCAGGAGCTTTTTTAGTTATGATATTGCTTTTTCCACTTCATCTGATGTGATTGGTCAGAATCATTACATATATAGGACGGAGGATGTTCGAACCTATTATCATCAAAGAGTTCTTTTATAATGTATTTCGCCCATATGCATATTTCTTGATTTTTATCCGTAAGGATGTTCCCATGTTGACCTTGCAATTTTCTAGCTGTGTTGAATTTTTGAAGACCAGCTGCTTATTTTACCTTTTTATGCATATTAAATGTGTCGTGTTTTTGTTCCAACAACTCTATCTCTTTACACTGTGTTTTTAAATAATTTTTTTTTGGCCTTTCGTATTTCGGTTCTTATTTGTCTCAGAATATTTTTGTACATTCTTTTGCTATTCTTTGATTTTCTTTTTTCTTTAATGAGTTGCAGTATATTGTCATTCATCTAACTTTTTCTATTCTCGTTATTTTCTATATTTTCTAGATGTTCTTCTCTAATCTTGTTAAAGGTTTCACATATATTCTGGAGTGATTCTTCTGGATCATATGTCTGCTCCATGTTGCTTAGATTTTCTGAAAGAATCTGTGCGACTGTGTCATTTGTTTCCTTATCTTTTAGTCTTCTCATATCACATTTTTTGTTACAATTATGTAATTAATTTGATTTCTTATTATGTTCCCTGGTTGATCTTGCGGAGAGACCCAAGTATGAAGAACGTATTTAGTATTGCAAATTGTTCTTCTTCTACAAATAGTTTTAATCTTTCTCCCCTTTCATTTCTCTTTCCTAGACCAAAATCACCAATTAATTCACCGCTTTTCCCTTTACCAATTTTCGTATTCAAGTCACCCATAATAATAGTTATACATTTTTTTAAAATTTGTTTCAGTAAATTTAATCAACAACTTATATAATTGCTCTACCTCTTCTTCTGGTTTATCGCTGGTTGGGGTATACACTTTTACCCCCTACACTGGGGTAAAACATTTAATTTGTCTGGAGTAGTATTCAGTTGGATTATTGTTATTCTTTCAGAAACAGGTATAACATTTCTAACATATTGACGTAATTGAGGAGATACGATTACTCTAACCCCATACATATGTTGACCGTCGTCATAGAGCCTCGTTGTTTGTTTAGCAGGATGCACCAGATGACCATGATCTAGATCATCATACGAGCAAGTGAGGTTGACATTTGAATAGGAGAGGCTATATGTTGCGCGTCACTATTTCATTACACCCTACCCAATTTTATTACTTATTATTAATAAAATAAATTAGTTAAAATTATATACAAAAAAAGTCCTACATTTATACAAAAATGATTATTAAATTTAAAAATGAAACGTGGAATGGAAAATAGGTTGTGACAAGAAAGAAATATTATAATTTAGATATATAAAAAAATATTAACTTTACATATGAAATATGTACTCCAGAAAGAGATTTAAATATATAAATAAATTTTGGACAGAAACATGTCTTTTCATAGATAAAAGATATATATAAAAACACGTTCCTTACTTCTGCACTGAACTAAAACTGACATCACAAAAGTCAAGAGTTGCCAACTAACAAATATATTTTGTCGCTTAGAATCGATACATATACAACACAGATATTTTATATATCTCTAAAGCATAGACTCGGGATATAGAATCAAAACTGCAAATTAAAATTGCCATTTAGACAGAATATTTAGTAGACAGAAGGTAGAGGGCCAACTACTTTAAAAAAAATAGTAAAATAAAAAAAAAGTTAATTAATAAATCAAATTGAAGGATATTATAATAAAATAATTATTTAAAGAAAAATAACAAACATGTAATATTCATGAAGTTAAAAAAGTTAATATCAGCTAATAATTTAACAGAACATTTACGTAATTTACTTATAAGACTTAGATAACTACTTAATAATAATAGAATACTTAGATCATACTTAGAAACTAAAAAATCATTTGTACCATTTCAGAATTTGGAGAATAGTATGGATCAATAGGAAACTAAAGAAGATTCACTAACGGAATGTGCGCCTATAAATGGGGATGATGGGACATACAGATATATACAGACATGACAGGAAAAGACAGTAATAAACTCGAGCAAAACACGGAATCTGCAAGGAGGGTGGAATCGAAAAAAGCATTGACAGTAACCACATGCATTTCAAGATACCAGCTGGGGGAGCAAAGAACAATTAAAGAAAGACCGTGGACATGTAGGAACCACCCAAAACTACTTTTTACTTCCTATGAGATTCAAGATGGCTCCTCAGTGAAACGGTGGGGTTTATGACTCGGTAGTTAAGTGCTGTAAAGAGTGCCCAAAAGTTGTACAAACTGGTCTGTTATGTGCAAAATGTGGAACGTTATCACATATTGGCTGCCTGAAGCAATTAAAATGTATTCAATATATCGACAATGTAACAGTTATATGCTGTGAAGAAAGTGTTAGGTTAAGTGATACATCAAATGAAATCTTGGATAAAGGGGCTGACGATGAGGATCCGAGGATAACTGAAATCAGGTTCTTAAAGAAAATTATTAATCAGAATGATATAATATAAAATCAACAAATAACGATAAATTTACTGAAAGAACAACTAGATTTATTTAAATATATGCAATTAAACGACCAGTTGCCATAAACTCAACAAAATATGAATTTAATAAACCATTCTAACAGAAACCTCAATTTTGGACGGCCGATACAGTCTAGCAGTAAAGAATGCCCAAAAATCAAAAAACTACACCCGCAAAAAATATTGCTGTTAATGAAAGTCTATCTGTTGATAAAGAAAGGAGTTCCCCAACAAAAACTGTGTTAAAAAATGTTACCAATAAAAATAAACAAGTTGTTTTCTTAATCGAAAATAAACAATTATCAGCTGATACAAACGGAAACAAAATGTTCAGATATTAATTTAACAAACGATGAAAAATTGATAAGTGTTGAGAATACAAATTCGGTTACAAATAATAGTGGGCAAGAATGGAAAATGGTTAGACACATAAAAAGGAATGGACGTTTTGTTATAGGTAATAATGAGAACTCAGAAATCAGTGGTGTCCAAAAATTTAGACATCTCCATGTTACTAGAGTAGACCAACATACAACGGCAGAAAATCTTAAGAAGATGTACGTAGAAGATTTCCAGAAGTAATATGTACGTCATTAACTGCTAAGCATCCCAACATATATTCATCTTTTAAAGTTTCAATTTTTGAACAAAATTTCGGTAAAGCGATGGATCCGAAATTATGGCCAGTAGGCTCCTATGTAAGAAGTTTTTTTATGAAGCGTTAAACACATACGCAAATAAAGTGAAGTATGAAGAAATGAATTTTAAACAGGAAAAAGGGAGGGATGAGTACGATCTCGTACTGTCAAATATTCAGGGACTAAGTAAATTTAAAATGGATTGTTTATTTGCGGATTATAAGGAGTCTGATTTGAAATTTCTTTGTATGACTGAGACGTGGTCAGCAGATGGCGAGGTGATTCATTATAGTTTTTTAAATTTGAATATTGTAAATTTTTTTAGTAGATCCCAATATAAATGTGGTGGCCTTTCAGTTTGGGCAAGGGATGATATGAAGGTAAGTTTCATTTTACTCGATCAGTACTGTGTTGGAAAAGACATTAAAGTATGTGGGTTGAAGTGGCATTATAATTCAAATCAACACACAATTTTAGTTTGCTACAGATCTCCTAAAGGTAAATTTGATTTATTTTATGAAAAACTAAATCTTATTTTCAATTCAAATCAATTCATATTTTTAACAGGCGATTTTAATGTAAATTCTATGACACTAAATAATTCACACAGATTTTCTGGTCTTCTAGCATCTTATGGTTTGTCACCCAGGAACTTTACACCTACAAGGTCGACTTCCACATGCGGAAATATTTTGGATCAGGTATATACAAATTGTGATGATTGTATAGGTACTGTAAATATAAATACTGAATCGGATCACGATATATTCCTTTTGAGGTTGAATTTTATTAATCTAAGTATGACATTAGTTCGAAATACATTCAGAGTAACACATGAAGGCGCTATAGATACATTCAACAATCTCTTGAGTAAAGAAACATGGTAAGATGTTTATCATGCAACTGATGTTGAGAGTAAATATAATGCCTTTCATGATAAATTACAGTTCTATTTCAATATGACTGGTCCTATTAGAAAAACTAAACATTACCAAAACCAAATAAAAAAACACGGGTCAAACAAGAAGTAAAATCTTCTTCAGATAGTCTGAAGGATTTGTATATTTTGAGTAAGGCATACCCTGAGCTAAAATCTCTATATAGACAAAAAAATATCAGCACAAAGTTCTTGTTGAGACCACAAAGGGTCAGTTTTATTTTAACAAAATATCTGAATCCTCTAACAAAAACAAAACCACATGGGCTGTTATAAATGAACTTATTGGAAAACAAAAAATTACAAAAATATCTGTCCTTAAATAGATGATACTAGGATTACAGATTCAGATATAATATCTAACAAATTTAATGATTACTTTATAGATTCACCAGTAGATATAATTAGTTAAATAATTAAACCAGATTAAATTTTTTAGCATTCCAACGATTTTGTTTAAAATAGTTTGTTCCTATCTTATGTAACAGAGGAAGATATCTTAGACATAATAAAATATAAAATTAAAAGCAAAGCATCGTGTGGTTTTGATAAAATATCAGCCTATAGTAATTAAGAAAATTGCGTCTTAGATTTTAGACACCACTTGCTCACATTATAAATGCTTTTTTTAATACTGGTATTTTTCCCAGTATGCTGAAAACTTCTATCATTTCACCGGTATTAAAACAAGGTGATCCTGAATTAACGTCAAATTTTCGACCATTGTCTATTCTATCTGTGATATGTAAGATTATTGAATATGCAATGCTAAAACAACTTTTATTATTTTTAGATATCAACCAAATTATCACAAAGCATCAACATGGATTTCTAAATAAATTTCCTACTTCTAAAGCTATTAATAGTTTCTATGAGGAAGTCTTAATCTCTATTGAAAACAGTGAAAATCCAACTGCCATTTTTTTGACCTCGTGCTTTTGATTGTGTACAACACGATGTACTCCTCGATAGAATATACATATATGGTGTTAGGGGAATTGTCCATGGTTGATTTGGTTCCTATCTGAAAGACCGGCACCAAATAGTTAAAGTGAAAAATAACTTCAAGATTTCAATGTCTGATCCGATTGTTAATAACAATGGAGTACCATAAGGCTTCATATTGGGCCCGATATTATTTATTTTGTATATTAATGAACTACCATATGTAATGTCTGATGCATTTGTATCAGTTTATGCGGATGACTCAACAATGCTATATCGCGATAAAAACATAAATTTTTTACAAGATAAAATAACAAACTCACTGAAGACCTTCTCTGATTGGTCCAGTAATCAGTCGCTCCTGGTCAATGTTTACGAAACTAAATTTTTATCATTTACATCCCGTTCAAATTCTGCTAGACCTGATTTAAGTATTTCCATCAATGGTGAGGGTGAGAGTTTTGAGTTGTAGTGATGTGAAGTTTTTAGGAGTGACTTTTGACTCTAATTTATCTTTTAAGGCTCATTGTTAGAATGTATGTAAAAAACTCAATTCTAAATGTTACCAATTGAGAATTTTGGGTAGAATAATTAGTCTGCAACAGCTTCGTCTTTTTTATTTTGCGGAGGTATAATCGACAATGAGTTACTGTATAACTGTCTGGGGTGGCTCTTCTAGTATAAAGGACGCTTTCAAGGCCCAAACGCGTATTGTCAGATGTATTGCAGGTGTTCCGTATGGTTGGTCTTGTAAAAACCTATTTAGAGATTTAAATATATTAACAGTTGTAACGATAAGACTACCAAAGAGAATTGAAGTACTATTGTAAAAATCATACCTCAATCAACCATGGGAACTTATCGTCTATATCTTGCCTAGCTCAGTATCTCAAGGGTAAGTTTGTCTTGTCTTAAACGAGGGATTGAACCTGAGTTCTTAGTTGATAGCAAATAAGACAAATTTTAACCAAACATATTTATTAAAAAGAATAAAAAAACAATAATTAACCCTGCCAAAGCTTAACAGTTATAAGTGCTACTTATTGCTACTATAATAAAGCATTCGATAAAGTACGACATAAACATTTAATGAATGACCTGAAATCAAAGAAGATTGACTACAACGACCTCAGGATCATATCAAATTTATACTATAAACAGCGAGCAAAAGTACGTGTTAACGAACAGCTGTCAGAAGAAATTGAAATTAGATGTGGAGTAAGACAGGGATGCGTATTGTCGCCAATTCTTTTCAATGCCTACTCCGAAGAGATCCTGAAAAAAGCTTTTGAGGGTGAAACAGCTGGAATAAAAGTAAATGGAGTTCCCAGTAACAACATTAGATATGCGGACGACACTGTGATCTTAGCCGAAAACATTGAAGATCTTCAGAGACTGGTGACCAGAATAGCAGAGTATGGAAAAGAGTATGGTCTAACAATGAATGTCAAGAAGACGAAATTTATGAGAATATCGAAAACTCAAAGAAATAACGAGAATCTTCTAATAAACGAAACCAACGTCGAACAAGTGGACAAATATGCATACCTGGGAACAATGATTAACTCCACAAATGATTACAATCAGGAGATAAAAATAAGAATAGAAAAGGCTAGAGCAAATTTTAACAAAATGAGAAGAGTTCTATGTACCAGGGATTTAAAACTGGAACTAAGAGTTAGGTTGGCGAGGTGCTATGTTTTTTCGACTTTATTTTATGGAATGGAATCTTGGACCTTGAATGCGACATCAACGAAAAAACTGGAATCATTTGAGCTGTGGGTGTACAGAAGAATTCTGAAAATATCATGGACAGAACACGTCACAAACAAAGAGGTTCTGAGAAGGATGAACAAAGAAATGGAAATTTTAAATTCAATAAAAAAAAGAAAATTAGAATATCTCGGACATATTACACGTGGAGAGAAATACACCTTGCTCCAACTGATTATGCAGGGAAAGATCCAAGGAAAGAGAAGCATAGGGAGGCGTAGAATGTCATGGCTGCGCAACCTGAGAGAGTGGTACGAATGTACATCAAATGAACTTTTAAGAGCAGCCGTCTCAAAAGTCCGAATAGCTATGATGATTGCCGACCTCCGCCGCGGAGATGGCACTTGAAGAAGAAGAAGACTTATTGCTTCGATGGGCTGCGTGTGTGTTCTAGCTGTTAGGTCCTCCAATTAAAAGTTGTGGTTCCTGGGAGCTGCAGTCACATGTGGTTGTATGTCCTGATTAGGTTGTTAAATCCAATAAAGTCAATAAAGTTGTCAATATTGTTAAGTCCAATAAAGCCAATAAAGTCAATAAGGTTGTTAATATGCCAATAAACTAAAATATAAGGAACAGCTTGCATTAGAGACACATCAAAAAGAAAGGTTTAACTTCCTGGCCATCTTACAAAATTACAATTAAACAAATAGCGTATGGCAAGGATAAAATAAAATATGATTGTTACTACTTAGTTAAATTCTGTTAAAGAGTCCAAATGCATATATCAGAAAAAAATAAGGTTACAAATATTGGAAATGCGGTCAGAATTATTGAATAAATATCACAATGAAAGTATTTACCCCAAGAGAATTTGTAGACCATAAAATGAGTATTATAATAATTTTTGCTTTCTTTTATAAATTTCAAAAAGAGGCAAAAAAATAATCCCACCACCTTAGAAAAGTTGTTTTGACAGAAAGTGGGAGACTAAATGAAGTTAGCACAGATGTCATAGGATGTTGCTATAGATATCATGAAACTAGCTTGTCTGTCAACACGGAATAGAATAGTCTGCCGGACAAAAAGAGAGAGGGCGAATATTTATTCTACGGCACAGAAAGAGAGAGAAAATCAAGACAGAGGAAGAAAAGAAAAACAGAGGCATCTACTTTTTAAATAAAAAATAGTAAAAATTAAACTGAAGATAAAGAAATTAAAAAATTAATAAAGAAATTAAAATGAAATAATTATTTAAATATAAATTAATAGAGATGTGACGTTTATAACGGTACACAGTGTATAGAATTTACATTTTGGAATTATTGATACTAATTCATAAAAATAAAAGAACTTTTTTATGTAACAGTGATATTCACTCACACAACACAAGAAATAAGAGACAGTTTGTAGTACCCTATCGACATTTAGAAATAAGTAGGAAGTCATCTACTGTCTGTGGTTTACTACTGTATAATCAACTTCATCAAAAATTTAAAAACATTAATTCAACTACAGCTTTTAAAAACCAAGTCAAAGAGTACCTAGGGACCATGTGTACTTATACATTAGGTGAATATTACGAGAGTGAATCTGTGAATGCCCAAGCTGCAACATATCCAAATTTAATATTATTTTAATTATATGTCTATACTGTACGTTTTCATGTATTTTATTGTTTTAAATATTTTTAATGTATTGTTTCCATTTTTTTGTAATATTTATAATTTTAGTTTTGACTTACTGTAAACCTTGCTGTAACTTAAAGTCAAATAAACTATCTATCTATGTATGGGTAATTCGTGGTTAAGAGATTCGAGACGATAAGCGTAGTGATCAGGAATACTGTGATGAATGATGAATTATAACTTATGCTCCAGGGCAAAAATGGGGTCCATGGAACTTCAATATCAATCAGCGTTTCCAAGGCAAGCCCCCCCCCCCCAGGAAATATTTCTATTCGTCATCGTCTAATGAAATTTTTATACAACTCTTTCGTCCACCAACTGCCTCTTGCTCCTGCGATTTCAGCACATACATGCAATGATATATCGTTACTAACAGCAAACTATACTAATTTTTGGTAATACTTTAACACTTTTCAGACGTGAAAATGTTCGTCCCTATTCTTGTGTTAATTTGATCTTGATCGTCCTTTAAGCTTATTTCTTAACAATAAGTTGTAATATTTTAGTATAACATACTTTAATATTTGATCGTTCACAACGCCAATATGTGAATGGCAAACGTCTTAAACGTACCGGAATACAACTTGTGATTAAAGTTTGAAAAGATATGATAAACCCAAGAAACTGTCACCACTAGCAAAGAATCTGAGAGCAACGTAGAACCTTTTCTTAACTTCTTCAGCCTTGATGACGGTTTTCGAATCAGGTCCTCTATGATAACCGAGACATTGTACCTGCAAAAAAAAAATAACTTTTAACTAATGTATCAATCTTTAGAATTTAATGGCACGATATCTGCTTTCGATCGATCAGGACACAACATAGAGGTATTAACTTAACTCTGTCGACTTGTTCGAAGAAGTCATCCACCATCTTGTTTTTCTTTTTGCTTTCTGAGCTTTAATTCTTCTCATGCAGCCACTCAATACCATAAACGATGCTGCAGCGACAACGGGTCTATCCATGATGGAAACAAACTAAACACTGAAGGCCGAAGGGCGAAGAAACCTGCTGTACTTGCCAAGTACCCCAGTGTTGGCACACTTGCCAAATACACAAGTAGTGGGATTCCGCCTTTCGACGGTAAGAAATTCGCCGGGTCAACTACTCCATATCTCATATAACTTAAATAAATTTAAAATTTCATGTAAAAAAAAAGATATTTGATGTTTTAAATAATTATACTTCCTAATAGCATGTTCTAGAAAATTAATTAACGCATAGTTTTGTTTTTATTAGGTGGATAATCTACTCCACTTTGAAAATTATCTCAGCTAGTATTAGTTAACAACCATAATTTGGAAGTTTCATTTTTTATCAATTCTATTTAATTACCATGATATTTTTCACAAAACTATAATTATTTCAGAAATATGTTGTTAGTCAACACACGTACATATACCTAAGAGATAATTATGAAAGAATGATGAAATATTAGAATGCACGCAAACCAGTTTATTATAAAAACGTATAAAAATAACAATACTTCTATTGACGGACATTGTAACGTAAACTGTAATTTTCATTAGGGTAACAGTTTATAGTTAATACAAAAATGATTATATACTAGGAATCGATATTGTTCAAAAACTACTTCTTGAATTTAATTCTATTGTGAGTCAAAATATCTTAAAAATTCACAAAGATTATAAACATTTTTATAATTAAAATTTTATATAAACAAACTATGTTTGTTTATTATTTTTAAGGCAGTGACTATTCGTTACGAATGTTGGCACCACCAGCTATTCTAACTTTATTGACTGTTGATATTAGAGATTGCGGAACCATGATATCTTACGCCTGTCTGGCCCCTTTTTCCGTGCAGCTTACCCTGTAGGATGACTTTGAGTAAGCTGTACCGTTGTTCGTTACGTATTATATTCGTGACGCATATATTTCAGTTTGCGTCGTTTTATAACTTTGATTATTTTGCGGTCCTTTCGCATTCTTTGCAAGACTCTGTCTACATGAGTAACTCTGTCTATCCAAGAAATTCTCAGTATGCGTTTATAACACTACATTTCAAATACTTCAAGGTTTTTCATGGATGTCTTGGACAAGGTCTACGAATCCACTCCACACAAATGAACGGAGAGTAAATAACATCACAGCAAGCAGACCTTAATTGGGAGTTGTAGATCGTGACTTCTAAAAACCTTTTTATTTTGATGAATGCTTATCTTGCCTTCTTAATCCTTACTTTTATCTCCTTCGAGTATTCTCATTGATCATGCAAATTTGTGCTCAGATATCAGTAATTGGTGGCCCGTTCTATTTGCTGTTGGTTCACTAACAGTTGACAATATGTAATTTCTTTTACTGATTACCATATACTTATAATATTAAAATCTAAACTAATTTCCTCGCTATTCTTGTAAGAAGTGCCTGTAGTCCTTCTAGACTATCTGGGAAGACGACAGTATCGTCTATGCAACGTCGTTCGCCGTTTAACATTATTCCTCCGTCTACATCTGTTAGATCAGGTTTATTTTATGTTCTCAATATACGTGAAAGAGTATTGGAGACAATACGCATGCCTGTCGTACTTCTTTCTTTATTTATATTGCTTCCATCAATTGATCTTTCACTCTGATTTTTGAAAATTGTTCATTATTCGTAGGTCCTTAATCTCTAATTCAATTCATTTCATTGTGTTCATTACCTCATCCTCGTCGTGCCTAATCATATCGAATGCATTTTAATAATCAATGGAGCACACAGGCACATTTTAATTAACTTTTCTATATAATCTATCAATATTTTTCTGTATATTATTTTCGGGACCGTTTTCCGACTCGTAAGCCTTATTATTCTGTAGTCTTCACGCTTCGTTGCGTTTGTCTTTCTAGGTATCTTTATGAAGGTAGATTTCAGCCATTGTTGTGGAAGGCTAAGCATATTTGTGTCTTTTTTTAATATATTGTAGATAAACGTGATAAGCAACTATTAAAAAACTGATATACAACCATCTATGAAAGAAATAATGTTAATCAAAAGTAAATATTCAATGTTATATTTTAAAAAAACTCAATAGTATATGAAGAAAACTTAAATATACTTATTTCAATAGAATATATAAATTATGTGGTAACTTTCTGTGTAAAGCGGGATTTTGGCGTGGTAATTAATATGAATCAAAATTGTTAAACAAAAACAAATTTTAATATGGAGATTTGCTTAGTAGCTTTCACTTCTATTGGAGCATTAACACTCTTCGTTACTGTCCATTCCTTTTCAACGCATTTACTCCCTTGCAAGATGTTTCCACACGTTTTCTTTTAGTTTATTCCTACATAGATCTGTTCCATATTCATATTGAACGACTCTTGTTCTACGTACATGGAATTTCCAATTTAATATACTTAACTACAACTGCATGTTCTTTTTAAAATTTTCTGGAGAATTGTTTATTTTTTGCGTATCTGGTATCACAATTCTTCATTAGTGTTTATATTTGGACAGCACAAAGGTAAATATTTCTTTTTGTGGATGAATTTCTATTCTTTTAGATTATGTTTTACAGCTGCACAAAAGAGCCATTTGCATTTTTAGTTTAAGTTTTCTTACAATTTTGATAGTTTCACCACGAACTTTTAAGAAATCTTTTGTTTCGTAATTTATACAAATTGTTTTGTCTTAGTCGTTGTCGTTGTATTGTCTTTAACAAAACAAATTTTTATTTTTAGTAAACCTTTAGATTTATCTAAGTCATCTTTCTAACTTTAGTAACTTTTTCAAGCACAAATTACTAAAAGGATAATCAGTGTACAGTGGTACAGTACTAGCTACATAATACAACATATTTTATGTGAATTATAAAATGAAATAACATTTGGTATTCTTAGAGTAAGCTCCTAAACTTATGTAATATTAAAATAATGTAATATTTGAAAAGAGAAGAATTTTGTTTTTTAGGTTATGTCACTTCTTGTCAACTGTTAGATGTAAGCACATGTTTTGTTAATATTCTCAGGTTTATTATTCAATAAGCTTTTTATTAATCGATTGTTGGGTTGTTTTATTCATATGGTTATGTGACCAGTCACCGTATTTTAAGATTTAAAGAGTAGTCTGTCGAGTTCGGATAAAAAGTTTAGTTATTGTCACGTTCAAGTCATGAGTGGCCTCAGTGTTTATTTTCGCTACGTTAGAGTCGTATCAAATATAAAATAAACATTTAGTGCAGTGCAAACAATGGCCTTAGCTGTGAAAATTGATTCTGGGATTACCAAGTTTAATGGCTCAAATTTTCAGCTATGGAAATTTAGTTTAACCATTTTGTTTAAAGCAGAGAAACTGGTTTCAGTTGTAAATAAAACAATTACAGAACTCGAAGACCAAACTAGCAGTGAGCGGAAAGAATGTGATGACAAGAATTCAAAGGCACGGATAATTTTGTTATCTACTATATGTCTTGACATATATCAAATACAACATTTGATAAACTGTAAAAATGCTAACGAAATGTGGTTAAGACTGATCACAATACATGAACAGAAGACAGAAATCTCTAGAGAGTTAATATGGCAAAAGTTTTATGAATATAAAATACATGCACGTTAGACAGTTAAAAGTTGTTGAAGAAACTATTAGTAATAGTGCTGTTTATTCCAAAGTAATTAATAGTTTACCTCCTAGATTTAATGCCTTTCATACTGCCTAGAACTCTGTAGTTAGTAATCAGCAAACATTTGAAAATTTAGCAGCAAGATTGCTTAAGGAAGAAACTAGAATGAATAATGATGGAAATATCCAGTCTTGCTTTACAAGCAGAGGCTTTACAAGGTGAAGTATAAGCCACTAGTAAAAAGAAAACAAATATACAGGACTTAAAGAAGAATACCACTTGTAATTATTGTAGATGAAAGGGACATTGGGTTAGAGAGTGTAGAAAGAGAATACATGATTACAAAAATGAAGATAAAATAGGTCATCAGGACATAATCTAGCTTACATATGTGATATTTCTTCCATGTACTCATTAACCTCCAGTGTAAATATAAATGAGTGGATATGTGACTTAGGAGCAAGCCTACACATGACTGGTGAAAAAGTGTTGTTTTCAAAATTAGTATCTCTAGCTGAACCTATGTATGTTAAAATAACAAACAAGAAGTTGATTCCTGCAGGCATTTGTCCAAGGTGAGTAGTATGATCGTATTATAAATAATGTCCTCCATGTTCCTGAACTTAGTCACAGCTTATTTTCAGTGAGAGCTATAACAGGTACAAACATTACTTATTACTTTCACAAAATCAGGTGTCAATTTCTAGAGCCAAATAGAAACATTTCATTATTGGAGTACGTAGAGACAATTTGTGGGTCATGCAATTTAGACTTAAGCCTATTACAAAATGTAATTTAGCTTACAAAACATTAATAAAGTCATGGCATGGTCGCCTGGGGCATATTAAATTCAGTACAATTAAGAAAACAGCTAATTTAGTAGAAAATATGAGAGTTGAAGACAAAGAAGAATTTTTTTGTGAGTCATGCCAGTATGGGAAGCAGTCAAGTAAATCCCATAAAAGTCTTACAAGAAGCAGATCAGACAAACCAGGAGAAATGATTCAAATAAATGTATGTGAACCATTTCCTCCTCAAGTGGATCAAAAGATTTTGTTTTATTTAAAGATGATTGTAGTGGTTATTGTAGTGTTTATTTTCTAACACACAAGTCAGACGTTCTCAAGAAGTTTAAGGATTTTAAAATACTGATCGAAAATTAAACTGGTAATAAGATTAAGATTTTAAGAAGTGACCAAGGTAAAGCAGAATATATCAATAGTGATTTTCAGGATTTTATTAGAAAAAATGGTATATTACATAAATGTTCATCTCCATATACACCTCAACAAATTGGTCGCAGTGAAAGGCAGTTAAGGACAATTGTTGAAAGTGCGAAGACTATGCTTACCAACAAAAATGTGTCAAAATAATTGTGGACCGAGGCTGTAAACACTGCTGTATATGTTCTCAATAGAACAGCTTCAATTCAAGTACAAAACATGACTCCATATGAAAAGTGGTTTGGACGAAAACCAGATCTAAAGCATATCAGAGTTTTTGGCAGTACAGCTTACATGTTGATACCATCACAGTTCCGTAAGAAGTTTGATTCAAAATCAAGAAAATTATTGTTTGTTGGATATAATTGATAGTCATAAAATTATAGACTTTACGATTGCAAGAAGAGAAGAATTGAAGTGAGCTGCAATGAAAATTTTAATGAAAATGAAGCAATTGAAAATAAGAAGGAAATTTTTAGGTTAAAATTTAAAATCTTACATGATAATGAAGACAGAGACTATGATGCTGTGTATGATATTCAAGAATGTGACAATGAAAAGAGTTTAGAAATGTCTCAAGGTAGTAGTTCTCAAGCAACAGATCATGATAATGAGGATTTTGGTTGTAATCTGTTCTATAGTGCTGAAGATGATAATATTAATGACAGACAGTTACACAACAGAAATACACTATCTAAGCCTGACTATTATCGTGTAGCAAACTGCTGTGAAATATTTGAACCTATAACTTATGAAGGTGCAATAAACTGCGAGGATTCTAGCAAGTTTCAACAAGCAATGGAAGAAAAAATTAATGCTCTTAAGTTTAATAACACATTAGACTTGGTAAAATTGCCCAATGGTGCAAAAGTTATAGACAATAAGTGGGTTTATCGTGTTAAGACTGAGTCAGATGATAATCCTGTTCGCTATAAAGCACGTCTGGTTGCACACGGTTTTATGTAAAGGCGGGTACACATATGCGAGCCGAACTGTTTGCGAACTGCTCGTGAGCTGTTCGCAAAGAGTTCGTCGAAAATATGTTTATGTTCAGGCTATCCAATACCCTAACTATCTAATAACAAACCAAGAATTAATTTACTTCGTTATTCTAAACATTTCGGTATTTTGTTTACATTATCTGTTATTAATTTCTCTCGCTACTTAGATAAGCCGCGCTCGTTCAGCAATTTTGTGTAACCGAATGATATCATCGCACACTTAGCAGAAACAATTTATAGACACAATTTATAGTTCTGCGAACATTCTTTGTGTTCGTCCCAAAAACCGACATGCTGTGGTTCCTGACGAGCAACGAACGAACAGCTCGCTAGCGGTTCGTCCCGTCGTACAAATTAACGAATATAGCGTTCACAAACGGTTCGCGAACAGTTCTGCTCGCATATGTGTACCCGCCTTAAAGGCGGGTTTTTAATACAGAAGATATTTTTGCGAAGTGTGTGACCGATCCAAACCCATTTTCTATATTTTATTTCATTCTCTTTCCCCTTCTATTCGGCCAGATGTAGAAGGTCGTCGTTTCTGATGATGTTTGCTAAAAAAACAACAACCTTTCGTAGTTATTTATTAACAAATACTTGCAATTTGTCTATAAGCGTTTTTGTTAATTTCCAGGTCTCACATCTTTAGAGTAGAACAGAATTGATTGGAATATTTGGATCTTCGTAGTATACTGGATATACATTAAAACAGGTTTTTTTAAATAGTTGCATCATATATGAAGTGTGCATCTTTAATAAGAACAAATTTACAAATAATCTGAATGGTGGTATTCTTTAAATAAATAAACCTGTATGTTAAACTTCTATTCCGAAATTGTTACTCTTTCAAAATATATTCCTGAGTTATATAGATACAAAATTTACATTTATATTATTTAAGATATTTATAAACAATATTTAGGATATGTATATGTATAGTTTGAAGATTGTTAGCACGTACGTAAATCTATTATTTCTTTACCTGTAGAAATTTAAACAACTCGTGTTCCTATAATTTAAATCATGGTAAAACGATTGTTATATATTGTGTGTTTTTATAATTGTATTTAATTATGATTTTCTTTAGTAAAAAACATAATTTAATCATTTACAATTAGTTGTATTACTGGTTGCATAATAAATAGGAAGCAACTTAAAAATAATTCGAATAATTGTTTAAATAAATAAATACTTTATAATTTTGTCTTAATTCAGACAAGCTATTCAATACCTAAAGTATAGAGGTAAAAACTTTACATATAAATTTATTTAACATTATGATATTAAAGATCCTATAGAGTTTACGTTAAAAATATAAAGAGTAAAAAATTAGAAAATAGAATTCTGCAATTGTATATACATATTAAGGTACGGTTCATATCCATCAAATATTGCAAAATATTATATTTTAAACGTAGGCACAAAATTAACTTAAAATTGATTACCTACTTAAACGAATATAATTATCCTATGAGGTTAATTGTGCGCAACTACAAATCTGTAAAAATTATAATACAGTGTGGTAGCAGAATAAAATTAAGTGCTAATATTTATTGAAAATTTAACAAATATACAAATAATGCAATTGAACGATCGCAAAAATAACAGGCGTAACCTTCGGGCAAGCCAGCACCACTATAAGGCTCATGAGCTCATTTTCTACACACTGAAGTCAATATTCAATATTTTTGCTAGAGCCATCGCAATCGTAAATCAGGCATTTCTCTTCGAAGTCATTCTCTGTCTCATTCAATTCATCCTCATTACTAACTTGATTTTAGTTTGAGCAAAATATTCTGATCTGTATTGATCTGCTTTTGCTGATTTTGGTTTTCTTGCAAACTTAACTGTTTCTTCTTTTCTTGAACTTTTAAACAAAGCTGTTTCCGTTATGTTTCTCACGGCGCAGCATTGAACTTTCCCTAAGTATATGTGGATAGAGTTTAATTTCGGTAAACACAATTTCAGTCGCTAAGTACCGATAACACTAGTCGTTCTCCACCATTTTAGTTATGTCTTTAGTTGTTCAGAATATTTTAAGCTATTGAAAGAATACCCTCATCGTGGAAGTTTATTTATTGTGGTCCCATAAAATAGTTTTGCTGTTTTAAATAGTGGATTTGGGTATTCTAAAGTTTACATATCAATAAGACTTTTTTCCTTATTGTTGCATCCCAGGATCTTTTGCGGATATTGTTTGGCATCTTAAATATTTTTAAAATGTTTTATTTTAGAATAAATAACAAAAATTTGATATTTACAAAGTTTGCTAATTGTGGGCATCGCACATTAGCCGACCTAGACCAATAGTTTATGAAAATTCACCAAAATGCGCATAGAAAGCTATTGTGCATATTAAATTTCAAGCCGGTCTACGCCGGAATACGTCAGTTTCAGCTTACAAGCGAAGCAGTAACATCTCCAGATGATGCCAACCCCTAGTGTTGGCGAAACGTCGAGAACTAATCTCAGAGGACAACGGCCTAATAGCCCAAACAAACAGTTTAACAAAACCTGGACCATCAAAAAAAAAACAAAAAAACTTTTTTCTTGCTACATGGTTGTTAAGAATTTTGACTTGAGTATGCTGGATGATCAGCTTAAAATTAATTAAGCAAAATAAGTCTCTTGTAGAACCCATCGAGTCGTAGGTCAAAAGTCACTTTTTAATGAAAGGTAAAAGGTATTTTAGGTTAGATATGACCGAAATTACTTGGTTAATTTGTAACGATGTTCTGATCGTTTAACAGTTCGAACCGTGGGAGTGTCAATATTTGCGCATCCACTTCTACAACGGGACGACGAAGTGGGATTCGGAACGGCTATTTAAGGCGTGTGAATAGCGGAATTAGACAGTCTTGTAGCTAGCGCTCTAGGCTCCCTGACTCGCCGGTGTAGTGAACCTGCGAACCAACCCGAACAGAGAGATTTCCGTATTGAGGATCGTACTCTGTCCCTAACCAAGCGGAACCCATCGGTATTGTGTATTGAACATTTCCGTGGATCTGCACAGAGCCAACCGGGGCAGAGAGATTTCCGTATTGAGGATCGTACTCTGTCCTTAACCAAGCGGAACCCATCGGTATTGTGTATTGAACATTACCGTGGGTCTGCACAGCTAAATATTTTGTTTGCGAGTACATTCGGGGCTTTCGCTGAATTGTAGCGAAAACGAGTATAAATCTGCGCGCGATCGATTTCCCCCATTTCATTTCTTATTAGTACTAATTAATTTCTTTTCTTTTATAGACGTTCGCCGGGGACTTCATTCATCGCGGGATCCAGACGGAGACGTAGAATTCATTTTATTTTTATTTATTGTATAAGTATACAACGTAGAATTTCTTTTTATTTTTATTTATTGTATTGTTACGATAAATTTTGACCCAAAACTGTAAATATATTATGACTAATTCTTTTCTGTTGTAGTTATTCGAGAGTGCGGCGATCTCTCATCGAAGATCCCAGACTGGTTTTTGTTCTGTTTGGAAGTTTCGAGTCGTGGAGATGACTCATCATAGGCCTTTCTCTGAAATAGCAGTCTATTCGATGGGTTTCGAGAAACAGGAGTTCACATATATAATAACGGATTTTTCATTGAGGAAACAGTAAGTTAATGAAGAAGATTCGCGCCCGCGATTTAATTGTTACGTTCGTCTATATAAATTATGTATTATTAGTTAAATAAATTGATATAAATTATCGTGCTTCTTAATAAATTAAAATAAGAACAATATAATAAATTAGTAAAGAATTAATAAATAAAATATAAAGAAATTATAAATTAAATAAAGACATAACAGTTAAATAAAATCACAACAGTATATATCCTAAATTAATAGATTTATTTTTATTTCAAACCTGTGTTTTACTGAGTCTGTCGCCCCGAAAGAGCTACCCATCACAAATTGTAGATGTCTGGAGTTATTGTAATATTTAAGTAATATTATGGATTATTTATGAGTAGTCACTCGATCATATGTTCCGCTCCAAACACACACTGGAGATCGAAAATCAGGATCTACAAAACTATTATCAGACCAATAGTATGTTATGCAGGCGAGACATGGGTGATGACAGAAGAGACAAAAAGAAACCTGGAAGTCTTCGAAAGAAAAGTCCTGAGAAAGATATTTGGACCTATTAACGAAAACGGAATATGGAGATTCAGGTACAACCATGAACTCTACCAACTGTTCAAAGAGTCACCGATCTCAGAATTCGTTAAACTTCGCTGGGCTGGTCATATAGGAAGAATGGAGATAAAAAGATTGCCGAAAAGAGCCCTAGATAGTAAAATGCAGGGCTCAAGACCAAAAGGAAGGCCACAGAAAAGATGGAAGGATGAAGTGGCAGCGGACGCGCAAAATTTGCTAGACGTGAGAATTGGACGTTGGAGAGAGAGAGAGAGAGAGAGAGTAAATAATAAACTATGCTGAGATTCTGTATGCCAGTACGTTTATTTATGGATTTTTTTTATTAGAATGTGGCACATTTCCCTCTTGTGAAAATTATTCTTGGTAACTAGGAATTTGATGTTCTCAAAGTTTATTTAAATTAATACGGATAGTGATGCGCAACATATAGCCTCTCCTATCCAAATATCAATCTCATCTGGCTGTGCGATGATCTTGATTCTGATCATCCGGTGCATCCTAATAGATAACAAATGAGGCTCTGATATCCGAGTGATTGCCAGTGTAACCAATTCATCACTTACTGACCAACGGCTTCGGGACGATTGTTGATGAGAAGTTGATGAGAGATAGGACACTCTTTTATCCAGAAATTGAGACATCTGTTCCGAGTACAGATGAACTATGAATTAGTCAACGGCATAAGGATGCAGAAAGCGAAGGAAAACTACTACATTAAAGGCCTGTTGATACTCCTAGTTTTAACTATTATGGCTATAAATAATTTGTGTCAAAACATTAAGGATCATGGATCACGGCCAAAACCAAAACCGGCAGGAGAGGACAACCTCGAGACTGCAGGGCCTCTCAGGTCGTTAATACGCGAAATCCTTGCAAAATAGTCACATAGAATGTTAGAAGCATGTTTGTGGTAGGTAAATACATAATACTATAAAAGAAATGAAAAGAATGCAAATCAACATCGCATCGCATGCAATCAGTATCGATGCTAATCACTATAATGGAGTTGCAATCGTACTTGCAAAACGCTTAGCTCAATGAGTAGTAAATTATATCCACATATCTGACAGAGTAATCCTAGTTAAAAGAAATTGAAAGCAGTTTATTACCAACGTAATTCAGGTCTATGTCCTAACATCATCCAGTAATGAAAATAATTTAGAAGCATTTTATAAGGATCTTAATGATCCTATAGCCCTTGTTAAAATATCAGAAATTACAATAGGCCTTGGAGATTTTACTGATACTGAAATTTCAGCTGATCCTTATCCAGATGCAGACATTGGGTCTAATCACAATCTGGTATTAGCTGTAAACCAATTAAAATTAAAAAAGGTAATCAAAAAGAAGTCTCGCAAAAATATTGATATAACCCAACTACAAGACGAGAAAGTTTGGAAAACGGTTCAAAGACAACTGAACGAAAATTTAGTTTGGGAAAATATTGGTGAGAATGTCGATGAGGGCTTAAATATAATTATAACAGTTAAGGAAATCTTCTTCTTCTTTTTCCTCTTTATAAGCAATTCTGCTTGTTCATTGGTGGATTAATACCTCTATGGAAGGTTGTCACTTCATATTTTGCGCGGTCGTCCGATACTTCTTCTGCCGATTGGTCACTTATCTCTTGCTATTTTGACGACACGGGTCTCCTCCATTCTGCTTATGTGGTTATTCCATTTTTTTTTCTATTTTGTGTCAATTGTGTTTATTTATCCACTGTACGTTATATTTTCTTCTAATGTACTTCTCTTTCGATCTCTCAGCGTATTTCCTGTAATTCTTCTCAGCACTCTCATCTCTGCCGTTTCCAGTAGCCTTTGCGTTGTGGCTGTGTCGGGTCTAGTTTCTGAGTGTGTCAGGCGGAGTTGTTAAGGAAATCTGTGACAGGAATTTAAAAGGTAGCTCAAAGCTAAAAAGGAAGGCTTGGATAACAGAAAACATATTGGATTTAATGAAGTAGCGTCGACTAACAAAAAAAAATGAAAAACTCTATAAAACGATATGATTAGTTCACGTCCGGATATTACTAACTACGACGTATTCCTAATAACCAACTCTGAGGTAACACAAGCCATACGATTATCAAAAAATAGTAACGCGACAGTTCCTGATGAAATTCGAAGTGAACTACACAAGCCTATAAATGATAGCAATGTTTTAGATGCTATAACTTTGTTTTTCAATACCATTTACACCAGCGGACACCTACCTAATGGTTGGTTCAATTCATTATTCATAGCTCTACCTAAGAAGACAACAGCAAAAACCTATGCGGATTGTAGAACCAAAGCATGAAGAAGAGAGCTGGAGTACTTCGGACATATAATGAGAGATCTCAAATATAGATTGCTACAAAATATTATGCAAGGGAAATTAGAAGGCAAACGCAGTAGTAGAGGACGAAGAAAAACTTCATAGTTTAAGAACTTGCAAAATTGGTATGGTATTTATACAAGCATGCTATTTAGGTTGGCAGTGAATAAAATTAAGGAAGAAGAAAGTCTATTTGATGGTCAAGAGTGACAAAATGGATTGTGAGAGGGCACAGCAGTTCTTTTTACATCTAATATTACTTCAATGGAATAAAACGGCAACACGCAAGTTCTTCAGTCAACAAACGTGAGACTGTTAAAAAAAGATATTTATTGATTAGATTACTGAGATATGAATTTTATTTAGAATTGTTTTTAGAATAGGATACGTCATCCTGAAAGTCCTTAAGCCTAATACCTGTATAGGTAATGTTTAAATCTTTTAGGGTGGAAGTAGTAGTAATTAAGTAAACGATTACAACAACGCTGTTCATATTTTACAGATTTTAAGAATGTTGTCAAAACTTTGTAGAATTACCATAACAAGGAAAGGAAGAAGTCCCGAGTGCCCGCCCTGTAATAAGCGCTTTATTACTAATTAAAAAACAATGTTTTCAAATGAAATAAGCCCAAAATACTTATCGGGAAATGATAGCAAAAGGTTTGAAGTTTAATTTAGGTCCTTGGTGAATTCAAAAATATTGTTTTTTACTTGTGTTTTTGAGGCTTTTTTTTTCAGTTTTAAATTATTTATAACTCCAAATCAACTTTTTGCTTGGGCGACATCTTAAACTTATTTTGGGTTATCTCATGAAAGTAATTAATGTAAAAAAATCTCATGGAAATATTTTTCCGAACGAACCCAACTTTTCGCCTTGTCTATTTGAATTGATCTTCCAAGAACGACGTAGCTAGTAAAAAATGTTTTGCTTTTTTGATAATACAAAATACTTAACTTTTTTCTTGGATTCCATATTACTAATGAAGATTAAGAAATTATTTTCAACCTAATAATTTAATTTAATAAATTGTTTTTCACTTTAGTTAATATTAACTGTACTTATTCTATTAATGTTTAAATTCTTTCACGATTATTATAAACTTTGTATTAAAAATAACTCTTATGTTATTGTGGATTAGATTATATTGTGAAATGTGTGAAAATTTTATGAAGACATGGATACCAGTATAAAGATATAAAAATTGGAATTAACGATATCGTGTAATTAGGATTATAACGTCAAAAGTAAAGATATTTGTTTCTGATTCTGTTCCTTCTTGTTTTCCCTTATATAACTCTTAGTATCTTCATTTCGCATATACGTAGAACACTTTTGGTTTTATTACCGTCATAAAGTGATTATATTCCAAAGGTCATTACGAGTCTGATATAGGTTTTATAAATTTTAACTTTGCTGTCCGTTCGCATGTATGGTTTATTCCAGAAAACATCTACTAAACATCTCGATATGTATGCTGTCGTATTTACACACTAGAACAACATACAGAGATTGATTATATTGAGAATTATCTAAACCTAGCTGACAAGTATCTTCGATTCTTATTAGCAAAATTGTACACAGCTATCACCAAAATAAATAATACATATCTTTTTCAATGATATGAAACGTTAAAGATTTAGATATTAGAATGGTATTTTATTTTCTTAAGAAAATACATTTTTTATTCAGATTTAATCCAGAAGTCGTGGCTCTTAAATCTCCCAAAAAATACATTTATTCTAGATACCTACGACATTAAAAGGATTAAGCTCTGGAAACGAGCCCTGGGTGAGCCCTGTTATGCTGAAGTATTTTCCAAAAAATTTTCCCAAGCATTTGGACATATCGAGCAGTATCGTTTGCTGCATAATTTTGTAGCATTTTGATTTCACCCTATACATCATAAGAACCGAAAATGGTTCATATTATTTTTGCATTTCGAAGATAATAATCAAAATGATTTTGAAGTCTGTTTATAATTAGCCGGGTTTTAGCACAGTTTCGGTCGTAATAGTAATAATAGTCGTCCTAAAAAAATTTTTTACGAATCAAAAGCACATAAAATTATGTCCATCCTGGAAGAATCGAATCTTATGGAGTCGGCTTCCAGTGCAGATGTTTTCCTAGCACCTCCTGACCCCACTGAATTGACTGATGAAGATAGTGGAGATGAAGACTGTGGAGGAACATTCAATAACCTAAACAAAAATATGTTGGATACGGAATCAGAAGCTGTAATTCATCAAGAAGAAGAAAAAAAGGATCGACGAAGAAAATATAAATATATATGAAAAAGAGGCCGATCTTCAAAATGTGACACAAATTCAGGAAGAAGATACGGAAGAGATTGAGACGGAAACAGAAATAGAGACACAAAATGAAGAAAATCAAAATATTCAAGTGGCATCTACTGAGATTCGTGCAAAAGTGTAACTCTCCTACCACGGAAATGGATTCAGGGAGATTTACCAAATGAAAATTCCCTTTATTTGGATATTGAAAATAAAAAAAACTCAATGGAACACATACTTCATTTTATTCACGACCACTCACTCCTTTACAGATCCTTGATTTTTTGTAATGAAGAGCAAGAAGACGCATGCACAAATGCAAGAAGACGCATGTACTGGGAAGAATCTGATGACGTTCAAAATATACTGATTTCAAGTAATATGCCGAATACTGTGCCGGAAAAGTGTTTTTCTGAGATTAAATATTAACTGTCTCACTTTTTAATTTCTGTTGTCTCAGCTCCACCTATAGAGATTTTAAAATAAACGTTGATTCTCAAAACAACTATCTACACACTATAAAATATAAAGTCACTTAGGAATAAAATAAAAACTAACTTACGGTAATTTCCACTTATTCTCGTGAGAGAAAGTCACCGTCAAAAATTTTTACACTGCGTCACTTTCATTTGAGTAGCCGAGAGGGTAGGACAACTTTCGATTGGTCCGAACCAAAAGTTCGTAGGTTCGTAGATCGGCGGCAACTTTGTACTTTGCCCTAAAAACTGTAAACAATAATATCAGATATACTATAAATAGGTATTATAAGCATTTAAGTACACATAGTCTCATTTAAAGAGATGCAGTAGCAGCTAAGTAGAAATTAAACTGTGTTTAAAGTCAGTGGAATGCTGATTGGATAGAAAATAAGCAGGGTTCTTTGTAGGTTTTTAAAATTAATTTAAAACTTATCAAAACATTTGGAGATACACTTGCACGATTGCATGATTGCATGATACACGATTTTCTATTAGTCAACTAGGGTAATATACCTGGTTTTATTTTAACTTTTTGTTCCATATGCTTTTAGTGGACTGCAGTGCTACGTTTTTTATATAGGGTATGTTCCACAATTTTTTTTTTGGTATTTAAGAATAACTTTCGTTTTTTGTATACAACCCAAAAGTTTGTGAGTTCAGTACTCTAGTAATAAAAGAATAATAGCTATACTTCTTGTTCAGCTATATTTGTAGTTATTTTTTATTAGAAACAAGTCATCATACCTCAATATTATGATATTAACTGATGTAGTGTCATAATATTTTTGTTTATTTTTACTGTTTAAATTCACACTTCATTTTTACCCTATGATAAAGGTATTCCATATAATTCTAGAAATATTTGTTTAAAGCCTAATTTGTCGTAATTTACATTTTTAATTAAGCTAGTACATTGCTTGGTTTATGACTATTTCGTTAATATGTTGGTATTACTATATGAACTTTTCATCATATAAGAAATAAAAATTGTTAATTAGTAGCAATTATTTATTTATTACTCTCTCATAATCTTGCTTTCTTCTGGGAACTAACAAGATGATTCTGACATAAATGTAGAGTGACAAAATAAGGTAAGTGTGTTTGTTTCACTTTCTTTTGACTGTATGTGCATTTTGGTATTATAAAGAAGTTTAGCATATTTGTCATTTTTTTGAAATATTTCTTAAACCAATCTTCTCATATGTCAAGTGTCAAATTTTTATCGTCCATCGAAAAAGGTCTATGGGGACTTTTATTTTCCTCTCTTCTTTTAGGGCCAAATTCTGTTATTTTTATAGGTATGTTCTAATTCCCAAATTTTTAACTAAATATTACTTCATCCTAAATTTATAGACCCTCGTCCCAAAGCTCATCGTTGTATCCTTCAAAACACCTAAGCGCCGAATTGCAAGTTGAACTTACTTGCACATGGAATTCTTATTATTTTTCTAATCACCAATATCCTACTATTACCCTATTCCTACTGATTTAATACAAGACAGATTGATCGTTGTAATACCAGCCCGATCCCTCAGTACCAGGTTTATTGACCACGTGACCTAAATGACCAATGAAGAGGTTACGTGGTCAATAAACCCGGCCCATTAAAAAGAGATGTAGGGACCACTTTGCGTCAGTTTTCTCTGTCGCACTGGGGAACGCGACTGTATTGCTGGTTAAAGTCGACCTTCGCAATTATTAAAAAAAATTAATAGCAAAAACCTGTGAAAGCAACAGAAAAATAAAGCTAATGAGCCACTTACATAACACGTTATGCAGAATATATAGAAAATGCGAAGAACAAATAATGTCATGGATATAATTTGGATTCCGTGATGTCCTTAGGACGCGAGGGGCTTTATTCGCTATATTAGTCCTTATGCAATGTCAGAGGTGCAGAGGTGCAGCAATGTCAACTGTGACGTATATATTTATTCTACCGACTACAAAATGGCATTTAATAAAGTAAAACATGATAAGCTCATTACTATCTTAAAATAAGCGGGCTTAGATGATCATATACAAGGTGGTCCAGAATTATGTACATTAATTTCTAGAGCTCATAGTACGTCCAAAAATAAGGGTACTTCTTTATGTACACTTTTTTATAAAACTGAATAATAAGGGAGATACAACCCTTTAAAGGGGTGAATTAAAATTCTTATTTTTTCAAATATCTTCCAAACGGTTTTGAATACGGAGTTCATATTTTGGGAGTGATTATAAGACATTAGGATAATTAATTTCATGTGACCACCTACCACATCCTATATTAATACAGGGTAGTTTTGGAGGGTAAGTGGAGGTTATTGCGTCACATGTTTTTTAATTTTTACGTATTTTAAAAAAATATTTTAAAAATTGTTTCCTTAGACTTTTCTACGCAAAAAAGGTGCTCTTGTAATATTTCGATAGATATCACCGTTTTCGATTTATTTAAACTCGAAGGTATACATGTATTTTATTGTAATCGTTACATTTCTTAATATTCATCAAGTATGCTTTGGAATTGACACTTGTGTTAGCAACAACACTTTAATCTCAAGTAGTATATGAATTGTCAGTGACGTTTAATAACAATTAAATTATTTTATCTACACTTTTATTGTACTCGACAGTAAAATTTGTTTAACACGTCTCTTTTGCTATATTTTTAAATTTGTTTGCCCGCAATATGGCACACTATTCAAATTTTGAGATGACAGACATACTTTTAGTATTAGAGGAATGTTAGGGAAATGCTGCTGCCGCTGTAAGACGCTACAGAGAGAAGTATCCGAACAGAAATATTCCCAATGCCAGGACTTTTGTAAGTACTGAACGACGACTGAGAGAAACCGGTTGTCTTCAAAGAAGAAATACAGATGCTGGTCGTCGTAGAGAAGCAAGAAATTTTCGCGTTGAACAGCAGATATTGGATGCTGTAATAAATGACCCCACAATAAGTACACGCAGGTTAGGATTAAGAACGAATATTTCCCATCAGTGTTTTAAGAGTTCTGCATGAAGAACAATTACATCCTTACCACTATCGACAGGTGCAGGAATTGTTACCTGACGATATGCCACTTAGAGTTGATTTTTGTGAAGTATTGCAAAATAAAGTTCAAACTGCACCAAATTTTTTAAGCAACATTCTGTTTACAGACAAGGCCACATTTACAAGACAAGGTATGTTCAATTTTAGAAATATGCACTTCTGGGCTGAAGAAAATCCAAGGGCTACAATGGAAACTTACTTTCAACACACCTTCAAGATAAACGTTTGGGCAGCTACTTTAGGAAATAGTTTCATAGGATACCACATCTTTCCCGGAAATTTAAATGGTAACATGTATTACAATTTTCTAGACAATATTTTACATGATATTTTGGAAGATATTCCATTACAAATACGAAGAAACATGTTTTTCATGCATGATGGTGCTACACCACATTACAAAAGAATTTGTAGAAGGTGGTTACATGAACATTTCCCTGATAGGTGGATAGGCCGGGGTGCGGATGCACCGATTCATTGGCCTGCTCGTAGTTGTGATCTTAATCCAATGGACTTTACAGTATGGAGTTATTTGAAATCAAAAGTGTATAACACTCCAATTAATATAGTAAATGAGTTAAGAGACAAAATTGAACAAGTATTTACCGATTTACAAAACGATCCAGTAACATTAAATGGATTAATGCGTTCGCTAAATAAAAGAATTAGATTATGTATTCAACAAAATGGAGGACAAATTTTGAACAGTTGTTGTGAAATATTATTTTCGTCATTAATTAAATGTTAAGTATTAATTAAGTTTTCCATTAATTTGTAATATTATTGCTAACACAAGTGTCAATTCCAAAGCATACTTGATTAATATTAAGAAATGTAACGATTACAATAAAATACATGTATACTTTCGAGTTTAAATAAATCGAAAACGGTGATATCTATCGAAATATTACAAGAGTACCTTTTTTGCGTAGAAAAGTCTAAGGAAACAATTTTTAAAATATGTTAAAATTTAAAAACATGTGACGCAATAACCCCCACTTACCTTCCAAAACTACCCTGTATTAATATGGGATGTGGTAGGTGGTGAAATGAAATAAATTATCCTAATGTCTTATAATCACTCCCAAAATATGAACTCCGTATTCAAAACCGTTTGGAAGATATTTGAAAAAATAAGAATTTCAATTCACCCCTTTAAAGGGTTGTATCTCCCTTATTATTCAGTTTTATAAAAAAGTGTACATAAAGAAGTACCCTTATTTTTGGACGTACTATGAGCTCTAGAAATTAATGTACATAATTCTGGACCACCTTGTATAATTTACATTGTAATTAAACTTCCTACATTAAAATGGATGATCAGTTGATATAGACAATTTCTACAGATACACGAGTGAGACAAGGGTGCATTATCTTCCTGGTGTTATTTAACATGTACTCTAACCATACATTCGAGCAAACACTGGAAAAACTACAGAAAGGCGTATTAGTCAACGGAGTCCGTCCAAACAGCATTAGATACGTCCATGACAAGTCAGTAATAGCCTAGTCACCATGTTGAAATATTGTTTGAGATTGTCAATTTAATCTTTGGGATCTTTGGGAAACTGAAGTAAATGTAATATTTAATATTATTAATTAACGAATATTACCCCTAAATAGGAGTTCAAATTCAAGTAAAATTATTCTCATGGATAGTGCTTCAGACAGTAAAATGAGATTAGATCTTGAATGACCTTATAATATAATACATACTTATATATTACAAAACTTGTATTAACTGAGGTGGCTTCTTGTATAGACATGCTTCTTGTCTACTAAATTGGCTTACTATTTTCCTTCATTTATTCTTGTTTGTTGCTCTTTCTTCCCCACCATTCCCCTTCCTGTACGCTACTAAACCACTTTTGTCTGGGTCGTCCTTTCCTTCTTTCGTGATTGCCGTTTTAGAATCATCTGTGGTATCCTCTTTTTTTTTCATTCTCATCACGTGCTCCATCCATCTCACTCTTTGTGCTTTTATAAAGCGACTTCCACCGTATTTTTGTCTCCATATATAGCATTTTCCTTTCCCATCTTTTCAATTGCTTCGTATTTGCTTTTTTCGTTGTTCATACCTCACTACCATACGTCACTGTGGGCCTTATTACTGTTTCATATATCATTAACTTTGTTTTTTTCGATAAATAGTTGGGTTTCATCAGTGGTCTTAGGCTTCCCATCTTTTTACTTCCCTTAAGTAAAGTAAGATAAGTAAAATGGACCACTCTCTTAAAATTATATTCCTTTGATTCATTAGATATGAAAGTAAACTGAAGTATGAACTAAAAGTAAACTAAATATTTTGCCAACTTTTCTAATCTTTTCATTGTTTTATTTTTCATTGTTGAAGATGGACACGATGGTTTTATCTTGGCTATGTCTGCTTATGGTTTCCAATACCAAATTAAAAAGCACTGTGGATAATGGATCTCCTTGTCTAAGACCTCTATTTATACTACATGATTTCATGTTTATGTGTGCTATTTTTAGTCATTCTTACTAACCTAACCAGTTTCGCAAGTATGCACAATGGATGAAAGACGTAAAATGAAGAATATTGCACAAAAATACAGAGAGGTTGATAAGAACATAAAGCAAAGAATAAAGAAGGCCAAAGAATTATGGATTGAAGAACAATGTGTAGAAATGGAAAACTATGAAAGAAAATATGACACATTCAATGTACATAAAAAAAGTAAAAAAATTACAGGAACTCAAAGAAGACATCAAATAAGTTTGCTTAAGAACAAAGACGGAAAGATTATTATAGATTTAACAAAAAAAATTAATAGATGGAGTGAATACATAAGAGAATTGTTTGGACAACAGAAATAACATTGTTCAGGTAAATGGTGAAACGGGACCTGAAACCCTAAAATGTAAAGTAGAAGCGGCACTTAGAAATTCCAAAACTGGAAAGGCAAATGGACCTGATGAGGTTCCTACTGAATTGCTAAAGCTCTTGAATGATGACTCAATAGGTATAATATTGCATTTATTGAATACAATATACAAAACTGGTATTATACCTCAAGAGTGGCTGTTGAGTACATTCGTTACACTGCCAAAGAAATCCAATGCAAAAGAATATTCAGAACATCGAACAATATCTTTAATGAGCCATCTACTAAAGATATTTCTAAAGTCATCCACAACCGAGTTTATCAAAAGTTGAATTCAGATATTAGTGATACACAGATGGGGTTCAGAAAGCAATTAGGTACTCGAGAAGCTCTCTTCGGTTTAAATGTTCTCACACAAAGATGCCTAGACGTTAATCAGGAAGTATATGCATGTTTTATCGATTTTGAAAAAGCGTTTGACAGAATACGCATGATAAGCTAAAAGACATTCTTGAAAGAAAGGACATAGATTTTTTGAGCAGTTTTAAGTTTTTAGACAATTTTGTAAGCAAATGAAGGAATCGTAATCAAAGGAGAGGTTGTAAATAATATTCGATACGCACACGACACTGTACTAGTTGCAAGAACAGTAGAAGAATTACAACGATTACTTACAAATATAAATATTGCCTGCAACAATTATGGCATAAGTATCAATATCAAAAAAACTAAGTATATGGTCTTCAGTAAGAACATGACACAACCAACACAACCTTAGTATAAGCGGCATTCAGATTGAAAAAGTATCAAGTTACAAATACTTGGGTACTTCAATAAACGAAACTGGAGACCAAAACAATGAAATAACAAGACGTATTGAAATTGCCAGGACCACTTTCATAAAGATGAGGAAATTCTTCTGCAACAGAGATATAAGCATCCCTCTCCGATTAAGAATGCTAAGGGGTTACGTATTTTACACGCTATTATACGGTGTAGAGACCTAGACTCTCAAGCAGAACAATATAAAAAATATTGAGTTTCGAGATGTGGTGCTACCTTCGAATGGTGAAGATAAGTTGGAATGAAAGAGTTACAAATTTTGAAGTAATGCGAAGAATAGGAAAAGACCCAGAAATTTTGTCAACGATCAAACGAAGAAAACTCGAATATTTGGGTCACGTGATGAAAGGACATAAGCTTTACTTCAAAATATAATGCAAGGAAAAATAGAAGGAAACCGGAATCCAGGCTGTAGACGAATGTCATGGCTGCGTAATTTGAGAGAGTGGTTTGGCTGTACCACTAATGAACTCTTTAGGTCAGCTGTAAACAAGGATAGCCTTGATGATTTCCAATCTCCGATATGAGTGCCACAAGAAGAAGAAGAAAAAGAGTCAAATTGAGTTTTGTGTGAAATTATTTCTCTGAATGCTCTAAAGTATATTGTCGTATTTCTGATGGTTACTGATCCTTATCTGCTTAGGTGATCTACATGAACGGAGAGTTTTTGTATTGATATAATATCCAGGCATTATTGTATTGTTACTTGCATTATGTTGTGTGTGTATTTCTATACCCGGATTGGAATATATGAATTTCGACGCCATAAGTAAATAGGAATTTAGTGTACATAATATTTAATAGTGAACCCATATCTCACAAGTGATACTTCTAGGGAGTTGTGGTTGGATATAAACCGTAGTTATCTGCTCGAAATTTTGGTTTACAATTTATAAGTCTAGTAAGGAGAAATCCGTAAAATGACCATAATAGATTTACTGGCTTCTTAAATAAGAAAAAAAAAACGATTCGTAGATGCGCACACTAATTGCATACTAATGTGATTGCATAATAAGGTGATAATATATGATAAAGATGAATGACTAATTAATAGTAACAATTTCAACATTAAACTGCATATGCTTGAAAAATTAGATAAGACTCAATGTCTAGTTCTAAGACGTTAAAAATTATTTGGTAATGATTATTTCGAATTAAAAAAAAAACGAATAATTATCGTTAAGATTTATAAATAATATTTAAATATAAGTTATAATTTTTTATAATTTATCTTGGGCTTCTTATAAATTTTCAGTATTAATTTGTTATTTATTGTCATGTAGTAAAATTTTCATAAGTGCACTTACATAAAATTCTATAAAAGTTAATATTTTATTCAATGAGTTTCTATTTTAAACACGGATCCATTCAGGTAATATTTCCTGCATATATAATCAAGCAAGAAAGTAAATCCCCTTTGAAAATATTCAGACGTAAGTTGTCTTAATTTTAAAAATAGTCATCTTGGAAAAAACAATATTAAAATTATGTTTCAGAACATAATTATATTGCAGGTTCTTTTGAAGCCAATGTATTACCCACGTTTACGTTCTGGCCTTTTGTAAACTCCTACGTGGATAGTTAACCTTATTCATCTTTTTACAATTCTGATAACATATCTGCGGGTTTAACGTCCGAAGACTTATTATTTAATATAATAAAATAATATAAATATATAAAATATTTTTATTTTTAAAATTAACTTCATTTTAAAGGGCATCTCTCTTGACAATTGGCATAATAATGAAATTTTAACCATCCAGGTTCCTGCTCGGAATATCACTGCAAGCTAAGTTTTTCTAAGGTTAACCAATATATCCTTATCTTCACCATTATGCGCTTGATAGGAACTGTTTTATCTCCATGTTTACTGCAGTTTCGTCCTTTTAATTGTCAGCGCTATATCTTTTCCTTTTTTTTCTTTGGAATACTTTGTTCTTTCAGGATTAGAGTATTTTTAAGATCCTTTAAAAGGCTCACATCTCAAATATTTCCTGCTTGTTGGTGTTTTATTTAGCGTTCATGCCTTTAGACCAGGTATGCAACAAGATCAAGAAATCATAATTGTTTATCATGTAAGCATCCGTAATTTCAGTTTTAACCTAAACTTTATTGCTTTTTTTTCTTCTTCCTTACTTTTCTCTTTTAAGGTATCCCTGTTTCTCCTCTTCGCCACTTTTAAACTGTTTTAAAACATTTTTTCTTAAGTCCTCTGCCACACAGTGCTTTCATCTTCTTCTCGTCTTTCCTCTACCGCTTTTTACCTCAACTTCTAGCCGCTCTTTGCTCTTTCCTTTGTCCCAAATAGTTCTTATTTCTACGTCTGACCTGACCAAACGTGATTGCAGTCTTTGTTTTTAAATCTTTTTCAGACCGTGGTAACCTCGCTTCTTTGCCTAATCACGTCATTATATGAATACACAATACACAATGTGTATTTTGTGTTATTTAACCCAGTTTTAGCTTTCTCTATTCTTATTATGATTTCTTCTGCATATAGAGGGGAATAAATAAGAAGGTCCAAAATTGAAGAAAACCTATTATTTATGTCTTTTGTGTAGTTTGGATTTATCTTCTTTATGTCGTTTGGATTCATTGGAAGTTTCCCCCCAAGTTAGAAGATATATATATATGGTTTCAGTTGTTTTCCGGGTTTGACTCCGCGTTAAATATTTTTGGTTTTTAGAAAAACCATTGTTTTGGCGACGTTTCAGCAAGGTCACACTTGCCATTGTCAAGTCAGATTAGTTCTGCTTCGTCTTGATGTCGAACGATGATGCCGAACATTTTGCCTGGAACATCAAGACGAAGCAGAACTAATCTGACTTGACAATGGCAAGTGTGACCTTGCCGAAACGTCGCCAAAATAATGGTTTTTCTAAAAACCAAAAATATTTAACGCGGAGTCAAACGTCAAACCCGAAAAACAACTGAAACCAAATATAGCTCCCACGGAAATTTCAAATTCAATATATATATATATATATATATATATATATATATATATATATATATATATATATATATGTATATATATATATATATAAATATATGTACATATATATGTATATATATATATATGTATATATATATATATATGTATATATATGTATACATATATATATATATATATATATATATATATATGTATATATATATATATTTATATATATATATATATATATATATATATATATATATATATATATATATATATCGGTTTAAAACCTTCTCCTTCGTCTTCCGATACCCAGTTGCCACTCCTCACGATTCATCCATCATCCAAGTCTTCTTCTATGTCTCTGTCTTTAATTTTTCTATTGATAGCTTCTCTCCAACTAAGGCGGGGTCTTCCTCTTTTTTTTTTCTACCGTGAGGGGTCCATATTAAGACTTGTTTTAGGAGACGTTCTTCGGACAATCTCTGTACATAACCGTACCATCTGAGTTGTTGGGTACCGATATCGTCTACTGTTGTATGTTTTACTTTCATAATTTCTCCTTTCTGTTGTTCGTTACTATTTCTAGTCTAAATTTTCCAGCTGAACGTCTCCAGAAATCCATTTCCGTTGCCTCAAGTTTTCTCTTGTATCTTTCCTTTATTTGCCATACTTTACTACTATAGGTAACTATACTTTTAATGATTGTATTATATATTTTGTGCTTGTTATTATTAGAGATTGATTGATCCCAAAGGATACTATTGATCCTCAATTGTGTCATCTACGTTACCTTTTTTGCGATGATCATACCTAAATATTTATATGTGTTACAATGTTTGAAAACTTCTCCATCTTCCAATATAAGGTCCTGTTGTTTCCCGCCGATACACATATACTAGGTTTTTTCGATATCGATTTCAAGTCTCCAGTTTTTACACTCCTCGATTAATTTTCGTGTCATATAGTCAATATCTTTATAATCTTGTGCTATCTCTAGTTGATCATCTGCAAATGACAAAGTTTATATGTTATTGTTGTTAATCGGCATTCCCATATTTCTACATTTGCACTTCCACAGTTTTAGAGCCTGTTTTAGACAAATTTTAAATAATGTCGGGTAGAGACATCAGTCCTGCTTAAGGCCTTTGTTTATTTGAAATCCACTTGACAGATTATGTCCAACCTTTAACTTTGAGTAAGCATTAGTGTACAGTTCCTTCGTCGCATTTATTAAATTCATACTTATGTTTGTTTTCTCTAACGCTTCCCTTAATTTATAATGTGGTACGCTATCTTAAGCCTTTCGTAGGTCTACATACAATAAATGTACTTCTTGATTAAGCCCTATTTTTTTCTCAATAATCTGTGTAATACAAAATAAATGGTCAACAGTAGATTTACCTGCACTAAATCCTGCCTGTTTCTCGGCCTCCAACTCTTTATATTCGCTTTCTATTCTTGTTTTTAATTACTTTTCCGTATATTCTACTGACCGAGTTTGTCACAGCAATGCCTCTGTAATTGTCACATTCATCTCTTCTGTTTTTTTTTTGTGTAAAGTGAATATGAATGATGTCTTCCACTCCTCTGGGGTTGTCATTCCATTGATGCAGTTTTGGAACAGTTTGGCTAAACTTGCATATAGTTTGGTTCTACCGTTTAATTAACTCTGCGGGATGTTACCTGGACCCGGTGCTTTGTAATTTTTTAGAGATCTACATACATCTTTCACCTCTTTCGTTGTTATTCGTATGGACGAAGTTAAAATATTTATATTTTGTGTTTCGTTGCTGTCTTTAAATTGTGGTCTATCTTCCCTTAGGAGTTTCTCAAAATATTGGTCCCAGTCATCCATTTTTATTGTTGACACTATGTCTCTCTTCTTATCTTGTCGTAAAGATTTTAAGACTCTCCAACTTTCTGTATTTCTTTTCCTCCTAGATGTGAATTTATCTAGTTACACTTTGTTTGCTATGCCAAACATAATTATTATTTGTATAAAACGACTCTAAACACTCGAGATGAAGATGAATTTTACAATTTTGGCTAAGATTTTTGCATAACCTACATTTCTTTCGGGCAGTTGTATCGTGCCTTCTAATCAAATGACCAATATTGTCAAATCTTACATTGCCAGGCAAACTATCTTTGGAAGGACAACCACAACCCGAGTAAGCAGCCACTTCTGTGTTCACTATTTCAGCACAACGTTCAAATTTCATAAGTGATACTGCTAGAAGTGATCGAAATTGTAATTGTGACATTTTACTATCATTTGCAATATTGTAAATCTTTCAGCTATTTATGACTGTGCTATCAATAAGATTCATAAATAGATGCCACCACGATTTCTTTCCTCTTATTCTGATTCGCTAATTAGCAATGCCATTATCGTGCTGGATGTACTATTACCGTAACAGCAGAATTGTCATTCCATCTCACGATGCGGTGCGGTTTTCTCTTAAAGTACCTGTGGCAAAGAAGCCTAGATCCTGCAGTGTCGGAAAAAGGGCATAAGAAGACAAGAAATTGTCAAAAAAGACTAGATGCTCTTGGGGTTTGTCAACTACAAAAAGTAACTCTAAAACTACCTTCGTTTCCAAACTATTACCCGAATCAAAATTATTAAGTTGTTTTCCTCCATATGGTATGAATTTGATATATAAATAACCTGTATGCGAAAAAAAAACAAGATAAGGATCGAGAAGGCAAGATCAGCTTTCGTCAAAATGAAAAAAATCTTTAACAGCCACGATATAAAATTGGAAATAAAAGTTCGTTTACTAAAATAGTAAGTATTCTCCGTTCTTTTATACGGCGTGAAGTCATGAACCTTATCTGAAGCATCACTGATGAGACTCGAAGCATTTGAGATGTGGTGCTATAGACGCATGTTGAGGATTTCTTGGATAGACAGAGTTACCAACGAAGAAGTACTACATAGAATGGGTAAAGAGCATGAACTAGTCGTAATCATAAAACGTCGCAATCTAGAATACCTGGGCCATATAATACGCAATGAACAACGACACAACCTACTTCGGACAATACTTCAAGATAAAGTGCATGGGAAAAGAGGTCCAGGACGAAGAAGAATATCCTGGCTGCATAACCTGCGAAAATGGTTTAACTTAACCACTACCGGACTTTTCAGGGCAGCAGTCAACAAAGTCAGAATAGCCATGTTAGTGTCCAACATCCGTAACGGATAGGCACCATAAGAAGAAGAAAAAAAACACCATAATTTAACTCCAAATCTTACAGGCCTTTTCCGAATGAACGTCTTATATGAATGAGGTCCAACATATGGTACCATTTCCTCGTCTATTGAAAGGTTATGTTCAAATATACCAAATTGTAAAAATCTTATATTCATTATGTGCGACACAAGAGTTTAACAAATTTATTACCTTTGTCTAATTGAGTATTATGGTATGTACATATTATCAAACAAATAAATATTTTTGTTTGATTGATCGAAATTTATTTCTAGATATGGTTTTCCTCACAATGGCTACTTCCTTTCTTCATCTTTCGACCAATACATGTCATATTCTGGCAAAATATAACAACGCGATAATATGCAGATATCGATAAAGCGTTTCAGTTCAGCTTCATTAATATCGAATTTGTGACGATTGTTTCCGATTCCGTGACGATTCCAGCAATTTTCCAGCAACTTATACTTCATCTGCATTCTCTATATCTGAATCTTCTTTAAGACATGCTATTAATTTCATTCCTTATTAGTCAAATATCGTGTTTGATCATACATCTTCTGTGTAGTCAAACAAATAGTTTTAAAATTTTAATCAAATAAAAGGCAGATATCGAGCACAGTTTTATTAAATCTTGCCCAAGGACTTTCGCTCCTAGATTATCTTCAAGAGATATCTTAAATAAGCCAAGAAACTTAGTTTTTTTAACTAAAGAAAAATTAATTAACATTAACTGATAGATTTACACAACACGAGACAAAGGACAAACAGTTTAAAAATTATTATAAATTCGAAGAAGCTGCATATTAGGTGACATCAGCAGAGAGAATGGCTCCTGGACTTAACGGAAATGTTAAAGTGACAACTGACATATGACAACATGGTTAGTCAAAATCATGCTGATGTGATCTGCACATTTCAAAATTTTATGAAACTGAGCATTGACCAAAGGTCTAACTCACGCTTCTATAGGAAGTCATCTGATTAAATATGAAATTATATAGATTACTGATGGATTCGACCGTTACTTGATGGAAATTCAGTTTATGTAACAATAAAACTTTCAAAATTTCCAACATTTATTGTAAAATCTTAACACTACAGCTGTTTCTGCTGATTGCCTTTCTCAAGTGATCAAGTTTTGGCATGCGTTTACACTTTATAGTCTTTAATGAAATAGGTTGAGGAGGAAAGAATTGTTTGTCTCAAGTTGGTCATTCAGAATTATATCTGTGTTTTTTAATTTGTTAATTTCCATAGATTCTAACAAGGATAGTTTAAGGTCTTTATTTTGAATGTGAAGAATTTGAAATTTGTCATTAAAAGAATGATTATGATCTAAAAGGTAAAGTGCGTTTGTAGAATCTGTTTTTCTATTATTGAAAGCCCTTTTATGTTCTGCTATTTGTTTATTAAAATTTCTACCAGTTTGACCGATGTAAGTTTTTGGACAGTCGCCACATTTAAGTTTGTATACACTACTGTGTAAGTGCTTTTTATTTTGGCTCTTATTGTTTTGAATATATTTGCCTAAATTGTTATTTATTCTGAAGCTGGTGTTATTCCTTTCTTTTTTATGTGTTTGGCTACTTTTGTTGATATATATATTTATTATGATTATATTTTGCCTGTATATGTAATCGAGCAGAAGGTACTGGCTTTTTCTCTAGTGGTGGAAATACTAATTTCAGGGATTTCTTGTGTAGTTTTTGATTTAAAATTTTATTAATTTTTTTTTCGTTGGATCCATTGTTTACTGCTATTTGCTTAATGATATTTAATTCTGTCTCAAAGTTGTATTTTGACATCGGAATTTCTGTTAATCTATGTAACATACTATGATAGGCTGCCAGTTTATGTTGTGCGGGATGGGATAATGAATTGTGTATAGTCGTGTCAGTATGGGTAGGTTTATGAAATATGGAGAAGTTATGTTTGTTGCCGACTGCCCAAAAACTTACATCGGTCAAACTGGTAAAAATTTTAATAAACGAATAGCAGAACAAAAATGGGCTTAATAGAAAAACAGATTCTACATACGCACCTTCTAGATCATAATCATTCTTTTAATGACGAATTTCAAATTCTTCGTATTTAAAATAAAGGCCTTAAGCTATCCTTGTTATAATCTATGGAAATTAACAAATAAAAAAACACAGAGATAATTCTAAATAAACAACTTGAGACAAAAAATTCTCCCCTCCTCCCTTATAAAGTGTATACGCATGACAAAAATAGATCACTTGAGAAAGGCAATCAGCTGAAACAGCTGTAATGTTAAGATTTATAATAAATGTTGTGGAAGTTTTGAAAACAAAGTTTTTAGTATTTTATTGTTACATTATATAGATTACTTTATGTAGATTGCATAATCCAGATCTTACACTCAAACCCGTCAGTAATAATTTGGGTGTTAGTTTGGGGGCAACTGAAGTGGACGTAGAGTATGAATGTAAGAAATAGACTAAACAATCTATTAGATAGTGGGTGGTTGACTACAATAAAAAGGTCTACCAAGCACGACCAATACTGTAGAAAAGAAGAAACCGAACTATGAAATTGAAATACTTAGAATTAAAAATCAAAATTGAAAGCACAGTGTATAAATGGGGTTTTATCCCAATAGTTCAATTACACCCCCAGTCAATGGGAAAACCATAAAATCAAAGCATCACTTAAGACTAACTGACCAACGGTGGGAGATGTTGAAATATGCAACCGTAAAGATGGTATATATATATTACGAATAGAAATATTAATCAAAATATGAAATTAATAAATTCTTAATGGGTACGCTCAGTGCAGGAAGTCTTAACAGTCGAGCTGGGTCCCTTACGAGGTGAAGCTACAAGAAAGTTTTTAAGAATAGGTTTAAATTTAGTACAATTTAAATTAATTTGAGTATTAAGACAGTAGTTTCTATTTGCTTTTTATTTGCTTCTCTTGTAATTTCCAAATATTTCAATAAATCCAACTCCAAGTAGGTTTTCTTTCTACTAATGTCATGTAAAATAGATGAGATAGTATTGATGTTAAAATTATATTTAATGAATAATAAATGGTGACCAAAACTTGAAGAGTTTGGTATTTTCAAATGTTCTGTGATTCTAGTAGATAACTTTTAAATGGTTCTACATACATAAGAGGCATCATAATCATCACATTTTAATTTATAAATACCACTTTTGTCAAGAGTGTTCATCCTATCTTTGGTGTTGATTAAAAAGGAACGTAAGTGTTGTGTGACTTGAAGTAATATATGAAGAAATATTTTTAGTTCTTATTTATGTAATAAAAACCACTTTACCGTTACGAAAAGCTATTACACGTGCTTACAATTTCAGTACAGATGTAACTCATAAACTGACCGACGGTTGATGTCGCGATGGCATCAATCGTCTGATGCCGTTATGCGCCAAGGGTGCGTAACTTGTAAAGTAAAACAGCTTTACAAATTGTAAAACATTTTTTTTATCTAAAATCAAGTACATATGGTTATAAAGGTAAATCAAACATGTAAGAATATTTGTGAATATTAGTCAGAGTACTAAGTATTTTAGCAGTATGTAAAAATAAAAATAGTGCGTAAACGCACCTTTGGCTGTTAATGAGTTAATTACAAACCGATCACAACAAGAAGTGTAGAGGGCTAATTCAAAGATTGAACGAAGTTTAATATCATTTAATCCCTGAAATGAAGAAAAAGAATGGGACTTTATGTGAATCATTTCTACATTGTAAAATATAAAGTTTTTTGAAGTTCCTTTCATTTTCTAAAAAAAAAAAGAATAAAATAAATGTGCCGACGTGAATTCATTTCTCAATCACATTAGTTTTTTTAATATGGTTACAATATAGAGGAAAGAACTTTGTATTTTACTTTTGTGATATTTAAAAGTAATCACTCAAAAAATTTAATAAGAAGTTTTTTTTTATTTGTTGCGTAGTAAAATTTTTAATACACTTACTTACACTAGTAGAGTGGTAGTTCTAAACATTTTTCGATTATTATAATTATGGCTGACTTTATATATGTTCGTAAACATAAACACTACATGAAAAGAAAAAACGTAAGTCCCAGCAAGTCTAAAGTTCTATTGCGTTTTGAAAGCGAAAGTATAGACTTTCTATCAGATTATTTTTTGCCACAGCTAGATGAAACCAGAGGAGGTGCCCTTAGTTCTCGACAAAGGATGGAGATTTTTCTGCGATACGTTAGTGATACTGGATTTCAACCAGGTATTGCTGAAGATTTCGGCGTTCACCATACGACTGTATGTAAAACCATAAATAATGTTGCTGACAGAATTTTTGAGAAATCACATCAGTGGATAAAGTTTCCATCTGACCTGAAAGGTATGGAAGAAGTAAGGACAAAGTGGGCAAATCGATTCCAAATACCTACCGTTATTGGCGCACTGGATTGTACCCATGTTCAAATTAAAAAACCTTCAGAATTTGGTGACAAATTTATTAATAGAAAAGGTTTTCCTATCATAAATGTACAAATAACGTGTTATGCAAATGAAGTGATTACAAGTGTGGACACTCAGTGGCCTGGAAGTGTTCACGATTCGAGAATTTGGAAACAAAGTTCGATTTATTAAGTTATACATAACTTTAGAGGCAATTTTTGTGCCATAGACCCTACAATGTAAAACAAGTATTTTTTGTTTTGATACCTATTTAATACACTAAAACTTTTAATACAAAATTAAGAAAACAAAAAATGTGAAACTAAAAATTGCAGTACATATATGGAAATTACAAATACATTAAAAATGGCAGTACATATTTGGAAATTACAAATACATTACAAGTATATGTATTCTCGTAGTTCTGATACGATGGGATTATTAACCACTTCTGCTCCAAAACTATCTTCAGGAATTCGATATGGCAAAACATTTGTCAATTTTTCTATCAGAAGTTTTTCCCTTTGCGCTTGAAGTCTAGCAACATTTAATTGTTCAAGAACATCAAGTCGTTGCAACTCTTGTGTTGATAAACTTTCCGTTTCATAGGTCTCTACCTTAAATTTCTTGTTCTTTGGGCGTTTTTTCAGCGTTCCTATAGATGAGGGTATTTGTGAATTGGTACAAGCTGATCCAGTATTTTCTAGATTGTTCGCTTCTCCATTGTTGTTAGTTCCAATGGAACATCCCCCAGGAATTTTCGTGAATACTGGATATTTTCAAAATTCAATATATCCAGAAATTCTTTTTCCCACTCGCGCAATTTAATTTTTTTGTTACCAGTCATATTTTTATCCGTTTTCTTCTTTACATCTGTTTTCATGTTATTGAGAATTTTTTTTAATTTGTCAATAGTAATACTTGTACCAGAAGTCTTAATAAATTGATCTCTTATCTCGTTCCATGCCTTCTCTTTACTTTTAACAATTGCCGGAACCATTGATTTGTTCAGAAGAACCGTATGATTTTTCAATATTTTTACAAATATAGGCCTTTTACAGCCACTCTTGACAGGTAATTCTTCCTCACTTGACGAAGCCATGAATATTTATAGCGCTAAAATTTAACTGACGTGGATGTACCTACTACACAGAAATCTCAACGACGCACGCGATGTTTACAAACTTGTTAAAACTTGTCTTGCAGCTATAAAAACATCACAAGACAATTTTAAAAGTAAATACTTACAAGCAAAAGTTAATACTTACAAGTATATACTTAAATTTCAGAATATTTTTCCAGTATTACCTTATAAGAAAACACTTACTTTTATTCAAATAAAAATAAGTAATATCTTATCCTTATAAGTATTAGCTTGTGCTTAAAAGTTACTACTTTTAAGGTAACAATTATTTTTACTCAACAGACCCAATGGTTCCGGCAATTGTTAAAAGTAAAGAGAATGCATGACACGAATAAAAAGTCCAATTTATTAAGGCTTCTGGTGCAAGTATTACTATTGGGAAAAAAAAATTCTCAATAACATGAAAACACATGTAAAGAAGAAAACGGATAAGAGTATGACTGGTAACAAAAAAATTAAATTGCGTGAGTGGGAAAAAGAATTTCTGAATATATTGAATTTTGAAAAAAATCCACTATTCACGAAAATTTCTGGGGGATGTTCCATTGGAACTGACAATGGAGAAGCGAATAATCCATAAAATACTGAATCAGCTGGTACGAGTTCACAAATGCCCTCATACATAGAAATGCTGACAAAACGCCCAAAAAAGAAAAAATTTAAGTTAGAAACAGAGGAAACGGAAAGTTTATCAACACAAGAGTTTCAACGACTTGTTCTTCTTGAATAATTAAATGTTGTGAGACTTCAAGCCCAAAGGGGAAAAACTTCTGATTGAAAAATTGACAAATGTACCATCTCGAATTCCTTAAAGAAAGTTTTGAAGTAGAAGTGGACAGTAGTCGCATTATATCAGAAATACGAGAATACATGAACTTATAATGTATTTGTAATTTCCCAATATGTAGGTACTGCAATTTTTTAATATGGTGTCTCACTCGAACATTCGAAGAGTAATTATCGTTGTTATCATTTCGTAGTAATTGGTTTTTAATATTGAGTTTAACATGAGTTTTTAACTATCATAGAACAAATTTTTGGGAAAAAAGTGGTGAAGTGTTAAAATAATACATCACACATCATTTGTGAGTATTTAATTTACATCATAATATTATTAACATCCACAAAAAAATCAATATCTTTCCATTCACCTGTTGTGAGTGCTTATCTACGAACTGGTTGTTTTAAGCATCACCTCAATTAGTGTCCACGCTTTCACTCCATACAGTAGCCAGTAGCCAACTTCACGTCAGAACCCATTTATCTTTAAAACACCATATTAAAACCAAAGATGAAGAGCCAGTATAGACGAAATCATACCGGTATCCATATGTACACAAAGAATAAGTTAATAAACAAATATCTTTAATCTAAGATAAAGGCAATATTAAAACAAGCCAATCACTATGGTCGTCACCTGTAAGGACCGTGAAAAAAAAAACAGATTCGTCCGGTATAGTGGTAGATTGTAGAAAGGTCAACGAGAAAAAAATAAAAGACCTATATATAATATTATTAAATTTACACCATTAAAAGGAGAAAGTTGGAATATCTCGGACATATAATGAGAAACAGCACTAAATACAGATTACTGAAGGTAATCCTACAGGGTAAAGAATTGGGAGAAGGAGAATATCATGGTTGAAGAACCTGAGGAAATGGTTCTCCACAACAACAACGAATCTATTTAAAGCTTTCAGTCAATAAAATAATTATAGCCAGAATGATTGCCAATATTCGGAACGAATAGGCACTGAAAGAAGAAGAATATAATATTAGCGATATCCTCTATAAATTGACATGATGTCAGTATTTTACCACCCTTGACTTCATCAAATTAAGATGAGTGAAGAAGGCGGATTTCATCAACGTGATATGACTGAAGAAGACATTCCCAAAACAGTATTTAATGTGAGTAATGGATACTACGAATATCTAAGAACGCTTCGTCTACGTTACAACGCATGATGGACAACGTATTAAAAGGATTCCAAAGAGAGATGCCTCGACTGCATGAACGACGTAATCGTATATTCAACATATCGTAAATCTCACAAAGATATTTCAACGACTAAGAGAAGTCCGGTTAAAAATCGAAGTCAATAAATGTGAGTTCTTAAGAAAAGAAGTTAATGTTCTAAGAAATGTAGTCACATAAGAAGGAATAAAACAAAATCCAGCGAAAATAGAAGCGATCGAAAAACATCCAATCCCGAAAACAGCAAAGGAAATAAGAGGATTTCTTGGACTCCTGGGATATTACAGAAAGATTATTCGAGATTTCACAAAACACAAAACCTCAAACAAAATGCTTAAAAAGGATTCAAAAATCAAATATACACCAGAATTTGTAGAATGATTTGACATATGCAAATAATGATTAATGACCGAGCCGCTATTGCAATACCCAGATATTTCTAAACCGTTTAATCTCACAACAGATGGCAGCAATTACGCTAACGAAGCAGTACTTTCCCAAGGACTAGTTAGCAGTGATAAACCAATTGCTTTCGCTTCCAGAACATTGAATGAAACGAAAACCATTTACTCAACAATAGAAAAGGAAATGTTAGCGATACTGTGGGCAACCAAGTATTTCCAACCCTACTTATTTGCAAGGAAATTTAAAATTCAGATCACCGGCTCTTGCAATACCTATTTTCTTTAAAGGAAACTAACTTGAAATTAATACGTTCTTCTTCTTCCTTTTTATAAGCAATTCTACTTATTCATTGGCGGATTAATACTCTATGGAAAGTTATCACTTCATATTTTGCGCGGTCGTTCGACACTTCTTCTGCCGGTTGGTGACTTACCTCTTGCTATTTTGACGACACAGATCTCCCCCATTCTGCTGATGTGGTTATTCCATTCTTATTTTCTATTTATTGTGTATTAATTTATACACTGTACGTTACATTGTCATCTAATGCCTTCACTTCTCTTTCGATTTCTCAACGTATTTCCTGCAATTCTCCTCAGTACTTTCATCTCTGCCGTTTCCAGTAGCCTTTGTGTTGTGGCTATGTCGGGTCTTGTCTCTGAGGCATATGTCACTATTGGTCTTACATTGGCAATATAAATTTTTGACTTTATCTCAGTTTTAAAGTGTCTGTTTCGCCATATAGTATTATTAAGGCATCCTCCCAGTTTATTTGCTTTTTGTACTTAATCTCTCACTTCCTTGTCCAGGTCTCCATAGCTGGACAGTTTAATTAGTACGTTGGAGACTAAAATTAGAAGAATTTGACCACGAGGAAATTTACAAAAAACAGCAAAGCCAAAACAAACGCTAACGCATTGTCTCGAATTGAGATAGACAGAAAGAAAATAAAGGATCTTGATTTACAAATTAAGAAAGTTTTTGATGATTTAGGCGACATGGAAGATACCGGATGGTCAACAGATGAAGATCTAATAATCAATGAGATTGTTAAGATAAAAGCAAAAGCAAAAGTTTAATTTGTCATATGTGTTATATTTTAAAATCGTATTGTAAATAATCCATACGCTAAATAAATAAATCTACACTACACAAACTAATCCAAACCGTTTAGTGAATCCCAAACAACGTGAGTAATTAAACCGTATTTATTTCCAGTCACTTGTTTTGAAGTAAAATAATCAGGTGATTTTGCCCTTAACGGCAGATGAATTTTATTTTGGTTGTTTTTACTATTCAACAAAAGATAGTGCCACAAACTCGAATTCTTATTAAAATTAGAAGGGGGGAAACCTACCGGTTGTAACCTAAAACCGTTTATTTACTCCACAATAAATGGTTATTCTGGTTATTTTTTTGTTCCGGTTATACCTGGTTTTTCTTTTTAAAGTAAAAACCGGTGATCAATTGGATAACTTACCTCCACGTTCAATTTAGCCTTAGAAGTCAGGAACTATTTTATCGAAATTGACAAGCTTTCTCCTTCCTGCCCTTTACAGACTAAAGAAGCCAATGTGGGTTCAAAATCAAACCCCCTCTGGTCCTTACACGACCTAGAGTTAGAAGTGTGACTCTAAGCTTTTGGCCATCGATTGCATTGCTCTGTGTGGAGTTTTTAACAGGGAATTTTAAATCTGGTTGCTAAGATGTCGATTATTCCATAAATTTTGTTGACATCTTCTTCTTGTCTAAAGGTTAACATAAACATGTCTTTATTCAATTGATCTTTTGGTTATCCATATTTTTGAGAGAGATGTAATTAAATACTCTTTAATTAGATTAAATGTCTGTCAAATCTCCACTCCTAACCTTTTGTAGTCTATAAATGTATTCTTCATCGTTAACCTTCCTATAGGCGGCGCGGCGTATGCAATAGATACAAACACCTACAGCCCTTACACCCTTATTACAAAAAATGTATTATCGTGCGTGTATTATCCACGCATTATAATTTTTATGCTACTTTAATCATGATTTGATATATTTTTTTTTTGTTTTTAATTGTTTATTTCCTTGTGTTTTTTTTCTTTTTTTATTCTTTCTTTTCTTTTTGTATGTATCACATATTTACAATTACCTAAGCCTAATTTTATAATATAAATTTAAAGGACGATATATATTCGTAGATATATTTTCACGTCTGCATATTTTTTAGAAAAATAATTGTATTTAAATTGACAAGTAAAAAATAGTTTAGTTAAATTAACTTTTTATACAATGTTTTGATACGTTGTCATTACTGTCCACACTTACATCTGAGGTTAAATCTAGATCTTCCATTTTACCACAGGCGAAACATAAGTTATCAGTAATACCGATGCTGTGTTTATATGCTGTAGCCAGTGCGTGATTTGATCTTTTTCTGCTTATTGTTTTTATAAATAACCTGTTTGACTCATATTTAAACCATCTCTCATTGGAAATTAGTAGTTGGCAGTTTCTAAAATTTAATTTCGTTGTACTTTGATAGTAATAAATGTTGCCAACTTTGTTTGCAATTATTTTCACTAATATTATCTATGTCTCTTACTATTAAAAGTATATTGTTATGTTATGTTTAGTTACAGCTGCAAATTTAGCTAATTTGTCAACTTCTTCATTTCCTAATATTTCAGAATGTCCTCTTTCCCAACAAATAATAATTGAACTACCCGAGAAAGTAATATGATATATACATACTTTAAATTTCTATCTCAATATAGTTCAGGTTTTTTGTGGTTTGGATAGAAGTGAGTTTGCCAACAATGCTTCTACAATCGGTGAAAATGATATAATTGTCGATACCAGTAAAGGCTACATATAAAAAATATGCAATTAGCAAATAATAAAACTGATAGTAACAAATCTAGTTAAGCATATGTTTTAGGAAAACCAGAAAGGTACGCAAATTAGGTCGTATTATTTCCGATTCATTTTAGTATTTCTCGAAAAACCACAGGACGGATTCGTTAAACCCACACACGAAAGGTGTTTTTTTGGAATATACACACGTTAGATATTTTTCATTTGACAAAAGAAATTTACACAACGTCGTAATTAATTGCTTTAAATATAACCACAATATCCTCCTAAATAAAATTTATTATTTAAAAAAATTATTACATTTCTTAGAAAAAATTAAGTTTTATATTTTAGCTATTTTATTTTGCACTTGAGTAACTTAAATTTTACTAGCGACATTAGTCATATTTAAATTGTATTTTTTCCCGGACGTGTAGACAAATAGGAACCCGCAGTCTTAAATTGTATAATTATAAAGATACAGCGGGTTAAAGCTGAAAATTAAAAATCAAAAGTTAGTACACGTCAAAAATGCTACTTTAAAATTAAATAATTATTAAAAAACCTTAACCAGTGACAGGTTATAATCGTCAAAGGCAACATCCCCTTCTTATTTACTGAAGCGAATTTTATTTGTATTTTCTGAATTTCCTGTTCTATTTTAAATAAAAAATAACCTTTTATAAATTTAAAATTATCATAGATACTTGCTTCCAATGCTTCTAAACTCTAATCTGATGGTCCATAGGCAACAAGCTAATAATATTTAGTGTCACTACGCCCTGACAATGGCTCAAGGAATTCGAAGGAGGAGGCATGTATTATTTTTAATACTTGGTGTTTTTGGCAACATATTGTTAAATAAAGCACTGTTGCAGTTTCGCAACTATATATAAAGATTTATAAAATATTAACACACTTTTTGTTAGTTTTGATTCTCCCGGTATATTTAGCCAAGATTCCGCGAACAAAAACACAGACGCTATAGAACAATGAACGGTTGTAATACATTGTTCTAGACAAAAGAGTGTTTTTTGATACATTGTATGTTAACAAAGAGCGATAGAAACATGAATGGCTTTCGTTAAAAGTGCAGATCGCTGGGTAATTATCGCCCACACGTAGCGTTAGTTTGTACAAACAACTCTGGAGCCAATGGCCGTACCAGTCAGTCACCATCAGTCGTTTTATCCAGTAGGGGTGGAGGCTGCTCAGTGAGTTAGAGACAGTCGTTTCAGCCAGTAGGGGTGGGGGCTGCTCAGTCAACAGAGACGTGCGTAGTGGGGTAGTTCTCCCATCTATCTCAGAGATACTTTTGTTCCTAACCGGCGAAGAAGACAGGGTCTTCGCTAAGTTTACTGTACGTGGTAAGGTATATACTTTAGTAACCAATTACATTGTTTTTGATCATTATCATGCTGTTCATGACAAGCGCGGGTTACTTGTATAATGGCTATTTGCGAAATCGTATAGTTGTGCTGAACTATTTAATATTGTGTCGCGTTAAACTTTAATCATACCATTTTACGTTCGTTTCAATATTATTAATGTTAATTATAAGATATTTATGTCTTTGTTGATAATTGTTATTAACATGTGTTTATAAGTCATCATCATCATCATTCAATCTTCGCTTATCCACTGCTGGACATAGATCTCCCTCATAATTTTCCATCTATTTCGATTTTGTGCCTCTTGCATCCAATTCCTATGACAACGTTTTAGATCGTCAGTCCAACGTGTTGGTGGACGACCTCTACTTCGGTAGGCATCATCTTTTGGTCTCCATTCCAGTATCCGCTTTGTCCATCTATTGTCTGTCATTCGAGTGTTTATAAGTATTACATTTAAATTGCATTTAAATTTAATTATTTTATTTTCGATTGCATTTTTGTAGTAGTGAAATAGCAATCAGCTGTTAAAGTCATTGTTCTTTCTTGTTTTATCATTTGCATACTCATAATTTCTCGTAATGTTTAGTTTTCTAAACAGCTGTGTTTTTACGGAAATTAGTTTACCTTTTGTAAATTCATTTTAATTATGAATAAAATATTGGTTCTCGTATCGGTTTTGTATCACATAATATTTAAATTTGTTGTTCTTTATATTTCATTATATTTGAATGTATCTATGTTTATATATATTTGTCTTTTGGTTTAACATATTTTTAAATAGAGTTTTATATAGTCTACTCGCTTATTATTTTTCTATGGTAATATACATACCTAATGCGAAAAGGAGAAACCAGTGAGTTCTAGATTGAACATATATAATCTCGTTTTCTGATGACTTTATATGTTATATAAAGGTCATCGTATATGCAGAAAGCAATAAGCACTACAGTTTTAAATTATTTATAAGAGAATTTTTTTCCACAAGGAAACTAAGTTCCTGTAGCTGGCTGTATACCATGTATCACAAAAATCACAAAAATTTTATATTTAAAATCCTTTATAAAAGGTATATAATTAAAATAACCAATCGGGTTATATCACAAAACTTTTTCGGAATCTGCATTCCACCATCATTGTTTCACTAAATATTTGGGTAAAAACCCGTTAAATGTTATTAGTTTAAATTTAGATTACATTATTCGATCTTTAATGTTAAGATGTTAAAGTTACCACTGGAATTGATAACATGGTAACGTACAACTCTACATGAGGTTGCTGGTCCTGAGACAAAGTGTCTACGAGGACTTGTTGATAGCAACTTGAGCTGTTGATAGCACGTTGAGTGCAGTAGCTTTGGAAACTGCTGCACAAAAGATTTCTGTAGATGAGTGGTGAAACCATCTCCTCAGGTCTTTCAGGCACAAGTTTTGGCGTCGTCCAACTGATATTTTGCCCTGCCCTCACCGTTGGTAACGTTTTGTACGCACGAACTTCTCAGCATCCGTCTGTATATATATAAATTTCAAAGGCATGTATTATTTTTTCTGTTTCAGGGCCCATTGTCCAACTTTTACAGCCCTACAGCAATGTTATATTTGTTTCTATATTTAAAGGGGGCATAAAACGTAGTTGATTTAAGTATTGATAAAATGACTATAACAATATAATAATTTGTTTATGTACAGAAAAATATACTTACGTGATTATAGAAGTTTATTATACGGTCCATTAATATATTACTTTTCTTCAAAAATTTTAAATTAGATGCACTTATTATTTAATATAATATGCGTATATAATTTAATAATATAATATTTATATAAAGCATAGTTTTTGCAATATAGACAAGTGGTAAAAAATGAGTTTAAATTTATTACAAGAAAAAACATCGATTATACGTTTCACAAGACACAGTGAAAAAACACAGGCACATGCCAGATAGGTAATTATGCTTTTGTGTGATAAAAATAGGTGATAAAAAACTCTTATGCATCAACTATACAGTTGAATGACAGTACCGATCGTACAAATGATGAAAACTAATGACATTTAAAATTCTCAAATAAACCAAAAATTATTGAATCTGACAAAACCTAAAAATCATATGTTTTTAACTTGTTTTGCAAAAACGGCAAATTAAGTTTTTATTTAACACAAAAAAAATGCCAACAGGCATTTATATTCATTAAAAATAATAGTCCGGGAGATAGCATTATAAATGCAAAAATCATAGTAAGCCGGCTGATATTAACACCCTGTATAATTATTAAATAATGATTAAAGGAGAAGTGGAAAATTGTGTGGGGCAATATGGACTATAGAAGAGGAATGAACATGGCGATAGGCTGAATGATTTCTGTATCAATGAGGAAATACCTTGTTTAAACTTATTAAACGTAGATTATACACACGAAGGTTATCTGCTGACAATAACAACAAAATAGTCAGAAAGTAAATAGATAATATTATCGTCAACAGAAAATATAGAAATTCTATAATATCATCCAAAACTTATCCAGGAGCGGACATATCCTCCAATCACAAGCCGGTTCTTTTGTCGATGAGAGTAAAACTAAAGAATGTAAAGCACCCAAGCTCCAAGAAAATCATGGATACAAGGCGGCTCAAACAAGACAACACAATATGCGAAAACGAAATTTAACATAAGCCAGAAATTATGGAAAGTCAAAAAAGATAATGCAGAAATAAATATTGACCAAAAATGAGAAACCAGTCAACATGCCCTTGTGTCAGTTGGAAAAGAAACCCTCAAACCACTTGGAGAAAAAACAAAACCTAGGATAACAGTAGAAATTTAACTTATGAAAGAACGAAGAAAAAATAAAGCAAACGACCGAAATAAATACAAAGAAATTTATAAAAACATCAAAAAGAAATATCGCCAGGCAAAAGAGAAGTGTCTCTCTGACAGATGCAAGAAAATAGAAGATCTGGGTAAAGAGTATGATAGCTTTAATTTACACAAAAAAATTAAAGATATAACAGGTTCTAAAAAAAGCACAAAAACGAATATCCTTAAAAATGACAAAGGAGGCATTATTACTGATGCGAAGGAAAGATCGTGTCACTGGACCAATTGCATCCAGAAGCTATTTAATGATGAAAGAGAAGAACTTTCATTAGAAACCACAGAAGATACCAGATCACCAATATTACAGAAAGAAGTCATCTATGCCATCAAAAACACAAAAGAAGGTAAAGCTACTGGCCCAGATGATTACCTCATTAAATTAATAAAACTCATTGATAAAGATGTTATTGATGTAATGGTTAAACTTTCTAATCTAATATATGAGACTGCCACAATCCCTAGACAATGGCTGCAATCGATCTTTGTGGCAATATCTAAAAAGTCAAGTGCAAAATCCTGCTCAAATCACAGGACAATAGCTTTAATGAGTCATACACTTAAAATATTCTTAAAAATAATAGACAGCAGAATTGTTAAAACTCTTGAGTGTAAAATTAGTGACACACAATTTGGCTTTAGAAATGGTATGGGCACAAGACAATCTTTGTTTTGCTTGAATGTGCCCCCACAGAGATTCATATACATAACTAAGGACATGTACTTATATTTTGTAGATTTTGAAAAGGTACTTGATAAGGTTCAACATAGAAAGCTTGTAAATATATTAAAAATCAAAAATATTGACATTCGTGATATGTAAATTATATTTAATCTATATTGGAATCAAACTGTAAAGGTAAGAGTTGACAACCAGAACACCCGAAATTTCAAAATACAGAGATGAGTCCGCCAGGGTTGCGTGGTGTCACCACTACTCTTCAATGTCTACAGTGAAGCGACATTTAAAGAAGCGCTCTCATATTCAATGAAAGGTATATCCATCAATAGAGGAGTTTTGAATAACTTGCGCTTTGCAGACGACACAGTAATAATGATGGATAACTAAAATGATTTACAGAACGTAATGCAACGCCTTAATCAATGCTGTCATTAATACGGACCAAGGATGAATTTAAAGAAAACTAAATGACTAAATCAGCACATGCAAATATCCAAGTAACTGTTGAAGATACTGTAATTGAGAGTGTGGATACCTATAAATACTTAAGAACACGGATAACATCAAATGTAGACCAAACGAAATAAAAAAACGGACACGTATTGAAAGAGCACGTGCATCACTCGTTAAAAAAGTTTCTTTGTTATCGGGATATAAGATTAGGACTAGGCCTAAGTATGCTTCACTGTTACGTATTCACTACTCTTCTTTATGGCTTGAAAGCATGGATATTAAAACAACTGCATCTGAATAAGTTGGCCGCATTTAGATTTTGATGTTAGAGAAGACTCCTACGAATATTATGGACTCAAAGAATGCCAAACGCAAAAGTTACTAGAAGAATAGGAAATAAATCTGAAATAATATTGACTATCAAAAGAAGAAAACTTGAGTACTTAGCGCATGTGAGAAAAGGACAAAAATACTCATTATTGCAACTTATTATGTAAAACAAAATTCGAGAAAAGCGAAATGTGAGAAGACGAAGAATATCGTG